>NC_081297.1:33611332-34268540 GCF_030435805.1 Mustela lutreola | reverse complement strand
AAAATTAAGCAAAAATCCTACTTTATGATGGAGTTTCCAAGAAAGAGCAGATAATTTAAGCCCCAGCCTTCACAACATAGTTTTATGTTGCTATCTTCAAGCTAAATGGATAGAAATCCTGTAAAATTCATTCTCCCTTAAGAAAACTTATTGTACTTCTGGATCTCAGTTGTTCAGATTGCTTCGGTTGTGATCAGCCATAAATTAATAAACATGAATTGGAACTTGGCATTTCCTAAAATGCCTTTTCTATATATTCAGGCCCAAATCATATAGTCCATATACAGAAATAGCCAAATGACCCATGCTGGGTGACTAATGGCACAAATAAAAGAACTAGTAGGCAGAGTCATATAGTCAAATACATAGGACTACTGCCTTATAGATAAAAAATAAAAAATAAATAAATGAAACTCACAAGCTACCTATATGCTATGCAACCTGAAATTCTTCTAACTCGTGTCTCAAGACATCAAGAGTGAAATGATTTGGGCAAGCCATGGAGGAATGTGGAAACAACATAATATTTATTTCATAAGAAATACCATTTTAATACCCAATTTCCGGGGTTTATCAATTAATATTGATTAACTATTTTTCTATGTTCATTCCTCCTTGCTGGTCAAACTCCTGCATCAGCCCTGAGCATTAGTTGAACATATATTGTACAATAGGCACTATGCTGAGCACTTGGTTTTTACCATCTCATTCATTCAATATGCCATGGGTGCAAGGCTCTTTCTTTATTGAAGTATTGTTATTTCATGGGGTTTCTTTTTAGTTTCACATGCCTTGGTCACTTCTGCTGTTGTAGAAATGTCATTCAAAGATAAGATGCGGATGCATCTTTAAAAAATAGCCTAGCTTAGAATTAAACAGTTTCTTGTACACTTATCAGCTACTAAAACATCAAGAAAAGCATGCCATCACGTTTTCTAATCCAGCTGGATCTGAACAAAAAAAGTAGGAACTTAGGTCAATTTATAATCATTTAACAATTTGGACAAACTTGATTGAATTAAGCAATCATTTCCATTCCAGTATAGTTATTTATTTAAAACAAAACAAAACAAAACAAAAAAAAAGGTAAGGGGAGGGATGCCTGGGTATCTTAAGAGTCTGCCTTCACATCTTTCATGCCAGTGGGCCTCAAAAGAAGGCCGGGGTAGCAATTCTCATATCAGACTAATTAGATTTTAAACTAAAAACTGTAGTCAGATACAGAAGGACACTACATCATTCTTAAAGGGACTATCCACCAAGATGATCTAACAATTGTAAATATCTATGCCCCCAACATGGGAGCAGCCAATTACATAAGAAAACTGTTACTCAAGATAAAGAGTCATATTGATATGAATACACTAATCGTTGGAGATCTTAACACGCCTCTCTCAGAAATAGATCATCGAAGCAGAAAATCAACAAAGAAACAAGAGCATTGAATGACACATTGGACCGGATGGACCTCATAGATATATACAGAACATTCTACCCTAAAACAACAGAATACTCATTCTTCTCAAGTGCACATGGAACCTTCTCCAGAATAGACCACATACTGGGTCACAAATCAGGACTCAACCGATACCAAAAGACTGAGATTATTCCCTGCATATTCTCAGATCACAATGCTTTGAAACTGGAGCTCAATCACAAGGAAAAGTTCAGAAGGAATTCAAACACCTGGAAGCTAAAGACCACCTTGCTTAAGAATGCTTGGATCAACCAGGAGATCAAAGAAGAACTGAAACAATTCATGGAAACCAATGAGAATAAAGACACATCAATCTAAAACCTATGGGATACGGCAAAGGCGGTCCTAAGAGGGAAATACATAGCCATCCAAGCATCCCTCAAAAAAATTGAAAAACCCAGAACACACCAGCTGTCTCTACACCTTAAAGAACTGGAGAATCAACAACAAATCAAACCAACTCCACACATAAGAAGGGAAATCATCAAGATTAGAGCTGAGATCAATGAGGTAGAAACCAGAGATACAGTAGAACGTATCAATGAAACTAGAAGCTGGTTTTTTGAAAGAATCAATAAGATCAATAAAACATTGGCCACACTAATCCAAAAGAAAAGAGAGAAAGCTCAAATACATAAAATTATGAATGAAAAGGGAGAGATCACAACGAACACCAAGGAAGTAGAAACAATCATCAGAAGTTATTATCAACAGTTATTTGCCAATAAGCTAAGCAACCTAGGTGAAATGGATGCATTCCTGGAAAACTATAAACTCCCAAAATTGAACCAGGAAGAAATCGACAACCTGAATAGACCAATATCTAGTAACGAGATTGAAGCAGTGATCAAAAACCTCCCAAAAAACAAGAGCCCAGGACCTGATGGATTCCCTGGGGAATTCTACCAAACTTTCAAAGAAGAAATAACACCTATTCTCCTGAAGCTATTTCAGAAAATTGAAGCAGAAGGAAAACTTCCAGACTCTTTCTATGAAGCCAGCATTGCCCTTTCCCCAAACCAGGCAAAAACCCTACCAAAAAGGAGAATTTCAGACCAATATCACTGATAAATATGGATGCTAAGATTCTCAACAAGATCCTAGCACACAGGATCCAACAGCACATTAAAAAGATTATCCACCAGGGGCGCCTGGGTGGCTCAGTGAGTTGGGCCACTGCCTTCGGCTCGGGTTGTGATCTCAGAGTCCTGGGATCGAGTCCCGCATCGGGCTCTCTGCTCAGCGGGGAGCCTGCTTCTCTCTCTCTCTGCCTGCCTTTCCGTCGACTTGTGATTTCTCTCTGTCAAATAAATAAATAAAATCTTTAAAAAAAGAAAAAATGATTATCCACCATGACCAGGTGGGATTCATTCCTGGGCTACAAGGATGGTTCAACATTTGCAAATTAATAAGAACAAATTAATAAGAGAAGAGAGAAGAGAGAAGAACCACATGGTCCTCTCAATTGATGCAGAAAAGGCATTTGACAAAATCCAGCATCCATTCCTGATTAAAATGCTTCAAAGTATAGGGAGAGAGGGAACATTCCTGAACTTCATCAAATCTATCTATGAAAGACCCACAGCAAATATCATCCTCAATGGGAAAAAGCTTGCGTCCTTCCCATTGTGATCAGGAGCACGACAAGGATGCCCACTCTCACCACTCTTGTTCAACATCATATTAAAAGTCCTAGCAACAGCAATCAGACAACAAAGAGAAATAAAAGGTATTCAAATTGGCAATGAAGAAGTCAAACTCTCTCTCTTTGCAGTTGACATGATTCTTTATATGGAAAACCCAAAAGACTCCACCCCCAAACTACTAGAACTCAGACAGCAATTCAGCAACGTGCCAGGATACAAAGTCAATGTACAGAAATCAGTGGCTTTCTTATACACTAATAATGAAAATACAGAAAGGGAAATTAGAGAATCGATTCCATTTACTATAGCACCAAGAACCATAAGATACCTGGGAATAAACCTAACCAAAGAGGTAAAGGATCTATACTCAAGGAACTACAGAACACTCATGAAAGAAATTGAAGAAGACACAAAAAGATGGAAGACCATTCCATGCTCTTGGATCAGAAGAATAAACATTGTTAAAATGTCTATACTGCCTAGAGAAATCTATACTTTTAATGCCATTCCGATCAAAATTCCACCAGTATTCTTCAAAGAGCTGGAGCAAATAATCCTAAAATTAGTATGGAATCAGAAGAGACCCCGAATCGCTAAGGAAATGTTGAAAAACAAAAATAAAATGAGGGGTATCACGTTACCTGATTTCAAGCTACAAAGCTATGAACACCAAGACAGCATGGTACTGGCATAAAAACAAACACATAGACCAGTGGAACAGAGTAGAGAGCCCAGATATGGACCCTCAACTCTGTGGTGAATTAATCTTCAACAAAACAGGAAAAAATATACAGTGGAAAACAGATAGTCTCTTTTTTAAATGGTGCTGGGTAAACTGGATAGCTATATGTAAAAGAATTAAACTCGACCATTCTCTTACACCGTACAAAAAGATAATCTCAAAATGGATAAAAGACCTCAATGTGAGACAGGAATCCATCAGAATCCTAGAGGAGATCATAGGCAGTAATCTCTTCGATATCAGCCACAGCAACTTCTTTCAAGATATGTCTTCAAAGGCAAAGGAAACAAAAGCAAAAATGAACTTTTGGGACTTCATCAAAATCAAAAGTTTCTGCACAGCCAGGGAAACAGTCAAGAAAACAAAGAGGCAACCCATGGAATGGGAGAAGATATTTGCAAATGACAGTACAGACAAAAGGTTGATATCCAGGATCTATAAAGAACTCCTCAAACTCAACACACACAAAACAGACAATCATATCAAAAAATGGACAGAAGATATGAACAGACACTTCTCCAATGAAGACATACAAATGGCTATCAGACACATGAAAAAATGTTCATCATCACTAGCCCTCAGGGAGATTCAAATTAAAACCACATTGAGATATCACCTTACACCAGTTAGAATGGCCAAAATTAGCAAGACAGGAAACAACGTGTGTTGGAGGGGATGTGGAGAAAGGGAAACCCTCTTCCACTGTTGGTGGGAATACAAGTTGGTGCAGCCTCTTTGGAGAACAATGTGGAGATTCCTCAAGAAATTAAAAATAGAACTTCCCTATGATCCTGCAATTGCACTCCTGGGTATTTACCCCAAAGATACAGATGTCATGAAAAGAAGGGCCATCTGTACTCCAATGTTTATAGCAGCAATGGCCACGGTCGCCAAACTGTGGAAAGAACCAAGATGCCCTTCAATGGATGAATGGATAAGGAAGATGTGGTCCATATACACTATGGAGTATTATGCCTCCATCAGAAAGGATGAATACCCAACTTTTGTAGCAACATGGACGGGACTGGAAGAGATTATGCTGAGTGAAATAAGTCAAGCAGAGAGAGTCAATTATCATATAGTTTCACTTATTTGTGGAGCATAACAAATAGCCTGGAGGACATGGGGAGTTAGAGAGGAGAAGGGATTTGGGGGAAATTGGAAGGGGAGGTGAACCATGAGAGACTATGGACTCTGAAAAACAATCTGAGGGTTTTGAAGGGGCGGGGGGTGGGAGGTCGAGGTACCAGGTGGCGGGTATTAGAGAGGGCACGGATTGCATGGAGCACTGGGTGTGGTACAAGAACAATGAATACTGTTGTGCTGAAAATAAATTTTTAAAAATTTAAAAAAAAAAAAAAGAGTCTGCCTTCAGGTCACAATCCCAGGGTCATGGGATCAAGTCCCATATTGGGCTCCACAAGAAGCCTGCTTCTTCCTCAGCCTCTGCCTGCTGCTCCCCCAGCTTATGCTCCCTCTCCCTCTGAAAAATAAATAAACAAAATCTTAAAAAAAAAAAAAAAAACAAGAGGAGCTTAAATCAAGGTGGGGAGATGACTTCTCCATTAGTATTAATCTTCCATTATTTTAAGCTATTGAGGTTCAGATTCAAATTGTCAAAATAATCATATATTTGTCCCTCAGGAGCTACTGAACAATTAAGAAAATAGACAGGGATGTTTCCTGGGATTATACATTAATAACTTTCCATCAAGGTGTTTGTCTTACATTGGTTTCTGAAAGAGGAATCAACCTACTGTACCAGCCCCTATGACACCAGGATATGATGGAAAACCCTCTCTCTCCAAACTGTTTTATCCCAGCTGTGCTCACTGTAAGTAGGAAAAGAGTAGATTTATGTATATTTATATTAAATAACTTTCTAGAGATGAGTGCAGTATGGAGCACAAAGCAACATGGATCTTAGCCCCGACTCACCTGGAGGCCTATACTTCACCTGGCTTATGGGGCCTGGGATAGTCAGAAAATGCTAGAGAACAAAGGGCTATATCAGGCAATCTTGGTTATTATTTTATTAAGATTTCATGCTAAAACTTCATGCATGCTCTCTCTCCAGACACAAAATCACATTATTCTTAAAAGTCTGCATCAAAGTAAAAAATATTATGTTTTTATATTCTTCGAAAGAACTATAACAAACTGCTAAAATGAAAAGCATTACCACACTACCGCTGCCTGCACACATACAGCCCCTACACTAAGCCTTTGTCAAATTTCTAACTATTGTTGATTTGGAAGACAAAATTATGGATTCTGGTGATAAGCAAATAATCGTGCTACAAGAAAAGGTTCCAGCATGCCCTGAGGAGATCAGAAAGGCAAGGGTATTAGGAAAACAGAAACAACATCATGAATTTTCAACAGAGGGGAATACACTGAACTGATTGCAAAATTATTGGAAGGGTTGAAGAAACAAAAATGCACAAGTAGGTTAACCCAGAAAACAGCAATTTTAGGAAGCCTATTGATGGTCAGAGACCAAGGTTATTGTTGACTCCATCCATCCAATAGGATCTTGTGCCTTTTGGCAGAGAGGTTTCCTAGAGGAATGCCAACCCATCTCTCTCACTGATAGAAACTGAGACCAGTTGTGACTCACACGCCATGGCCATCATTATCTTGGATACTCAGTCCAAGCTTAGTAAGAACAAACAATAACAGCATAACAAGGGGCCAAGGTGAGAGGATGTGGTCCTACCAGTGTGAAATGAGGTTTACATTAGAAGAAGCAAAATATCCAAAAGGAATAGGTAGTTGAGAAATAGACTGATTTTTTTTCTTTTTTGAGAAGACAAAAAATAGACGTTAGACTGTTACACCAAGTTAGTAACACTTTTCATTTGGATAGGATATTCTGCTAAGTATCTTTATAAACATCACCTCATTCAATCCTCCCAAATTAGAGGGCACTAGAAGGTACAGGGCTCACAAGAAATAGCAAGAGATGGTGGAAGAGCTGGAAATATAAAAAGACTATTTGGTACCTGTCAGGAGCACACTATGAAGGTGCACACACAAGTTGTGCCTTTCCACAATGTCAGCTTGAGTCAATCATAAAGCAAAGTTAAATCACAATTATAAAGCAGATTCAGGGTTTCAGACTCCATGACAATTCAACATGTGATGAAACAGGGCTTCTTACACAGCACACAAAGCAGGAAAGAAGACAAGCCACACAACAGAAAAGATAACAGAAGAGTATGGGAAGTTAACGAGCCAAACGCCAAGTCAGTTTGTGGGCCCGCAGCTGAGATAAGGCCTCTGTCTGGTCCAGGTCAGCCCCGGGCACTCACTGCTTCTGATGTTCAAGCAGGGAAGGCTCTCGGTTCTGCTCGGAGATCCATCAGGCAGAGCCTTCAGCAGCAGTTGCCTTTTTTAAGTGGTCAGACACAGAGGGGTCAGGTCTAAAGGGTCTGAGAGTTTGCTGCAAAAAATCCTTCTCTTTTTAAAGGAATTTAATCAGTTTTGGGGTCTCTGGTTCTGCTTGTTATCAGTTCTGGGGTGTCAGCTGATGTTGGTCCCAGCAATATCTCCTACCTGCAGTACCTTAACCATTTGACACAGGCCCCCACTTGACATGAGAAACTTCATTTTGCTCTCTACAGTACCCCAGCAGCAAGGGGAAGACAGAGCTTTGGGAAGAAGGTCGTGGTAAAATGCCAAGAGACGTTATTAGGAGGAATGAGGCTGCAGAAGGGCAGAAAAGGAAACTACTGAAAACCTTGAAAAGTCCATTCATGAGACCGGAGGGGACAGAAGCTGGACTACAAAAGCAAAAAGGAAACCAGAATAAATGCAGGTAATTGATCTTACTCACTTGACACGCGTGCACACAAACACACACACGTGTGTGTGTGTGTGCTTGGGGAGGGCATTGGTTTTTTTTTTTTTTACTGAAGCCTCCACTTACTGCCTCAAATTATAATAACATTTACATTTTGATGTTTTGAAGACTGAGATTCAAATCCTTTCTCTCTTTCCACCTCCCTCTGTCTCCTCCCTCCCTCTGTTCCCCAAGCTGAGAGTGGAAGGGCTAAAGTGAGAAGTGGGGAGAGGATGCATTTGGTTTCTCCTTTGGACATTTTTAAGCTTTTTACATACAAAGAGAATTTGTTTGCACAACTTAACCAATTAATTACCAAAGGAATTCAAACCTTAACACATAAATATCCTTATTGATGATAACAACTATTCATTTTTGCAGTTTTTTTTAAAGATTTTATTTATTTATTTGACAGAGAGAGATCACAAGTAGGTAGAGAGGCAGGCAGAGAGAGAGGAAGGGAAGCAGGCTCCCTGCTGAGCAGAGAGCCCGATGCGGGACTCGATCCCAGGACCCTGAGATTATGACCTGAGCCGAAGGCAGCGGCTTAACCCACTGAGCCACCCAGGCACCCCTCATTTTTGCAGTTTTAAAGTTTTCAGTTGTCCCTATTAGTAGCTCACATACAGAGGCACAGATCCTGCACCAAGAATCTATCTGGAGAATCATTCTAGATAGCACTACCATCTCTGGTAAAAGGCAAGTTTAAATCAAAAAGAGGGCATGTAAATAGCCTCGGGTTTTCTGTTCTTTCTTTAAAAGTGGGCTCGAGGCAGTGAGGATTGGACAGTCTTCAGACTGGCAGAACCTAAGGCCTGAATGGCATCTTCAAGTCCCTGCAGATTTGGGGGCCTCGCCCAATTGCTGAGGGGTGTGTTTCCCAATCACCGAGGATTCCGAGCTTGGCCTTATCTCCTCACCTGGTTGCAGGCGATTACTCTGTGGCAGCGTCGCCCATCTTCAAATGATGGATTTCCTGCCGGAGCAACATTATTGCATCTGAACCCACTTCTACTCCCATGGGGGCATTTTCCCCCACTTTTCGCAGAGGGGGTAAGCTCAGGTAAGGCTCTTATTCTCATTGAGTAAGTCTTTCCAAACAGACCAATGAATTGGCCCTTGTCTATTGCTTGAGATATAGAGCTGCTGCCTGACACGGGTTCCTCTACGTGACGTTGAGCATTAAAATCTTCCACAAACTATGTCAGAAGCCTGCCTAGGTAACTCTATGTCTGTGAAGACATTTTGAAAGCAACCTTACCCTCATTTTTCAGAAAAAGACCAAACAGTCTAGAACAGAGGCTTTCTGCAGATAAATCAAGTAACACCTGCCCTCTCGTATTATCTGGAACCCATCAGATTTCGTCAGCCTCACCCTGTATTGCCAGCCACATTGGTCTGTGTCATACTCCGTTAGCCATTGTCATTACAGGGGGACCCCACCAACTGCAGGAGAGACACCCTCAGGGATCGCCCATCTGTGGATATCTGGGGCCTGTGTTCTCTGCACCGCTTTCTAATTCTAAATGACACTCTCAACTCAGTAATGAAGTACAAACACCACATTTTTAGTGAAATCTTGACCAGTTGTACTAGGTCAGAGTAATTTCCTACCTGTTGGAATTCTGGTAGCTTCTAGTCTGTCCTGCTCATAACAATTCAGTGTTGGTACCCCATATTGTCATATACTGCTTCTTCAGGCACTACTTATAAACACCGTGAGGATGATGCCTGCCTCCATTGTGCCCAGCACAGTTGCTGCCCAGGGTAGTTACGCAGGAGATATGGTGATGACTCCACATTTGCCAGAACCTGCCCTGGTCTGTTCCTCAAGTTCCTACACAGATGAGTGTTAGGTCTCTTACCAAATCATCACTTTCTGAGGATAGGACCA
Source organism: Mustela lutreola (assembly GCF_030435805.1). NCBI lineage: Eukaryota > Metazoa > Chordata > Mammalia > Carnivora > Mustelidae > Mustela > Mustela lutreola. The sequence continues at coordinate 34,258,937 of NC_081297.1, read as the reverse complement.
TTGTCCCAACACTCCTTGGTTTTATTCACAATGCTTAAGACATATTTGATGGCAACCATAAAAATGCAGTGCTTGACTGATTAATTATTAAAGTCATCTTTATCCTTCTTTCAATTTTAATTGTCCTGAGGATGTCCTGATTCACAGCAAAACTAGATTTGAGCCCACCCCGCCCCTCCAGTGTTTTATTCTGGACCTCCAAATGGTCTAAGATGTGTAAATCAACCATGTTCGCCCCTAAAGCAGTTGGCCACAATCTGACACAGGGGAAGAGACATGTGAAGTTGCAGCCTGCTGTGTTAAAAACCAATATCCAAACTGTTGAATTACAAACAGCTCAAATCTATGCCTTTTGTACTTCAAATAACATTTTAAGCCAATGAGAAAACATTAATATACTGTTTTAACCAGTATTTGGGAGCAGGGGAAGAAGATGCAAATATTTGAAGTGAATAACTTTAGACTTCAACTTTGGATAATGTGAAACCAATTCCCTAATATATCATATATAATAAATTATTTTCCCCTCAGCAAGAAAACTAATTAATGAGCAAAACACAGGCAGACTATCACCATCCCTTAACAGATGCTTATTTATAAGCCAGACACCAGAGAAGGTTGGGTTCAGAGGGAACAACTTCCAATTCTTTCCATTTCCAGGCTTCCTGCTCTGTTTAAAATTGTTATACTGAAAACCAAACTCTCCTGAAGGAGAATAATCAGTGTACTGGCAGCTTAGGACCCAGATACTCGTTAGTAACTCAAGAGCAATAAGCTATCAAGTAGTTCTCATGTGCTTTTCCCACAGAAATTCCTTCTGGGGCAAACGATGTCTTGGAGAGATTTCCCTCATTTCCATCAGAGAGGAGACCAGTCTGGAAATGCCAAATCCAGACCCATAGAGTGAATTCAGAGCGATATTGCAGACCTCACACAACAGAGGCCATATTTTTAAGGCTTTTACTTCTCTTTATTGACTAGCCGGCCTCAAAAAAAAAAAAAAAAAAAAAAGGTCCTGTTCATCCTCTTGAATATATTCTTTAATTTGAATGATAAATATTTCTTGCACCTGCCCAGGCTCTTAAATGTTTACAAGAGACCTAAAGTGACTAACTGATTCCATCTAGCCTACCCAGCTTCCCTGCCTGAGGGTGATCTCACCTCTCTCTGACCCTCCTTCCCCCGCTCCCAGCACTCAAGTGCAGCTGAGCTCAGCCCATCTACAGGGACTCTCAGCTCCTTGCTGGCTCTCTCCTTCAGTCTGTTCTGTTAGTGAGCTCTGCAATATCATTTAACTCCCCATGCGTTTTACATCTTGGCTCCTTAACTGGACTGAAGACTCCCAGCGGGCAAGTTTTATATGAGTGCGTCTATTAGTCAGCAGCTGTTTCTTCAGACTAGTTTCTAAGAAATTAACCCCTCTTTATCAATGGTCAGGCTCTAGCTTCTCCTTGATAATTCATAGCAAAAGGGATTCCACTCAAGTGGAAACAAGAGTACATAGATGCATGTGGGTTATTCTAGAGATGGGGAGTAACTGATCTCAGTAATTGAAAGGGAACTTAACTTCTAAAGCTAAGGATTATGAAATTCAGATTCCCTAAAAGTTTCCTGCCTGATTCTGTGTTCTAGCCAACTTTCTCAGGGCACTGGGTTAATATGAAACAGAAATGGCCCTCAATCTACTTGTTAAAGAAAAACATAAAATAGCTAACATTTATTGCACACCACCATGTGCTTAGCATACCTGTGCCTCACAGGTATCTTATCTCGTTCTCAGTGGCTCTGTGAATAGATACTACCGTCACCTCTGTTTCACAGAACAGGTGACTGAGCCATGAAGCATTTGCCCATGCTCACAGTGCTGGGATGGGAAGAGCCAGGATGCAGGCCAGCAAGGATGCTTCCAGCCCTTGGGGCACAGGGGTGCCATTCACATTGTCTTCTACATGAATAGTGGCTCTGGATTTGTGCAGGGTAGCAGCCCCACAATATCCTGGCCTGCTTCTTTCCACATTCTTATTAGAGAATCAGTATGTGTTGATGCACAAAAATGATTGAGATTCCCGTGTTCCCTGGGCACCATATAACCTAAGATTATGTTGTAGAGACCAGTTCCAACTAACTTCAGTATAAAGAGAGAATTTACTGGTTCATGTAATTAGGAAGGCAACTGGAGGTACATCTGACTTCAAGCACAGTGGAATCCAGACACTCGGATATTATCACAACACAGTCTTTCAGTTTGCTCCGATTTATTCTGTATTGGCTTCATTCTCTTCAGACAATTATCAGTAGTTTTAGGCTTAAAGCTAGCAGTTATATAGGGAAAAGTACTGCTTTCATCTAACACTAGCAGCAGGCTTGGGAAGGCTGTCCTGTACCCATTCTTCAACTCATTTTGTGGCCTGAAGAATCCAGAACTCCCAGTGGACAAGCCAATGTGCTCTGGCCCCCTGTAGAGAGGTTACTCCTACCTGAACCCACATGCAGTGGGTTCTGCATAAGAAAGAGAAAAGAGATGGTGAGCAGATAAAAAACAATAAATTTTAATAGAGATACCATCAACACACATATCAGAACACTTTTAAAATTTACTCCCAATTGTGTTCTTTATATGCAATACTTTATTCTTTGCCAAACTAAAAAGGTGTGCAAGCCATAGATAAGTCAAATACTCTGAGACTCAGTTTCAAATAAGTAAACTATTTTAAATGGTCATTTAGAATCTACCTTCTATTAAAAAAGTTAAAAATAAATAAAAATTTAAAATTACATCATTTAAGGTATTTTCTCCTTTTGAAGTAGACCAACTCAAGGAATTATACTGAACTAACAATTAAAATTACATTCTGCCTGGGCTTCTAGGTCACAGAATTATGTAAGTTCTTTAATGCTTTCAATAATTAGACTCACAAGTTAACACAACAACTTTCTAAGAAAAACACTGCAATTATTATGTTTACAGAAGGTCCTCCACCTTGTTCATAAACAGCACGTTCTCACTGTTCTCACGTGGTGGAGGGGCTGGGGTTCCTGTGGAACAGTAGTCCCAATTATGAAGACTCCATCCTGATGAACTAAGCACATCTCAAAGGCTCCACCTCTTAACACCACCACCTTTGGCGGATTAGGATTTCAATATGTGAATTTTAGGGGGACATAAATGTTCAGATCATGGCAGACTACATTCCCAATCTGTAGCTCCGTGAATTCTAACAAGGTGGACTGATACATATTATAACAAGGAAGACATTATGTAAACAACTGAAGCCAAATGCAAGGATGTACCATGTATACCTAGGAAAGTCACATTTTGATCTTAAACTATATCATTAAAATATTTCTTTTAAGGAATTAAGTGATTGCTTATTTTTCTATAAAAATCATTATAGAGGCACCTGGGTGGCTCAGTATCTGCCTTCAGCCTGGATTCAAGCCCCATGTCAGAGTCCCCACTCAGTGGGGAGTCTGCTTCTCCCTCTCCCTCTGCTCTGCCCCACTTTTACTTTCTCTTTTCTCAAATAAATAAAATCTTTAAAAAAAATAATTTTAATGTGCAAATCTTTAAAGTAAGTTCCAAAATGTTTGAAGAATAAATATTAAAGCTCTCATTTTGTCACTAAGCTTTCACTTTACAATTAAAAAAACAAAAACAAAAACAAACTTCCATCATTTTTGAAAGTCACGGTTTCCAGACATATATTTAATAAATCCAGTAAGAACACACAACAATATCTAGTAAGATCTAAAACTATCAGTCGAGCATCCAAATGATCTGTTTCTTCTATAAAGACTAATGACTACATGTGAAAACCTCCAGAAGTTCAGGGTCATGTAGCCAGAGCATAAATGTATTCAAACTTGCTCCTTCTCCTTGGCCTATAAACCCCTTCAAATCTTCCATTTTCCTAAGGTTTTATTTTTCATACCAGTTACAATCTTATTATATAACACTTTGATGTTGAATTTAACCCTGTATTTTCATTGTCTTAAAGCATACCTTTTTTTAATATTTGTAAATGAAAAAGGTTTGGAGAAATACAATCCACACCCTAAGATTACTTGTCTTTTATCTTCTTGAAAAGTCATACTGGTAGTATTCAGCTCTTATAATCATTCCCAAGCATGTTAATATTTGGCTGCTTTGTTCTATGGTCAAAAGAAAATGTGAGACTTCCCAATGACCTACAGCTGAGCAATGTGCTGGCATTTCAAATGACAGCTCAGAAGCAGTAGCCTTCGGAAGGTAGCCCACTGCTCTCTCAAACCTAGAAATTCTTACTGATTTGGCCAAAGGATGTCATGACACCCATCATTATTCCCAGTATGGAGTCAGGATGAGTAACTTGGTCCAAACAAGAACAGTTTTATGACATGAAACTGATTGTGAATTTCATAATAGCATTTAAGTTCTTTTTAAAATATTAGTTGATATGTACTGCTTTAACTCCAAATTCCTAAAAAAGGAAGATTGTTCTCACAATGTTTCCAGCTCAATTTGTACAATATCTGAGGTCCTTATATAGCATATCCTATTTTTAAATGCCAGACAACTCTGTTTTATTGATGCCTGAAATTTGAATTTGGCTTGTACCTGTTCCTGCTACCCCTATTTAAAATATGAAAATACATATCCTTCCTTAATACTGAAAGATAAGAGGTTTTGAATTTTTTAACTTATCAAAATCTAACAATGAAAGAAAACTGTTCCTAGTTTTAGGACTGTCACCAAATCCTGTCCATTCTAACTGTTAATTATCATCTGAATTCTGCTTCAACTCCCTAACTGTAATTGCCCCCAACTTCTCACTTAGATTACTGCATCACTAGCTTAACTAGTCTATCTGCCTACTGTCTCACTCATCTTCAATCCATCCTCCTTACCATCACTGGAAAAGGGTCTGTATCTATAAAACAAATGTTAGGGGTTGTACACACTGTAATTTGCCTACCCATTATTGATTTCCCCTTCATTCATGCTAATAAAACACTTTATATTTATATAGGGGCAATGTATCCAGTTAAAAATACACGTTTCTCTAGATTTGCCATGACCAGTTTTGGCCAATGATATGTAAGTAGAAGTCTCTGGGTGACACTTCTGGTGACACTATCCTGATCGTATGGGAGAGTTGACGCAGACTTTTGTCCTTTTTCTTTCCTTCTTATTTCTATCCAGAATGCATCAACAGTGGCAGGACATTTGGCAGCCACTTTAACACTATCAGGAAGGAATACACCTCCAGGGTTGAGAAGGAGGCCAACTGAAGATTTTGAGTCTCTGTCAGTACCTTTCAGTTGCCGTATCAACCCTAGCTACACTGTACACCTCTGGCCTTACTCTGCACTTCTTGTGGGAGAAAAATAACCCTTGTTTGTTTAAACTACTATTTTCTAAGTTTCTGTTTCTAGCAGTCAAACACAGTCTAACTGATAGAGAGGTCAGGATAAAAGTCTACTACATTCCAGGTCAAAGGCCAAATGGTTCCAGGATTCAGTGTAAATTCATCTCATCAATAGGATTAGATCAAAGAAAGCTCATGCCAGGTTATTTTACCTCTCACACCAAAATGTTCATTTCCCCACATCGAGAGGCTATATCCTGATCAAATGTTTTCCCTAAGTAGAACTCATTAACACATGTTCTTTATGTAGGATAATCAATGCACAGAAATATAGAGAATATTAATTCAATTCAAAGCTTTATTCTATGCACTGTAGAGTAGTAAAGGAAGTAAAATAGAGTCTTTACACTTAAGGAATGCACAATCCAGTTGGGAAGATAAAGAACAAAAAAAATTATTGTAATGAAAATAGTTGATATCAAGATAAGAATAGAAAAGACTTCATAAGACGGAATGCAGATTAATCTTTTTTTGACAAAAAAAAAAAGCTATAGAGACAATAAGAGTGTTAAAGAAGCTTAAATCAGGAGGAGTGCTCTTTAACTAAATATTAAAAGGAACCAACAGGCATAAGCAGTGTTTTATTTTAGCCTTTTAGCCATTATAGCACGGTAGATTCACACTTTGAAGTATCCTCTCCCTTCCAAACACATACCAATTATAAACAAAATGTAGAAATTAAAATGAAGAAAAGAACCAGTTTCAAAGATAAGAGAAGGATATCCATAGAAAACAGAAACAAACCAGTAAATCTGATCAAAACCATAAACCTGCTGGTGGTAGTAGTCAGAAGTTAGTTAGTTCCTGTGGCTTAGAAAAAAACATGTTTTTTGTTTTTTTTTAATGTCACATGTGATCAGGGTAAAGGTGGCAGCCAAAGCCTAGTTTGGCTCTGTGCTGGCAGATAAGGAAATAATACTGAACATTACCTTAAAAAGTAGATTTGAACAAGCTACAGGCCTAGAAAGATGGGAAAGCTCAGATACAGCCTCATGACCAAAAATTAAACAAGCTTCCGGCTGAATCAGGGATGAATCTTCAATATCTTTACTATAACTTGGGGTAAGTATCCCCAAAATTGCCTTATAAAACCTGGCCTAGTCTGAACTAGCCCAGAGAACCTGGTGGAGAAAAACTGAAAAACCAATGACAAGTAGGAGTAAGAATACAGAAAGAACCAATAAATAAATAAATAAATGGATAAATAAATAAATAATTTGCCATTTAGTATGAGCCTGAATATAGCCATTCTAACAGGAGTGAGGTGATACCTCCTTGTAGTTTCAGTTTGCATTTCCCTAATGATTAGTGATGTTGAGCACATTTTCATGCACATGTTGACCATCTCTATGCCTTCTTTGGGAAAATGTCTATTCAGATGCTCTGCTCATTTTTTAATCAGTTTGGGTTTTTTCATATTGAGTTACAGGAGTTCTTTATATATTTTGGATATTAACCCCTTATAAGATATAGGATTTACAAATATTTTCAAGTCGTCTTTTCATTTTGTTTTCTTTTAGCTGTGCAGAAGGTTTTAAGTTTGATGCAATCCCATTTGTTTATTTTTGTTTCTGGTGTCAGATCCAAAAAATCATCACCAAAACCAATGTCAAGGAGCCTACTGTTTATAAATATAAGAACATTATAAGACACATTAACAATAGAGAGAAATTTTAAAAGCCACTAGAGAGAAAATACAAATTACCTACAGAGGAAAAATAATTAAACTGACATCAACAACAATAGATTTCAAAAGACAACTATGTAAAAGAAATGAAGTAAAGCAACTCTCAATTTAGAATTTTATACCAATCTCTCAAAATTAAGAGCAAAATACAGGTACTTCCAGATGTGAAAAACAAGAGTCTATCTCCCTAGATTCTAACTTAATGAAAGTATACCAAAAATAATATTGAGTACAACATATAATCAAAGCATGCTGGTTAATTAAAATTTAGTGGAAAAACTAATTTAATTCTTTTTGTATTAAAGAAACATCAAAACAAAGCCCTAGATAATCATAAAAGAAGAGTTAGGAAGTGGTATTTAATGTCATGTTCAGAAGAACAGAAACACTGAATAAATGTAAGACTTACTAGAAAATTATAGGATTTAATGGGATGCCTGGGTGGCTCAGTCAGTTAAGTGTCTAACTTAAGCTCAGATCATGATATCAGGGTTCTGGGATTGAGCCCTATGTTGAACTTCATGCTCAGTGGGGAGTCTGCTTGGAATTTTCTCACCCTTTCCCTCTGCCCCTCCCCCTTCAAATAAATAAAATCCTATTTAAAAAAAAAAAGAAAAATATATGATTTAGGGGATGTTTTAAAAATATAATAAATAGTAATATAATCTATACTATCTAAACCAGCAGACATAAAAGAAATAATTTTTGATCAAGAAGCATTGCGTTTTCATTTCACTAGGACATAAAAAAATTGTATAGTATAACCTAGCCAACAGAGAGGGATAGTGGCTCTACTTATCTAAGGATACAATTCCAGCATAGATAGAACTGGAGGTTATTATGCTAAGTGAAATAAGCCAATCAGAGAAAGATAATTATATGGTTTCACCCATATGTGGAACATAAGAAACAGGGTAGAGGACCATAAGGGAAAGGATGGAAAACAGAATAGCAAGTCATTAGAGAGGGGGAAAAGCCATGAAAGACTCCTAACTATAGAAAACAAACTAAAGGCTGTAGGGGGTGGGGGGGGGGGGGGAGTTACATGATGGACATTAAGGAGGGCACATGATGAGCACTGGATGTTACACAAAACTGATAAATTATAGAATTCTACATCTGAAACTAATGATGGACTGTAAGTTGGCTAATTGAATTTAAATTTTAAAAAGATACAATTAAGTAAATGAAAAGATAAGCCACAGACTGAAAGAAGATTATTTGCAAATCATATATCTGATAATGGGCTTGAATCTAAAATATATGAAGAATACTTGCAACTCAATATAAGAAGAAAATCAACTCAATTTTTTAAATGGGTAAAAAATTTGAATACATTTTTCACCAAAAAGACATATAAATGATTAATAAGCACCAGAAAAAGTGTGTTCAACATCATTAAGCATTAGAGAAATGCACATTAAAACTATGATGAGAATACTGCTACATATCCACTAGAATGGCAATATCCAAAAAGATAGGTAATGCAACTGTATTTAAGGATGTAGAGAAACTTAAATCCTCATCAATTGCTTTTGGGAATTTAGAATTGTACAGACACTTGGAAAACTGTTGGCAGTTTGTTGAAAAGTTAAATAGAATATTACCATGTATTTCAGCAATTCCACTCCTAAGAGTATACCCAGTGGAAATGGAAATATGCCTATCCTGAGGTGGATTCCAGTATTCCTAGCAGTGGTAGTCGTAATAGCTACAGGCTGGAAACAATCCAAATAATCATCAACCAGAGAAGGGATTAAAAAATATCATAGCCAAACTATTCAGCAATAAAAAGGAACAAAATTTGACACACACTACAGCATCAATGAACCTCAAAAACATCAAGTTAATTGAAAGAAGCCAGACACAAAAGACTACATACTGTATAAGTCCATTTATTTATTTTATTTTTTTCCATTTTGCTTTGTTTTTATTTTTTTTATTTTTTTCAGTGTTCCAAAATTCATTGTTTATGCACCACACCCAGTGCTCCATGAAATACGTGCCCTCCATAATACCCACCACCAGGCTCACCCAACACCCCACCTACCTCCCCTCCAAAACCCTCAGTTTGTTTCTCAGAGTCCACAGTATCTCATGGTTTGTCTACCCCTCCAATTTCCTCCAACTCACTTGTCCTGTCCATCTCCCAATGTCCTCCGTGCTATTCCTTATGCTCCACAAGTAAGTGAAACCATATGATAATTCACTCTCTCTGCTTGACTTATTTCACTCAGCATAATCTCTTCCAGTCCCGTCCATGTTGATACAAAAGTTGGGTATTCATCCTTTTTGATGGAGCCATAATACTCCATTGTATATATGGACCACATCTTCCTTATCCATTCATCCATTGAAGGGCATCTTGGTTTTTTCCACAGTTTGGCAACTGCGGCCATTGCTGCTATGAACATTGGGGTAGAGAGGGCCCTTGTTTTCACAAAGATATATCTGTATCTTTGGGGTAAATACCCAGTAGTGCAATTACAAGGTCATAGAAAAGCTCTATTTTTAATTTTTTAAGGAATCTCCACACTGTTTTCCAAAGTGGCTACACCAACTTGCATTCCCAAACAACAGTGTAAGAGGGTTCCCCTTTCTCCACATCCTCTCCAACACTTGTTGTTTATCTCTTGTTAATTATGGCCATTCTAACTGGTGTAAGATGGTATCTCAAAGTGGTTTTGATTTGAATCTCCCTGATGGCTAATGATGATGAACATTTTTTCATGTGTCTGTTAGCCATCTGTATGTCTTCTTTGAGAAGTGTCTGTTCATGCCTTCTGGTCACTTTTAATGTGATTATCTATTCTGTGTGTGTTGAGTTTGAGGAGTTCTTTAGAGCTCTTGGATATCAGCCTTTTGTCTGTAATGTCATTTGCAAATATCTTCTCCCATTCTGTGGGTTGTCTCTTCATTTTGTTGACTCTTTTCTTTGCTGTGCAAAAGCTTTGGATCTTAATGAAGTCCCAAAAGTTTATTTTTGCTTTTGTTTCTTTCGCCTTTGGGGACATATCTTGAAAGAAGTTACTGTGGCCGATGTCGAAGAGGTTTCTGTCTGTGTTCTCCTCTAGGATTTTGATAGATTTCCTGCCTCATGTTGAGGTCTTTTATCCATTTTGAGTTTGTCTTTGTGTATGGTGTAAGAGAATGGTCTAGTTTCATTATTCTACACATAGCTGTCCAATTTTCCTAGCACCATTTATTGAAGAGACTGTCTTTTTTCCACTGTGTATTTTTTTCTACCTTGTCAAAGATAATTTGACCAAAGAGTTGAGGGTCCATATCTGGATTCTCTACCCTATGGGATATGGCAAAGGTGGTCCTAATGGGGAAATACATAGCCATCCAAGCCTCCTTCAAAAAAATTGAAAAATCCAGAATATACCAGCTGTCTCTACACCTTAAAGAACTGGAGAATCAACAACAAATTATGCCAACTCCACACACAAGAAGGGAAATAATCAAGATTAGGTCAGAGATCAATGAAATAGAAATTAGAGATACAGCAGAATGCATCAATGAAACTAGAAGCTGGTTTTTTGAAAGAATCAATAAGATTGATAAACCATTGGCCAAACTAATCCAAAAGAAAAGAGAGAGGATGCAAATTAATAAAATTAGGAATGAAAAGGGAGAGATCACAACAAACACCAAGGAAATCGAAACAATCATCAGAACTTATTATCAATAGTTATATGCCAATAAGTTAAGCAACCTGAATGAAATGGATGCATTCCTGGAAACCTATAAACTTCCAAAACTGAATCATGAAGAAATTGACAAACTGAATAGACCAATATCTAGTAATGAGATTGAAGGAGTGATCAAAAACCTCCCAAAAACAAGAGCCCAGGACCTAACAGATTCCTTGGAGAATTCTACCAAACATTCAAAGAAGAAATAACACCTATTCTCCTGAAGCTGTTTCAAAAAATAGAAACAGAAGGAAAACTTCCAGACTCTTTCTATGAAGCCATCCTTACCCTGACCCCCAAACCAGGCAAAGACCCCACCAAAAAGGAGAATTTCAGAATAATATCCCTGATAAATATGGATGCCAAGATTTTCAACAAGATCCTAGCTAACAGGATCCAACAGTACATTAAAAAGATTATGCACCATGACCTGGCAGAATTTATCCATGAGATGCTAGGGTGTTCAACATTTGAAAATCAATCAATGTGATAGAACAAATCAATAAGAGAAGAGAGAAGAACCACAGGGTCCTCTCAATTGATGCAGAAAAAGCATTTGACAAGATACAGCATCCATTCCTGATTAAAACGCTTCAGAGTATAGGGATAGAGGGAACGTTCCTCAACCTCATAAAATCTATCTATGAAAACCCACATCGAATATCATCCTCCATGGAGAAAAGCTGACAGCCTTCCTTTTGAGATCAGGAACCCGACAAGGATGTCCACTCTCACCACTGTTGTTCCACATAGTACTAGAAGTCTAGCAACAGCAATCAGACAACGAAAAAGAAGTAAAAGATACCCAAATGGCTGTAAAGAAGTCAAACTCTCTCTCTCTTCTCAGGTGCCATGATACTTTATATGGAAAACCCAAAATACTCCACCCCCAAACTACTAGAACTTACACAACAATGCAATAATGTGACAAGATACAAAATGAATGTTCAGAAATCAATTGCTTTCTTATACACTAACAATGAAAATATAAAAAAGGAAATGAGAGAATCAATTCCATTTACTATAGCACCAAGAACCATAAGATACCTGGGAATAAACCAAACCAAAGAGGTAAAGGAACTGTACTCAAGGAACTACAGAACACTTATGAAAGAAACTGAAGAAGACACAAAAAGACGGAAGAGCATTCCATGCTATGGATCAGAAGAATAAACGTTGTTAAAATGTATATACTGCTCAAAGCAATCTATACTTTCAATGCCATCCTGATCAAAATTCCACCCGTATTTTTCAAAGAGCTGGAACAAACAATCCTAAAATTCATATGGAAACAGAAGAGACCCTGAATTGCTAAGGAAAGGTTGAAAGAGAAAAACAAAACTGGGGGCATCACGTTGCCTGATTACAAGCTTTACTACAAAGCTGTGATCACTAAGACAGCATGGTACTGTCACAGAAACAGACACATAGACCAGTAGAACAGAGTAGAGAGCCCAGATATATATAAGTCCATTTATAAGCAATGTCCAGGAAAAGCAAGATTCCAAACAACAGAAAGATCAGTGGTTTTCTAGGATTTAGGAGATATATAGTGAGAGCAAGGATTAACTCCAAAGGGACTTGGGGGAAATTTGGGGATAATGGAAATGTTCTGAAACTACATTCTGGTGGTGGTTATGCAACTCTACAACTTTGCTTTAAATTTCATAATTAAGGGTGCTTGGGAGGGTCAGTTAAGCATCTGTCTTTTGCTCAGGTCATGATCCCAGGTCCTGAAATCAAACCCCACATTAGGCTCCCTGCTTAGCAGTCTTCTCTCTCTCTTCCTCTGTTCCTTGTCCCCTCCACTCATCCTCTCTCTCTAATAAATAAATAAAATCTTTTAAAAAATTAAAAATTAAAAAATTCAATAATTGTTTGCTTATGATGGATAAATTCCACTGTATGTAAATTATACTTTTAAAATGTCATGAAAAAATTTTTATGAACAAACATAACTAATAAAGAAGGACCACAGATAAGTCTACAGAAAGCCAAAGGAGTGAAAATAACAAATATATATATAAATATAGAGAGAAATCAGTAAAAAAAGAAAGAAAGAAAGAAAGAATTAATAAAGAGAAACGACATAAGAAAAAGTTGGTTCTTAAAAAATTTCAAAATGGATAAACCACTGGTAAAGCTAATCAAACAAAAGAGAAAAAACACAAAATTAAACACTTAGGGAATAACAAAAGAACACAGACAGGGCACCTGGGTGGCTCAGTTGGTTAACTGTCTGCCTTTGGCTCAGGCCATGATCCCACGTTGCTGGGATCAAGTCCCATATCAGGCTCCCTGCTCACTGGGGAGTCTGCTTCTCCCTCTGCCTCTGCCCCTCCCCCTGCTTGTGCCCTCTCTCATTCTCTCTCTGTCAAAATGAATAAATAAAATCTTAAAAGAAAATAACACAAACACAGTAGAAACAAAGAAGGATGAAGTCATACCTTTAGGCCAGGGAAAATATGAACAAAGTTATACAAAAGTGTTCTTACTAAAACAAGTAAGCAAGTAGTGAAAAATTAGCTTGTGAATGTAAGAAAAAAATTACATACTTAAGGATATCAAATTAAAGTTATGGAGAAAAAAGACAAACCTAAAATAGATCTTAAAATATGATCAATTATCTATCTAAAGACCACATATATTCTGCCCACAAAATATAAACGAAACCAACCCAAATCCGAAATCCTGGGAAATTTTATGTAATTTGCCATTATGAGTTCTGTAGAAGGAAAGGGATATTCAGTTAGAACAACAACTTGTATTGAATCAATATGCAGAAATTATATCAGAATTCATGGCCCATCATAAAATGTGACTCTAAGAATTCCACACTATATATCCAACTGGATCAAGATTTCTCAACAAGCCACTGCTTTTGAGAAAGCATCATTTCCTCTTTGTTATAATTATTGATATTAATATTTAACTATCAAAACTGCCAAGTGCAATACAAAAGTCTTATCAGCAGTCATTTATTACTATAATTAGTAACAACTCAAGTAACCTAAACTGGAAAGCCACTCTGAGAAGCAAGTTAGCTTTTCAATGCCTCCATGGTTCATTCAGATCCCAGTTCATTTTGTCTGCTCACAGCCTGAGACATCATGGCATCCTAAATCTTTACCAGTGGTGTAAATTAGCATTATAAACAGTTAGTGATGGTTCCATTTATTCAATTCAGCTAATATTTGTTAAGGGAGTCTATTGCACAAAGACTTTCAGGTCTCATCGGGTAACAAATGACTCATGAATGAGATACCCATTCAGATTTCAGTCTGTTTAGGAAAACTAATACACAAATAAATATTCCCATACAAGGCAGATGGCAAGATATATGGCAGCTCTGGAGATCAGCCCTGCTGAAGTGACCTAGGAAGACTTCAAAAGGAAGCAGCAGAGACTGGAAATGAATAAATGGATCTGCAGGTTACAAGGTGAGAAGGAGAATATTTTTAAAATAGAAAGCAACTTGAACAGAGGCCCAGAGGAAAGTGCATAGAAAATGTGTGGGGACAACAGTGAGCAGACGTATAGGGTTAAATCTCAGGATTCACAGATGAAGAGGATAAGAACTAAAGGGGAAGGCCTAGAGAGCTGAGGAATTTGAACAACAAGGAGAGAAGATAAATTTAAGACTCTAAGGAATTGGAAGTCACTCAAAGTTTTCTAGGAAGAGTAGGGGGAAAATGTAACCAGATCTCTCTGCAGGTCAGAGAAGCGGATAGGAAGATTAGGGCATCAGCAGTGATCTAGGCAAGAGGGAACAGCCTTTAGAGATTAGGGCAGTGAAGACAGGAACAGAAAGTTATAGGGGACATACTTCAGAAATAGAAACTCCTCTTTGAAGATCCAATTAAGTCATTACTTCACAAAGAGCCATTTTTGTTGATTCAGTTCAACATCATAAGTTGATAATATCTTTCTTTTTCTGGGACATAAATAAAATAATACCACTAAACATTCTTCCTCTGTGTAGAGAATTCTCTCAACCTAGATTTGTACATATTCCCAAAGTTAGAAAGCGTCACTTGCTTTGAAGAAACCCCACACTGTACAACTGAATACAGATATTTTATATGAAAGTCCTCAATGACATAGTTCAAGTACAAGACTAGAAACCTCATTCTCCAAAGTTCAAACATAGAGTTTGAACATAAGCTCCTAGGTTTCTAAAGGCAGAAAGTGGCTAGTATAAAATCTCAAAGCTCATATTTCTGATGAATTCAAAAAGCTAATGAGTGATAAATCCCTTGCCTGTTTCCCTGGGTTAGCTTTCTATATTCCTGGCATGCAGAAAGTGTTTGGGGAGACCCCAACTTTGTCATAAATGTGCTCATGGCAAGAATGATAATGCAATGTAATTATAATTCAGACTTGCCAGTGTGCAAAATGTATTTAAAGATTTCTATCAAAAGCTCTCAAAGCACGTTGAGTATATTTCGATCACTTCCCAACATTAGGTATTTTACAGTTCTTCCTGTGGATCACTCTTACAGTGACTTGGTTAAGAAAAAAAAAAAAAAAAGGTAGGTAACTTTATTCCCGTTTTACAAAAAAAGAGCAAGTCTCATATAAGGTAGATGAGCAGCACCCTGCTAAGATCTAAGGATAATGGTGACTCTTTTCCATTATGGAAATAAATAACAAAAACCTCATCTAAAATAGAGTCAACAAGATTTGAACAAGGAGCTCTCGCACACAATCATTCAACTCCAAAAAATAAGCTTACTTTACACACTCCAGCAGAGAGCAACATCCTAGCCAATAGAACTCAGTGAAACAGTTACTCCCAGCTCTCCTTTCCCCTATAAAGGAAAGCCCCTCTCCTCTCTTCTCTGGACTTGCCTGTGGTTCTCTATAGTTTGCTTTTTCCAAGTTGTAGTTCTCTGCTATTCCCCAATAAATTCATTTTGCTAGTAAAATAGATAGCTCTTCCATTTTTTTAAAGAAAACATTCCATAGTGTCAGAAATGGGATCCTAAGGCAATAAACTCTGAGGAACTAATGACTCCTGGAATCATGTGACGTACTCACTTGAGCTTCTTGAGCTCTCCATTTCCATGAGCTATCTTCCTCCACCACCCCCACCCCAAGTTTGGTAAGTCTCCCTCTGATCCAAGTGCTCTTATTTCAGTTTAGCTGTTGGACTTTATTCAAGATCTGGGTTTTTTTGTTTGTTTGTTTTTATGAGGGCATTGCCCTTGCTGGTGAGTGTATTCTTCTGTTTTCTGAACTCTGGTTTTAAGTAATGGGACCCCAATCTGCTTAATTGTCTCAGGACCCCTTCTAGAACACCAGCAAGTTTTCTCTAAAAACTATGGTCCCTCCTAATGCACATTTTTAACTAATTGAGCCAACTTAACCAAAAACAGTTTAGAACTTAAATGGCCATTATGGAGAATTTTCAATCTTCCCAAAGTTTCTTTTTATAGAACCAAATTAGAAGACCATGGCTCTAAAATAAACTAAATGGAATGCCTATTTCAGTTGGTATCTTCAGGCTTCCAAACATACTCAGTACTCTAAAATTGCCTCTTTACAAAAACTGTTTCTAAATTGACAAAGGCAAATAAACAATTGAAAAAGGTAAAAAGATACCAGAGGCCTCTTTACCCCCCCCACACACACTAACTTCTTCCCCTACTGAACCTTCTTTGTAAGTCTCCACTTCTTCATTTCAACCCTCTCACAATACTTCCCTTTTTTCTAAACCTCTCCTACTCCTTCCTCATCTGAACCCATTAGAACCTGCTCCTTTAAAATTAAACTATCTGAGGACATTAACACTAAGCTATAATTTCTTTTTGTGTCCTGGACTAAGGCTGAATTATAAGCCATAGTCAAAAATTTTCCTAGGGGGGTACCTGGGTGGCTCAGTGGGTTAAGCCTCTGCCTTCGGCTCAGGTCATGATCCCAGGGTCCTGGGATCGAGCCCCACATCAGGCTCTCTGCTCTGCAGGGAGCCTGCTTCCTCCTCTCTCTCTGCTTGCCTCTCTGCCTACTTGTGATCTCTGTCAGATAAATAAAAAAAAAAAAATAAAAAAAAAAATTTTTCCTAGGGTTCTTGAGGCACCTCATAGGTATACTGAGGAATTTAATATAATGGTCCAGAGTTACCACCAGATTTCTATATTTGTACCTGCTAGTTCACAGGCTCACTGGGGAAGGCTAGGCCCAACACTGGATAAAAACAGCTAATTGGGATGATCCTGAAGAATCTCTAGAACTTCAAATGGAAGACCAACTTCCTGTCTTATGTGATCAGTCTTGACAATTACTAAATGACATCACCTGACATTCCCAATACCATTCCCAAAATCTCTTGATTGAAATAAGATTTACACTTGTACCCAGAAACCCAGTGAACCTGTGTATGATTATTTTAAGCAACTCCAAATTGTTTTTAAGAAAAGTTATGGCCTTCCAATGGATGTCAAAAACATTCAGGTAGCCTTTAAGTCTATTTTTGTTAACAAGCCGAACCAGAATCCTTTCCTTTTAGTTAAAAAGACCAGGGTAGAATGAGAAATCATGTCCTCTCCAGTTTTAGTTAATTTAGCAAATCTGCTTGCCTGCTAGTTAATTTAGCAAAGCTGCTTGTCTGCACCCTACATTCAACTGAAAGGTAGATGACTAAAATCCATAATTTTGAGATTCAATAAATGGAGGCCCCTAAACAGACAAAACCCCTCCTGGCATGTGTGATTACTACAAAAAGTGAGGACATTGGAAAAAAAATTGTTAGAAACTTAGGTGTTACAGGCACCTTCAGCCCTCTAACTAGCCTTTCCTTAATCATGGGACTTTAAGGACCTACAAGGGCTTTTCTCCCAATCATTTGCCTGAACCAGCTTGGAGAAACAACTCTCTAGACTGGGGATGAAACTCTGTGTGCCCTACACTGGAGCTATACTCTCAGTGCTCTATCCACTGTTATTAAACACCTCCTGCCTCGCAGTACAAAAAGGTTCTTCTGGTTCCTCTGGCCCTATTCATTTATTGGGCCAAGATTTCTTAGAGAAATATCATGCTGGAATTTCTTTCTTCCTAAAGAGGAAGATATTCTAGAATTTGATAGCAGCAACCAAAAACAGCCAACTAGGTAAATCAAATGACCCTTCTACATCGTTTTTCTGTCCCATTTCTGATAACACTAACCATGTGTCCCAGTTGTATCAACAGTAAGTCACCAAGCCCAAATAGAAGATTATAAGGCTCAAAGTCTCTTATCCCTGGCCCCAGGTAAAAGACAGACAATATCATTTTCCTTTACCTGGGAAGGAAAGCAGTACACCTGATAGTAATGCCTCAGAGTTTTACTGAAAGTCCTGCCTACTTCTTCCAACCTTAAAAGTGGATTTAGATGATATAATGTTACCTGGACTTTATTACAATATGTAGACTACTTGCCTCTCTGCTTCCCTCCTCTCACCTCTTCACAGAAAGACAACACCTACCTGTTAAAACTTTGAGCCTTAGATGGCACAGAGTCTCCTCAGAAAAACTGCAATTGTTCAATGCTGGGTTTGATATTTGGGATAACTGATCGCAAAACAAGGGCTCCATTTAGATTCAAATAGAATTCGTGGCATCCTGAACTTCCCAAAACCCAGAAGTAAGGGGGAAAAAAGTTCTGACCCTATTATTTGGGAAAATCAGAAAGGAAAGTCCTGAAGGAAATCTTGATAAATCTCCCTGCCCTTGGACAACTCTGTTATCAACTTTCCTTTTTCCTTTTTTTATCTGAAAGGAAAGGTAATGCCCTTGGAATACTCATCCAATAACTTGGGGACTACCATCTACTCATAGGGTATTATAGCCAACATCTAGACCCTGTGGCATAAGGATATCCACCCCTTGCCTCAGAGCCATTCCTGCCACTGAAGAGATTGTCATGGGCTCCCCTCTAACCATTTTTGTACTTCATGCAGTAGAAGACATCCTGAACTCTCATCAAACTCAACACATTTTGGCCATCATCTCACCCACCAACAATGAAATGTTCTTGCTATTCACTTCTCACACAACTCTTCATCAAATCTAAATATGCCACCTTTCTTCCCTCCTCTAAGGGCTATACTCCTCATGACTGATTCGGATAGATCACCTCCTGACCCACTTAGCTTAGAGAAAACTCCTTTGGATAACAATGACTTTTCATGGTTTACTGATAGTTTTTATTTAAAAGGTAAAATGGTAAGTATTGTGCTGGGTAACTATTACAACTCCTTTTGAATTCATCCAGACATTACCTTTGCCCTTGGCTACCTTGGTCCAACAGGCTGAATTATATGCTCTTGCTTGGGCAAGAGCCCTTTACCCAAGGGCAAAACTGCACATATTTATGCTGATAGTAGGTATACCTCTGTAGTAGCTCATGATTTTGGAAAGAATGCTGGTTTCACAAACCTTTGTTATGGTCTTAAGAGATGTTCCCCCAAATGACAATCTAGAAAAATCAACTAAAAATATACAACAACTGACCCCAGAAAAAGAATCATTGGTTCAGTAAAAAAAGCAAAACCCTGGCTTGGGCCAAATAATAATCCCATCCTGCCAGAGGCTCTAAAGTTCCCGTTATTGACTACTATACATGCATTGAATCATTGTTCTCCTGATAAAATGATAACCTTTATGAACCAAAAAGCTATTAATAAAATATTAATGAGGCTGCAAAGAGTATGTACTTTACTTGCCCCATCTTCCTGAAATACCATTTGAGAAAAGCGGTCTTCACTACTCCTGGGTACTTTAAGTCGCCTAATTGACCATTCGAAGTTTGGCAAATGAAATTTACTCAACTTCCCCCATCTCGTGGATATAAATATATCTTGGCAATGGTTTGTATGTTTCCTCACTGGACTCAAGCTTTTCCTTGTAGATACTTGAGGTGGCTAAAATCCTACTAGAAAAGATGATCCCTACCTGGGACTTCAGAGTGATCTCAAACTTCATAGTAACCAGGGAACTCACTTCACTGGTCAAATGTTTTCCTAAATCTCAGGTCTACCTCTTTTGGAACCCATAAACTCTCACCCTTTGAGATAATCACCATATGCCCAATGTACTTGGTTCCTCTTTTTTTTTTTTCTTTTTTCTTCTTTTTTTTGTCTTTCTTTTTTTTTTTTATTCACAGTTGGCAAAGAGGAATATACTTCAATATTGCAAAGGCCTAAATGCATCTGTGGAGGCTAACCATGCTAGGACAGTCTTTCCATGCTCCCAGAAAGCGAAGACCTTACATATCACACTTTGTAGCCTACAGATATCCTCGAATGGAAAAAATATATATTTCTACAAAGATTCTCTTCAACCATATTGGAAAGGCCCCCATAAGGCTTATTAACCAACCCTTATGCTGCCAAACTCCAAGGAATAGACTCTTGGATCCATGTGTCACATCTAAAGAAAGCGCCAAATCCAGACCAGACCTCCACACCAACAACTGAACTGAAAATAAAGATCTTCAAGAATTGAAGCTGACAATAGCTGAAGGCAACAGCTTTGCCAAGATGACTAGACCAGGCCTGTATACATACCTTCATCTCACTGTCGCTTCTTAGCTTATTTTGTCCCTTTCTTTTTTGGCCCAATCTATTGTAAAAGGGGAAAATCTTTTTGACTATTAGATCTCTTACCAGGAACTGATCTGTTTATTATGTCAGAAATCCCCTGTTCTCCCATATTTAAATACAATCTGTACTCCTGCTCCCAAGAGAAATATAAATGAGCTGATTCTTCTTTGCAAGCCTTTTAGAAGACCCTTATAAGCTGGAATGGTTCTTTGAAGAATGTCTGCTCTTCATCTTGTACCTAATGCCTGTTGAACCTTTTGTAGAAACTATTTGCCCAATAGGATGATGTTAGCTCAGCACCTCAAGATGATTTCCAATGCTTATGACCTTGATTAGATAAAGATCTCAGATGAGAAATGCTAAGAGTTCTTCCTCCTACCTTTCCTTGCTACTCAAATGCACCCTCAATCATTTCCAGTCTACGTACCTTCCTTCTCACGTGGGACAAGACAACTGAGAAAGGTCCTGTTACTGAGAGCAGTAAGACCCGAGGTCAGGACCCAGAATCTAAAAAAGCAGAGCTCATTTAAAATGAAGTCAGGGAGGGGCGCCTGGGTGGCTCAGTGGTTTGGGCTGCTGCCTTCGGCTCGGGTCATGATCTCAGGGTCCTGGGATCGAGCCCCGCATCAGGCTCTCTGCTCCACAGGAAGCCCGCTTCCCTCTCTCTCTCTCTCTCTCTCTCTGCCTGCCTCTCTGCCTACTTGTGATCTCTGTCTGTCAAATAAATAAATAAAATCTTTTAAAAATAAATAAATAAATAAATAAATAAATAAATAAATAAATAATGAAGTCAGGAAGCCCTGAAGGAGGAGGTCTCACACACAACCACTTACTCTGCAAACAGGAAGAAGCCTATTTTACACATCCCAACAGGAAGAAGGAAGAATTTTTCCTTGTTCAACATTAGCCTAGTGAAAACAGTTCCTCCAACTTCCTTTCCTGTATAAAAGGAACTGTTCTCCAGACTTACCTAGGGTTCACCATAGTTTACTTGTTCTGAATTCCAATTCTCTGATATTCCCAAATAAACTCACTTTGCTGGTAAAATAGCTGGCTATTTTTTTTCAGGTCAACACAATAAAGACAAAATGTATATCTTATATATTATTATGGGCTAAGTTGTGTTTCCCCAAAATTTGTATGTTGACATTGTATGTTGACAATGGTATAACAACCAATACCTCAGAATGGACTATATTTAAATACAGGATCTTTAAAGAGGTAATTAAATTAAAATCAGATCATGAAGGGGGCTTTAATCCAATATAACTGATATGCTTATAAGAAGAAGAAATTTGGACAGACAGGTATAGAGGGAAGACACAGGGAGAAGATAGCCATCTACAAGCCAGAGAGAGGCTTTAGCAGATACTACAGCCTTACCAAACTT
Organism: Mustela lutreola; assembly: GCF_030435805.1. Taxonomy (NCBI): domain Eukaryota; kingdom Metazoa; phylum Chordata; class Mammalia; order Carnivora; family Mustelidae; genus Mustela; species Mustela lutreola. Next base: position 34,237,173 of record NC_081297.1, on the reverse strand, counting down.
ATATGTGATTTTATTATCTGTTTCAATAGACCATATAGGTATACTTTGGTGAAATCTATCTGGGAAAAAAATGGGCAATAATAAGCAGTTTAATTATACTATTTTAGAAGAGCACAGAATTGGAAGGCCATGGTCTATTACCATCCAGCAACACAATCCTCAGAAAATCACTTAATCTCTCTAACTTTCCATTTTCACATAGATTGACTGAGGAACTGTTAAACTAGAGGTATATTTTTCAAACTGTGTTCTGAGAACCCTAGGTTTTCAGAAAGATGCCCTAGGAACTGCCTGGAAAAGCAGGACTAGTTCCACCTCTCCTCCTTTTCTCTTTGGGATTTGGTATAAAAACATAAAAATTCATTTTTAATGAGGAAATTTTAAAAAGAAAACCACTACTAGATGATCTTCAAAGTTATTTCTAGCCTGATGTTCTATATAATTCTATTAGTCTACAGAAGTATCTCTATTTGTTAGTTCTGTGTTCATATAATATTCAAGTATTCAAAACAAAAGTACAAGGTGATAAACTTGAGAATACATATTTATAATATTGCACAGGGTTTTTCATTACTATTGAAATTCTTGCCTCAATGATTGTTGTGGGAGGCTGTGCTGTGTGTTGTAGAAGAACATTTAGCATCATCCCCATCTCTGCTCATTATATGCCAGTAGCAACCATCGCCCCCCAGCTGTGACAACCAAAAATGTCTCCAGACATCACCAGTGTATTTTGGGGAATCCAAATTGCCCCAGACTGAGAACCACTGTGTTATAGTAACTCAAATTTTCTCAAACCCCATTAAGAGAGGTCAGGAAGATATGATTCTCAAATATACTCTCATGCACTTGGGACCAATGAGATCTTCCACAAGTTAAAAGGAGGAAGAGGAGAAGGAGGGGGATGGGGAGGGGGAGGAGGAGGAGGAACACAGTAATAGAAGAACATTCATACACTGTGTTTTTTCTTTGATCCGGAGAAGTTAGGTGAACAGTTGCCATACTTGTCACTTAAAGGAAGGTCAGTAAGGAAACTGTGTTGCCCTGCAGAGGCTGGCCTCATGACCCCACAATCTACAGGTTCTCATGGAGATCTGCTCATTTAGAAGGGTTCCAACCTCAGGGCGTACTGCTCTCCTCTCTCTGTCTTTAAATTCCTTAGTTATATCTTTGAATTTGTATTTTGTGAGTAAATTCCCAAGGGACAGTGAAGAGCTTGCTCCCCCTCCCAACCTCCCCACCTCTCTGGGATTTGTTTTTGTCCTCTCCCTTCCCACTCCTGCATCAGCTGTACCCCCCATGGTATCTCAGGGCCAGGCAAGACATCAGCCATCCCTGTCCTATCCTGGCAGAGCCAGGAGCACACTTTGGAAGGGGCCTTCTGCCAACCTCCAGTCCAGGCAGGAGTATGTCCACTATAGAGGATGTAATCCCTTGGCAATTTGGTGGTACCATGGAGATCAACTGTCTTCTGTTATTTGGGGCTGCAAGCAGGGGAAGGAGAAACTAATTTCCCTACCCCCAGAGAAAAAACAAACAATTTCTTTTTCCTTTTACTTTTTTCTTCTTTTAAGATTTTATTTGTCTGAGAGAGAGAAAGCAAAAGAGGTAGAGGAGCAAGCAGGAGCAGGAGGAGGGGCAGAGGGAGAAGCAGGCTTCCTGCCGAGCAAGGAGTCCAATCCCAGGGACTCAGTTCCAGGACCCTAAAACCCTGACCTGAGCAGAAGGCAGAGGCTTAACTGACTGAACCACCCAGATGTCCCTAAAACTGGGCATTTTCACTTTGCAGATTCTATAGTTGGTCCTGCAGCCAACAACAGAAAACTCTAGTTTCTCTACCCCTGCCCACAATATACTTGGAACTGCCTTGTAATCTCTTGGGAAGTAAAATTAAGCACTAATCTGGGTCAGCGTTATCCCGAGGATGCTGGGTCTCAGTTTACCCTCTACCACCATACATAAGAGCAGCCTCCTGGAGGTCAGAAGAGTGTTAGCCATATGGGTATGGAGATATAGGGTACCTGCCAGGACTAACCAGGCCCAGGGAGAGTGCACACCAGACTATGGAGAAGAGAGAGCTTCTCTAAGAACTACTTGTACACCTAGTGGGAAGCAGAAATATTGGTAATGTGAATTGGCTGCTAGGCTGAGTGCTTGGAACCTACCTGTGTAATGGATAGGCTGGTGGTTTGCTCTTTGCCAGACTCTTGGGTCTTAGTTTCCTGGACCCCTTGGTGGTTTGATCTGCCTTGGAGTTACTGCTTCCCACCTTGGCTCTCCTGACTCTCCCACTTTCTGGCTATTCCTTTCATCCCCTTCAAGGGCTCCTGCACCTCTGTTCTTTCAAGATTGAGTTTAAGCATACTTTTCTCTGGAAAATCTTCCCATATTACCCCACTGAGCCTGCTAGCTGCCCCACATTTACAAATCTTTTGCAATTACTGGTACTTCCGGTGATCATAATGCATTACTAGCTTACTTGTCTGTTGTCTATCAAAGTCGTGAATGTCCCTAGTGCAAGGACTGTGTCTTATGTATCACCCAGCAGATAGCATGGTGCCTGGAACATGCCAATAGCTCAATGGTCTTCACTGACTGAGAGATGTGATAAGAATAAGATGAGCCACAGAGTATCTAGTTGATTCCAGCCTAACTATTCCACTTTTAACTGTATTGCTCTGTAAACTTTCCTTCTAGCTAATGAAATAACTTATTCTGTTTCCTGGGAACTATGGTTAATTAGACTGATGTTTTTCTTTTCCCTGTAAGTACCTAGTAATATCCCATGGACCCAGAACAGGCTTGCTTCTGCTGTGTCCCCTGGAACCTAACAGAGTTTGTGGAATATAATAGGTCGTCAATAAATATTAAATGAATGAATGAATGAATGAATGGGACTCATCCTCCAGTATCCAGTTTCACTCCTCAGGAAACTCTTTAGTGTCCTATTAAAGAAAGGGCAAGGAAAACTAAAACACAGAATTATTTTTGTATTTGGTTCCAAAAAAGCATCAAGGGCAAAGCCAAAAATAATAGGCATTTATTTAATCCCCACACATTGAAGGGGAAAAAAAATGCCAATAAAAATAAATCCTGTGAATGCTTTAATTTTCTGCCAAAGTCAGGAAATATACGAGTGAGCTGGATTATCACAAGGTAAAGAATGCACTCATCTCTGGGAACAGAGCAATCTCTGCATCATGTTAGAACTTGAATCATGGTGTTGTAGTGATGGACTAAATCAAACTGTTGCAACTGAGATTAATTGACCATTTTCTGTGACAAAGTGCTCTAAGTGCTACTGGAGGCCAAAAAACCCATATGGTTGGAGGTCCACAAGGAAATTCTTACTGCAGAAGGGTAGAATTGTCATCAAGTTCTGAACCGAAATAATCATAATGCTTTATACAATCTCTAAATAGTAAAAGGGCTGTTTTATAGGTCAATAATCATAAGTACATTTTTTTGTGGTTTTTTCTTTTTTTCTTTTTTCTTTTTTTTTTTTTTTACCCTGGGAATTTTCCAAAAGGCTACTAATGAACCCAGAGCATTTTTCCCATTATTAAATTGACTAATGTGAGTCATGCAGCAATAGGTCAACACTTGAATTAATTCTGAAAGCAAACTTTTCACGGGGAAGTAAGGCAGACCATGCAATCACCATTCACTTTATATTCTTTTCTAAAGAAAGAAAAAAAAACAACAAAAGAAATGAAGTTTCCTATTGTCTAAGATCACCAATGACTAGAGCAAGAAGACTGTAATAGGTCAAAGTGTATTGCAATTCTCACAGGTCATATCCATTTCTAGGATATATGCTCATGTTTAAAGACACAGTAAATACTGATCACTGCCTCCAAAGAAACCAGCTCCCAGCACAGTAAGGAAAGAGAAAAAAAAATGGAATTGTACCAAATTTACCTCAAAAGACATTTCTTTACAACAACAATAAAAAAAGGATTTCTGCTCAGCTACTTCAACAGACAATGAAGTCATCCTTCATACACAGTGAACATGGGATCTGCTCTGAGTTTGTAAATAGAAAACATATTTTTTACATGCAATATCAAAATTTTCCTGGTAAATGATGTATTGAAAATTGACAAAGGTCCCTGGACTTATTTCAGCTCCATTTTTAGTATGTATTTTCTTATAATTGCAAATAGATAAAGCTCAGTAATAAACCAAAAGGATAAATTTGAATACAGAGATCAGAATACACAAAACAGTTGCTCACAGAAAATAGTGCCAAAGGGGAATTGAAAACGCAAGTATTCTCAGCTACTTTTCATACAGCATTCCTCATTCAAAATGTGCTGGTAAGTCATTAAGGGCAAATGATTCTGCCTTTCATATTTACACCATCATACAGAGTCTAACCTAATGCCTTACATGCAGTGACAGCAAAAAAAAAAAAAAAAATTATTTAATCAAATTTTACTTCTGCTCATCACCACAGAAAGGAAGGTTCCTTTGATGAGAAATAATAGAAACCTGACACAAAGTAGCTATGATAATAAATTTTTTTCTAATTTTTACATTAAAAAAAGAAGTTCAGAGTAAGCAGGTTTCCAGATGAACTCAAGCAGCCATATCCAGTATCCTATTGCTTTGCATTTCTTCATTTTTTTCACCCTTAGTATCGGCTTTAACTGAAACTGGTAATTGTTACTGACATTATATTCACATGTAACAGTCTAGAGGGAAAAAGAAAAAAAAGAAAAGAAAAACAACTCTTTTCTGTCTCTTTCTTAAGGGAAAGAAAACCTTTCCCAGATGTCCTCCACAAGACTTATTGTCAGCTGTCTTTTTTATATTGGTTCACAGACCACTATGGTCTGAATGTTTGTGCCCCCCAAATTTCATATGCTAAATCCTAACCCCCAAGTGATGGTATGGGAAGGTAAGGGAGGCGCTTGGGAGCTCTGCCTTCATGAATGGGATTAATACATTATAAAATAAGCCTCGGAGGGCTTTCTTGCCCCTTCCACCACATGGAGACATGACAAGAAGTCTGTGACTAGGAAGAGGGCTCTCACCAAACACTTTGGCAACTTGATCTAGGATTTCTAACGTCCTGAACCATGAGAAATGAATCTCTGTCATTTAGAAGTCACCAGTCTTTAATATTTTCTAATAGCAGCTCAAGCAGGATAAGATACAGGCCCAGACTAAACTAAGCTAGAAAAAAAAATCTTATTAGGTCAGATTTATCTTCTCAGGCTGTATTTAGTGACACAGTGTCACCCACAATGACCAATACAGGCAAAGCATTGTTTCCCCATCCAGAATTTCATTTCAGAAAGTCTGAAACCCTAGCACATGACAGAACCACAGGTGGAAGGAGCAGAGTCCCTTAAGGTCCCTGCTGGCCAGGAACACCTTACACCAGACTTCTGGTATGTTATGTCACTGAAACTTAGGTTGCTATCTGTTGTAGCAGCGAATGTCAGGATATTTATGAGTGATTTCTGAGACGACACAAATTTGTTGAGAATAACTGAACTCATATTGAGGACTTGGGGTAACAAGAAATGCAATTATAGCCAATGAACCCTAAAGAACTTACAGCAAGTGTGTGTTTCCTATTCTCTCAGGAAAGAGCCTATGAAATCCCTCCAGGGTAGCCAAAGGCTGGTCCCACGTCCTGTGGCCTTTCTGGAATATCTGCTCCTTGATTCAGGGAAACTGGTACTTGGCCTTGGACTTTGCATATGCTCATGTTCATGCTTAATGGATTTCTACAGAAGCCTCTGCTCTCTCCTAATACCCTTGAGAAACTCTGAGCAGAAGCCTGTATTGCTGTAGCTGACTATTTAACAGAAGAATGTAAAGTTGATTTTCCCTCTACCAAATCAGACTCTACCCTGTGGGAAGTGGCAAGTGACCAAGAGGGTATCAGAGCTGGTGGGCGACATGATGTGGGGTGATTAGCATCATTTTATAGAGAAGACTTGCTGTCTGCTTAAAGTTGGAAACAAAAACTGGTCCTCCAATTTCTTCAGCTCTGACCCATCAAGGATTCTCAAGCATCTTCCTGCAGCAGTCACATGAGATGGTTATTACTTATGCACATCTGACGTAGGCTTCTCTACTTCATAACTGCATGAAAATCATACTCTGGGATATATGCAGATAAAAACTGAGTAAGACAAAAATGAGGAGTTCGGGTAATTCACTTTGGAGAACACACATTTTGAAAATTAAGTTAAAACATTCAAGAACATTTTCCTCAGCTTTGGTGAGACTGTATCCCAAGAAGAATAGACACAAGAATGGTTTTTAACCTTTAAGAAGCACTGAGGTGAATGAAAATTCTTCAAAGCAAAATGAGTATATTATTCTTTCTTCTATTCTATTCCTGTATCAAAACCAAGGGTTGAAAGGGAGTAAAAGGGGAGAGGGTATTGGAATGCACCAATTGTTATCCAGTTTGTTGAGGAAGACTTTGTGAAATAAGTGAAATTTTAGGAGTTTAGGTAATGACACAGGGAAAAAATTAAACAAACCAAGGTTGAAGGTGGTAACGGAAGAGTAATAGGTCCTGACCCAGGCAAAGCTCAGAGATGAAATGGGATGAATCAAGAGAAAAGCCAATCTTATTTTCCCTTAACCATTCAATCAGAAGCTTGGATTCACAGCTAGACACAAACACTTCTTTTCTGAGTTTACAAAATCTATCCTATGCCAAAATCCTGACTCTCACCACAATTTGCCACAAACTGTTTATCTCTTTAGCAACAAAATGTAGCAAACAAGATACATAAACAAGTTATAAATTTTCTACTAGAGTCTCATTATTCAGCTAGATCATGCTTCCTTCTTGAATTAGAAGGTTGAATTAGAAGATACTAGTTATAATGATTTCTGAAAAATTCAAGAATGAAGAATTAGAAGAAAAAGCAGAAAATAAATAAATACCCAGTTAGCATCACCAGAACATTTTTAAATTAGTGGATTTTAACTGAAGGAAAGAATAAGTGAAGTTGTAAGATTTTGATCAATTTGCTTGAACAATATTTACTTTTTTCTGGGTAAAGTCTTGCCATGGGTCCACTTGTCAGGAATTTATTCCTGTTTTACTAAAACAGATTCTCAATCTACCTTTGGAAATACACTTCAGTACTCTTAAGCAAAATAAATGCAAATCTGCACCACCTGAACTGAAATATATTCTCTTTGTCTTTCACAAGAATTTGTGAAGTCTGCCTACAACTTGGGCAGCAAGGGATGGAGGCATTGCTAATCATATCTAAAGGTTAGAGACCAAAGATGCTGCTAACCAACTTACTCTACAAAGGGAAACCCTCCCAACAGAGAACTTTCAGAAACTATCAGGATATAGTAAATGGGACTCACACACTAATTCCATTGTGTTTCTGATTCCATCAACAACTTTGTACAAAACCTGTGGTCTAAAGCTGAGAATTTTGCCTTTTATCTTCTATTTCCACATAATTATTAAATATGTAGCCTCAAAACATGCAAATATCTACTACTGAATAGAGGGGGGGGGGGATCTAATTAGAAATTCTGCAAAACTCCCAGAGAAGAAAAAGCAAAAGTTTATTCTAATAGATTTTACATATTGGAATTTGCTGCATCTTCTGAACAAATATTTGTGGAAACATAATCCACAGTTTTTCAAACTCCTCCTTCCTTTTCAACTTTCTCTTCCAATGCTGTCATAATAAATTTAACATTGCATTCATTTTTCCACCTTGCCTCTTAGTTAAAAACCATCTAAAGGTAAAAAATGCAAAATCAGATTGATATTATTGAATTTAATATTTGTGAATTCAAGTAAAGATAACCATCGGTTTCTACAAAAACTGCAGGAGGCAGGCATTTTATGGATTTCAATTACAGAAAAAACTGTAAAACAAGCACAGAAACTCTGAACAAATTTCACCATTATTCAAATTGTTTCAGCAGTTAGCCTAAGCACATGAAAATAAAATTTATAATAGACCACAGACTGACAAATAAGATATACAAATGATAAATATTAGAACAATATGAACATATTTCCTTCTAGTAAGAATTCTTTTCATAATAGACCAATGATTGTATATGGAGACTTCAGGGTTTGTCTGTTTAAAATGCTACGATTCCTTCCCAACTTCTGTCAAAAATATATTGCTCTCTCCCCATGTTAACTACTCTACCACTTGCCTTTTTCTCTGAACCCATCCAAAGAATATAATTATAAAATAGGAGAAAAATTAATGAAAGCTGAAAATGAGAGAGGGGGGGAAGAAGAAAAGGAAAAGCCCCAAATATCAGAGACTCTATATAATTAACTTTCAATCTTCAATTTAATTTGCTCCGCTACTATGACAGTAAATGACCCATTGGATTCTGCGCAGTCAACCTAAAATGACCATTTTGTGATTGATACATTAATAGCTAATCTGATTAGGGATGTTGAGTGGCCCTAAAGAAATATCTACTGAGCTAAAACAAGTCCTGGGCTTGTGTATTTATGAGTCCATAAGGAATACTCAGTTTCATTTGGCAACATTAGATGGAAAAAGCACATTATTAAGAAGGTCAACAATCAAGCAAATGAATATCTAGAAGTTTTATTTCTCTTGCCAACCATTTAACTCATTCCTTCCCTTCATAAATACAGAATAAGCAGTCAACTTGACCCGTGGAGCTCTTCTACAATTCCTTAAAGTTACTTTGGTACCAATTGTACACAAATATATCTTTGCAGACAGAAGATTAACAACCTAATCTTGGATCATCTTATTTATCTAGCTTTAATGTTCTTTGTGATTATTTTGTAAATAGACCCAATTCCTTCAGTATTCACACCCATTTCCTTCTTCTCTGTGGGGATTATGTCTAAGTTTCCTCCTGCATGATCTATGCCAATGATCCTCAACTAGGGTAATTTGGCACCCCAGAGGATATCTGACATTGTCTGGAGACACCTCTGGTTTTCAAACTTGGGCAGCAGGGGATGGAGGCATTGCTAATCGTATCTAAAGGTTAGAGACCAGGAGACTGCTTCAGCTAGCCGGAGATCAGCTAGATAGCTTATCTAAAGATTGCAAACACCTGAAAATCCATCGGCAGATCGAAGAGAAGAAGAACAGCAATTCTGGAAACAGAAAAACAACCACTTTCTGAAAGGTAGGACCGGCGGAGAAGTGAATCCAAAGCGACGGGAAGATAGACCCCGGGGGGAGGGGCCGGCTCCCGGCAAGCGGCGGAGCAACCGCGCACAAAATCAGGACTTTTAAAAGTCTGTTCCGCGGAGGGACATCACTCCAGAGGCTAAACCGGGGCGAAGCCCACGCGGGGTCAGCGTGGCCTCAGGTCCCGCAGGGTCACAGAAGGATCGGGGGTGTCTGAGTGTCGCAGAGCTTGCGGGTATTGGAACGGGAAAGCCGGCTACAGAGACAGAGCCGACAGTAAGCTCGCAGCTCCGTGTTACCTTGAACCGGTCGCAGGCTCGGTGAGCTCGGAGCGCGGCCGGAGGTCAGGCAGACGGGAGTAACTGGGCGCTGTTCTCTGAGGGCGCACTGAGGAGTGGGGCCCTGGGCTCTCGGCTCCTCCGGGCCGGAGACCAGGAGGCCGCCATTTGTATTCCCGTCCTCTGGAACTCTACGGAAAGCGCTCAGGGAACAAAAGCTCCTGAAAGCAAACCCGAGCGGATTACTCACCCCGGCCCCGGGTAAGGGCGGTGTAATTCCGCCTGGGGCAAAGACACTTGAGAATCACTACAACAGGCCCCTCCCCCAGAAGATCAACAAGAAATCCAGCCGAGACCAAGTTCACCTACCAAGGAGTGCGGTTTCAATACCAAGGAGAGCAGCAGAATTCCAGAGGAGGAGAAAGCCAAGCACGGAACTCATGGCTTTTTTCCTGTGATTTTTTTTAGTCTTGCAGTTAATTTAATTTTTTCTTTTTCATTTTTTTTTTTTTCTCGCCTTCGGGTAAAATTTTTTTTTTTTTTTAACTGTTACCTTTTTCTTTTTTAACGATTTTTTACTAGTTTATCTAATATATATATTTTTTTTTTTACATTTTTCTTAGGTGTTTTCTTTTTTAAAAAAAAATTCTTTTCTTTTTTTTTTTTTTTTTTTTTTTTTCTTTTTTCTTTCTTCCTTTTTGAACCTCTTTTTATCCCCTTTCTCCCCACTCACGATTTTGGATCTCTTCTAATTTGGCTAAAGCATATTTTCCTGGGGTTGTTGCCACCCTTTTAGTATTTTACTTGCCCCTTCATTTACTCTTATCTGGACAAAATGACAAGACGTAAAAATTCAAATCAAAAAAAAGAACAAGAGGCAGTACCGAAGGCTAGGGACCTAATCAATACAGACATCGGTAATATGTCAGATCTAGAGTTCAGAATGACAATTCTCAAGGTTCTAGCCGGGCTCGAAAAAGGCATGGAAGATATTAGAGAAACCCTCTCGAGAGATATAAAAGCCCTTTCTGGAGAAATAAAAGAACTAAAATCTAACCAAGTTGAAATCAAAAAAGCTATTAATGAGGTGCAATCAAAAATGGAGGCTCTCACTGCTAGGATAAATGAGGCAGAAGAAAGAATTAGTGATATAGAAGACCAAATGACAGAGAATAAAGAAGCTGATCAAAAGAGGGACAAACAGCTACTGGACCATGAGGGGAGAATTCGAGAAATAAGTGACACCATAAGACGAAACAACATTAGAATAATTGGGATTCCAGAAGAAGAAGAAAGTGAGAGGGGAGCAGAAGGTATACTGGAGAGAATTATTGGGGAGAATTTCCCCAATATGGCAAAGGGAACAAGCATCAAAATTCAGGAGGTTCAGAGAATGCCCCTCAAAATAAATAAGAATAGGCCCACACCCCGTCACATAATAGTAAAATTTACAAGTCTCAATGACAAAGAGAAAATCCTGAAAGCAGCCCGGGAAAAGAAGTCTGTAACATACAATGGTAAAAATATTAGATTGGCAGCTGACTTATCCACAGAGACCTGGCAGGCCAGAAAGAGCTGGCATGATATTTTCAGAGCACTAAACGAGAAAAACATGCAGCCAAGAATACTATATCCAGCTAGGCTATCATTGAAAATAGAAGGAGAGATTAAAAGCTTCCAGGACAAACAACAACTGAAAGAATTTGCAAATACCAAACCAGCTCTACAGGAAATATTGAAAGGGGTCCTCTAAGCAAAGAGAGAGCCTACAAGTGGTAGATCAGAAAGGAACAGAGACCATATACAGTAACAGTCACCTTACAGGCAATACAATGGCACTAAATTCATATCTCTCAATAGTTACCCTGAATGTGAATGGGCTAAATGCCCCTGTCAAAAGACACAGGGTATCAGAATGGATAAAAAAACAAAACCCATCTATATGTTGCCTCCAAGAAACACATTTTAAGCCCGAAGACACCTCCAGATTTAAAGTGAGGGGGTGGAAAAGAATTTACCATGCTAATGGACATCAGAAGAAAGCAGGAGTGGCAATCCTTATATCAGATCAATTAGATTTTAAGCCAAAGACTGTAATAAGAGATGAGGAAGGACACTATATCATACTCAAAGGGTCTGTCCAACAAGAAGATTTAACAATTTTAAATATCTATGCCCCCAACGTGGGAGCAGCCAACTATATAAACCAATTAATAACAAAATCAAAGAAACACATAAACAACAATACAATAATAGTAGGGGACTTTAATATTCCCCTCACTGAAATGGACAGGTCATCCAAGCAAAAGATCAGCAAGGAAATAAAGGCCTTAAATGACACACTGGACCAGATGGACATCACAGATATATTCAGAATATTTCATCCCAAAGCAACAGAATACACATTCTTCTCTAGTGCACATGGAACATTCTCCAGAATAGATCACATCCTCGGTCCTAAATCAGGACTCAACCGGTATCAAAAGATTGGGATCATTCCCTGCATATTTTCAGACCACAATGCTCTAAAGCTAGAACTCAACCACAAAAGGAAGTTTGGAAAGAACCCAAATACATGGAGACTAAACAGTATCCTTCTAAAGAATGAATGGGTCAACCGGGAAATTAAAGAAGAATTGAAAAAAATCATGGAAACAAATGATAATGAAAATACAACGGTTCAAAATCTGTGGGACACAACAAAGGCAGTCCTGAGAGGAAAATATATAGCGGTACAAGCCTTTCTCAAGAAACAAGAAAGGTCTCAGGTACACAACCTAACCCTACACCTAAAGGAGCTGGAGAAAGAACAAGAAAGAAACCCTAAGCCCAGCAGGAGAAGAGAAATCATAAAGATCAGAGCAGAAATCAATGAAATAGAAACCAAAAAAACAATAGAACAAATCAACGAAACTAGGAGCTGGTTCTTTGAAAGAATTAATAAAATTGATAAACCCCTGGCCCGACTTATCAAAAAGAAAAGAGAAAGGACCCAAATAAATAAAATCATGAATGAAAGAGGAGAGATCACAACTAACACCAAGGAAATACAAACTATTATAAGAACATACTATGAGCAACTCTACGGCAATAAATTTGACAATCTGGAAGAAATGGATGCATTCCTAGAAACATATAAACTACCACAACTGAACCATGAAGAAATAGAAAGCCTGAACAGACCCATAACCAGTAAGGAGATTGAAACAGTCATTAAAAATCTCCAAACAAACAAAAGCCCAGGGCCAGACGGCTTCCCGGGGGAATTCTACCAAACATTTAAAGAAGAACTAATTCCTATTCTCCTGAAACTGTTCCAAAAAATAGAAATGGAAGGAAAACTTCCAAACTCATTTTATGAGGCCAGCATCACCTTGATCCCAAAACCAGACAAGGATCCCACCAAAAAAGAGAGCTATAGACCGATATCCTTGATGAACACAGATGCGAAAATACTCAACAAAATACTAGCCAATCGGATTCAACAGTACATTAAAAAGATTATTCACCACGACCAAGTGGGATTTATTCCAGGGCTGCAAGGTTGGTTCAACATCCGCAAATCAGTCAATGTGATACAACACATCAATAAAAGTAAGAACAAGAACCATATGATACTCTCAATAGATGCTGAAAAAGCATTTGACAAAGTACAACATCCCTTCCTGATCAAAACTCTTCAAAGTGTAGGGATAGAGGGCACATACCTCAATATCATCAAAGCCATCTATGAAAAACCCACCGCAAATATCATTCTCAATGGAGAAAAACTGAAAGCTTTTCCGCTAAGGTCAGGAACACGGCAGGGATGTCCATTATCACCACTGCTATTCAACATCGTACTAGAGGTCCTAGCCTCAGCAATCAGACAACAAAAGGAAATTAAAGGCATCCAAATCGGCAAAGAAGAAGTCAAATTATCACTCTTCGCAGATGATATGATACTATATGTGGAAAACCCAAAAGACTCCACTCCAAAACTGCTAGAACTTATACAGGAATTCAGTAAAGTGTCAGGATATAAAATCAATGCACAGAAATCAGTTGCATTTCTCTACACCAACAGCAAGACAGAAGAAAGAGATATTAAAGAGTCAATCCCATTTACAATTGCATCCAAAACCATAAGATACCTAGGAATAAACCTAACCAAAGAGACACAGAATCTATACTCAGAAAACTATAAAGTACTCATGAAAGAAATTGAGGAAGACACAAAGAAATGGAAAAATGTTCCATGCTCCTGGATTGGAAGAATAAATATTGTGAAAATGTCTATGCTACCTAAAGCAATCTACACATTTAATGCAATTCCTATCAAAGTACCATCCATCTTTTTCAAAGAAATGGAACAAATAATTCTAAAATTTATATGGAACCAGAAAAGACCTCGAATAGCCAAAGGGATATTGAAAAAGAAAGCCAACGTTGGTGGCATCACAATTCCGGACTTCAAGCTCTATTACAAAGCTGTCATCATCAAGACAGCATGGTACTGGCACAAAAACAGACACATAGATCAATGGAACAGAATAGAGAGCCCAGAAATAGACCCTCAACTCTATGGTCAACTAATCTTCGACAAAGCAGGAAAGAATGTCCAATGGAAAAAAGACAGCCTTTTCAATAAATGGTGCTGGGAAAATTGGACAGCCACATGCAGAAAAATGAAATTGGACCATTTCCTTACACCACACACAAAAATAGACTCAAAATGGATGAAGGATCTCAATGTACGAAAGGAATCCATCAAAATCCTTGAGGAGAACACGGGCAGCAACCTCTTCGACCTCTGCCGCAGCAACATCTTCCTAGGAACAACGCAAAAGGCAAGGGAAGCAAGGGAAAAAATGAACTACTGGGATTTCATCAAGATCAAAAGCTTTTGCACAGCAAAGGAAACAGTTAACAAAATCAAAAGACAACTGACAGAATGGGAGAAGATATTTGCAAACGACATATCAGATAAAGGACTAGTGTCCAGAATCTATAAAGAACTTAGCAAACTCAACACCCAAAGAACAAATAATCCAATCAAGAAATGGGCAGAAGACATGAACAGACATTTCTGCAAAGAAGACATCCAGATGGCGAACAGACACATGAAAAAGTGCTCCATATCACTCGGCATCAGGGAAATACAAATCAAAACCACAATGAGATATCACCTCACACCAGTCAGAATGGCTAAAATCAACAAGTCAGGAAATGACAGATGCTGGCGAGGATGCGGAGAAAGGGGAACCCTCCTACACTGTTGGTGGGAATGCAAGCTGGTGCAGCCACTCTGGAAAACAGCATGGAGGTTCCTCAAAATGTTGAAAATAGAACTGCCCTATGACCCAGCAATTGCACTATTGGGTATTTACCCTAAAGATACAAATGTAGTGATCCAAAGGGACACATGCACCCGAATGTTTATAGCAGCAATGTCCACAATAGCCAAACTATGGAAAGAACCTAGATGTCCATCAACAGATGAATGGATCAAGAAGATGTGGTATATATACACAATGGAATACTATGCAGCCATCAAAAGAAATGAAATCTTGCCATTTGCAACAACATGGATGGAACTAGAGCGTATCATGCTTAGCGAAATAAGTCAAGCAGAGAAAGACAACTATCATATGATCTCCCTGATATGAGGAAGTGGTGATGCAACATGGAGGCTTAAGTGGGTAGAAGAATAAATGAAACAAGATGGGATTGGGAGGGAGACAAACCATAAGTGACTCTTAATCTCACAAAACAAACTGAGGGTTGCCGGGGGGAGGGGGTTGGGGAGAAGGGGGTGGGATTATGACATTGGGGAGGGTATGTGATTTGGTGAGTGCTGTGAAGTGTGTAAACCTGGTGATTCACAGACCTGGGGATAAAAATATATGTATATAAAAAATATATGTTTATAAAAAATAAAAAATTAAAAAAAAAAAATAAATAAATAAATAAAGGTTAGAGACCAAAGATGCTGCTAACCAACTTACTCTACAAAGGGAAACCCTCCCAACAGAGAATTATCTGTCTCAAAGCTCAACAGTGCCAATGTTGAGAAACCCTGACCTATATGATGTTCATCTAGCCTTTGAGACCAATAAATGTGATGGGATGTTCTGCCTTGGCTTTCCCAGCAGCCATTGAAATACAGACCAAATCTCTCTCTTCCTTTTCATCAACATATCAAGGGGGTTTAAAGCCATGAGACTGAGTGAGTTGTCCTGTGAAATAAGTATACATAGTAATTTTTACATTGTTTTAAGAGGCCTAAGAACTGTGTCCTGAGCCAACTCAGCATGCAGAGGTTGGAGAGATGAGGAGGATCCAGCAAAGGAGGCTGAGAAGGGGGTCCAAAGGGGTGGCAGGAGGCCAGGGCAATGGTGTCCTGGAAACCAACTGCAGACAGTGTTCCAACAGAGAATGATCAACTGAGAAAATGCCTGATAAGTCAGAGAAGATGCAGACTGAGAAGTCGTGGGTAGATACCACTTCATGGAATCATGAATGACTTCAGTTACAGCAGTTTGTTGAAGCAGTAGGGGCAGAAGCCTAATTAGGAAGTGTTCAAGAACATCCAACTGAAAACTGGGAAAGGCATCCACAACTTTGGAGGAGACTGCCCCCAACTCCCATCCTGCAGAGTTCTTTTTGATTACTCTCTAGTTACCTTTAGGAGATATTTTCTCCCAATTATTTCAGAAGTATCTCCCGGGCGCCTGGGTGGCTCAGTGGGTTAAGCCGCTGCCTTCGGCTCAGGTCGTGATCTCAGAGTCCTGGGATCGAGTCCCGCATCGGGCTCTCTGCTGAGCAGAGAGCCTGCTTCCCTCTCTCTCTCTCTGCCTCCCTCTCCATCTATTTGTGATTTCTCTCTGTCAAATAAATAAATAAATAATCTTAAAAAAAAAAAAAGAAGTATCTCCCATAGACAACATGTTTGATTTGGCCTTATAATTTGAACAGCTCTTTCCTAATTACAGCAAAACAAAAGGTACTTTTTTAAATCTTGCTATGACCCAAAGGTTAAAGAAATACTTTCAGAGTTCATACCATAACACTTCGTGCTGAATCCCCTTGCAGCCAACATGTGACCCTGACATATGTCTGGTTGACTCGTATCTGCACCTTCCTCAATGTCTAGCTTCTTAGAATAAAACTTTGACTTTGCCTACATTTCTGTTTTGATTTTTTTATCCTAGATTTTTATCTCTTATCTGCAACTCCTAACTTTACAACTTTTGAACCCCAACTCAGGCTTCAAGGTCCCCCAAGTTCCCCAAGCATTTCAAGTTCCTCAACTTCCAAGTTTTTTAAAGAGTACAATTAAATATTATCTTTAACTTAATTCCAGACGATAAATCTTTTAAAGCATAAATCTCATTTTGGATCTCTTATGACTACTTGATTTTATCTTATTTATGTCATTTTACTTTATACTTATTTTAATAATGTTTCTTGGAGGTTTTTTTGGTTTGGGGTGTGTGTGTGTGTGTGTGTGTGTGTGTGTTTATAGACTGCATCGTTTGCTTGACTTCTACAATGATTCAGAAGGTAGAAACTGTGTTTTTAATTCTATTAATGCAACCAAGTTTCCCAAAATAATTCTTATATAGGCATTTAATTAGCAATAACAAAGCAATTTTTACTGAAGTATCATTGATATGCAATAGCCTGTTGATATTCATATTTATCCTATTGATACCCTGATTGATATGTTTATGCAAATATCACATTCAAAAATATACAAAATTCCCATGATAAGTCTAGTCATCATGCAAAGTTTTTTCTTACTGATGATATTCCTTATGCCGTACATTATATCCCCAAGACTTACTGAAAGTTTGTAACTCTTAATCCATTCACCCATTTCACCTGTCCCCAGTCCCCGCCTTTCTGGAAACCAACAATTTTTTTCCAGTATCTGTAAGTTTATTTCTGTTTTGTTTTGTTTGTTTATTGTTTCAATTCCACACATACGTGAAATCATATTGTATTTTTATTTCTCTGTCTGACTTATTTCACCTAACATAATATCCTCTAGGTCCATCCATGCAGTGGTTTATGTGTGTGTGTGTGTGTGTATGTGTGTATACACACACATATATATGTATATATACACACAATGGAATACATATATCACATAGTCTTTATCCATTCATCTATTGGTCACTATCTTAGCTATTGTAAATCATGCTGCAATGAACATAGAGGTGCATATATCTCTTGAAATTGGTGTTTTTCTTTTCTTCAAATAAATATCCAGAAGTGGAATTGTTGTATCATATGATAGTTCTATTTTTAATTTTTGGAGGAAGCTCCATATTGTTTTCAATAGTGGTTGCACCAAATTACATTCCCACCAACAACATACAAGGGTTCCCTTTTCTCCACATCTTCACCAACACTTGTTTTTTTGTCTTTGGGATAACAGCCAATCTGACAGGGGTGAGGTAATTGTGGTTTTGATTTGCATTTTACTCATGATGAATCATGTTGAGCCTCGTTTCATGTGCCTATTGACCATCTGTATATCTTCTTTGGGAAAATGTCTCTTTAAGTCCTCTACCCATTTTTTTTATTAAAGATTTTTTATTTATTTATTTGAGAGAGAGAGATCACAAGTAGGCAGAGAGGCAGGCAGAGAGAGAGAGAGAGGAGGAAGCAGGCTCCCTGCTGACCAGAGAGCCCAATGTGAGACTTGATCCCAGGATCCTGAGATCATGACCTGAGCCGAAGGCAGCGGCCTAACCCACTGAGCCAACCAGGTGCCCCCTCTACCCATTTTTTTAATTGGGTTGTTTGTTTGGGCTTTTTATATATATATATTAAGCTGTGTAAGTTCTTTATATATTTTGGATGTTAATATTTTATCAGATGTATGATTTGGTGAATATCTTCTCCTACACAGTGGGTTGTCTTTTCATTTTGTTGATCATTTCCTTTGCTGGGCAAAAGCTTTTTAGTTTGATATTAACACCATTTGTTTATTTTCTCTTTTGTTGCTTTGCTTGAGGAGACTAGTCCAAAAAACTATTGCTAAGATCAATGTCAAAAAGGTTACTGCTTGTGTTTTCTTCTAGGATTTTAATGGTTTCAGATTTTTCATTAAGGTCTTTAATTCATTTTATTTTGGGGTCTGATGTAAGAAAGTTGTTCAGTTTTATTCTTTCATATACAGCTATCTTTTTCCCATTGTATGTTACTGTCTACTTTGTCATAGATTTATTGACCATAGAGTGGTAAATTTATTTCTGAGCAATCTGTTCTATTCCACTGATCTGTGTGTTTTTTTTTATGCCAATATCATACTGTTTTGATTACTACAGCTTGTAGTATAGTTTGAAATCTGGAAGTATGATACGTTTCTTTGTTCTTCTTTCTTAAGATTTCTTTGGCTATTTAAGATTAATTCAAGTTGTTTAATAATAATTGAGTATATTAATAACTTGTTCCTTTTTGTTGCTGACTGATATTCTGGATCTACCACAATTTGTTTAATTATTTGCCTATTGAAGGATACCAAGGTTGCTTCCAGTCTGGAGCTATTAAAAGTAAATCTGCTATGAACAGCCAAACTATTCCTGAGTGATTATATCTACCATTTTACATTCCACCAACAACGTATGAGTGATCCAGTTTTTTCCCATCCTTGCCAACATTTGAACCATCACTTTTTTTTTTTTTTTAGTTTAGCTGTTTTGATAAATGTGTAGTACTATCACATGGTAGTTTTAATTTGCATTTTGCTGGTGGCTAATGATGTTGAACATCTCTCCATGGGCTGATTTTCCATCTGTATATTGACTCTGTTGAAATGTCTGTTCATGTATTTTACTTATTTTCTAACAGGATTGTTATGTTCTTTACTATTGGGTCTTAAGAGTTCTTTACATATTGTAGACTCTAATCCTTTGTTCATTATGTGGTTTACAAATACTTTTGCCCTAGTATGTAGTTTGTCTTTTCCCTCTTTTCACATGAGCTTTCACAGAGTAAAAGTTTTTAATTTTGATGGGGCTCAATTTGTCAATTTTTCCTTTTATGGATCACGCTTTTGTTTTTATATCTATAAACTTTTTTGCCTAGCTCCCAAAGGTTTCCTTTTATTCTTTCTAAAAGTTTTATAGTTTTTCACTTTATATTTAAGTCTGTGGTTCATTTTGAGTTAATTTTTATATAAGGCTTAAGTTTTAGGTCGAGATTTCTATTTTGCCCATAGATATACTATCACTACAGAAACATTTGTTGAAAGGCTATTACTCCATTTTTTGGTAACACCTTTCTTTGGCATCATTGATAATTAACAACTTGCCTGTGTGCACAAGTCTTGTGCACTTCACTTAGCATAAAGGCTACATTGCCCTAATAATGTCATATGTTCAGACAAGGAAGAAGTCTACTTCTCTTACATGTAATAGTCCAAAGGGAGCAATCAGAACTTACTAGTAAGTCCAACAGCCCAAGGTCACTCAGAGACGCAGGCTCCTTTCATGTGCAGACCCAACAAGTCCTCCAGGTACTGACCTCTTCCCAAAGGTCTAAGCATTCCAATTTGAGAAACATTCCAATTTGAGGGAAGGAAAATAAGAGTCCAAGCAGCTTTATCTTTAAGAGAATAACTTGACACATCAATTCTGATGCTATCTTACTGACCTGCACTCTCATATGACCACACCCAACCTGGAGTAAGGCTGTGAAATGTAGTGTTTATGTGGGGAGATGGTAACCAGCTAAAACCAAGAGTTTCTGTTTTGAAAAAGAAGAGTGAATGCTAGAGATAATGATCAGTTTCTGCCCCACCGGGTTTGCTTATTTCTCTTCAGAGTTCTCTGTACTAGCCCGAATTGTCTTCTTGTATTACTGTTTGTTTGTTTTTTTAAGATTAATTATTTTAGACAGAGAGAGAAAGTGGGAGCAGAAGGAGCAGTGTGGATGGACAGCAAATCTCAAGCAGATTCTGCACTGAGTGTAGAGCCCAACATAGGGCCCAATCTCATAACCATGAGTTGGCAACCATGAAATGGTAACCTGAGCCAAGGGTCAGATGCTCAATGGACTGCACGACCTAGGTGCCCCTTGTATCTACTGTTTTGAAGGTATGTCTATAGTTACCCTCATGGCCTCATGGCTCTGTTTCCTAAATGCTTATAGAATTTTTTTTTTTTGTCTCCAGTGTTTAAATTTTTTTGGTACAATCTCTAAGAATGGATCTTTAATAACTTCACCTAGATCATTTTAAATATCTTTATTGAAGTCTTTTTTTAGGTTGAGAAAATTTTCTTCAATGTTTTCTTATTATTTATATTAAATTTGTTTTGTTTTATCAACAAGCTTATTATCCCTTGACTTATTATCCTTATCCTTATTATCCATTGACTGCATCTCTGATAAATACCCTCCATAAATATTACTTTTTTCTCTTACATGTTCACCTCTCTATCATTTTCCTTTCTGTTTTCTAAAAACTCTTCAAGTTTGCTTTCTGTTTCACTGATTTGATTTTCTTCACTTAGACATCTCTTCACTAGACTCATTGAATTTCTTATTTCTTACAATAACTTTTTTCAGAAAAATGTAACCATATCAAAAGTTAATTAAGAAAAGTATGGCTGCATACTCTTTGCATGTTCCCTCCATTCATAGCAAGATTTATGCATTCCAGGAATGGAGTATTGCCAAATAAAAATGAATTTGATTGTGTTCCAAATTCACAAAGCAACCTCTGATCCAACGTAAAAGAAAAGAAAATTGAGTCAGTACAAAATGGTTTTGTTTGGGGCAAGGAGTAGAGGAAAGAAGTCTTGTTTTTTATTTTCTTTCTTGTCTTCTGCTATAGTTTGGAAGGTAGATACTCTGCTGTTAATCTAGGTGGAATGACCACTTCACCAAGATGGTGTAGTTTCCTCATCTCTATATTCAATAGATGAATCTCCAAAGGCAGACCTACTCCATGCTCAGGTTTCAATTTTGTGTGACAGCCATGTTAGGATCAAGTATGGGAGCCTTGAAAACTATTGGGCTCCGAGGACTACTGGTTCACAGAGGTCAGGAAAAGCCTAAGAATTGGACATCCTGAAATTCTATAAATCTATTTCCATTTACTACCAGTGTTTCTAATGAAAATGTTCTCACTTTTCAGTGACAGAATTTATCCCTAATTTATATTGTGCACTCCTGTGACTCACAGCTATGCCATAGTTTTGCTCAGGAGTAGTGTTACTGTTTTGTCATTTGGGTTTTTTTTTCCTTTCATTCCAAGCCCATTAGCAGATATGTAGCAGAAATTTCTCTAGGTTTCTATTATGTGTATGTATTAGAAAGTTTGAGAGAAAAGGGGAGGGAGTCAGGAAGGGAGAGGGAAATTGGTTATTTTAAAGGTTATTTATGGGTGAGGAAGTTCAATGTCTCTAAACTACCCAAATATCCTGCCCTACTACTTAAAATATCCAAGTATCCCCAAACTGCAGTATAACAATGGTCACTTATAGTTAAATTGGGCAACAATCTGTCCAATTTTACCCCTTCCATATCTCCTGCTTCCAAGCCCCCTCCCCTTCGTTTTATAGTTTCCAGTCCTAGCGCAGACATGTGCCCCAGGAGAACTCATTCTGGGTCACTTACCAGTCAGCCATCAATGTTCCTCAGCTTCCAAACCCAAAGCTTGAGGTGGGCCACAGGTACTCCCTGGGACCAGAATGCAACAAAATGCCCTTTCTGACTCTTTACTTAACAGATGTGGTGTGTTTTTCCCTGTAATGTTAAAACCAGGTTCAAAATGTTCCAAAATAAGCAATTTGCTGTCATTAGATATTTCCTTTATACCACAGAAAGAATTCACACACCATACCTATACCATCAGGAATCCAGAAAGATCTCACATTCAACCCTTACAGCCAGTTGCTATTCATAAAGGCTATTCAGCACCTTCAGGTCACTCATGAATTTCTTTAGTTATTCAGGAATTGAACAGCTTTGAGACCTTTGGGTCCCTGTTATAGTACAGAGCCAAGTATTGTATTACAAGTGCAAAAATTAATCATAGCAATTAGGTAGGGAAGGGAGGTGTCAAGACAGCCCATGGTTCCTGGAGCAGAGTTAGGTTACCACACATGTATTACACAGAATATTGTTGTAGTCAGCTGCTTTAAGGTCATACTGGGACCTCAAATGCCTATATTTTAATATCCTTGATATATTTAAATTCTGAACTGCTATTCTCTCAACAATGACAACAAAAAAAGACTATTTTAGTCTGCATTTGGATCACTTAGGTCCCCTTTATGTTACATTTCTTAATGAACATAATCTTACAGTGATCATTTTTAATTATGAAAAATACATACTGGGCTCAAATATGCCAATCTAGTATGTTTTTTAATCCCTTTACAATGTGGACAATGCTTTTACCTAAGCACATTCTCTTCTTTCACTTCTAGAAAGGCACACGCTGTGCAACCAGGTGCTAAACTATTCAGGAAGTGCAACAGAAGTTCAGTGAAGAAAGAAATCCCAGGGGCACAGTAGTGGAAATGTTTTATGTAGAATTCAGGGTTTGAGTGAGACTATGAAACATAAGTGAGCTATAGAGAAGTGGCTGGGAAGGAGGACATATTGTGATTGGAGAAACAGCATGTACAAAGGCATGGGAATCAAATAATTATATCAAACATATACAAGATGCTCCTCTATGAGATAAACAAAGAGAATAAAATCTTCCCTTAAGGAGTATGGAAACTGGTTGGAAAAACACACACAGAGTTAGCAATATATTTCAGAATTATAGGGGACCATAACAAGCATTTCAGTGATAGGGTTTCTATAAGCAGAGGTATAGATGTGAGGATGAAAGATCCGCACTTGGGAGTCTGGTAGGAAAATAGGTGAAAGAAAGAGAGTGGGACCAAGTTAAAAGCCTTGAAATCAGTTAGGGTTTAAATTTGTTAAATTCAGGGAATCTGTGTATAATCTTGGTCCAAGAATCAACAGGAAAAAGTCATAGTAGAACACTTAAAGTTTATCCAATTACTTCAAGTCCATTAAGTACTGGCCCTTACCATGATACTATAAGGAAGGTAGACTGATTAGCAAACCAATGTAAAAGGAAGAAAATCAAGACTCAGATTTATAGAGACCCCAGCCACTAGTTTTCTTGATTTTAAAACCAGTCTTCTTTTTACTCTTGCTTATTTAACAAAGCATAAGTTTGGGTTCACTTAGCTTTCATGGAAGACTTCATCTCTGTCCAACCCATTCACATATATTATCCTAAAGTTCCAATAGCACTCAGCAGATATTATTCAAGAAATGAAACAATGAAGAATAAATTAAACTTATCACAATAAAGAAAAATGAAAAGGAAAGAGATACATACTATGAAAGAATCAATAAGATTTAAGGACTGATTAGTCACTGAGGGTTAGGGACTTTCAACTTCATAAACCCCTTCTTCTACAAAATGTGTATATATACTGATTTCATTAGTATAGAGAGGAATATATCAGCATTATATATTATATATATATATATATATATATATATATATATATATATATATATATACACACACACACACTTATCACAGGACCTGGCCATTGTGCTTGCTATGCCTAATAGACAAATCAGTTCTAGCCAAGGAGGTAAAAGGAAGATAAGAGTTTTAAATGATTGCAAAATGTTTAATTAGAGAACCTGGTAGGATCTCTAAAAGTTAAGAAGTTAAGAAGAGAATTTAATTTGAAGAGGAAGACAATAATTTTGATTTTGTACATGCAGAACTTGAAGCAACTAAAGAAATCCAAATGAAGATGGCTGGTAAGTAATTTGCAAAGTACCATCTAGTTTCATGAATATTTAAAAATCAATGGCATAAAGGTGTTATTGAAAACCATTAAGTGAATGATCTCCCCAAGGAAGTGGATTATAGAAGGAACCACTAGAATCTAACAGAAAAGGCTTATGAGGTGTTCCATAGTTAAGGTGATATAAGAGGAAGAGGAATCAGCAGTACCTTTAGAAATGGTGGGTTCTTATACTTCTGTGACAGATGGTTGGTGACTGGGATTGTGGTTGTACTTTACTTTCAAAATGAAATCCCATTTGGAAGTGATATAATTATGAAAATGAAGATGAAGATAGCAGTCACATCTTTTTCATTCTTTCTGCCTGCATCCTTCACTACCTTTCAATACCCAACATACATAAACACACACACACATCTTATCATAATTTTCCCACATTATGGAACATTTCCAAATGTCTCCATTCAAAGATATCCTCTGCATAAAGATACACAGATCCAATTGAAGAAAATAATCTGTCAACTCAACCATCTAAGGCAAGCGCACTAATTTGGCAAAGCAAAAGTTAAAACAGTACATTTATGATCAAAGCATGGACAGATGGGAAATATGGAACTTTTCTCCTTCATGGACAGATGGGCAATATGGAGCTTTTCTCTTTCTCCCCCCAAAAATTTCCTTACTGGTAAACTACTAGTTCCACTATGTGCAGTCCAAATTACTATAATCATTGTCCCTGGATTTGTTGAAGTAGGTACAGATAAGGCAGTCATATGTACAATTCACAGTGAAAGTCTTGTTTTCTGGGCTAACATTTCCTTAAAGAAAATTACCATTGAAGAGGATTGCAACACATTTCCCCTGAGACTCTAGACACTAGGTATTTCAGTGCAATTGCAATAACCTACTCAGAAACAGATGGATTTGTGAATGATTGATGGATGAACAGGGAGGTGGTTGTTTAAGGTCAGTCATCTGAATCATGTCTTGGGAGAGTTCCCATAAAGTTACATAGGATGGAAATCTGGGCCAGTATTCACATGCCTGATTATTGAAGTAAGAACAGCTGCATTTATTTCAACATTCTCAGCCTCACACATACATACATGCCAGTGAAGCTTAGAGGTTAAAATGTAAGAGGAAAATCACAAGTAAGATAATAAGAAAAGAGAACTAAATAAATTGCCCTGAAAAACTAAATACATGCCTCAGAGAGACTGGAATATAAATGCAAATAAATTACTAAGTTACAGCACAGAGGGGAAAAGAAGGAAAAATGTGTAAGGTTATTAGATGTGGAGGAAAGAATGAGAATTGCTAATGTTAATGTAATTGGAATCTAAGCAAAAGAGTAACAGTATAGAGTACAAGAAATATGTAGAGATAACAGCTGAAAATTTTTCAGAATCAATTCAAATCATGAATCTACAAATAAAAGAAATACAAAGTGTCCCAAGTAAGTAAACATAAAGAAAACATTAATTCTTGAGGAACAGTTTTAAGAAGAGAAAATATCTTAGAAGCACCCAGAAAGAAAATCTAGATCACTGGCCAAAGAACAATTAGAAAGCAGACTTCTCAGCAGCAATGGTGGAAGAAAAATAGGAGTGGAATATTTTCAAAATGGTGACATTTTCTATCTTTACAAAATGTCAAGCAAAGCTCTCTTTTAAGAACAAAACAATAATCAAAACATTTTCAGATGTTAAAAAATCTGAAAAATCTCTAATGGAAGAATTTTAGGAAGAAGTAAAATGATTCCAGAAGGAAAACCTATGATGAAATCTATGGTAAAAAGAAATGGCCAGCAAAGAAATTGGTAAATTCAAATTGGTAAATTAGAATAAAATTAAACAAGGAATTTAAATAATAAAAATCAACATTGGTAACATCTAATTTGTAAGGTTTACAAAATAGAAGATCAATCTCAAAGACTGGCAGCAGTAGCACATGGGCATGTTGGGGTTACTGGTGTTTGGTTACAAGTCCTTATATTTTTCTAGAGGAGTAAGAAAGATACTGATTTACTTTACATTTAACAAGTTCAAAGGAAACCAATAAATGACAGAAATAAAGTTTAATTTCCACATAATAAGAATTGAAATGAAAAGGGGGGGGATAAACAAAAGACAGAAAGATGGAAGGGAGTGGATGAAGCATAATAAAAGTAAGATAAACTAGGATATTGGTCTATAGCTCTCTTTTTTGGTGGGATCCTTGTCTGGTTTTGGGATCAAGGTGATGCTGGCCTCATAAAATGAGTTTGGAAGTTTTCCTTCCATTTCTATTTTTTGGAACAGTTTTAGGAGAATATGAATTAGTTCTTCTTTAAATGTTTGGTAGAATTCCCCCGGGAAGCCGTCTGGCCCTGGGCTTTTGTTTGTTTGGAGATTTTTAATGACTGTTTCAATCTCCTTACTGGTTATGGGTCTGTTCAGGCTTTCTATTTCTTCCTGGTTCAGTTGTGGTAGTTTATATGTTTCTAGGAATGCATCCATTTCTTCCAGATTGTCAAATTTATTGCCGTAGAGTTGCTCATAGTATGTTCTTATAATAGTTTGTATTTCTTTGGTGTTAGTTGTGATCTCTCCTCTTTCATTCATGATTTTATTTATTTGGGTCCTTTCTCTTTTCTTTTTGATAAGTCTGGCCATGGGTATTTACCCTAAAGATACAAACGTAGTGATCCAAAGGGGCACGTGCACCCGAATGTTTATAGCAGCAATGTCCACAATAGCCAAACTATGGAAAGAACCTAGATGTCCATCAACAGATGAATGGATCAAGAAGATGTGGTATATATACACAATGGAATACTATGCAGCCATCAAAAGAAATGAAATCTTGCCATTTGCGACAACATGGATGGAACTAGAGCGTATCATGCTTAGTGAAATAAGTCAAGCAGAGAAAGACAACTATCATATGATCTCCCTGATATGAGGAAGTGGTGATGCAACATGGGGGCTTAAGTGGGTACGAGAAGAATAAATGAAAGAAGATGGGATTGGGAGGGAGACAAACCATAAGTGACTCTTAATTTCACAAAACAAACTGAGGGTTGCTGGGGGGAGGGGGTTTGGGAGAAGGGGGTGGTATTATGGACATTGGGGAGGGTATGTGTTTTGGTGAGTGCTGTGAAGTGTGTAAACCTGGTGATTCACAGACCTGTACCCCTGGGGATAAAAATATATGTTTATAAAAAATAAAAAATTATATAAAAAATAAATAAATAAATAAATAAATAAATAAAAGTAAGATAAACTAAATGAAATGGTTAAAAAAAATATATCCAAAGATAAACAGAAAACTTCCTCATTAAGAGACATGGATGTTCACAATCTCTTTGAACAAATGGGATGCAGCCACAAGACACAAAGAAAGCAATGTCCAGAGAACAAACACCTATTACTAAAAATTAGAATATGCATTACTAACACATATGATAAAAGTGTGCAGAGAAGTGAGAGTGGGCTGTGTAATGTGGTAGCAGCAGACATAACATGGTTTGTACCCAACCTTCTGCTCAATATCTGTGTGATTTTGAGCAAATGTTTAACATGAATTTTACTTTCTAAAGCAATAGAATTGAGATAGTAATAATGCTGACTTTGTGAAGTTATTGGGAGGATCGTGTAAGATAAAATGGGAGGAATGCAACAGCACTTGGCACTGAGATACACACAGAGAAATTACGGATAGGGTAGACTGAGGGAGCTTTGGCAGGTTTTAGACTATGAAAACTCTTGAACATAAGCAATAGGTGGGTGGAATTAGAGAAGTTAAGTCAGTAAAAAGAAGAGAAAATAGAAAAAAATGAGCAAAACAAAAGAGACAGACTGTGAAGATGAGATGCAACTGGCCTGGGGTGGAACACAGATGGGTGGGCTGGCTGGGGAATGCCTCTGGTTCCCTTAGTGTTCCATTTCCTCTCAACCTCTCTTGTCCCTCCAGGATGTATTGCTGAAAGTCAATGGTTACCATGAGAAAACATCTGTACCTAAAAACAGCTGTATGCACATTTGTCTCATTAAAAAAAAGAAGAAGAAACTTTTTCAGAGTCTGGACATTAATGTTGTGTATCACAACCAATGTCATGAGAAATCCAGCAAGAAAAATGCAGTCTGTGCAATTAGTAGCCTTCAGGCTATAAAGCTTCTGTTTCAAACAGTGTCAAAACACTGCAAGATCCAGGAACACAGAGCCAATTGCCTGAGCAGAAGCCTAAACTCATATTTGTTTCTGGCTTCACAACACACATACACACTTACACATACAAGAACACATGCATATCACACGCACATGCAAGTAACTACACTAGCATAATGCATGCACAGACAACACACAAGCATACCTGCATAGCAGACGGGTGCATGTGTGTACACATGCCATGGATGCACACAGCACATATACCATACATTTGTACACACATACATAGACACATACACACGTGTCCACATACCATACACTGCACAGCACATGCATATGCTGTACATGCATGGGTGGAAACGTGTACACACATGCATGTACCGCACACAACACACACATGGTCTCATACCACCCATACAGACACATGTCATACACATATATGTGCAAATACACCACATGCTTTTGTGCACACACACACACCAACATACATATACACACCACATATGCACAAACATACCTACCGGCAAAATAATCATTTGAACAGCACTTAACAATAATCAGATGTCCTTATATCTAGCTTTATTTTAATTCTGTATTTATATTTCTTGTGTTCTTCCCAATATTTGAATCATAAAAATGAATTATATCAATGTTAAATTTATTTTAGGAATAATTAAGTATATATTTAAGGGTTTACATTATTCAAATAGTATTCTATGCTTGAATCTGTCCTGAATAATCAATTCATTTATGTACCTTGAGAATACAATGATTGTAATTTTGTAACAAAAAATTGCCTCTCTCCAAACAGTGAAATGCTTTATTACTTTATTATATTTATACTTATGGTCAAATTATAGCTATATAATAAAAAACACATTTCTATGTAATCCATTGAAGACTATTAAATTTGAATAGGAAATCTTTAGCACAAAGAATCCAACACTTGTAAAACATACTACAACAAAGTTCTGAATTATCTCCTTGTCTTTATGCCAATATATAGCAATTTCCTCCTTTTCTAGTATTTTCCCAACTCAGTCATGAGTCTAAAATAGTTGTACTTTTCACCACTGCCCTTGGTAGCATAGTAGAACATGAAGTCACATGTTATCATGCTGTAATTTAACCTGGATTTGTGGTGAAAAACTTTCTCAAACATGTGTGTGTGTGTGTGTGTGTGTGTGTGTGTAAGAGAGAGAGAGAGAGAGAGATCCAATGAGTTAGCTAGCTCAAGAAAATGTACAGTCTTGGAGATCTGTGTTTAGATTTCTACACAAAATAACATAATTGATAATGTGTATATGGGATTACAATCATTTATCAAAAGTCTTTCTTTTAATGGAAGGGGGTTTATATTGAATTAATAAATTTGTTAATTTATTAATAGCTCATGAAATCCATAATGAAGTCCAGGAGTTTAATGTAAGTCATCAAATCTTGAGGTTAAAAAAATCCCTCAGGGGTGCCTGGGTGGCTCAGTGGGTTAGGCCCCTGCCTTCGACTCGGTCCTGATCCCAGGGTCCTGGGATCGAGCCCTGCATTGGGCTCTCTGCTCAGCAGGGAGCCTGCTTCCCCCTCTCTCTCTGTCTGCCCCTCTGCCTACCTGTGATCGCTCTCTGTGTGTCAAATAAATAAATAAAATCTTTAAAAAAAAAAAAATCCCTCAATAAGGCCACATGAACAAGACTGGCCAGACCCAAGGAATTAGAGTATTCACACACTGAACATTGGCCAGAACTGCTACTGAATAGATAGCATGGAAATGGGGTGCAGTAATAGAGGAAATAATATGTAAATGTTAGAAAATAGACCTAGGGCTGTAATTTTAGTTAATTATCTATTAAAGCTATTGTGTCAATGTTTATCTCCATATCTTAAAAAGGATATGTAGACATTAATGAAGATCCAGGGAGGACTAAAGACTGAACAAAATGCAGAAAACAGGCCTGATAGAGAAAAATTGGGATGTGTTGTTTTGACCAGATGTAGAGAGCAGAAGAGAACCTGATTTCTCTCTTCAGGGCTAGAAAAGATGATTCCTCTAGGTACCCTCCTCAAAGGGGAAAGAATGGATTTGTGCATTAAAAGGTGGGATGCTAGATAAGGGTGAGTGTGTGAGGACATATCCTGATGTGAACTTCTAACCAACCCAGGATCCCCTCAGAAGGCCTCAACCTCAGGTATTCAATTCCTGGTGAGAATGGGTCTAGTGAGGCCTCATACTATAGAAGTCAACACCACATTTCACTGCAGTAGATGAAAGCATGAGGTCTCTTGACTTAAGAGCATAGGTTCTAGAGACAAATAGCTTGAGGTCCCACTTCAGCTGAAAGTTGGACAAATTCCTTCACCCTTCTGTGGCTCATGTGTAACATGAGGATAATATGATTGTATGTACCCCCAGGTTGTTGCAAGGATTTAACAAATTATGTGTAGAAAACACTTGCCCCAGAATACAGCACATGGTAGACATCAATCAGGTAGCTCATGATTTCATTATATAGCAGTGGGGATGGTTGGCAAAAAAGGAACATGAGATTTAGGGGCTTTCCAGAACATCCTGTGTGCCCAACTATTTAAACTATTAATAACAATTCCTCATCAGTAATGGTGGCATGAAATGAGCTCTACACTGGAGGTCAAAAGAACTGGGTTTGAGTTCTGGCTCTGTCACGCTTTACTAGGAATGCATTCCCTACCTCTGGGTCAAGATTTCTTCATCTCTGCCTTATTTAGCTCAAGGTCATTGTGACAATCAAATGGAAATATACATTTAACCTCTACCTTGTGCTGATTACTTCTTCCTGGCCTGGACTGCTCCAGAGAGGGCCAGGCTAGTGGGAGGATTATGCATGTGAAAGTCATCATCAGGTGCTATAGTAAGCTGCAAAGTGCAAAACAACTTTTAGTTGTGGAAGTGCACATTTCTATTACTAGGACATGAATGTAAAGTAATAGCCAAAGAAGAGATATTGAAAAGTGCTTTAAAGTTCAGAGTAGTATCTATCTAATGTAAGCAGGCTAAGTATTTAGTCAAAGACCACAGATTTACTTGTGAAACTAATGAGACCAGAAAGAACTCCTTAAGGTTAAGACACTGGGACTTTCAAGCTTACTGATAATGCCATGGAGTTCTCCAATATCTAAGCTAGTATTTTTCTGTTAAATTTGTTTTGGTGTGATTTCAGTTATTCCTTTCAGTTTCTCCCCTCCTTCCCATAAGTGGCCAGTCAGGTCACACTGATAAGTAGTACATTCCAAACAAAGCCAAACTTGAATATAGCAGTATCCCATACAGGTCCCAAATACCTATAAAGATTTTTGACAAACTTGAGGCAATAAAATATTTCTCCCTCAGGAGAGAATTAAAATATCAATAAGAAAACATTACAGTTGCTCATTTGAGTCCAAGATGGTGAAGGAATAGGAGATACTCGTCTCATTTGGTCCCAGGAATTCAGCTAGATAGCTATCAAATCATTCTGAAAATCCATGAACTCAACCAGAGATCTAAGAAAAGAAGAGCTGCAACTCTACAAATAGCAAAGTGACCACTTTGTGCAAGAATGACAAGACAGAAAAACTCACTTCAAAAAAGAGAACAAGAGACAGTACTGACAGGGACCTAATCAATATGGATATAAGTAATGTGTCAGAATTAGAGTTCAGAATAATGGTTATAAAGGTATTAGATGGGCTTGAAAAAGCATAGAAGGCATTAGAGAATCCCTTTATGGAGAAATAAAAGAACTAAACTCTAATCAAGTCAAAACCAAAAAGGCTATTAAGAAGTTATAATCAAAAATGGAGGTTCTAAGTGGTAAAAAAAAATGAGGCAGAAGAGAGATTTAATGATATATAGAAGACAAAATGATGGAGAATAAAAAAGCTTTGAAAAAGAGAAACAACTATTGGATCATGAGGGGAGAATTCAAAAGATAAATGATACCATAAATCAAAACAGTATTATAATAATTGGGATCCCAGATAGAGAGAGAGGCAGAAGAGATATTGAACCAAATAATGGCAGAGAACTTCCATAATTTGGGGAAGGAAGCAGGCATTCAAGTGCAGGAGTCACAAAGAACCTCCCTCAAAATCAATAAAAATAAGTCAATACATTGACATATAATAGTGAAACTCGTAAACCTTAGAGATTTGACAAAGAGAAAGAGAAAATGCTGAAGGCAGCTCCAGACAAGAGGTCCATAATCTACAAGGGTAGAAACATTAAACTGACAGCAGATATATCCACAGAGACCCAGACAGCCAGAAAGGATTGGTATGATACATTCAGGGTGCTAAATGAAAAAAAATGTGCACCAGGAATACTTTATCCAGCAAGGATGCCATTCAAAATAGAAAGAAAGATAAAAAGCTTCCAGGACAAAGAGAAATTAAAGAATTTATGATCATTAAACCAACCCTGACAGAAATATTAAAGAGGATCCTTTAAGCAAAGAGAGAGCCCAAAAGCAACATAGACCAGAAAGCAACAGAGACAATATACGGAAACGGTGACTTTACAGGTAATACAATGGCACTAAACACATATCTTTCAATAGTTACTCTGAATGTAAATGGGCTAAGTGCCTTAATCAAAAGACACAGGGTATCAGACTAAATAAAAAAATAAGACCCACTGAAATGCTGTCTATAAGAGACTCATTTTATACCCAAAGACACTTCCAAAGAGATGCAAAAGGATGGAAAACCATTTGTCGTGCTAATGGACATCAAAAGAAAGCTGAGATAGCAATCCTTATATCAGACTAATTATTTTAAACCAAAGACTATAATAAAAGATGAGGAAGGACATTATATCATGATTAAAGGGTCTATCCAACAAAAATATCTAATAATTGTAAATATTTATGCCCCTAACTTGGAGGCAGCAAATTATATAAACCTATTAATAACAAAATCAAAGAAACACATTGATAATAATACTAGGGGACCTAAACCATTCATAGCAATGGACAGATTATCTAAACAGAAAATCAACAAGGAAAGAAGGGCTTTGAATGACACATTGGACTAGATGGATTTCACAGATATCTTCAGAGCATTCCATCCAAAACAACAGAATACACATTCTTCTCTAGTGCACATGGAACAGTTTCCACAATAGATCACAGTATGTGTCAAAAATTGGGTCTCAACTGGTATCAAAAGATTGGGATGATTCACTATATATTTTCAGACCACAGTGCTTTGAAACTTGAACTCAATCAAAATAGGAAATTTGGAAAGAATCCAAATATATGAAGGCAAAAGGACATCATACTAGGGGCACCTGGATGTCTCATTCATTAAGTGTCTGCCTTCAGCTCAGGTCATGATCCTAGGGTCCTGGGATCAAGCCCCACATTGGGCTCCCTGCTCAGTGGGAAGCTTGCTTCTCCTTCTCCCACTCCCCCTGTTTGTGTTCCCTCTCTCACTGTGTCTCTCTGTCAAATAAATAAATAAAATCTCAAATTTTAAAAAAAAAAAAGAAGAAAAAGAGCATCCTACTAAAGAATGAATGGGTAAACCAGGAAATTAAAGAAGAATTTTTTTAATTCATGGAAACAAATTAAAGTGAAAACACAACAGTTAAAACTTTTTAGATGCAAAAGTGGTCCTAAAAGGAAAGTATATAGCAATACAACAAGCCTTTCTCAAAAAAACAAGAAAGGTCTCAAATACACAATTTAACTTACATCTATAGGAACTGGAGAAAGAACAGTTAATAAAGCCTTAATCCAGAAGGGGAAGAGATTTACTAAAGATTAGAGTAGAAACCAATGAAATAGAAACCAAAAAACAGTAGAACAGGTCAACAAAATTAGGAGCTTGTTCTCTGAAAGAATTAATAAGATTGATAAACCCCTGCCAGACTTATCAAAAAGAAAAGAGAAAGGACCCAAATAAATAAAATCATGAATGAAAGAGAGATCACAACCAACACTGAAGAAATACAAACAATTTTAAGAACATATTATGAGCAACTATATGCCAACAAATTAGGCAATCTGGAAGAAATGGATGCATTACTAGAGACATATAAACTACCAAAAGTGAAACAGGAAGAAATAGAAAATCTGAACAGACTCATAACCAGCAAGGAAAATCTCCCAACAAAAAGAATCCAGGGCCAGATAGCTTTCTAGGGTAATACTACCAAACATTTAAAGAATTAATGCCTGTTCTTCTGAGCCATGAAATGGAAAGAAGGAAAACTTCCAAACTCATTTTATGAGGCCAGCATTACCTTTATCCCAAAATCAGACAAAGAACCTACCAAAAAAAGGAGAATTACAGGCAAATATCTCTGATGAGCATGGATGTAAAAATTCTCACCAAGATACTAGCCAATAGGATCCAACAGTATATTAAAAAAATTATTCACCACAACCAAGTGGGATTTATTCCTCGGTTGCAAAGGTGGGTCAATATCCAGAAATCAATGTAAAACACTGTATTAATAAAAGAAAGGACAAGAGCCATATGATCCTCTCAATAGATGCAGAAAAAGCATTTGACAATATACAGCATCCTTTCTTGATTAAAATTCCTTGCAGTGTAGAGATAGAGGGAAAACACCTCAATATTATAAAAGCCATCAACAAAAAGCCCACAGCAAATAATCTCAATGGAGGAAAACTGAGAGATTTCCCCTAAGGTTGGGAGCACAGCAAGGATGTCCACTCTCACCACTGTTATTCAGTATTGTACTAGAAGTCCTAGACTCAGCAATTAGACAACAAAAAGAAATAAAATG
Source organism: Mustela lutreola (assembly GCF_030435805.1). Classification (NCBI taxonomy): domain Eukaryota; kingdom Metazoa; phylum Chordata; class Mammalia; order Carnivora; family Mustelidae; genus Mustela; species Mustela lutreola. Next base: position 34,202,039 of record NC_081297.1, on the reverse strand, counting down.
CATCTGAATCAACAAAAAAGAAGTTATACTCCCACTCTTCACAGATGACTTGATATCCTATGTGGAAAACCCAAAAGACTCCACCCCAAAATTGCTAGAACTCATACAGGAATTCAGAAAAGTGGTAGGATATAAAATCAATGCACAGAAATCAGTTGCATTTCTATACACTAATAATAAGATAGAAAAGGAGAAATTAAGGAGTTGATCCCATTTATAATTGCAACAAAAACCATTAAGATACCCAGGAATAAATCTAACCAATAGGCAAAGGATCTATACTCAGAAAACTATACAACACTCATGAAAAAAAAGTTGAGGAAGACACAAAGAAATGGAAAAACATTCCATTTCTCATGGACTGGAAGAACAAATATTGTCACAATGTCTATGCTACCTCGAGCAATCTATACATTCAACACAATCCCTATCAAAATACCAGCCACTTTTTTCACAGAGACAGAACAAATAATCCTAAAATTTGTATGGAACCAGAAAAGATCTCAAATAGCCAAAGGAATGGTGAAAAAGAAAACCAAAACTGGTGGCATCACAATCCCCCACTTCAAGGTCTGTTACAAAACTGCAGTCATCATGACAATGTGGTATTGGCACAAAAACAGACACATAGATCAGTGGAACCAAATAGAGACCCCAGAAATGGACCCTCAACTCTACTCAACTAATCTTTGACAAAGCAGGAAAGAATATCCAGTGGAAAAAAGAGTCTCTTCAACAAATGATGTTTGGAAAATTTGTCAGCTACATGCAAAAGAATGAAACTGGACCATTTCCTTACACCATACACAAAAATAGACTCAAAATAGATGAAAGACCTGAATCTGAGACAGGAATCCATCAAACAAAGAACAGAGAATAACACAGGCAGCAACCTTTTCAACCTTAGCCACAGCAACTTCTTGCTAGACACATCTCCATAGGCAAGGGAAACAAGCACAAATGAGCTATTAGGACCTCATCAATATAAAAAGCTTTTGCACAACAAAGAAAATAGTCAATAAAACTAAAAGGCAATCTACAGAATGGGAGAAGATATTTGCAAATAACATATCAAATAAAGGGCTAATATCCAAGATCTATAAAGACCTTATCAAACTCAACACCAAAAACAACAACAACAACAACAACAACAACAAAAAGAATCCAGTCAAGAAATGGGAAGAAGATATTAACAAACATTTCTCCAAGAAGACCTATAAATGGCCAACAGACACATGAAAAAATGCTCCACATCACTTGGTATCAGGGAAATACAATTTCCACAATGAGATACGACCTCACACTACTTAGAATGGCTAAATAAGACAGGAAACAACAAATGCTGGCTAGAATGCAGAGAAAGGGAAAGCCTCTTAAACTATTGGTGGAAAAGCAACTTGGTGCAGCCACTCTGGAAAACAGTGTAAAGGTTCCTCAAAAACTTGAAAATAGAGCTGTCCTATGACCCAGCAATTTTACTACTAAGGATTTACTCCAAAGATACAACTCTAGTGATCCAAAGGGACACCAGCACCTCAATGTTTATAGCAGCAATGTTCACAATAGACAAACTATGGGAAGAGCCAAGATGCCCATCAACAAATGAATGGATGAAGATGATGTGGTGTATATATATACAATAGAATATTATTCAGTCGTCAAAAAATAAAATAAAATCTTGCCATTTGCAATGATGTGGAATAGAACTAGATGGTATTACGCTGAGCAAATTATGTCAATCAGAGAAAGACAATTATCATATGATCTCACTGATAATGTGGAATTTGAGAAATAAGGCAGAGGATCATAGGGGAAGAGAGAAAAAAATGAAACAAGATGAAACCAGAGAGGGAGACAAACCATAAGAAACTCTTAATCCCAAGAAACAAACTGAGGGTTGCTAGAGAGGAGTGGGATGGGGAGAGGGAATATATGGGTGATGGACATTAAGAAGTGAATGTGATGTAATAAGCATTGGGTATTATATAAGATGAATCACTGACCTCTACCTCTGAAATTTGTAATACATTATATGTTAATTAATTGAATTTAAATAAAAAATTAAAATTAAAAAGTAAGAAAACATTGCAGTTTATTGGAAGTTATCAAACTGAATAGTTAATCAGCTTAAGCAGTGAAACTCACCAGTCAGAACAAATAAAGAAAATCATTCTCTGGAGGCTTTCAGAAGTAAAGGAAATGACCACCCCTTAGAATCAGCCTTGTGACCATTATAATATTTTTTCAATCTTATACCAAAATTATTTAGGTCATTTCCTGCAATTGATAGAATTGTCCATTAGTGTGATGATATTTGTAGTCACAGAGTCAAGGAGATTTGTTTGGAATGCTAAGAAGCTTCACACAAGTCTGCTCCTATTAACTTATTTACTCTAACAGTATATAAATGTTTTAGAACATTTGGTTGCAAATATCAGTCAACAAATAGACAACTTAACAAAGAAAGTCACCACTGCTGGGTTCACCAGTTTCTACTCTGACCTAAAGAGGAGTGGGGGTGGGGGAGTGTCAGTCCATGCCAACTCAAAAGAAAGATTTTGCTTCTAGGACTGGCTGCCCTCCCAATTATTAATGAAGACTCCTTTTTTCCATTTCCTAATGATGTCCACAGTTGAAGTGCAAACTGACTGCAGCTGAGGATTTAAGTAGAATATTTCAAGGACATTCATCATAAGTGGGTACAGAGAGACCAGACTCCTGTTTCAGCTTCAAGGTTTAAATGTCAAACACCTGGAGACATAATTACTCAACCTTAAAATCAATCTATGAGTTCATTGCTCTGGTTCAGGGAAAGTCAAACTAGTAAGTTAAGTTCAAGATACCAGGCTGGGGTAGGAAAGGGTGCAGAAGGTTGTGGGAGGGCAGTGACGGAAAGATTCATGATTATGGACTTAATCCAAGAACATCTTTGTCCCATTACACTACAGCTAGGACATAGTACACTAAAAAGCTGTCTATGCATAAACTCGGATGAGAAGAATGAAGGATTCCCTGTATGCTTAAGCAATCAGTTACAAGCAATTCAAGGCTCTTACTGAAAGTGATCCAAAATTTTGCCATGAAGAATTTTAATAGGAATTTTAATATTGAAAGAACTTCTTTGTTTCAAGTTTAAGTCAGCTACTATTTCTAACTTCTTAGGTCTAATTCCTGAGACCTAAAGGACCATTCGCTAGCATCAACAGATTTCCAGAGAACAGAACTTTGTTTTTAGTTTCAAATGTTCTGATCCTGATTTCTTTACCCTCTATATCTAATTTCCTTCTACTACTCATCCACTGTGTTGTTTCAGTCAGTCTGAATATAAATGAAAAAACCAAAGAGCATGCAGACTAAGGATAGTCTGATCAATTCCACATACTTCCAGGAACCCTTGACTTCAAGATGTTTCAGAATTCTGAAAGGCAGGGCTCACACACTCTTCTCAACTGACCAAATTCCACTGCATCTTATTACTCACAAAGTACACTTTTCCATTTCCAGTGGGCATGTAAAAAGGATTCCTATTGTACTCATGCAAAAATCACAGCTAGAAAACAGTGTCCTAGCTGCCCAGCCACTTCCCAGCAGCCAGAAACTATCCTCTCACCCCATGTCTCCTAACACTCACTGTCTTCTGCTATGGCACAAGAAGCAGAAATGACCAGAGTGGCTAAAGAAAAGGAAGAAAGAAAAAGTCCAAACCTTAAATTAGGTCACACAGAAATGGTGAGTGACAAGACAAACTAGAAACCTTTACAAATTTATGATTTTAACCTAAAACCATGAAAATGCTGAATTCTAGTATATTATCACACATATATCAAATATTTATAATTCCTACTGCTTGTACATCCCCTAGAATCTAGCCAAACATTTATTTTCTTTTCCTGATCATCCAGTGGAAACCCTACTGTATGGAAATTATTTCCAGGAAAAAGAAAGCTTTCTTGATTCACTCATCCTTACTGAATGCTAAACAAAGTAAAACAATTCAAAGTAATTTTTTTAGCCTAATAAAATCTCTAAATTTGACTTAAGAATTTAGTCAATGCCACTTTCTTAATTAATAAGGATTATAAGTGAGAATGTAAGATGAACAGGAAATGCAAATCCAGCTGTAATAGAGAACAAGGTATCAATTCTAATTTTGAAGTTAAGGACACAGTTAAAATATAAACATAAAAAAGATAAAACTAGTATATCTCCAATACGGAGTAGATCTTAGTTTATATCTTCTTTTTCTTTTTTTAAGATTTTATTTATTTATTTATTTGTTTGTTTATTTATTTATTTATTTGACAGAGAGAGGTCACAAGTAGGCAGAGAGGCAGGCAGAGAGAAGTTGGGGTGGCGGGGGCTGGGGGGGGCGGGGAGTAGGCTCCCTGCTGAGCAGAGAGCCCGATGCAGGGCTCCATCCCATGACCTGAGCCAAAGGCAGAGGCTTTAACCCACTGAGCCACCCAGGTGCCCCAGTTTATCTTTCCTCTTGTTAAAGTTCTGGTTTATGCAACCAAACTATTCTACTTTGGTAGTCTTTGGTTGAGTAGTCTTCTTCTTCCTGACTAACTGCTGAAGAACATAATCCACCCCAATCTATTTCTGCCAAAGCTGCATGTGATCATTTCAACCAGATTAATGGAAATTCTGGGCATGGATGTACATGTGACATCAGTGTAAGAAGTGGTATCAAGCAACCTAATTGCAAAATTTATAGCATGTTTTCACATAAAAGCTTAAGGGCCTAACAATTGGCTACAATTTATTATGTTTAAAGTTGGTGGTCAATTTATCAAAGCAGGAAATGTCCACAAAATATTTGTTTCACCTTCCAAAAGAAAGAGTTCAAAACTTCAGGTTCCTAATAGGATAGTCATGGAAGATATTCATTCTTTTACATCTATACACAATTACTTGGAAATGATTGGCCCTAATCCTTTCTCAAAGATTATTCATTAAAAAGACAAAACAAAACAAAAACAAAACACTCAAAGGGCAATTTGCTGGGTGCTGGAAATAAGGGGATAATTTGATGTGGCCTCTTCATTCAAGGTGTTTACTACCTGATATATATAGAACTAATTTTAGGACAATGGGATATAAGTTGTAATATAGGTATGAACCAAATATTGCAAATTTGACTGAGAATCCCTTGTCAAATTTACTTCAAGTAGGAGCTCACTTTTTACAAAATATTTGTTTCACTTCCCAAAGCTAAAAGCTCACAAACTTGGGTTCCTATTAGGACAGTCATAGGAAAATAGTTGTCACTGTACCCACTAGCAGCTTAAACTCAATTTCTGTTCAGTTGATATGATCATTTATTACACCCATGGTGCTGGGAGTACCCACAGAGATGCAGTCCTATTAGAGGGTCTTCTTGAAAGTATACCATGGGAGTTCTCAGCGTGTGCAAACATCCCAAGAATTACTAGAATATTTAAGTTATTGGAATCGTTTCCCTTACTATAAGCCTTAGGAGTTTAAAAAATGTGTTTTAAAGTTAGGGAGAAAGAAACCTACTGTGTGCACAAGTTTTAAATATTGTTTAAGGCAGTTTCCAGAACTATAAAATGAATTTCCCTTTTTTCTTTTTGGCAGCACAGTTGCAGTGCTGCAAACACAAGCTATCGTGTTAATGCAGACTCACTCTAAGGTGGCAAAAGCCATCTCAGGATGCATCAGGAGCGTTTAACTGGAAGTCTTCCCCCTCTCATTTTCTAGTTCAATGTTTCCCCTGGAAACATTGGAAACTGGAAGGGAAGGTTAAAAAAAAAAAAGAAAGAAAGAAAGAAAGAGAGAGAGAGAGAGAGAAAGAAAGAGAGAAAGAAAAAAAGTTCCAGAGTTTAAAAATGTCAGCATTTGACCGATTGACCGATTGGAGTAGCTTTCCTGCCTTAACCAGCAAGTTGATTTGATGGGTTCATCCGTTAATACAGTAAAACACATGTTAAAGATTACAAATTGTTTAACAAGTTTTGACAAACAAGTCCCCTGGTGGTCCGAAATTTCTGAGAAGCAGATGGAAGGGGGACAATTTTATAGATTCCCCCTTCCTATCTGCACAAAGCCACAGAGGTCTAAAGTAGGTATTAGTGCAAATAAGGGACATTGTCAGACAATAAAGAGACACAATTGCCTCTGTTAGCACAACAATTAATTTTGTTTGCGGAGTACCAGTCAGTTTATTTGTTACCAGGAATGTGCTAATTATTCTTGCTAATTACATGCAAAACATTCATTATCACCTATAAGTGGAGCCGGACCCCTCAGGTTTCAGTGACAAATTAATTACTGTGTTTTCCTTCTGAATGTATTTCTAGTCAGTTCTGGTATTATCTGAAAAATAAATGGTTTAGCAGCCCGCTTGTCTCTCAGAGCCACTCATTAAAATGAAAAGTAGGCCTGAAAAGTTATATCAATTTTCCTTCCCTATTCTAATAGAATTGTAGTCCCTGAAATTCTCCGAAGTTCTACCACAAATTTATAAACTCTGAAGCCTGGTAAAATGCATTCAGCTGTGTCATTTAGTACCAGATGCATATTTCCACCAGTGACCACTCACTGAAATCAGGAAGATACAAACTAAAGAGTAAAGGATCCTATACTCTAAACACACATGGGCCCCTTTGGCCTTGTCTTTTTTTTTTTTTTTTTTTTAAGATTTTATTTATTTATTTGACACAGAGAGAGAAATCACAAGTAGTCAGAGAGAGAGGAGGAAGCAGGCTCCCCACCAAGCAGAGAGCCCGATGCGGGGCTCCATACCAGGACCCTGAGATCACGACCTGAGGCTTAACCCACTGAGCCACTCAGGAGCCCTGGCCTTGTCTTTTAAAAGGTTGGGGCAGGGCACCTCGGTGGGTTAAGCCGCTGCCTTCGGCTCCGGTCATGATCTCAGGGTCTTGGGATGAGTCCCACATCGGGCTCTCTGCTCACCGGGGAGCCTGCTTCCTCCTCTCTCTCTCTGCCTGCCTCTCTGCCTACTTGTGATCTCTCTCTGTCAAATAAAAAAATAAAAAAATAAAAAAAAGATTGGGGCAACATCGTGTTGTCTAGTCCAAATTTAGAATAACTGAGTTTTATCCCTCCTCAACATGGGATTCAGTGAACCACAAAGCAGATCTTGAATTGCCAGCTTCTTTGGCCCTTCCATCTTGGTTGGGAACAAACCTTTCAGTATAGATGCACATATTTGTATTCTAAATGTGGATTACATCAGAAAGACCAGTATCTGAGCATATGTAATTCTGCCTTGACCCTATATCACCTGGAATTGTTCTGTCTTGACTGGTCCTAACAGGCAAGGAGCCAATCTTTTTTTTTTTTTTTTTCCAGGATTTTATTTATTTGAGAGAGAGTAAAAGCAGGGTGAGGGGCAGAGGGAGAAGCAGACTCCCCACTAAGCAGGGGACCCCACCCCCACCCCATGTGGGACTCTATCCCAGGTCATGACCCAAGCCAAAGGCAGAAGTTCAACTGACTGACCAGACACCCAGGAACCAATCTTTCTCTTTCACTCTCCCCTCACCTTACACTGGCTCACCAGAGTGGCAGCTGAATAAAGGCTTATGGAATGAAAAGAAGGATCTGTCTGGCTTTGGGCCCATTCTGATGTGTATCCTGAACCAATAATTTGGGGTTAGCTCTCACTAACTCCTCTTCCCATCATTTAAGCTCACTTTCAGGAAGTCTTTAAATAGCATTTCAGGATAAAAGTTTGCTCCTGAAAGGGAGGTGGGAGAAAGCTATGGTGCCACCATCTCTATACTCCCAGAAGCCCTCTAAGACCAGTTCAGGTACATGGCTCCTTGGAAAGCCAGCATCATCTCCAACCCCAATGGGTTCAGAATGGACCAGAGCCTGAGGAGAAACTATCTCCATTTTAATCAATCATCTTCCTTTAACCCACTATGTGCCTACAAGTCTCGTGGCATATTTAACAAAGTCAGGTTTTCATGGTCCCATAAGTTTGTATATGTGTTTTTTCTAAATCTTCCTCTTATGGGTCCCTTCATATTTGCCTTGGCTCTTTTCAGGTGCATGTGCCTTTTATACACAAACATTTGTCTAATTTCTGCAATAGCTCTAAAATAATGAAGTTTTCACTGTCACATACTTTATTCTTTACACTATTTTCAATTTAAAACAGCATTTAGTGGACATGTAGCAAGCTAAATGATCATCCGCTGGAGGCACACATAAATTTCATATTGAAATAATCCACTGTAGTTGATTTTTCCAGAATTTGGGTTTATGGGCTTGTGGCTGTTATGTTTCACAAAGGAAGACATTTAGAGTTTTGGCTTCTTTGTTTTTAATATCACATCTATTTCTTTCTCTAATTTTCCTAAGTTGATGATCACCTTGTCTGAAATGTGTAAGTTTAAATAGCTAAAGTAAAGCAATATGTTCCTTAATAAGATGAAACCAAATATGCCTGTAACAGATCATGGGCATATTTCTGCCTAATTTCTGGTATGATAACAGGGAGAGCACCTAGCTAAATTTAATCTCTGCAGCAGGTCACATCTATCTCAGCCTCCCTTTCTTCACCTCCACAGGGAGGTGAAGGTACCTACCAGGTACAGGACACACCTTGTCCACACCTTGCTTTGCTTCCCCCACCTTTCCAAAATCCCATCCCTTGTTTTCATTCATTCTCCAGCGTTTACCTGTTTACTATTTATAATTTTTTTTACTCTTTTACTATTTAACCACTGTTTAACACTTTTTATATTGTCTAATTTGTCTTCTTCCTATTACTTCAAGGTTTTGTTAATATCAAATCCATGTTATTTTAGCCAGTCTCCTACCACTTATAGATCTTCACGGGAATTCTAGAGGTCAAGTTAACCCAAAGGAATGAATTTCTAATGGTGAGAATGGCTAATAACGTGGTATCATGGTGATAGAATTATTTCGGAAGTGGCAGGAAGCCGTTGGCAATCCAGCTGTACAATCATACACAGTATGTGACTACTTGCCCAAATGAAACATTAGTCTGGCCTTCCATTTTTTTCTGTTCCTCAAGACCTTCAGGGGGAAAGACCACTCTCAAGAATACACTGAAAGAATTCTCTACACTTAAACTGACCTGTTCAACTAAATATCTAACAAAAGCTTCAATTTCTTAAAATAATAGGTGTTCTAAATAGAAAGTGACTTTTTTATTCTCAGGGTAATTGTCCAGCATGCAATCCTTGAATGTCAGGCTTTGAGCTCGATGACCAGATCCCTTTGCAGGGAAAGTTAAGAGCATGCACCTTGGAGTCAAGGAGACATTGACCTTGCATCTTCTTAATATTCTGTGACAAGTCTTGGTTTCTACATGAGTAACACATGAGAACATCACAAGGTGGTATGAGGATTAAAGGTAAAAAAAATATCTGACGTTCAAGTACCTTATTGGCCAAGGAAATCCAGGCACGGTTAAAGAACGGCTCTACTATCTTTGCATGTTACTTGGATTTGCACATTGTTGTCTCACCCATCTCCACAGAATTAAAGAAATAAGCAAATCCTAATTCCACTAACCTAAAAACTGAAGATCTCTTTCCCATTTAGCCTACACTTTCAAAAGAAAACAAAGCAAATAAAACTCCTCCCATAAGGAACTAAAAAATGTTTTATGAATTTCTGGTATTAACCAGTACCATCATGCTGTGAACCTGGGACACTCAAAGGATTTTAGGACAAGCAAAAGATGAGGAAAAGAGGCATGGTGGGTCTGAAGAGAGTAAAAGGCTGTACTCCAGGTCCAGGCTGGTTTTGAGGAGAGTGGGCACAAGCTACAGCAACCTTCTCCGACTCCAGAGCTGCAGATCCATCTCTCATGCTCCCCACACTGCACGTGAATGTGGAACCCTCCACCAGGGACATTCCAACCTGAAACACACACATGCCATTGGCAGCAGATAAGAGGACATGTCAGGGGAAAATCTGATGTATCTTTGCCCTAGAGCTGATTTTCACCTGGCAGGGCCATGTTTCCAAAATTTTCAGTTCCTCTCTTCCCCTGCAGCTAAATTAACCCTAAAATTCTACTTCTGGGGCCCATTTCAGAGCTCCAGATTTCACATATTTTCCTCCTACACAAGTTAAAACTATACAGTGTATTCTTCAGCAGCACTGATTTTTTTTTATCAATTCCTGCAGAGAATGTTGCATTCCACTCCAACGCTGGTAAGAACTACCAGCCCAGAATGAGTGCCATAACTGTCCTTCTCCAGATAGTTCTGGTATAACTCACCCTTTGGGCTCTTTGGCAATCTAGCAGCATTCTATTACATTGGTCACAAAGACATCTTCTCTATGATACATAATCCATTTCCATTTGGTAACTCCCAAAGCAGTTCATTGAAAATATCATAGAAAGAGTAAACTTAATGAATGATCCTTCTGAGAAACAATGTCAGAACTGATTTCTGCCTCCTCTCCCCACCCAAAATCTCACAGCAGAAAGATCTTAATAAAATCAGTGTTCCTTTAAGTTTTATTATGAAAAAATAGGTAATAATTAATGATATGTGCATGTACTATTTTCTCTAAGACTTGCAATGTTACATAAGACTTGGATCATCACACTTACATCCCAAAAATGGGCCACTGAAAGAAAGCTATTCACATTCATTTCAAAAGAGTGTTGGGAAATATCACAGAAACTTAATTTTTGAATGTAGGTGGATTTTACTTACTGATTCCATGAATCAGAAAGCATTCAGTCAAGAAAACAGAGAGGAGCGCCAAAGAATTATACAAAGCTACAGAGTTTTATAGACCAAGGTAAGCATGAACAAGAAGTTATACTAGTTATACTAGTCAAGCATGGATTGGCTGATGCAGGGTTGCCTTCCTTATCTGGAATAATAAGGAACTTGGCTAGGTTAAGTTACATAGCTGAGCAGGCAAGTTCAGAGTGGCTGGGTTTGGGTTTGCTCACATAGGCTGCTAGTTCTGGTTGGCTTACATAGGCTGCAAAGGTACTAGAATCACCTCAGTCTAAATTTAACTAGAGACACTGTCTTAGTTTAGACTACTATTACAAAGTACCATAGACTGGGTGGCTTAGAAACAATGGAAATGTATTTCTCATAGTTCTGAAGCCTGGCTGTCCAAGGTCAGGGTTCCAGCTCTGGTCCTAGTGAGAGTCCCCTTCCATGTTATAGACTGCTGACTTCTTGAATATTCATGGTAGAAAGAAAGCAAGAGGGTTGTCTGGGGTCCCTTTCATAAAGACATGAATCCCCTTCATGAGGACTCACCCTGATGATCTAATCACCTCCCAAAGGCTCCACCTCCTAATACTGTCTTAGTGGAGGTTGAGAGTTCAACATATAAATGAGGGGTAGAGAGGATACAAACATTCAGTCCATTGCAAACACCTATGAAACTGAATAATGTAAGCACAAACCAGGCAGTGCTCAACACCTCCACACTTTAACAGTCATTTAATAAGTTCTTGGAAACTGAGTTGCTGGGTGTCATTTGGGAGGTCGCTCTAATATCAAACCAGTCATCATCTCCCCGGTATTTAACATGAAGTCAGGAGTCCATGATAAGGTACTCAAAGTAAAAGAGAAGTTCCACCAAAATAGATGAGAAAGCATGTTCCCTCCAGAGTGGAGTGTTTAAATTTCTTCACAAGAGTCAATCAAATTGGTTCATTTAATCAGTAAAACAGATCTAAATGTACCCTGGGCACCTGAAACTTGAAGGACAAGGAATAACTGGTTAACTCCACTTTCACATCAACGCCTTAACGAAAGTAATAGTCTGAGCCCCTGCTGTTGCCTGGTGCTGAGTTGAGCTGGCAGCTCAGTGACTGATCTGGACATAGATGTGATTTATTTGGCCGGAACAGTGTATAGATTTTTATGGGCCAGAATTTAAAAATTGGGAGAGCTCACATAAATCTGAAGTCCCAAATACTTTTTAAAAATCAGAAGTTTTGACAATATCAGGCCACATCCCTGTATGACAAGAGTTGGCTGAACTGGGTACAGGCATCCTCTGTAGCAGAGCCAGTAATCTTGAGGGCTCTACTGCCTCCCCCCGACCTTCTGTAATTTTCTATCTAGCTCACTTGTCTCCTACCTTATCTGCTTGGTCCATGTTGGCATGACAGTTTCTGACTGAGCTATAAATAAGTAATAAATATATTAAATATTCACTGATTCTTCAGGTGTTCTTGAAGATTTATTTATTTTTTATTTGAGAGAGTTTAAAGAAGAGTGAGCATGGTGAGAAGGGTAAGGAGTGAGGAGGGGCAGAGGGAGCGGGAGAGATAGAATCCCAAGCAGACTTCGAAGCCCTGTGTGGAGCTGATCCTATGACCAGAGATCATGACCCCAGCAGAGAACAAGAGTCAGAACCCCAACTGACTGAGTCATCCAGGTGCCCCCTGGTATTCTTTAAAGGTATTCTTTAAAGGTCATACTAATCCTGAAGAGAATCTTGGCAGAAAAAATGGAAAGGCTTTTTTGCCTACCACAATCTAAAAAGAAGAAAGGATCCCTAAAAATGTGAAAGGTTATTAAAGACTTGGAGGAAGAGGAGTGGTCACATTAAGACCTAGAACCAAGAGGATAGAGTTGATCACAGAGCAGAAATTCTAGCCAGGAGGTGATACAGCCACCCTATATGTGAACGACTCTATTCTTGAATGGGACAAGGAGTTGCATTGAAACCAAACCATTCTGATGAGAAACTAAACAATTTTTGGTTCTGAGATGTATTCCATAATCAGATTGCTTTATAAAGCAATGTACAACCACAAAAATGCCATCATTCTTACAGAGAGTCTGGAAATCAACCTGTCTGTGATTCATGAAAACACTGCATGAAAAGCTAGCCACCCAAGACCCCAGGCAGATGCAGGCAGGTAGATAATATGCTATCTAAAAGACCAAAGTGATTAAAACAATCTCCAGAAAATGAAGGAATCTTATTCACTAGGAAACAAAGTAGATTGTCAGCAATTAGGCAAATCAGGACAAGAGAGGAAAGAATGATCAGAGAGAAAGCCCTTTCATGACTAATATCAGCCTTTAACAATGCCAGAGCCCACAGCGATCCCATTTTCCATGGCTTGTGAACCCTGTTTAAATTGCAAGACACAAAAAACACTTGAAATTATTTCACTGTTTGTCCTAAAAAAATCAGAAAGAGCACAGTTAAAAGGACCCTTGGAGATCACCTAGATTGGAAATCCTCATTTTACAGATGAGGAAACTGAGGCTCAGAAGGTAACTTTGTTGGCTATGACAGAGCAGCTAACAGAGAGCTGAGATGAGCACCACCTTCCCTACCATCTGCTGCTGCAGCCTTCTGATTTCTGAAACAATGCACAGCATGTCATTCAAGGAAATAGGAAATTCTGTGATGCTTTGAATAAAAAAATAATATCTCTTCAGAGAAGATAATCTAAATAAGAGAAATAGAAGGTAGAATGGGCCTACTCTCCCTTCCTTATTAATTGATAAGAAAGATTCTTCTGAAAAATGCATATCATTTGTAACTCTCATCTTCCACTATGCTATTCTTTACCTCAGAGTAGAAAATGTTTCAAATATTTAACAAATGAAGCTAATTATTCAAAAATAGCTGAATCGCTAATATAATGCCTAAGAGAATTCATCTTTTGAACATTTCTTCATTTCCATTGTAAATCCCAGGTAGCTAAGACAGCAGACAGGTTTGGAGAAAGAAAAAAACCCTACCTTTATTTTCAGGCCTGCACTTGACTCAGGAAAGAAGTTAATTATTAAGCTAGTTTCATTTTTAAAAAGAAAATGTAATCATTCCTTCTTTATTCCAAACGTATGCTTTACTTAGGAGTAGAGATGTCATTCCATTTGAAGAACTGTTTGCTTGAGCTCAGAATTACCCCAGGGCAATGTATTATTGATAAATCCATTTTCTTATATAATCATCCGTTCACATTTACAGCATTTCGTAGGATTCTATCTGTAACCTTAGCATGGCTTTCCTAGGCAAGGGTGCTAAGGTCCATGTTGCTCAGAAAAAAACAACCCTATTCTGCTAGGTTAACTTTTGTATTTGAAGCCTTAGAATAGTTTGACAAGACTTTCTCACAGAAAACACACAATTGAGGTTACTTGTAGCTATAAGGCCTGCAACATTTTAAGACTCATATGCTTATCTGCATACATTTACATGTATTTAGAGCACCTCCATTCAAAAGTATAAAGGTCCACTTTATAGAGATGGATATGGAGGCTATGACTGAGTGACAACACAAAGGCTTATTTAAACATTATTGGTCTCTGCATTCATTTATTTTCTGATGACAGAGGGGTCAGCTAAGGAACTTTACCTCTAATACCCTTCACTAAACCAGTATTGTACTTTTTGTCTTCCTTTTTTATTCTTGAGGGTTGGTTGGTCGGTTTTTGGCTTGTTTTTGCTTTTTTGTTGTGTGTGTGTATTTGGCATTTACTTGTGCAATGGGAGAAAAAAAAAACACACCAGCTAACACGAGGTGAGAAAAATGCATGGTGTACTATAGCAGGATACTCAAGAATCTCTCAAGTGTTTGAATAAACACATACCACACCAATTAAAAAAAAAAAAAAAAAAAAAAGGAGCTGGTTTAGCAAAAAGACAAACATAGTCTTCCGACGCTGTCCAATGGACAGGCATGTCCAAGTGCATTCCTGGAGCCTGGGACGGCACTAACACTTCCTTTCAGCCTAATGGGCCCTGAGCCCCTTCCTTTGTCTGCTGATTAACTGCTCTGTTCATTGACCAAACCACTAATTGCATGTTCCTTATAGTTACCCTCCATTACTGTAAGAATTAATGAGACACAATTACAGCTCCCAGAAATCTCAGGCCTAGCCAACTACACAGTACTCCAAATGAATTAGAACTCTTGAAGAGAAAAGAGGGAAAAAAAACTAGTCAATTGTTCACAGGAAGCAGAATGTTTTTTTGTTTAAAAATTTGTATTTATTTGAAGTCGTTTCATAATTAGGCCCAGGGGGTGAAAGTAAGAGGAAAGAGAGAAAGAATGGATGAAGGACTTGGGAAATCATGAACTTTCCCTGAGAAATCATGGTGAATGCAAAGGAACATATGTAATTCAGTTGTAAGAAAAACTTAGACATAAGAAAAATCAACAGAATCAATGCATGAATTGTACATAAAACCAGTAAGAAATCAGCTACTTAAGTAGAGCATATAGTACACAGAAACATACTAAGAAAGTCGTCTTCGTTTTGTCCCCCATACAAATGATATTTTCTCCAATATTTTGCCAAAAATTCTAAATTGTATTAATATTCCTCAGCTGGTGGAATTTGGTGTTCATTAGAACCCATGGCTCATTTGCCTAGTTTTGTGGAAGAATTCCAAGTGACCCAAGAGGGGCTGGCTCTTTATACAATGGAGGGAAAAAAGGTAATTTTCCCATTACCAAATCTTTCCAAATTAAAAAAACAAACAAACAAAAAAAAAACCTTAACTCTGAACATGGACATAATTCCAGGATATTTTAAACCGCAAATATTCTGACTCCTTACAGGTTTTACTGATCTTGGTTTTCTTGACTTGTTCTCATACAGTTCTATTTTATCACCAGTCTGATAAAAGTAGTATTTTATTCCAATTTTCCCCCCAAATAAGGAGATATTTATATTCTTACATACATATGTTTGCACACTCAAACAAATTATTGCTGCCTTTTCAGAGGAGGTTTGTGTATCGACACACCCCATCCACCCCAGCAGGGCTGTGTCTACCTTTCATATCTCCTTCCTCCTTTGCAGAATTTGCTCACCCTCCCCTGTCTCTCAAATTTTATCCATGCTTCAAGGCCAGCTCCTTTACAACCTACCTCCCAACCCCATCCTCCCGTCAAAAGAAATTACTCTCTCTTCTGACATCCTGAGGCACATATTGCTTGTACCAACTTGTACCAAACGTTTGTCACTTAATCATATGCAGAATCAACTTTTCTACAAATAAATGCCTGGGTCTTTGTCTAGACTGAAAATTCCTTCGAGAAAGGAGAGAAAACTTTTCCTCCTCCTCCCTCTACTACTGTCCTCCATCCCAAAGGGACACTTAACGTTTGTTGCCTTATGTACCTGTGAGAACTTAATATGCATCTTAGGGATAAATAAATCCATGAATAAATGAATCAGTGCAGAAAAAGGCACTTGGGAGTAAAAAGTAGATGATAAGAAACAGGAGTGATTTAACATGCTAAAAAGTCTATGAACAGATATAGAGACAGTTGGCTAAGGGTTAGGGACCCAACGTCTTCCTCAGAGAGGGTTTCCTCTGGAGCTCTAGAAGTACAAGAACTCATTACAGGGAGGGGAAATGACAAAATGAACGGATTAGCAGGGCAATTAGAAATGCTGTGAGATGAGATGTTAGAACCGCAAGAGATAGAGAACAAAGATTTTGGGTATTGATATGGATATAAAAGAAGTGGCCCATGCAAACATCCAAGGAGAATATTCATCTTAGTATCTAAAATGAGAACAAACAAGGTGGAGGCAATGAAGAAGAGATAGGAAGGTGAACCCACAGTAGGTAGTTTCCTCGCTCTTTAGGAAAGGAAAGAAGAAGAAGAGGATATTGTGAGAAGAAAGGAGTACACAGCTGCAAGTGAACATGAGCACAAGAGAATAGAAAAAGTTGCCTTAGCTCTTCAGGGCAAGGAAAGACAAACTTCCTGTCTCCCCGTGGCAAGTCTACCAGTTTGCCAGCTTTCAAACAATTGCAGCTAATGTTTATCAGTACTGGTACCACCTCAAGAAATTAAAGTCTAGCTAAGAGGATAGGCTACCTCAGTTTTCTCTCAAAACATTATCTGTCAATAGGTATTCAATCTGGACAAGAAATCATAACCTTAAATAAATCTGAAATTTCAGGGAATTTCAATAGGGAGGGGGGAAACAAAATACACACATTTATTCCTGACAAACACACTGAAAAGTGCAGCATTAGGGACAAGTACACACAGATAGAGGATAAAGAATTTTGAAGAAAGGAGGGACACAAATACATTAGCTCACCATCCAGATTGTTATGGTCGTCTGTAGATTGTCAAACTAAATTCTCACTGTACATCCAGATATTTAGTATATTGTCAACACCATCAGAATTAAGCTTTCATAACTTTGGGGATGTTGTATTGGTTTAATTTATCAGGCAAATTAATAGTTATGGTTTTCAGCTAGACTCATTAGCTGCAGGCATCTATAGAATAGTGTCAACCAAAACCAAAACAATTCCATCACCTTGGCTACTTAATTTAAGAAAGTCAAGAAATTGACTTCTTGCATTCATTAAAACATTGTTTTAATTACAAACAAGATTATCAAAAAATGTTCAACCTCACCAATAATATTGCTATATTACATTTATATAATAGGCATGTATATTTGTTACATATGTGAAATATAAAAATCAATAAGAACATTTTAATCATTAATTGATTCTAGGAGATGCACAATAACCAGGGTCCTCTAAAATATGGGTGAACAGAAGTTTAAATTGATATAAGCCTTTTGGAGGGGAATTTGTCTCTAGTTAGTAAAAATGAAAATATGCACGTCTTTTAACTCAGCAATTCTACTTACAGAATTTTTCCTAATGAAGTGTTCTCACAAGGGCACAAAGCTATTTCTTTCAGCATTATTTCTAAGTGTGGAAAAATTAGAAATAGTGCACTTACTCAACAATAATCAATTGGTAAAATAAATTATGGCAAACTATAAACAATGAGATAATATGCAATACATTTTTAATTAACTTATAATCTATATAGACTAACCAAAAAATATACAAAGTATGTTCAATGAAAAAGTTAGTGCCAGAATGTATTTAGGATATATTAATATGCATCAATAATAATTACTTACTAACTTACTTACTTGCTAATTGCAACGTAGGTGATAAAATTTGGAAGAATACAGATAAGCTATCATGAAGGTGAGTAGGCAGAAAAGAAATTACAGGAGCCTCTTAGTTTCCATTCTACACCTTTCTGTGCTCTTTTGAATTTTTTTATAACAAGAATATATTATTTGTGTAATCAGGGGAAAAAAGCTAAAATATAAAGAGTCACTACTCTAATTCTTTTGAAGTGTCTTCCCAGTCAAGGTCAGCAATTCTACTACTAGGAAACGTGAATTTTTTCCTCCCTGAGCGGCATACTAAACAACACTACAAGCACACCCACATGAGCTATCAGGCACCTTCTCAAACTCTCCAGGTTTTAACTAGCTTATTTCCACGTCTGTCATTAGTCAGTTCCATCGTACCCTACATTCAAAAACAGCTCCAAAAGAGACTTGAAGCTATACTGAAAGAAAATGGGGATAATTTTAGACTTTCTTAATTAACATTACTCAGAGTAACTTGGACTCTTTTTAAGTAACATACCCATTGGATTTTAATGTATTTCGGAGGCACAGATCTGTTTTATATTTTGAAAAATCGGTTGTAAACCCACTTTGTGAAATTGATTTATACACATATGTAAATATCAGCGCATGAACATGAATATTTAAGCAAATCTGCACCTAGTGGAATCAAATGTCACATTTAATACATGCTGTTACATGCTCAGAAACAGTCACTTGGCCTCCTCCCCACCACTGTGCAATGTGAGGTTTCAGGCAGGTTTGTATTTTGTATATTTGATCTTATATACAGATAATGTTGACAATGTAAGTCAAACTCTCCAAGAATTTAAGTCAAACTCTCCAAGACTAGTAACTTCCAGTTTCTGGTCCCTCAGGTGAAGAACTAAGAAGTTATCACTGCAACCTAAGGAGTTAAAAGCTGACTAAACTAAAATCAACAGCCATTCTTAGATCTGCCAGAGAAGCAAGGTCACAACACAAACTGCTACCCTGAGATCGGAGAGATAAATTTACCTGCATAGAAACCAGTGCTAAGGTAGGAAAATCTAAAAACTGCACTTCACAAATGGCTGGAGACAGTGTTGGCAAGTCAGAAAGTTAAAAATTCCAGAGGAACCCAGTTGCAGGGACCTCAGGTTTCTGTGTGTTTCAGCTCCAATACCTCTAACAGGTCTTCACAGTTAATATTGGAGAAAAATCCCATTGAACCTCCAGCAGGGGGAAGGGAAAAAGGAATATTTTGAAACATGTCAGAGCATCAAGTCTTCTTCCCCAGCTGTCAGGGAGAAGGAGCTAACCAGAGCCTAACCTACTAGGACTTTATCAGAGTGTAACCTACCTGGCGAGAGCGGAATGAATACCCAACTCCAGCGAACTCTAACCATTCTGTCCCATCCAAGAGGGGTTTAAAAAAAAAAAAAAAAAACAGAAGCACTGGCGAAATTCACAGTCTCAGGTCACAGGCCCATCAAAAGACTGAGATCTAATTATTGAGCAACAAAATGCTTTCCCTTCCCTCACACCCTACCACTCCATTACTAAAGCACTATTGATTACAATTCCTTTTACCTAGTACATCATGTCTGCCTTTTAACAAAAAAATTAGAAATCATGCTAATGACAAAAGCACATTATGAAGAGATAGAATAAGCATCAAAACAATAGTCAGTTATGACAGAAATATTGGAATTATCAAGCCTGTAATTTTTAAAAATTTTTTAATTTATTTTCAGCGTAACAGTATTCATTGTTATTCATTGTTTTTGCACCACATCCAGTGCTCCATGCAATACGTGCCCTCTACAATACCCCACCACCTGGTTCCCCCAACCTCCCACCCCCCGCCCCTTCAGACCCCTCAGATTGTTTTTCAGAGTCCATAGTCTCTCATGGTTCACCTCCCCTTCCAATTTCCCTCAACTCCCTTCTCCTCTCTAATTCCCCTTGTCCTCCAGGCTATTTGTTATGCTCCACAAATAAGTTAAACCATATGATAATTGGCTCTCTCCGCTTGACTTATTTCACTCAGCATAATCTCTTCCAGTCCCGTCCATGTTGCTACAAAAGTTGGGTATTCGTCCTTTCTGATGGAGGCATAATACTCCATAGTGTATATGGACCACATCTTCCTTATCCATTCATCCATTGAAGGGCATCTTGGTTCTTTCCACAGTTTGGCGACCGTGGCCATTGCTGCTATAAACATTGGGGTACAGATGACCCTTCTTTTCACTACATCTGTATCTTTGGGGTAAATACCCAGGAGTGCAATTGCAGGGTCATAGGGAAGTTCTATTTTTAATTTCTTGAGAAATTTCCACACTGTTCTCCAAAGTAAGCCTGTAATTTTTAAAACTATGATTTCTAACCTAGGTGCTTTAATGGAAAAAGTACACAGATAATGTAAGCAGAAAGATGGAAATTCTAAGAAAAATCAAAAAGAAATGCTAGAAATTAAAAACACTTATAAAAATGAAGTATGAATATGATGAGCTATTAGTAGGCTAGACATAAGTAAGGAAAAAATCTCTGAACATGAAGATATGACAATAGAAACTTCTAAAATTGAGAAGCAAAGAGAAAAAAATGGAAAAAACAGAATAGAGTATTCAGAAACATTGGGATAGTTACAAAGGGTATAACATATGCATAATAGCAATACCAAAGGAAAAGAAAACAAGAAAGGAGTGGAATAAATATCTGGAGGGATAGTGACTGAGATTTTACCAAAATTAATGTCAAATGTAAAACCACAGACCTAGGAAACTCAGGGAACATTAAGCAGGATAAATAGGAAAAACACAAAATAAAATCCTACATTATAGCATATCATACTTAAACTTCAAAGATTAAGAAAAAAATCTTGGAATAATTCAGAGTGAAAACACTTTAATTATAGAGTAGCAAAGATAAAAATAATTTGACTTCTTAGAAATCATGGAAGCAAGAGAAGAATGGAGTGAAATATTTGAAGTATTGAGAAAAGAAAACTATCAACCTAAACTTCTGTACATGAGGAATTATCCCTCAAAAATGAAGGAGAAATACTTTCTCAGAAAAAGAAATACTGATGGAAGTTGTTGCAAGTAGGTCTACCTTGCAAGAAATGTTAGAAGTTCTTTGTTGAGAAAGAGAATGATTTGGTCAGGGGCACCTGGGTGGCTCAGTAGGTTAAACATCTGACTTCTTCTCAAGTAATGATCTCAGAGTCCTGCGGTTGATCCCCAGTTTGAACCCCATGTCAAGCTCTGCAATGAGCTCTGCACTCAGTGTGGAGTCTGCTTCTCTCTCTTTCTCTCCCTCTGCCCTTCCCTCCACTCATACTCTGTCTCTCCAATAAACAAATAAAATCTTAAAAAAATAAAGAAAGAAAATGATTTGGTCAGAATTTTGGATCTACATAAAGAAAAGGAGTACATCAAAGAATGAATTAATGAAGGTAAAATAAAAACTTTGATTTTTATCATTTTAATTCATTTGAAAATAAGTTTTTTAGATGAATTAAAAATAATAAAAATAAAAATTTAAAAAATGACTTTTTTAAATGATAATAGCAACAATTTATTTGCTAGATAATATCTTTATCTATCTATATATATGCTTATGTATTAATTAGCAAAATGAATGATAGCAATGGCACAAGGGACATGAGAGAGTAATTAGATGTATTTCATTATTATAAGATAACTGTATTACCCCGGAAGCAATAGAGTGTTATTTGAAAGCGGACTCTGGTTAGTTGTAAATATATATTGCAAACCCTAATCACCTTAACCATCTTAAAGAGTAAAAAAAGAGATATAATTGGCAAGCTAAGAAAGGAGTTCTCTCTTATTTTCTAATAGAACCATATGAAATGACCAATTAAAAAAAACACAAATGACAGGGACATCTGGGTGGTTCAGTCTGTTAGGTGTCTGCCCTCAGCTCAGGTCATGATCCCAGGGTCCTGGGATTGAGCCCCACATCAGGCTCCCTGCCCAGTGGGGAATCTGTCTCTCCCTTTCCCTATCCCTCTTCCTCTCCTGCTTGTTTTCTCTCTCTCTCTCTCGCCCAAATAAATAAATAAAATATTTTTTAAAAATAATAAAACCACAAATAACAGAAAAAAAGTGGACAATAAAAATACATAGAAAAAGGACAAGAAATAGAAAAGAGCAACAAATATGGGAGAAATTGGCACAAATATGCCAATAATTATGTTAAACATCAATGGTTTAAATATACCAATGAAAGGACAGAGATAGAGTGCATCAAAAAGCTTGTCCATAAGAAACCTACTTTAGGGGTGCCTGGGTGGTTTAGTTGGTTAAGCATCCAACTCTTGATTTCAGCTCAGGTTATGGTCTCAGCGTTGTGGGATGGAGCCTTCATTGGGCTCTGTGCTTGGTGTGGGATGTGCTTGTGATTCTCTCTCTCCCTTTACCTCTGTCCCTCCCCACAATCATGCTTCCTCTCACTCTTGCTCTCTCAAATAAATAAATCTTTTTTAAAAAGAAAGAAACCCACTTTAAATATAAAGACACATATCGATTAAGAGTAAAGGGTTGGAGAAAGATGTATGAGACTAAAACTAATCAAAAGAAAGTAAAAATAGCTACTTTAATTTTAAAACAAACTTTATATCATGGAAAGTTACCAGGGATAGAGGAGGCATTACATAATGATAAAGGGAACCATACCTCAAGAAGATATAATAATCCTCAATTGTATATAACAATCCTTAATTTCATATACCTAATAAAAGAGCATTAAAGTGTATGAAGCAAAAACTGACACAACTGAAAGGAGAAATAGAAGGTCACACTACTATAGTTGGAGATTTGAACACTCTTCTATCAGAAATGGACATATCCAGCAGCAGAAAACCAATGAGGACATAGTTAAACTCAATAGCATAACTGGATATAATTGACATCCATAGATCACTTTATTTAACAAGAGCAGATTACTTATTATTCTCAAGATCACTTGGATCATTTGCCAAGACAGACAACATTCTGGGCCATAAAACACACCATAATACATTTAAAATAACAGAAATCATACAATACCTTCTCTCAGAACACAATGAAACTAATCTATAAATTAATAACAGCTGGAAAATCTCAAAATACAGATTAACCAAAACATTTTTCAATAAAACATGGGTTAAAGAAGACATCTTAAGAGAAATTTTAAAACATTTTCAACTAAGTGAAAATAAAATAAAACTTCAAAATTCACAGAATGCAGTAAAAGCAGTGCTTAAAGGAAAACGTACAGCATTCCATGTATATGATAGAAAAGAAGTATAGCCTAAAATCAATAATCTAAGCCTCCACTTTAGAAAATTAGAAAAAGTAGAACTAATTAAATCCAAAGTAAGCAGAAGAAAAAAAAATAATAAAATTTAGTGCAGAAATCAAAGAACTTGAAAGCAGGAAGTTGACAATAAAAATTGATAAAATTGACAAAATCAAAGCTGTTTCTTTGAAAACATCAATATAATTGATAAAACTTTAGCAAAACAAAGAAACAGAGAAAAGACACATATTACTAGTATCAGAAATAAAAGCAGGAACATCACACAGACCCCATCTGTTATTAGAGTAGGCAAATAGTTAAGTTTTAACAGGATGCCTGGAGGCCAGAAAAGGGAAATTCACCGCCAACCCAGCAGCAAGAAAGTCAGAGGCCTGTCCTCTAAAAGTGTACTTTTCCTTCAATATATTTTCCTAGTTACACTACTCAACTGCTCTGTCTGGTTTGTTCTTGAATTCTTTCGATAATGAGAGACTCTGGAAGCATCTTTGGGTAGAGTTGAGTTGGGGCCTCAGGGCCTGGGGTCTTCCTATTCCACTTGACAACACATGCATATTAAAAGGACATTACGAAGAAGGGGGTGGGATTATGGACATTGGGGAGGGTATGTGCTTTGGTGAGTGCTGTGAAGTGTGTAAACCTGGTGATTCACAGACCTGTACCTCTGGGGATAAAAATATATGTTTATAAAAAATAAAAAATTTTAAAAGTTTAAAAAAAAAAAAAAAGGACATTACGAAAACTCTATGTTCACAAATTGGATAACCTGAATGAAACAAATCAATTCTTTGAAGGACATAATCTGCAAATTCACACAAGGAGAAAAAGGTAACATGAATCTATCTATATCTATTAAAGGAATAGAATCAATAATTAATTACCTTCCAAAACAGAAAACACCACATCTGGATGGGTTTACTGATGAACTCCACCAATTACATGAGGAAGAAATTATACTAGTAGTCTATAATCTCTTTCAAAAGTAGAAGGAAAACAAAGAAAAAAGAGACAAATCAAAACACAGACGCTCAACTATAGAGAACAAACATGGTTACCAGAGGGGAGGTGCATGGGGTGGGGGGGTGAGTGAAATAGGTGATGGGGATTAAGAATACATTTATCATGATGAGAGGAGGAGACAAGATGGCAGAGAAGTAAGAGCCATTGTTTCAACCTGTCCCCTAAAGTGAGCTGATTACCTACCAAAGAACTCTGATCACCCATGAAATCAGCCTGAGATTAGAATTATACATGTCTGGATTTCTATGGGGGCAGAAGATGCCACTGGGCAGGTAAAGCAGAGTGGGAACATTGGACTGATAGCAGAAGATAAATAAAAGGGGGAGGGAGCCACTAGAAGTGACCCATTGGAAAGTAATACCCCAATATGAGAGTGCCCTGCGCTTATGGACCAGCATTAACTTGGAGTCTGGTTGAAAGCACACAAAAAGAGCAAAAGATCTTAATGGGAAATTGGTGGAATTGGGTGGTTAGAGACAGGGACTTAAGCCCATCGACCCAGAATGGCTGCTGCTGGCAGGGAACCAGAGAGTGCCGAGAAGAAGCCACGTCTTGGTCCCTGAGCTGCCTGCGCACCTGAGAGCATCTGGGTAGCGGTGCCTGTGACGGTGAGGGAGCCTGCTTTGGACACCAGCCCAGCTGGCAGAACCACAGCCTTTTGCACTCTGCATGCACGCTGTGCGACAGGGGTCTGACTCACACCCCACACCCTCCGCGGAGAGAGGAGCGTGCAGGTGCCAACCAACCGGCTCTCTCTAGGACCCGGAGCGTCTGAGCACTCTCAGCCCAGGCCAGCATCAAAATCTCAGTGCTCTATCCCTGCTTGGGAACTCTTGCTTTCTGGAGCTGCCCAGACAGCCTGGCTAGTATTTCTCGTGGTTTTGGATACAAGAGAGAGTTCCTGTGTCCCCAGAGACTGTGACTGGGAACATGCTCTGCCAGCAGGAGAGGGGGAATTTATGTGCTCTGGAGCACCCAGAGGGGAACAGACTGAGGCTTCTCTCTGAGATGGAGGTCTGGGTGCAGTTTGCTTTCCTCTAAACCACCAATAGCCACCATGGAGAGAAAAAACAAACTAACAAACAAAACAAAAAAACCTCTAAAGAACAAAAGCCTGAAAAACCGGTTTCCTCAGAGCCTAGCCCGTTGATGGGGGCAGGAGGACTCAACTCTAGCAAAAGTCGCTGACTCCCTGACAGGCCCCTTCCCGAGAAAACCTGCCACAACAACAACAAGACAACCAGCACTACTTCATAGATAAAACTTTTATTTTTAATTCATTCCCACTATTCTGGTTCTTTTCATTTTTTTAATATAACTTTTGAACCTATTTACCATCACAATGAGATGTTCAGTACATCAAATTCCATAATAACCTTTTAACCTGAACTTTTTTGATTTAAATATACCTGTGTTTTTCTTTTGTTTTTCTATTTTTTAATTTTTAATTTAATTTAATTTTTTATTTTTTTAATATTCATATAGAGATAAGTATCAAGGTAATCCCCTTTCCCCAATCAATTCTACCCTTATAGGTAGACCAGTTTTAAGCCCCCTTTTATCTCAGGAAAGTTGAGTCCTTTAACAAAGACATCAAGATACATCCAGAAAGAATCAAAATAAACTTCCTCGCCCCCACTGAGAATTTATAACCACCCTCCCATCTTTTTCTTCTGTCAGTGTTTCTGTGTATTTGCTTTTGTTCTGGTAGTATATAAATCTTATACTTGGGGTTCATCTTAAGGGGGTTCTTTTTTATTTATTTTTTTCCCTTGTCATCTACTTTTTTTAAAAAATATATTTTATTTATTTATTTGACAGAGAGAGACAGAGATCACAAGTAGCAGAGAGGTAGAGAGAGGGAGGGGAAGGTAGGCTCCCTGCTGAGCAGAGAGCCCAAGATAGGGCTCAATCCCAGGACCCTGGGATCATGACCAGAGCCAAAGGCAGGCACTCTCTTGTCATCTACTTTTGTTGGTCTTTTGTTTTTCTGTTTTTGTTTGTATACTTCATAAATCTTACCTTTGGGGCCCATTAGGGCTGAGCCATCCTTTTTATTTTATCTTTCTTTTTTTTTTTTTTCCTGTCTCTCTCTCTCTTTTTTTCTTTTTTCTTTCTTTTTGGTGGGGACTCTCAATTGCTCAAAAGCATCCCAGGGTGCACCTTGCCTGCACCATGATTGATACATTCAGCTACACATCCGTTCAGCCATCTCTCACCAAAATAACTAGGAGGAAGAAGGCCTAACAGAAGAAAAATTCAGAGACTGGACCCTCTCCATCAGAGCTATTAGATACGGACATAAACAGTATGTCAGAAAAGGAATTCAGGCTAACAATTTTCCAGGCAATAGCTAGGTTGGAGAAAGCCTTTGGTGACAAAATGGAATTGATTAGGGCAGAAGTGAAAGCCACCAGGGATCATGTTAACAATACTCTCAATGAGCCCCAATCTAATCTAAATTCTCTAAAAGCTAAAGTAACAGGGGCAGAAGATAGAATTAGTGATCTGGAGGACAAACAGATAGAGAAAAAGGATCAGGAGGAAGCCTGGAACAAACAGCTTAGAAGCCATGAAAACAAAATTAGGGAGATAAATGACACCATGACACATTCTAACATCAGAATTATTGGAATCCCTGATGGAGGAGGAGAAAGAAAGAAGACTAGAAGATATAGTTGAACAAATTCTCCATGAAAATTTTCCCAATCTGGCGAATAGAACCAGCATTTGTGTACTAGAGGCAGAAAGGTCTCCCTCCAAGATCATAGAATCTAGAAAGACCTCGAGACACCTCATTGTGAAACTGATGAATCATAATTTTAGACAGAAGCTCTTGAAAGCAGCTATGGGGAAGAAATCCCTTACATACAGAGGAAAGCCCATCAGAATAACATCAATCTGTCCACAGAAACCTGGTTAGCCAGAAAGGGCTGACAAGATGTACTCAGGGCACTAAATGAGAATAACATGCAGCCAAGAATAAGTTATCCAGCAATACTGACATTCAAAAAGGATGGAGAGATAAAGAGCTTCCAAGACCGGCAAGGTTTAAAAGAGTATGTGACCACCAAGCCAACACTGCAAGAAATATTAAGGGGGGTTCTATAAAAGAGGAAAAAAACCAAGAATATCACTGAACAGAAATATATGGAGACAACGTATAGAAACAATGACTTCATAGGTAACATGATGTCAATAAAAACGTATCTCTCAATAATCACTCTCAATGTGAATGGCCTAAATGCACCTATAAAACGACACAGGGTTGAAGACTGGATAAAACGACAGGACCCATCCATATGTAGTCTTAAATAAAAGACCCATTTTGAACCTAAGGATACATCCAGACTGAAAGTGAAGGGATGGAGAAGCATCTTTCATACCAATGGGCCTCAAAAGAAGGCTGGTGTAGTGACTCTCACATCTCATAAATTAGATTTTAAACTAAAGACTGTAGTCAGAGATACAGAAGGACACTACATCATTCTTAAAGGGACTATCTACCAAGAAGATCTAACAATTGTAAATACTTACGCCCCCATATGGGAGCAGCCAATTACATAAGAAAACTGTTAATCAGGATAAAGAGTCACATTAATATTAATATATTAATAGTAGGAGCTTGTAACATGCCACTCTCAGTAATAGACATATCATCCAAGCAGAAAATCAATAAAGAAACAAGAGCATTGAATGACACATTGGACCAGATGGGCCTCATTGATATATACAGAACATTCCACCCTAAAACAACAGAATACTCATTTTTCTTGAGTACACATGGAATCTTCTCCAGAATAGACCACATACTGGGTCACAAATCAGGCTCAACTATTACCAAAAGATTGAGATTCTTCCCTGCATAGTCTCAGATCACAATGCTTTGAAACTGGAACTCAAACAAAAGGAAAAGTTTGGAAGGAATTTGGAAGGAATTTAAACACTTGGAAGCTAAAGACCACCTTGCTTAAGAATGCTTGGATCAACCAGGAGATCAAAGAAGAACTTAAACAATTCATGGAAACCAATGAGAATGGAGACACTTCGGTCCAAAACCTAAGGGATAGAGCAAAGGCAGTCCTAAGGGGGAAATACATAGCCATCCTAGCCTTCCTCAAAAAAATTGAAAAATCCAGAATACACCAGCTATCTCTACACCTTAAAGAACTGGAGAATCAACAACAAATTAAGCCAACTCCACACACAAGAAGGGAAATAATCAAGATTAGAGTAGAGATCAATGAGATAGAAATTAGAGATGCAGTAGAATGCATCAGTGAAACTAGTGGCTGGTTTTTTGAAAGGATCAATAAGATCAATAAACCATTGACCAAACTAATCCAAAAGAAAAGAGAGAAGGCCCAAATTAATAAAATTATGAAAGGAAGAGATCACAACTAACACCAAGGAAATAGAAACAATCATCAGAAATTATTGTCAACAGTATATGCCAATAAGTTAAGCAACCTAGATGAAATGGACACATTCCTGGAAAACTATAAACTTCCAAAATTGAACCAGGAAGAAATTGACAACCTCAATAGACCCATATCTAGTAAAAAGATTGAAACAGTGATCAAAAACCTCCCAAAAAACAAGAGCCCAGACGGATTCCCTAGTAATTCTACCAAACTTTCAAAGAAGAAATAACTCCTATTCTCCTGAAGCTGTTTCAAATAATTGAAGCAGAAGAAAAACTTCCAGACTCTATTTATGAAGCCAGCATTAATCTGATCCCCAAACCAGGCAAAGACCCTACCAAAAAGGAGAATTTCAGACCAATATCCCTGATAAATATGGATGCTAAGATTCTCAACAAGATCCTAGCTAATAGGATCCAACAGCACATTAAAAAGATTATCCACCATGACCAGGTGGGATTCATCCCTGGGTTGCAAGGATGGCTCAACATTTGCAAATCAATCAATGTGATAGAGCAAATCAATAAGAGAAGAGAGAAGAACCACAGGGTCCTCTCAATTGATTCAGAAAAAGCATTTGACAAAATCCAGCATCTGTTCCTGATTAAAACACTTCAAAGTATAGGGATAGAGGGAACATTTCTCAACTTCATAAAGTCTATCTATGAAAAACCCACAGCAAATATCATCCTCATTGGGGAAAAGCTCACAGCCTCCCCTCTAAGATCAGGGACATGACAAGGATGCCCACTCTCACCACTCTTGTTCAACATCGTATTAAAAGTCCTAGCAACAGCAATCAGACAACAAAGAGAAATAAAAGGTATTCAAATTGGCAATAAAGAAGTCAAACTCTCTCTTCGCAGATGACATGATTCTTTATATGGAAAACCCAAACGACTCCACCCCCAAACTACTAGAACTCATAAAGCTATTCAGTAATTTGGTAGGATACAAAGTCAATGTACAGAAATCAGTTGCTTTCTTATACACTAACAATGAAAACACAGAAAGGGAAATTGGAGAATTGATTCCATTTACTATAGCACCAAGAACCATTAGATACCTGGGAATAAACGTAACAAAAGAGGTAAAGGATCTGTACTTGAGGAACTACAGAACACTCATGAAAGAAATTGAAGAAGGCACAAAAAGATGGAAGACCATTCCATGCTCATGGACTGGAAAAATATACATTGTTAAAATGTCTATACTACCTAGAGCAATCTATACTTTCAATGCCATTCTGATCGAAATTCCACCAGCATTTTTCAAAGAACTGAAGCAAACAATCCTAAAATGTGTATGGAATCAGAAGAGACCCTGCATTGCCAAGGAAATGTTGAAAAAGAAAAACAAAACTGGGGGCATCACATTGCCTGATTTCAAGCTTTACTACAAAACTGTGATCACCAAGACAGCATGGTACTGGCAAAACAACAGACACATAGACCAGTGGAACAGAGTAGAGAGCCCAGATATATACCCTCAACTCTATGGTCAAATAATTTTCAACAAAGCAGGAAAAAAATATGTAGTGGAAAAAAGACAGTCTCTTCAATAAATGGTGCTGGGAAAATTGTACAGCTATATATAGAATAATGAAACAAGACCATTCTCTCACACCATACATAAAGATAAACTCGAAATGAATAAAAGACCTCAATGTGAGGCAGGAATCCATCAGAATCCTAGAGGAGAACATAGGCAGTAACCTCTTCGATATCAGCCACAGCAACTTCTTTCATGTCTCCAAAGGCAAAGGAAACAAAAGCAAAAATGAACTTTGGAGACTTCATCAAGATCCAAAGCTTCTGCACAGCAAGGGAAACAGTCAACAAAACAAAGAGGCAACCCAAAGAATGGGAGAAAATATTCACAAATGACAGTACAGACAAAAGGCTGATATCCAGGATCTATAAAGATCTTCTCAAACTCAACACACACAAAAGAGATAATCATGTCAAAAAATGGGCAGAAGACATGAACAGACACTTCTCCAAAGAAGACATACAAATGACTATCAGACACATGAAAAAATGTTCATTACCACTAGCCATCACAGAGATTCAAATCAAAACCACTTTTATATACCACCTTACACCAGTTAGAATGGCCAAAATTAGCAAGACAGGGAACAACATGCTTTGGAGAGGATGTGGAGAAGGGAACCCTCTTAACACTGTTGTTTGGGAATGGAAGTTGGTGCAACCACTTTGGGAAACAGTATGGAGATTCCTTAAAAAATTAAAAATAGATCTTCCCTAGGACCCTGCAATTGCACTACTGGGTATTTACCCCAAAGATATAGATGTAGTGAAAAGAAGGGCCATCTGTACCCCAATGTTCATAGCAGCAATGGCCATGGTCACCAAACTGTGGAAAGAACCAAGATGTTCTTCAATGGACGAATGGATAAGGAAGATGTGGTCCATATATACAATGGAGTATTATGCATCCATCAGAAAGGATGAATACCCAACTTTTGTATCAACATGGTCGGGACCAGAAGAGATTATGCTGAGTGACATAAGTCAAGCAGAGTCAATTATCATATGGTTTCACTTATTTGTGGAGCGTAAGAAATAACATGGAGGACATGGAGAGATGGAGAGGAGAAAGGAGTGGGGGAAATTGGAGGGGGAGACGAGCCATGAGAGACTATGGACTCTGAAAAACAATCAGGTTTTGAAGGGGTGGGGGGTGGGAGGTTGGGTGAGCCTGGTGGTGGGTATTAAAGAGGGCACGTATTGCCTGGAGCACTGGGTGTGGTGCATAAACAATGAATTCTGGTACACTGAAAAGAAATTTAAAAAATTAAAAAATTTTTAAAAAGAATAAATTTATTATGATGAGCAGTGAATAATGTATAGAATTGTTGAATCACTACATTGTACATGTGAAATATATAATACAGTTATATTAGTTAACAAAATATACTGAAATTAAAAAAAAAAAAAAAAGACAGAAGCCAGAAGAGTATATTTCAACTAACTTTTTGAAGCCAGAATAACCCTAATACCAAAGCTAGAGGAAGACATTACAAGAAAAGCAAACTACAGACCAATATTTCTCATGAGCATAGATACAAAACTCTCAACAAAATAGTAACAAATAGAATTTAACAATGTATAAAAATAATTATACACCACAGCCAACTGGAAGTTATCCCAGGTATGCAAGGCTGGTTCAGCATTTCAAAATTAATTAGTGTAATCCATCATATCAACAAACTAAAGCAGAAAAACATATGATCAATATCAACAGATGTAGAAAAGGTATTTGACAAACTCCAATATCGATTAATGATACAAACTCTGAGTAAACTAAGAATGAAGGGAACTTCC
Organism: Mustela lutreola; assembly: GCF_030435805.1. NCBI lineage: Eukaryota > Metazoa > Chordata > Mammalia > Carnivora > Mustelidae > Mustela > Mustela lutreola. The sequence continues at coordinate 34,170,038 of NC_081297.1, read as the reverse complement.
TCAACTTGAAAAAGAACATCTACCAAAAACCTATAGCTTAGCGACTTGAAACTCAAACTTCCCCTCTAAGATCAGGAATAAGGCAAAGATATTGTCCCATTGTTTTTCAACATTGTATTGGAGGTGCTAGCTAATGCAAGATACAAAAAGGAAGTAGGAGGTATATTGGGAATAAAGAAATAAAACTATCATTGTTCATAGATGACATGATTGCCTATGTACAAAATCTTAAAATATCCACAAAAAACAATTCCTGGAATTAATTAATGATTATAGCAAAGTTGTAGGATACTTGTATCCCTGGGTAATTAATACAAAAATGTTGATCACTTTCCTAAATACCAGCAATGAGTTGCTGGAATTTGAAATTAACAGAACATTATTTTTTTAAAAAAGAACATTATCATTTATATTAGCACCTCCCAAAAATGAAATATTCAGGTATAAATTTAACATAATATGTATAAGCTCTATAAGAGGAAGACTGCAATATTCTGATAAAAGCTATCAAAGAAGAACTAAATAAATAAATATTTCATGTTCATGAATAGGAATTCAATATTCTCAAAATGTTGATTCTTCCCAACTTGGTCTATAGATTCAACATCATCCCAATCAAAATCCCAGCAAGTTATTTGGTGGTTATCAGTAAACTAACTCTAAATTTATTTAGAGAGTTAGAGTTAAACTAACTCTAAATTTATTTAGAGAGTTAGAGTTAAACTAACTCTAAATTTACTTATTTATTTATTTAAATTTATTTAAAAGATGCAGAAGAGCCAACTCAATATTGCAAGAGAACAAAGTTGACAAACTAACATTAGCCAACTTCAATACATACTTATTCAAGACAGGGTGGTGTTGGCCAAAGAATAGGCAAAAAAATCAACAGAATAGAATAGAGAAACCAGAAATAGACCCACATAAATACAGTCAACAGATCTTGGACAAAGGAGCAAAGGTGACACAATGAAGCAAAGATAGTATTTTCAACAAATAGTACAAGACAAACTGGACATTCACCTGCCAATAAATGAATCTAGACAGACTTAAACCTTCACGAACTCAAATAGATTCTACAATCCACTTGGTATATACCTAATTATAAAATGCAAACCTATAAAACCCCTAGAAGATAACATAGGATACATAGGAAACAAGTAAAATTGAGTATGGCAGTGATTTTTAGAGACAACACCAAAAGTACTATCCATGAAAGAAGTGAATGATAAGTTATACCTATTAAAATTAGAAACTTTTGCTCTATGAGACATTGTCAAGAGAATGAAAAGACAAGCTACAGAGCAGGAGAAAATATTTTCAAAAGAAACAACTGATAAATAAATGTTATATGAACTATGAAAAGAACTCAACAATGAGAAAACAATAAGAAAAAGAACAACCCAACTAAAATATGGATGAAAAATCTGAATGGACACCACACCGAAAAGTTACAGAGATGGTAACTAGGCTTACGAAAAGATGTTCAACACCATATGCCATTAGGAAATTGCAAATTAAAACAAGGAGGAAATAACACACATTGTTAGAATGGACAAAACTCAAAACATTGACAATATTAAATGCTGACAAGGCTGTGGAGTAACAGAGACTCTCATTCATTGCTGGAATGAATGCACAATGATATAGCCATTTTGGAAGACATTTTGGCAGTTTCTTATAAAACTAAAAGTATCCTTATCATGAAATCCAGCAATTGGACTTTTTGCTATTTAACCAAAGGAATTGAAAATTTATATACAGTAAAAACTTCTACATGAATGTTTTTAGCAGCTTTACACATAATTAGCAAAATCTGGATGCAACCAGGATTTTCTTCAGTAGATGAATGGAAAAATAAACTGTGGTACATTGAGACAATAGAATATATTAATCAACACTAAAAAGAAATGATCAACTCATGAAAAGATATGAGGATACTATAAATGTTTATTACTAAATGGAAAAAGTCAATCTAAAAAGATTACATATTACATGATTCCAACTATATGATATTTTAGAAAAAACAAAACTACAGAATATCAATAGGTTAATTATTGTCAGGTATCAGTCAGGGGAATGTTGAATAGGGAGAGCATAGAGGATTTTTGTCAGCAAAAATTCTCTGTATGGTACTATCATAACAGATACATGTCACTATACACTTGGTCAAATCCATTGAATGTACAACACTAAGAGTGGACCCTAATATAAGCTATGGACTTGGGTAATAATGATGTGTCAAAATGTAGGTTCATTAATTGTAAAAAATGTACCACTCCGATGTGGGACCACAGATAATATGAGAAATCCCTGAATCTTCTGTTCAATTTTTCGATGAACCTAAAATGATTATAAAAAATGAAGTTTATTAAATAATAAATAAAGTTTATTAATTTTTTTAAAAATGAAATCATAGGGCATCTGAGTGGTTCAGTTCGTTAAGCGTTTGCCTTTGGCTCAGGTCATGATCTCAGTGTCCTAGGATGGAGCCCCATGTCAAGCTTCCTGCTCAGTGGGGAGTCTGCTTCTCCCCCTGCCTCTGCCCCTCTGCCCCCCACTTGTGCTCTCTCAAATAGAAATAGTTGGGTTTTTTTTTTAAATGAAATTGTAACTATTTTATAATCTAAAAAGTGCTCAAGTCACGGTGTCATGCTCAAAGTGAGTTCCTCAATCAGAGCAATTATTGTAAGTAATTGGAATTTGTCTAGATTCATTATACCATAAATTCAATTTATTTTGAGTCTAAGATACTAAAAATATTGACTCCTATTAATGTGTCATGAATAAAAATGTGAAGTCTGCCTTTTTCACAAGGCCTTGTGTTTGTGAGAGTCTAGGAACCCTGAAGATGCAGGAGATCCAGTCCCCCAAAACAATTCTGTGATTAAACAATGTGCTTTCACCTCTTACAAAGCAAAATAGAATTTTTGTTAACAAACATGGATACCTGTCAGCTTTATTGTTCATACCAGGGATTTGCTTTTAAAAACACAGCTGTTGTTATCATTGTTTTTGTTGTTTTTGCTGTTACTGTGCTTCCTAAACAGATACGATTTTGAATTTAGAGTGTAATGTGGAGGCATACCTTGGTTTGTACCAGAGCTGGTTTACTCCATGTGGACAGTGGACATGGGTAAGTTTGTCTCAGACCTTCTTTCTCTCTCAATCTTTGTCTACACACTCAAAGGAAAAGGAAGATTAATCATCTATTTATAATTAAAATATAAAATCTATCTGAAATACTTCAAATTATAGCTTCACATTTCAACTTATATTTTACAGACATGGAAAACTTCCATTTATCAGTAGAGTAACCAACTCCAGCAACACTTTCATGAGGATTCAGACAACATATTAAAATAATGTGTATTGTAAGGCAAGGATAGTATCTTTGTACATCAAGTCCTAGCACAATACTCAATAAATGTTGTTGATACCCTTTAAATTCAAAGATGTCACAAAATAATTTAGTTCTCTATCGAATCTTTGCCTAATCAGTTCTACCCTCCATAGCTCTGAGATTCTCTCTCTTGAGAGAACATTTGCCGTGAAGAACGCAAATAGTCTGAGTTCTGGTGAACTGTGAGGAGAAAACATCTTCAAAAGTCACTAGCAGAGATCCTCAATGCTGTTGGGAAAAAAAAAAAAATACTATAGCCTGCTGACCTGAAAAAGCCTCACTCAGCACAGGTGTCTTACTTCATGGAGCCATCACTCTAACCAGACCACTTATCTCTATCTTTGGCCACTTGCCAAAATGCAAGAAACTCTAGTCAAGCATATTCTTACATATTATCGTTCTCAAATTATGTTATTTCTCAGCTACCCTACCTTCCAGCTCTGCGGATCCTCCTTCCCATTGTTTCCTCTGGCCTTTTATTTCATTGTAAGTAAAGTATCTTTTATCCTCAACCTCTTATATCTTTGTCCATTCATTTTCTGAATTGATGAATTATAGTTACATCACAACATTTTTTTCCTTTAAAGTCATCTACTAATCCAATTATCAAAACCATCACAGCCTACCTCCTTCTCTCATCCACTCACACACAGTCATTTGTTTTGTAAGGAATTTGGCAATAGTTCAAGTTTGGGTTTTTTTTTTTTTTTAAGATTTTATTTATTTCTTTGATAGACAAAGATCACAAGTAGGCCGAGAGGCAGACAGAGAGAGAGAGGAGGAAGCAGGCTTCCCTGCTGAGCAGAAAGCCCGATGTGGGGCTCAATCCCAGGACCCTGGGATCATTACACGAGCCAAAGGCAAAGGCTTTAACCCACTGAACCACCCAGGCGCCCCAAGTTTTTATTTTCATCTCAAAATCTACTGTCATTGCCACATGACATCAATGTCCATGTGGAGGAGTTTCATTTTCAGTTAAAATGTAGATCATGAAAGATCTTCACTCTTGCTATAAAAAGAAGATATTAGATAAACTAAAAATATGTCATTAATAATTGATGACTCCTGAGTAGTTTAAATAAACTAAATTTCAGAGAGGAGCAAGTCTTTCATAGATTAGCAGAGCTCAGAGCTGCCTCCATATTTGGGACTGGTCATCGCCTCATCCGGGCATGACTGGACAGAGATCAGGGCCTGCCATAAGTAGAAAGATTTTCTGGGATGAGAAGAAGCAAGCCAAACTTTTAAGAACAATTGGAGCTGGCATGATAGATTGAATTCTGGAAGAGTCCCAAATACAAAATGAATCAATTAGGCTAACAATTCCACCCAGCAGGAGTATTGTTGAATAAATTGTCTTCGGAGTGGAACTGGAAAGTAGAAAGCAATTTTGTAGTGCTATTTAGTGCTTAAGTTCCAGGGTGCTGCTGCTATTGAATTTAGAGAAAAACTGAAACTAACTAAAGCTGGAACCCAACTTCCTGCCAGCCCAAATCCTGATAATATCAGCAAGATAAGTCTCTCTATGATGGCAAGGGTAATTAAACTGAAGGGCAAAGAGATCCCTATAATCTCATTTGAAACCACAGGATAACTGAAATTGAATAAAGCTGTAGCTAATCCCCAGCTCAGCTTGACTCAGGGTGGGATCTGAATGGTCACCCTCTTACCCTGTCTTATAGAGGAAATGGAATAAATACCATTTATTTAATAAATAAATATAATAAATACCATTTATTATAAGCCAAAACAAAAAAAAAATACCTAGTTTAATCTCTGCTGCTTTTTTGTTTTTTAAAAATGTCCAGCATACATTTAAAATTTAAGGATTGGAAAAAAGCAGAAAATTCACCGATAATCAAGAGGAAAAAACTCAACAGAGGTAGATTGACAATTGCCCCTGCTGTTAAAATTAGCTGATAAGGATTTCAGAAAATAATTATCATAAAAATGTTTAAGAATTTAGAGGAAAATATGGATAGAATGAATGAACAGATAGGGAATTTCATCACAGAATTGGGAGTTCTAAAATTTCAAATAAAAATTCTGTACTGAAAGATCTAATATCTAAAATGAAGAATTCAATGGATGAGATAATAGACTGACACAGCAGAAGAAAGGATATGTGAATTCAAAAACAAATGCACTGAAAATACCCAAATTGTAACATGGATTAAAAAAATGAAAAAAAAAAAAAATGAACAGAGCATAGGAGGCCTCTAGGATAATTCTGTACTATATGTAATTGAAGTCCCTGAAAAAGGATAAAGAGAATCGGAAAGAATATATATCATCAAAAAAATTTTTCAAAACTTATAAATCTTCTCAGATCCAAGAAAATTAGCAAACCTCAAGCAGAATTTAAACATTTAGGTATATCATAATGAAATTTCTGAAACTCAAATAATAAACAGTTGACTCTTGAATGACATGGAGGTTAGAGGCACTGACACTAATCCCCATGCAGCCAAAAACTCTTGTATAATTTTTGACTCCCCAAAATCTTAAGTAGTAATAACCTATTGTTGACCAGAAGCCTTATCAATAACTCAGCACATATTTGGTGTATTATATATTGTATTTTTACAATAAAATAGGCTAAAGAAAAAAATGTTAAGAAAGTCATAAGGAAAAAAAATATATTTATAGTACAGTACTACACTTACTTTTAAAAAATCCATGTACAAGTGGGTCTCACAGTTCTAACCAGCCAACTGTGTAAGACAATGGAATTACATACACCGTTAATGCACTTAAAGAAAAATATTAGCAACTTATGATTCTATACCCAGTGAAAATATCCTTCAATATCCATGTCAAAAATCCTGCCAATACCTTTCAAATTTCCTAAGTCTCTGTCAGCACCCCCTCCTATGATCACAGTCTGTCTTCAGCCTCCCATAACTGAATTATGTCTGAAATTTTAAATTCCAATAAATCACTGACGATAGCAGGCTCTTCTTTGAATATGATCATTCCGTTATTCTTACTATGCACATCTTTGTACTGATTCCTACATCACCAATTTGACATATTCTTAAAATATTTTTCATCATTAAAAAAAAGGAAAAACAGGAGATTCCGGTCAAGATGGCGGAGAAGTAGCAGGCTGAGACTACTTCAGCTGGCCGGAGATCAGCTAGATAGCTTATCTAAAGATTGCAAACACCTGAAAATCCACCGGCAGATCGAAAGAGAAGAAGAACAGCAATTATGGAAACAGAAAAACAACCACTTTCTGAAAGGTAGGACCGGTGGAGAAGTGAATCTAAAGCGACGGGAAGATAGACCCTGGGGGGAGGGGCCAGCTCCCGGCAAGCGGCGGAGCAACAGCGCACAAAATCAGGACTTTTAAAAGTCTGTTCCGCTGAGGGACATTGCTCCAGAGGCTAAACCGGGGCGAAGCCCACACGGGGTCAGCGTGGCCTCAGGTCCCGCAGGGTCACAGAAGGATCGGGGGTGTCTGAGTGTCGCAGAGCTTGCGGGTATTGGAACGGGAAAGTGGCTACATAGACAGAGACGACAGTAAGCTCACAGCTCGGTGTTACCTTGAACCGGTCGCAGGCTCGGTGAGCTTGGAGCGCGGCCGGAGGTCAGGCAGACGGGAGCAACTGGGCGCTGTTCTCTGAGGGTGCACTGAGGAGTGGGGCCCTGGGCTCTCGGCTCCTCCGGGCCGGAGACCAGGAGGCCGCCATTTGTATTCCCGTCCTCCGGAACTCTACGGAAAGCGCTCAGGGAACAAAAGCTCCTGAAAGCAAACCCGAACGGATTACTCACCCCGGCCCCTGTTAAGGGCGGTGCAATTCCAATTGGGGCAAAGACACTTGAGAATCACTACAACAGGCCCCTCCCCCAGAAAATCAACAAGAAATCCAGCCGAGACCAAGTTCACCTACCAAGGAGTGCGGTTTCAATACCAAGGAGAGCAGCAGAATTCCAGAGGAGGAGAAAGCAAAGCACGAAACTCTTGGCTTTTTCCCTGTGATTTTTTTTAGTCTTGCAGTTAATTTGATTTTTTTCTTTTTCATTTTTTGTTTTTTTTTCTCACCTTCTGGTAAATTTTTTTTTTAACTTTTACCTTTTTCTTTTTTAACGTTTTTTAGCTAGTTTATCCAATATATATATTTTTTCTTTTTTATATTTTTCTTATTTGTTTTCTTTTTTTTAATTCATTTCTTTGTTCTTTTTTTTTTTTTTCTTTCTTCCTTTTTGAACCTCTTTTTATCCCCTTTCTACAACCTCACGATTTGGGATCTCTTCTAATTTGGTTAAAGCATATTTTCCTGGGGTTGTTGCCACCCTTTTAGTATTTTACTTGCCCCTTAACATACTCTTCTCTGGACAAAATGACAAGACGGAAAAATTCAACACAAAAAAAGAACAAGAGGCAGTACCAAAGGCTAGGGACCTAATCAATACAGACATTGGTAATATGTCAGATCTAGAGTTCAGAATGACCGTTCTCAAGGTTCTAGCCGGGCTCGAAAAAGGCATGAAAGATATTAGAGAAACCCTTTCAAGAGATATAAAAGCCCTTTCTGGAGAAATAAAAGAACTAAAATCTAACCAAGTTGAAATCAAAAAAGCTATTAATGAGGTGCAATCAAAAATGGAGGCTCTCACTGCTAGGATAAATGAGGCAGAAGAAAGAATTAGTGATATAGAAGACCAAATGACAGAGAATCAAGAAGCTGAGCAAAAGAGGGACAAACAGCTACTGGACCACGAGGGGAGAATTCGAGAGATAAGTGACACCATAAGATGAAACAACATTAGAATAATTGGGATTCCAGAAGAAGGAGAAAGAGAGAGGGGAGCAGAAGGTATACTGGAGAGAATTATTGGGGAGAATTTCCCCAATATGGCAAAGGGAACGAGCATCAAAAGTCAGGAGGTTCAGAGAACGCCCCTCAAAATCAATAAGAATAGGCCCACACCCCGTCACCTAATAGTAAAATTTACAAGTCTCAGTGACAAAGAGAAAATCCTGAAAGCAGCCCGGGAAAAGACGTCTGTAACATACAATGGTAAAAATATTAGATTGGCAGCTGACTTATCCACAGAGACCTGGCAGGCCAGAAAGAGCTGGCATGATATTTTCAGAGCACTAAACAAGAAAAACATGCAGCCAAGAATACTATATCCAGCTAGGCTATCATTGAAAATAGAAGGAGAGATTAAAAGCTTCCAGGACAAACAAAAACTGAAAGAATTTGCAAACACCAAACCAGCTCTACAGGAAATATTGAAAGGGGTCCTCTAAGCAAAGAGATAGCCTACAAGTGGTAGATCAGAAAGGAACAGAGACCATATACAGTAACAGTCACCTTACAGGCAATACAATGGCACTAAATTCATATCTCTCAATAGTTACCCTGAATGTGAATGGCCTAAATGCCCCTGTCAAAAGACACAGGGTATCAGAATGGATTAAAAAAAAAAAAAACCATCTATATGTTGCCTCCAAGAAACTCATTTTAAGCCTGAAGACACCTCCAGATTTAAAGTGAGGGGGTGGAAAAGAATTTACCATGCTAATGGACATCAGAAGAAAGCAGGAGTGGCAATCCTTATATCAGATCAATTAGATTTTAAGCCAAAGACTATAATAAGAGATGAGGAAGGACACTATATCATACTCAAAGGGTCTGTCCAACAAGAAGATCTAACAATTTTAAATATCTATGCCCCCAACATGGGAGCAGCCAACTATATAAACCAATTAATAACAAAATCAAAGAAACACATCAACAATAATACAATAATAGTAGGGGACTTTAACACTCCCTCACTGAAATGGACAGATCATCCAAGCAAAGATCAGCAAGGAAATAAAGGCCTTAAACGACACACTGGACCAGATGGACATCACAGATATATTCAGCACATTTCATCCCAAAGCAACAGAAAACACATTCTTCTCTAATGCACATGGAACATTCTCTAGAATAGATCACATCCTGGGTCCTAAATCAGGACTCAACCGGTATCAAAAGATTGGGATCATTCCCTGCATATTTTCAGATCGCAATGCTCTAAAGCTAGAACTCAACCACAAAAGGAAGTTTGGAAACAACCCAAATACATGGAGACTAAACAGCATCCTTCTAAAGCATGAATGCGTCAACCGGGAAATTAAAGAACAATTGAAAAAAATCATGGAAACAAATGATAATGAAAATACAACGGTTCAAAATCTGTGGGACACAACAAAGGCAGTCCTGAGAGGAAAATATATAGCGGTACAAGCCTTTCTCAAGAAACAAGAAAGGTCTCAGGTACACAACGTAACCCTACACCTAAAGGAGCTGGAGAAAGAACAAGAAAGAAACCCTAAGCCCAGCAGGAGAAGAGAAATCATAAAGATCAGAGCAGAAATCAATGAAATAGAAACCAAAAAAACAATAGAACAAATCAACGAAACTAGGAGTGGGTTCTTTAAAAGAATTAATAAAATTGATAAACCCCTGGCATGACTTATCAAAAAGAAAAGAGAAAGGACCCAAATAAATAAAATCATGAATGAAAGAGGAGAGATCACAACTAACACCAAAGAAATACAAACTATTGTAAGAACATACTATGAGCAACTCTACGCCAATAAATTTGACAATCTGGAAGAAATGGATGCATTCCTAGAAACATATAAACTACCACAACTGAACCAGGAAGAAATAGAAAGCCTGAACAGACCCATAACCAGTAAGGAGATTGAAACAGTCATTAAAAATCTCCAAACAAACAAAAGCCCAGGGCCAGACGGCTTCCCAGGGGAATTCTACCAAACATTTAAAGAAGAACTAATTCCTATTCTCCTGAAACTGTTCCACAAAATAGAAATGGAAGGAAAACTTCCAAACTCATTTTATGAGGCCAGCATCACCTTGATCCCAAAACCAGACAAGGATCCCATCAAAAAAGAGAGCTATAGACCAATATCCTTGATGAACACAGATGCAAAAATACTCAACAAAATACTAGCCAATAGGATTCAACAGTACATTAAAAGGATTATTCACCATGACCAAGAGGGATTTATTCCAGGGCTGCAAGGTTGGTTCAACATCCGCAAATCAGTCAATGTGATACAACACATCAATAAAAAAAAGTACAGGAACCATATGATACTCTCAATAGATGCTGAAAGAGCATTTGACAAAGTACAGCATCCCTTCCTGATCAAAACTCTTCAAAGTGTAGGGATAGAGGGCACATACCTCAATATCATCAAACCTACCGCAAATATCATTCTCAATGGAGAAAAACTGAAAGCTTTTCCACTAAGGTCAGGAACACGGCAGGGATGTCCATTATCACCACTGCTACTCAACATAGTACTAGAGGTCCTAGCCTCAGCAATCAGACAACAAAAGGAAATTAAAGGCATCCAAATCGGCAAAGAAGAAGTCAAATTATCACTCTTCACAGATGATATGATACTATATGTGGAAAACCCAAAAGACTCCACTCCAAAACTGCTAGAACTTATACAGGAATTCAGTAAAGTGTCAGGATATAAAATCAATGCACAGAAATCAGTTGCATTTCTCTACACCAACAGCAAGACAGAAGAAAGAGAAATTAAGGAGTCAATCCCATTTACAATTGCACCCAAAACCATAAGATACCTAGGAATAAACCTAACCAAAGAGGCACAGAATCTATACTCCGAAAACTATAAAGTACTCATGAAAGAAATTGAGGAAGACACAAAGAAATGGAAAAATGTTCCATGCTCCTGGATTGGAAGAATAAATATTGTGAAAATGTCTATGCTACCTAAAGCAATCTACACATTTAATGCAATTCCTATCAAAGTACCATCCATCTTTTTCAAAGAAATGGAACAAATAATTCTAAAATTTATATGGAACCAGAAAAGACCTCGAATAGCCAAAGGGATATTGAAAAAGAAAGCCAACGTTGGTGGCATCACAATTCCGAACTTCAAGCTCTATTACAAAGCTGTCATCATCAAGACAGCATGGTACTGGCACAAAAACAGACACATAGATCAATGGAACAGAATAGAGAGCCCAGAAATAGACCCTCAACTCTACAGTCAACTAATCTTCGACAAAGCAGGAAAGAATGTCCAATGGAAAAAAGACAGCCTCTTCAATAAATGGTGCTGGGAAAATTGGACAGCCACATGCAGAAAAATGAAATTGGACCATTTCCTTACACCACACACAAAAATAGACTCAAAATGGATGAAGGACCTCAATGTGCGAAAGGAACCCATCAAAATCCTTGAGGAGAACACAGGCAGCAACCTCTTCGACCTCAGCCACTGCAACATCTTTCTAGGAACATCGCCAAAGGTGAGGGAAGCAAGGGCAAAAATTAACTATTGGGATTTCATCAAGATCAAAAGCTTTTGCACAGCAAAGGAAACAGTTAAAGACTACTGACAGAATGGGAGAAGATATTTGCAAATGACATATCAGAAAAGGACTAGTGTCCAAAATCTATAAAGAACTTAGCAAACTCAACACCCAAAGAACAAATAATCCAATCAAGAAATGGGCAGAGGACATGAACAGACATTCCTGCAAAGAAGACATCCAGATGGCCAACAGACACATGAAAAAGTGCTCCATATCACTCGGCATCAGGGAAATACAAATCAAAACCACAATGAGATATCACCTCACACCAGTTAGAATGGCTAAAACCAACAAGTCAGGAAATGACAGATGCTGGCGAGGATGCGGAGAAAGGGGAACCCTCCTTCAATGTCAGTGGGAATGCAAGCTGGTGCAGCCACTCTGGAAAACAGCATGGAGGTTCCTCTAAATGTTGAAAATAGAACTGCCCTATGACCCAGCTATTGCACTATTGGGTATTTACCCTAAAGATACAAATGTGGTGATCCAAAGGGGCACGTGCACCCGAATGTTTATAGCAGCAATGTCCACAATAGCCAAACTATGGAAAGAACCTAGATGTCCATCAACAGATGAATGGATCAAGAAGATGTGGTATATATACACAATGGAATACTATGCAGCCATCAAAAGAAATGAAATCTTGCCATTTGCGACAACATGGATGGAACTAGAGCGTATCATGCTTAGCGAAATAAGTCAAGCAGAGAAAGACAACTATCATATGATCTCCCTGATATGAGGAAGTGGTGATGCAACATGGGGGCTTAAATGGGTAGGAGAAGAATCAATGAAACAAGATGGGATTAGGAGGGAGACAAACCATAAGTGACTCTTAATCTCACAAAACAAACTGAGGGTTGCTGGGGGGAGTGGGTTTGGGAGAAGGGGGTGGGATTATGGACATTGGGGAGGGTATGTGCTTTGGTAAGTGCTGTGAAGTGTGTATACCTGGTGATTCACAGACCTGTACCCCTGGGGATAAAAATATATGTTTATAAAAAATTAAAAATTTTTTAAAAAAGGAAAAACATAGTTGATCATGTATCTCCTTTTAGATTCAATACTATTTTCTTATTTCTTACAGCCAATTTCTTCAAAGGGAAGATATACATGTACTGCCTTTATCTCTTACAGCTTGTCTGTCCAACCCAGCTTGTCTGTTACACTGTTTGCCATACAGACACATCATATTCACATACATATGTTAAAATACAGATGGAAGTATATCTAAGTGTGAATATGCTGTGTACAAAGTTCACACACATACATGCACACATTTATTAGTATATAAAATTTTACTTTTTTATATAAGTGGTAGACTATTATTATTACTGCATTCCAAGAACTTATAGTAGACGCAGTTATACTGTATTCACTTGTACAAATGTTTTCCCTAAAGAATCAAATTCAGGGGTGCCTGGGTGGCTCAATGGGTTAAAGCCTCTGCCTTTGGTTCAGGTCATGATCCCAGGGTCCTGGGATGGAGCCCCTCATCGGGCTCTCTGCTCAGCAGGGAGCCTGTTTCCTCCTCTCTCTCTGCCTGCCTCTCTGCCTATTTGTGATCTCTGTCTGTCAAATAAATAAAATCTTCTAAAAAAGAATCAAATTTAAATCATTTTCTATGCATGTATGACTAAAAACTTCAATTTTTCTGAAAAAAAAGATGAGAATGTTGCTTTAAATGTGTTTAGAAAAAATATTAGCATGTATCTTCTATAAGTGTATGGTCATATGTAGAAGTGAATATATTTTCTTCTTTCCCCTTTTTAACTTGAAAAGATTTGCCTTTACTTGCTCTCTATTTGTATTATGGTTTATGTAAGCTTGCTGCTGTTTAAACATCATCATGTTGGACATTAAGCAAAACACAGGAAAGATCATTGAAAACATGATATTAGAATCCCCGGACCCAGCTTTACACTCTCTCTGAGTCTGTGGTCAGATACTGTGGGCTCCGACTGCCAAAGGAGTAGGAATCCCGGAAGAGACTTTTAAGAAAAACGTCTCTGAAATGGGTGCAAAAGTCTTATCTGTAAGCTCACTCCCTGTTCCTCATTATTTTTTACATAGAGGAAGGGGTGGGTAGAGGGTGCCAACCTGGAAACAGGTAATCAAACATGAACAAGGATGTAACAGATATAAAAATTTATGAAAAGGTTCATAGATGAACTTGGGGCCTTCCATCCCCTGTATCTAGGAGCTAATGCTTATTAGGGCAATATTAGACCAATAAATTTTCCTACAATTCAGCAAAGCAGACTGATTCACTGCTCCTGACCAAGGGAGGCCCTAATTACTAACATTATTCCCACATAAGGCCTTCTCTCCATTTCCTCCAAGGAAGTCTTGACCCAAGATTTCAGTGCCTTTCACCTTGATTACTGCAACTCTTGAAATTAGGGCTCCTGTCTCTGTTCTCACAATAAGTCATGTTGCTGGTCATATCACCCTCCTACCCGATGTTCTTCAGTGGCTCCCAATGCCTGCATAATAAAATCCAATATATTATCACCTACCACCTCCCAGGCACCTTCCCACTGTTGTACTTTGTTTACACTGGCTCCTCGTTCTGGATTGCCACTCCCTACTCACCATCCCTGGCATTGCTTTGAAGATGAGACCCCAATGTCACCTTTTCTATGATGCTTTCATGACCTCTCCCCCTCCCATTCTCTACTTCCAGGAAAATCCAGCACTCCCTCTGGTTAGGCAGTGCCTGGCTCTGGCATGGTACCTAAAGAACTTCACTGCACGTTTGTAGTACAAGGGAGGGCTCTCGCCAACCTGGCAGCAGCATGAAGTAGGAGCCACATCAAACTTCTATTATAACCTGAGTATATGGTTAACAATGTAACTGCTAGCTGTGTAAGAATTTACTGTGATAAAGGAACAGATGAATTCTCAGGACTATAGCTGTACCTAGATGCCTAACCATTTTGAAAATTTTGAGTAAACTTCTTTTTTTTTAATTAATTTATTTATTTTCAGCATAACAGTATTCATTATTTTTTCACCACACCCAGTGCTCCATGCAATCTGTGCCCTCTATAATACCCACCACCTGGTTCCCCCCCAATCTCCCACCCCCCCACCAATTCAAACCCCTCAGATTGTTTTTCAGAGTCCATAGTCTCTCATGATTCACCTCCCCTTCCAATTTACCCCAACTCCCTTCTCCTCTCTAACACCCCTTGTCCTCCATGCTATTTGTTATGCTCCACAAATAAGTGAAACCATATGATAATTATTGAGTAAACTTCTTAATATTCCCTCTTTAAGCAAAGGATTTGGATCATAATCAATCAATACAGCCAACATAAGACTTCCCTAAAATAAACCCAAAAAATGATGCTACTTACCACAAGCATAATAATAACAATACATGGTTAATTAATAAAACCAAAGAAAGATATCAACAACTGAATCCCTAAAACAAACAAACAAAAAACAGAACAAAATAAAACAAAAAACTGAATCCCTATCAGCCTCCAAACTTATAAATATTTAAGGGCATTCTCAGAGGTTAGAAAAATAATTTTTATTTTCTGTAGATATGATTAAAAATCTATAAATTCCAGGTCTTCAAAAAGGGAGAAATAAACACATTACTACCAATTTATTTTCCATGTTTGTAAAGACTCTTGTTCTTGAAAAGTGTTGTTTCCCAGAATGAAAGAGCGTGAGACCTCCCTATAATTTTAAGCCTGGAACTGTAACAGCCCTTATTAGCCTGGATGTCCCTGAAAGCAGAGCTTGAGACAAAGGCATGTGTGCAGGTAGTTTAATTGGGAGGTGACCCCAAGACTCAGAAGGAAGGATTAGGGAGGATGAAACAAGGCCAAAGGGATAGCAGCTATAGGGATGTGTAATTGAATTGGCCACTGCTGCAAGCAGCTGGTGTTGGATCCTGCCAGGACCTTCTGAGGCACCTTATTGAGATGCAGGTCATAACTGCCTGCCTGGGGGAGGTAAAGGTGAAACGTTTATTCATTTGCTTTTGCCCCTGTTGGTCAAGGGTGGCCCCACAGGCAATACTCCCTATTAACTCCTGCCCACCCACCCCCCAATACTCACTCACACTCCTAGTTGCTTATGCCTGAGCGTTGAGCCAGTTCCCATGGTTAGACATCCAACTCAGGGAAGCTCCCAGACTAGTAGAGACAGGAGCTGTTATATACTGAGGTGATTCCAGCTGCTACTGTAAGGCCCAGTCCAGTGCAAGTTCCAACAGGTTCCAACAGGTTGGAACTTGCACTGGACTGGGCCTTATAGTAGCAGCTGGAATAAAATGAAACAGACCATGGTGCACAAGTTGTGTCTGATGCACTCAGGAGCTATGTCCCCAACCCATTCCAAGTTTCTAATATATTCAATATAAAAGCTTACATAATACATGATAATACTTCTGTTTATTATTAACAGACTTTTGAATATAGTTCTATCCAGATATCTAGAAACCTACTGTAAGATTTCCATTTCTCTCGCAAGTATAGTCCTCTCCTTCATTAACTGAATGGTGTCTAACCCACACAAGAAATGTAATGGAAAATTCATTCATTTATTCATTCAACCAATGCTTACTGTGCATCAAATACACACTTATCAATGTGCCACCTGCTGGAAATACAGCAATAGGCAAGGCATAATTCCCATCCTCACCATCCAGGAGGGGAAGAAGCTCTGCCGACTTGGTGGAGCATGAGTGCCGTAATAGAAGACGAATGGAGGAGTGCCTGGGTGGTTTTGTTGATTGAGCCTCTGACTCTTGATTTCAGCTGGATCTTGATCTTGAGGTTGCAGGATCCAGCTCCCCATCAGGCTCCCCACTCAGCAGGGTAGGGAGTCTGCTCGTGACTCTGTCTGCCCCTACCTCCTCCCCAACACCCCCACTCGGCTCCCTGCTAACTTGTGCTCTCTCTCTGTCTCCCTCTCACTCAAATAAATAAATAAAACCTTTTAAAAAGAAGATGATGATGAATGGGAATTCCAGTGGCCAAGTACAGAGGAGGCACTGATCAACAATGTGTGGTGGGAGAAATGGGGCTCAGGATGTAATTCCAAAAGTAAATGATGCAGGAGCTTAAATTCGGGGAATAGATTTAAGTTAGCCAGACTGGTGAGATGACAAAATAAATTCCAGACATGAGTAAAAGGCATAGAAGCAGGAGAGACTGATCCATTCTGGAAACTACAGTGGGCCTGTGCAACTGAAGCCAGGGGGCAAGGGTACTACCCCATCCAAGAGATGGACGTGAAGGGACAAATTCGAGGCCTCTCTACATGAGACCATGATGTGACTTGAGGAATGAAAACACTGGATTTTAAAAGGAGTGCCATGATCAGATTTGCAGTCCAGTGAAAAATGGATGGGAATGAAATGGAAGGATATCCATTAGAAGGTGATTGGCAATAGTTAAAGTGCACCCGTTCAGCCAACAATCATGGTCTAGTATATGCCAGGCATTGTTGTGGGAGGGAGGGCTGGCAACGGTGGTGACGGTGGTTGTGCTGGAAGCAATGGTTACCATGAGGGTGGGGAGTGGTGGGGATGCTAGTGATTCTAGTTGGGGGAGTGGGGGGGGGGGTGATCGAAGTGATGGTGGTGGTATGGTGTTCATGTGCGTGGTTTAATGGAGATAATAACAATATCTAATTTTAGATAACATTGTCTCTGCCCCACAAAATTTCTAAGTACTTGACATATATCTGACTCATTTGATGTTCCCAACAACCCCATAAGGTAGACAATACATCACCCTCCATTTCACATGTGAGGAAACTGGCAATCAACTAATTAATAAAGATTAAAAGAGAAAAATTACAGGGTGTAACTCTAGATTGGGGCGCCAGGGAAGGCTTTTCTGAGAGGGTAATTTTTAAGCTAAGAGCAGAATGACAAGAAATTGCCCAGTACACAAGGTTCAGATTAGGCAGGGGAAGGGTCATTTGGGGAAGGGGAAGTGTTCCAGGGAGAGATACACAAGGCAAAGACCCTACAAATTACATGTGCCTGATGATTCAAGGATTACAAAGGCAACAATGCCCTTCAGTTGGTCACTAGCTCAGCTTGTGACAACAGCTGCAGTTCTAGTGAGAAATGGACAGGGTGGTGAGACTGGCTCTGTGAAAAGGGTGCATGGATCTGCGAGATTTTGGACATGGAATCACAGGGCTTGGCTGGTACTTGGGTCAGGAAGATGAATAAGACTGAATAGGTCTCATATATTATACACACAGCGAAGCACAGGCCAGGGTTTCTCCACTGGCATCTCCAGTCTTTACACAACTGATATTTTTTTTAAGATTTTATTTTTTTATTTGACAGAGAGAGAGCATAAGTAGGCAGAACAACAGGCAGAGAAAGGGGGGTAAGCAGGCTCCCCACTGAACAGAGAGCCTGACAGAGGGCTCAATCCCAGGACCCTGAGATCATGACATGAACCAAAGGCAGAAGCTTAACCCACTGAGCCACTCAGACACCCCTACACAACTGATATCTAACTCAGACCTGCAAACAGCCTGTCCAGTTGCCCATTTTTCTCATGAGGACACTGAAATTTAAGGAAAATGAATAATTTGACCAAGATCACACAGCTTGTAAGTAGTGAGGAAGGCTTAATATTCAATGTATTTGATTCCAAAATCTCTCTTCTATAATAAAAATTTCTTTAAAAATTCAGAGACTTAAGCCATTCTTATATGTGGCCATTATAGAGGACTATATCATAACTTCTTTCACTTTTTCCACTAACTCATAATCACCAGAGTCAAACAGATTTTTCAGCAATCAATCAATATAAATAGCTGAGTAATTTTATTTTTAAACAGATGTAAAATATCAATTTAAAAATAACAAAAATGGTCAAAAATCAAAATTTTATTTAAAATATCTTTATTGGGGTGCCTGAATGGCTCAGATGGTTGGGTATCTGCCTTCAGCTCAGGTCATGATCTCCAGGTCCTGGTATGAAGCCCCATGTCAGGCTCTTAGCTCAGCAGCTTCTCCCTCTCCCTCTGCCTCTCCTTCTCCTTGTGCTTTCTTTGTCTGTATCTCCTCAAATGAACAAATAAAAATAAATAAATAAATATCTTAAAATATCTTTATTAAGATCCCATAATGAGATACATACACACTTATTTAAAATGTATTATCATGATGTAAAAATACATTATCACAATCAATTTAAATCAGACTAAATAATCATAGAGGTGCGTAAGGATATATTGCATGGAGATTTTCCCTACAGCATTGTTATAAGGATTAACAAAAATGGAACAAACCAATTGCCCAACAATATGGTTCTATAACTTATGGGTGGTTTTTAAAAAATAAAATTAGGGGCGCCTGGGTGGCTCAGTGGGTTAAGCCGCTGCCTTCGGCTCAGGTCATGATCTCAGGGTCCTGGGATCGAGTCCCGCTTCGGGCTCTCTGCTCAGCAGGGAGCCTGCTTCCTCCTCTCTCTCTTTCTGCCTGCCTCTCTGCCTACTTGTGATCTCTCTCTGTCAAATAAATAAATAAAATCTTTAAAAAATAATAATAATAAATAAAAATAAAAAAATAAAATTAGTATCACGTTTTAATAGAAATATCTACTAATGGGAAAAAAGATAGTCACCATGAAGCAATTTAAAATAGAAGTTTATAAAAAATAGCTACCACATGATCTGCTATTTGTTAATGGATAATTAGATGCATACGGGTGTGCACAGATGAATGACCAAGGGGCTAGAAATCTAACCAAAACTGAATAGTTACATCTGAGTGGTTGGAATATGGATAGTAGAGTGTGTATGTATGTGTAAATACATATACATAAAATCTGGATTTTATAAATGTTATATAAATTTATATAAATACTCTATAAAGAGCATATATTTTATTTTATAAGAATAAATAAAAATAAAAGCTGAGGTACTCTAAAAATTTTTAAATACATCATTGTTTTACTCCAGACTATGTATAAAGAAATAGAATAGGCTTCATAATGCCTTATAATGTTATGTAACAAAATGAGAAAAATGTCAGGATTGAAAGCCTAGTCTCTAAATCCCTAGTCAGGTCTTTAGCTTCTATACTTTTTAATTGTCTGGAAAATTAAAAAATGATCAAATCTGTCTAAACAGGGTTGAACTCTACTTCAGTTAAGACTCTTTCCCTCATTTGTATATGTTAAAAACAACATCATTCCAAATGAAACAGAAAAAAATGTTAAAAGCTTTTCTTACTGTCAGAGTAATATGAATGTAAACAATGTGAAAGAGCCCTTCAGATGGTTTAATCTAAACAAACAAAACAAAAAAAAAATTAAGAATTCAGCCTTGTTTCACTTTTTCCCCAGAAGATAGACTCATAATTAAACTTTTCACCTTTCCAAATTACTAACTCTGTATCCTGCACAGTGGGTGGTTTTCTTTCCAGACATTCTGACTTGGAACAATGTATAAAGCAGGAGTCTCTGAATGGAATTTATAGCTAAATTTAACTAGGCATATTTTAATAAGATTAGCATATCTTTGTTTTTCAACACTAAGTACCTTGCAATTAACTGAATTTAGACAGCATATTGTTTCATCAGAAGTGAGATTTGAAGCCTTAATTTCCATATTTATTGATGTTGTATGTGGAAAGAAGTTTAAGTAAAAATTCCTCTGTCTGCCCTAAAGAGATTTCAAGAAGGAAAGTGTGTTAACCTTTCCAGGAAGCTCATGTAGACACAGAATCTCACCTAGTCAATCCTGACTTCTGGAAAAATTCAGCATGGCTTTTGCTGGGGGGAAAAATAATGAAATAGGAATTCCTAGATGTTACAACTATGGGTACTCTGTTTAGACAGAAAGGAATTCAAATGTTGTCAGTGAGATCATGGCAGCATGTAAGGCTCCATGAAATAGCATTGTCAGACCCTTTTGTCTTCTTCATTACCATCAGGTGACCAGATAAAAACCCTCAGTATAAACAAATCAATATATCTTGCTTTCAATTAATTCAAAATTGGCCAAGGCTCTTTAAAAAACATAACTACAGTGTAACCACAAGAATATAGTTTTCAAGACAATAAGATATCACCTCACACCAGTTAGAATGGCTAAAATAAACAAGTCAGGAAATGACAGATGCTGGCGAGGATGTGGAGAAAGGGGAACCCTCCTACACTGTTGGTGGGAATGCAAGCTGGTGCAGCCACTCTGGAAAACAGCATGGAGGTTCCTCTAAATGTTGAAAATAGAACTGCCCTATGACCCAGCAATTGCACTATTGGGTATTTACCCTAAAGATACAAACGTAGTGATCCAAAGGGGCACATGCACCCGAATGTTTATAGCAGCAATGTCCACAATAGCCAAACTATGGAAAGAACCTAGATGTCCATCAACAGATGAATGGATCAAGAAGAAGTGGTATATATACACAATGGAATACTATGCAGCCATCAAAAGAAATGAAATCTTGCCATTTGCGACAACATGGATGGAACTAGAGCGTATCATGCTTAGTGAAATAAGTCAAGCAGAGAAAGACAACTATCATATGATCTCCCTGATATGAGGAAGTGGTGATGCAACATGGGGGCTTAAGTGGGTAGGAGAAGAATCAATGAAACAAGATGGGATTAGGAGGGAGACAAACCATAAGTGACTCTTAATCTCACAAAACAAACTGAACGTTGCTGGGGGGAGGGGGTTTGGGAGAAGGGGGTGGGATTATGGACATTGGGGAGCGTATGTGCTTTGGTGAGTGCTGTGAAGTGTGTAAACCTGGTGATTCACAGACCTGTACCCCTGGGGATAAAAATATATGTTTATAAAAAATAAAAAATTTTAAAAAAAGAATATAGTTTTCAAGAATCTATAAAAACCAGTCCCAAGGGATAGGAAATATATTTCTTTAACATCCCCAACTTTTCCATCTTGGATAGCATACTTACAAGAAGACATCCAGTTAAGAATGCATATACATAGGCATTACCCACCAAGAACTACCTTGAAGGGGAGAAAATTAATTTGGCAAATTGCTCAATTCCTCACTAGAAGCTGTGAACACAGCAGTTGGTCACTGGAGGGACAGCCTCTGTTTACTGAAGGTAATGAGTGAAAGATGAAGTTCTTCCCAGGTATGGGGACTGGCTTTTCATGGGTCCAACAACCAAGAGATATACAGAAATCTCCCTCCTCCCTCCCTGAAGCTAATTAGCAGCAATGCTGCACGTAAATAAACCCAGGAGGAGGTAAATAGAAGTGAAGGGAATTAGAGCTCCAAGTTATCACACACAAATAACTATATGTCAATAATACAGTATATAAGATAATGAAGGAGCTCAGAGAATAACACCAGAGTCAATATCGTCTACGTGTGTAGGTCTACACTCTTTTAACACATTATTAGACGGAATAGTCTTCTAAATATGAAAGCAGTGTCTACCAAAATCAAGCGGATAAACCATCTTGGCGGAATAAAAAATTGAACCTCCTTAGAATAAATACATTCTCAGAAATGAGCATGTCAGTATTAACTGAAACTTTTAGTGGTGCACTTAGTATAAACATTAAACCACATTTAATGGACTAAAATGTGGCTACAGAATAATCTCATTCACTTTTAGGAAAATTGAATGAACTCACAGTTAAATATTTACAGAAGTCTCACTATAATATCCAAATATTTAACAGAAAAGGAATTTATTAAATAAGGAAAGCTTTCTGTATATATTAATATTTCACTGACAAGTGGGAAACATTTTGGTAAATTACAGATTCTTGACTTTACTTTCCAGAATATTTGTGTCAGATCAATTGTTTTGCTTTCAGTTGCTGCCAATCAGTAATAGTCATCCTCTAATTAATTTATGAAATGTTTTAATAGTTTTCTGATTTTTAACCAATTAGATAAAAATCTAGTGTACGGCATCATTCACTGAATTGGAAGAAAAATTTAAATGTTAGCATCAAATATATTACACCTGTATTGGTTGCAATATTATTCCACCAAATAAGAATTCTTGCACCTGATGAAGGACATGTTATACTCTAAAAGTTATAATTCAAGTAGGAACCCCACACACCTCTGAATCAAGAAGCTTTATGGAAATCACTGTATGCTCCATCTTATAATTCACAGAACTGTCCATATGCAGTTAGTACCAGTGATTCTGTGATCAAACCAAAAAAATCGAAGAGGCTAACGTTTCTCAGAGATTGAACAGTCTCTCCAAATGCAGAGTGATGACATGAGTCATAGTGTATATGAGCAGCGCACACTATTCTACCCTTGTAGGAAAATGGTCTTCTTAACAAATCTAGTGAAAAATGTGTGTGTGCATGCACGTGTATGTATTCTACAGTAAAACTATCTGTATATTTTTACAAGAAAAAGAGACTAGAAAGGGGAGCACAGAATTTTAAAAACTGCAGTTAACAAGTGAAAAACTGTATTTTTAAAATTTTTTGTCATAGTAGTTTAAATTTTTCCTTCAGGATAATAAATCAGTAATATAAACAGATCACTTAGCATAGATGCAAAGAATGAATAAGAAAATGCTCCAAAATTATCATAACTAATATTCGGTGGTTTCTGAAACAAATTTTTAACTGTTATGATAAAACTAGAGGGTTTTTTTAAGATTTATTTATTTATTTATTTATTTGACAGACAGAGATCACAAGTAGACAGAGAGGCAGACAGAGAGAGAGAGAGAAGGAAGCAGGCTCCCTGCTGAGCAGAGACCCTGGGATCATGACGTGAGCCGAAGGCAGAGGCTTTAACCCACTGAGCCACCCAGGCACCCCAAAACTAGAGTTTTTATTCTTAGTTTCTGTGTGTTCTAGTCTAATTGATCAATAAAATGAAGCATTCTTCGTCTTACTTTTTGTTAAGTTATATGTGCATGCCAGCGAGATAACTTTGGTATTTTGTCTGCCAGTACTCCTTTCCCACGGAACCACAAAGGGGGCATATAGACAGATAGAGAATAATGAAATAGTCCCTACTGACAGTGAACTAGCTTTATGTAATACACTGCAGAAACATCAGATATTATAGAAGGCTAAAAATTTGGACTGGAATGGACAGAAAGTGGTAAAAATTTAATCTCTACTTGTGTCAGTTCCAAAATTATAATTCACTAGATTCTTGAATGTTTCACAAAAGAGTAATTACTAACTGAATTCAGACTAAATTGAAATCATTTAGGAAAGATGATACCATAACATTTTGTGTAGTATTTGCAATCAGGACTTCAAAACTACAAAGAAAAAATTATGCCAGCTGACAATTTGGACACCATGATGACTAGACTCAATGCTGTATTTGCAAGAGGGTAAGTCCCAGAAATTTGTCCTTTCTTGGATACAGTTTACTAACCTTGAAACATGAAAAAGATCTATCTCAGGAAGAAATTGAACACAGAACAAAGAAGCAATGCGTTCTGAAGAAACAGTTATAAGGAGTAAAGCTAAGGAAAGACATTGTTAGAGGTGTGGGTAAATCTGAGTAAGTATTGATCATGAAAAAATCATGACAATATTAATGATGATGAACAATTTGAATGATTAAAAACAAATTGGAGGGCTCCTGGGTGGCTCAGTGGGTTAAGCCGCTGCCTTCGGCTCAGGTCATGATCTCAGGGTCCTGGGATCGAGTCCCGCATCGGGCTCTCTGCTCAGCAGGGAGTCTGCTTCCTCCTCTCTCTCTCTGCCTGCCTCTCTGCCTACTTGTGATTTCTCTCTGTCAAATAAATAAATTAAATCTTAAAAAAAAAAAAACAAATTGGAACCATAATACTAGAAAACAACATATGAGATGAAGAGGGAGTAGAGTCAAAGCAACAAATGTAGTGATTTATAAAGAGGTGATTAGACATCACATTAACAATCCATTAATAAATAAACACCATCTCATTACATGTAGAAAAACCATTTGACAAAATTCAACATTCATTCATGATAAAAACTCTCAACAAGATTAGTTAGAGAAAACACATAATGAAGGCCATATGTGACAAATCCACAGTCAACATCATACTTTATGGTGAAAAACTAAGAGTTTCCTTCTAAGATCAGGAATGAGACAAGGATGTTAACTCTCACTATGTTTATTCAACATAATACTGGAAGTCATGGCAAGAAAGACAAGAAAAAGCCATAAGACAAGAAAAAGAAATAAAAGGCATCCAAATTAGTAAGAAAGAAGTAAAATTGTCATCATTTCCAGATGACAAAATATTACATACAGAAAATTCTAAAAACTCCATCAAAAATCTGTTAGAACTAATAAATAAATTCAGTAAAGTTGCAGGATACAAAATCAGTATATAAAAATCTGTCACTTTCTATACCAATAACGAAGTAATAAAAAAAGAAACTAAGAAAACAATTCCATTTATAGTTGCACCAAAACCAAGAAAATATGTAAGGGGCACCTAGGTGGCTCAGTGGGTTAAGCCTCTGCCTTCAGCTCAGGTCATAATCCCAGGGTCCTGGAACTGAGTCCTGCATTGGGCTCTCTGCTCAGCGGGGAGCCTGCTTTCCTCACCCCCGCCTTTCTCTGCTTGCATCTCTGCCTACTTGTCATCTCTGTGTGTGTGTGTGTGTCAAATAAATAAATAAAATCTTTTTTAAAAAAGAATAAAATATGTAAGGAGATTTAACTAAAGAGGTGAAAAACCTGTACTTTGAAAATATAAAGGACTGATGAAAGAAATTGAAAATGACACAAGCAAATGGAAAAATACCATGCTTATGAGTTGGAAGAATTAATATTGTTAAAATGTCCATACTACCCAAAGCAATCTAAAGATTCAGTGTGATTCTTATCAAAAATCCAGTAGTGTTTCTCACAAAACTAAAACAATATTCTAAAATTTATATGAAACTATAAAAACTTTGAATAGCCAAAGCAAACTTAGAAAGAACAAAGCTGGGGGCATCACTGTCCCATCTTTCAAGGGAAACTACAAAGCTACAATGATCAAAACAGTATGGTACTAGCACAAAAATAGACACATAGATCAATAGAACACATTATAGAGCCCAGAAATAAAGCCACATTTATAAGGTCAATTAACCTTTGACAAAGAAGGCAAGAATATGCAATGGAGATAAGACAGCCTCTTTAATAAATGGTGTTGGGAAAACTGGACAGCTACCGGCAAAAGAATAAAGTCAAATCACTTTCTTACACTATACACAAAAATAAATTCAAAATGGATTAAATTCCTAAATGTGAGACCTGAAACCATAAAATTCCTAAAAGAAAACCTAGGTAGTAATCTCTTTGTCATCAGCCTTAGCAACATTTTTCTAGTTAGGTCTCCTCAGGCAAGGGAAACAAAAGTAAAAATATACTATTGGGACTACATCAAAATAAAAAGCTTCTGCACAGTAAAGGAAACCATCAACAAATTGAAAAGGCAATCTACTGAGTTGGAGAAGATACTTGCAAATGATATATCCAATAATGGGTTAATATCTAAAATATATAAAGAATTTGGAAGTCAACACCAAAAAAATGACTAGTCCAATTTAATAATGGACAGAGAATCTAAACAGATATTTTCCCAAAGAAGACATACAGAAGGCCAACAGATGCATGAAAAGATGCTCAACATCACTAATCATCAAGGAAATGCAAATCAAAACCACAATGAGGCACCACCTTATACCCATCAGAATGACTAGTATCAAAAAGATAAGGAACAAGCATTTAGGGGATATGGAGAAAAATGAACACTTAACACTTGGGCACTGCTGGTGAGAATGCAAGCTGGTATAGCCACTGTGGAAAAGACTACGGAGGTCCCTCAAATTTGAGATTGAAAAAAATTGAAAATAGAAATTGAAAATGGAAATACCATCCAATCCAGTAATTTACCCAAAGAATACTAAAATACTAATTCAAAAAGAGATATGCACCTTTGTGTTTATTGCTGTATTGTTTACAATAGCAAGTAATGAAAGAAACCTGTGTCCAACAAGAGATGAATGGAGAAAGAGGGTGTGGTCTACATATTTACAATAGAATATCATTCAGCTATAAAAAAAGAATAAGGTCTTTCTCTTTGTAACAGAATGGATAGACCTAAAGGATATTATGCAGGGTGACACAGAAAGACAAAGACCATATGATTTCACTTGTATGTGAAATCTGAAAAGCAGGAGGGCACGTGTGGTGATGAACACTGGGTGTTATATGCAGCTAATGAACTGTTGAACACTACATCAAAAACTAATGATGTACTATATTCTGGCAACTGAACATAGTAATAATAAAAAAGAAATCTTAAAAACGAAGAAAACAAATAAAAACAGAAGCAGAATCATCATACAGAGGACAGACTGATGGTTGCCAGAGAAGAAATTGGGGATGGATGAAATGTATAAAAGAGATTAAGAGGTACAAATCTCCAGTTATAAAATAAATAAGTCATGGGGATAAAAAGTATAACACAAGAGATATACTCAATAGTGCAATAACATTGTACGGTGACAGATGATGACTACACTTACCATGGTGAGCACAGCTTAATATAAAGAATTGTCAAATCACTATGTTGTACTCCTGAAACTAATATAACATTGGATGTAAACTACCCTTCAATTAAAAAAAAAAGGTGAGTAGAGATATTAACTTTATTAAATCAAATATGGATATCAAAAACTTAAAATTTACAAAAAAGAATAAAAATAAAATGTGTAACACCCAGTCTAGTAGTGGAAACTAAAGAAAACTCGATCCAATAGAAGGCAGGAAACAAGGGGAATATATTCCAGAGAAAAAGATAAGTCAAAGAGAAAGCAGAATAAACCATAAAACAGCTTTCATATCTTTATGTATAAATAAATTATAAAATGTTTCATCAATTCTAAGATGCACATGTGTCCACCTTTTAACATCTCTGAAATCAGAATGCATATTTCAATTGGTGGTGTTTTTAAAATGACTGTTCGCCATGTGGCAATTACAACAAGGATGTCAATAACTCTGTGTATGTGAACATCTAAGTACCAGTATCAAAACTTGCATAATGGGTGGCAATACCTCAGAAGAAAAACCTGAAAAAAATAGTAGAGTAGTATTTTAATTCTTAAGAACCAAACCATTGTGGGGAGGGAGTGAGAAGGTGATGAATCAAACAGATTTAACAACATTTCCAAAGCTAGACTCAAAAAGAGATTTAATGAGTTAAAAGCCAATAGCATTGGCTTTTAGTTCTTTTAAAAAAGGCTGCTTCGGACAGCACAGAGGGTGACCGGGCCTGGAAAATGCAAACATTTGTGACCCTACCTCAAAAACTAATTGAGAAGAGTTAGACTCTGAATTTGATAATTTTTAGAAATACTTTATTAATTAATTTCACCTATATTTATGCAGAAGAGCAACATAGTATTTTTAAATCTCTATAATTATTTATAAGAGCTTTTTTAATAAGGCCCAAATAAGCATTGTGTTGCTGTTTAATTGTTACAGTTTTCTTTTCTTTTTTTTTTAAGATTTTTTCTTATTTATTTGAGAGAAAGAGAGAGGGAGCGAGCCAGAGAGCAGGGCAGAGGGGGAGGAAGAAGCAGACTGACAGCTGAGCAAGGCGCACTTTGTACAGGGCTTAATCCCAGAACCCCTAGATCATGAACTGAGCCAAAGGCAGACAATTTCACTGACTGAGCCACCCAGACACCTATTTTTTTGCTTCTTAATGGTAACTAAAATGATGTTGTATCATTTAATAAATGTAAAGAAACAAGACCTCCCAAATAAAATACAGAGATTTGCAGATTGTATTTTGAAAATCTAGTTAGATGTTAATAGGAGACTCATCTTAAACATAATGACACAGAAAACTTGAAAGTAAAAGAATGGAGGGTGTATATCTGAAAAATACTAACAATAACAGTAGCAAATCCCCATATAAATATATAACCACCAGTAAAATTGACTTTAAGGAATAAAAAGGGCTATCACCCAATAATGAAAGGAACAATTCACCAGAAAACTAACAATTTTGACTCTTTATGCACCTAGCAACATAGGCTAAAAACAAACTAACAAAATGGATTTACTGGGAAGAACCTAGAAATTTACAATTTTAAAAGGAGATTTAAACTTACATTTTTCAATAATTGATTAAATGGTCATTTATAGAACTCTACAGACAACAGGGAAAATCATACTCTTTCAAACACACATGGAACATTTAAAAAAATTGACAATGGACAGAGCCACAAAACAAATCTCAAAAAAAAAAAAAACTACATCATTCTCTAACCAAAAAATGTTAAAAAATTAAAATTAAACAACACTTCTGAATAATTCTTGGTTCAAAAAGAACTAAGAAATAATTCTTGGTTCAAAATAACAATTAGAAAACAAATTCAACAAAACCAAAGAGAAAGCCCTTGAAAAGACTGAAAAATGGACAAACTTCTGACAAGATTATTTAAGAAAACTATTCAAATGCTAAAAAGTAGGAGCAATGAGGAAACAAACCCTAGACACAACAGAATTTTCAGACCTTTTAACAAAGTGGTCCTGAAATTCTTGGAGGAAAATGGATTTGAATCACCAGGATAATTTTGAAAAGGAAAACCAATGTGTCCTTGCCTACTAGAATCTAAAGCTCATAAAAACCACAGTGATTAAAATATTTTAGTGCAGACATAGAAAACAGATCCGTGTAGCTGGATAGAAACTAGTTACAAACTTAGGTACATATAAGATAGTGTACAGATCATACACTAGAGATTACCTCACAAATGAAGAGAAACAATGGACCATTCAGTAACTGTATCATCTTAACTGCCAATGCATATGAGAAGAAATAAAATTAGACGCCTACTTCACATGAATCACAAAAATAAATTCCAATGGATTAAAACCTAAATATGACCCAATAAAGCCTCAAAACTTTTAGAAAAAAAACATAGCATAAATAACTTTACATGTTAGGGAAGGATTTCTTAAATAAGACCAAAAAATCATACAGGAGAAGATTGATAAATGTGAGTAGATTAAAAATTTTAAGACTCTGTATTACTAAAGATTATATATATATATATATATATATATATATATATGCCACAGACTCAGAGAAAACATCTTCAAACATCTTCAAAGCATAAGGGATAAATATCCAAGATACTTTTAGGACCTCAACAAATCAAAAAGAAAAAAAAAAGACAATATAATGCAGGAGGAAAAAATAGACAAAGAATAAGAAGAGGTAATATGTGGAAAAGATAACTCAACTAGCCAAAAAACATATAACCATTAGCAAACAGAAACACAGATTTAAACAATGAGCTCCCTTTGTAAACTTATTGGGCTGATAGTCCGATCTCCCCAGTGTTGATGAGACTATGGGAAATCAGAAACTCCTGCACAGTCAATTTGAAATTAAACGAAGTCTATACAAAGATAAAGAGGATGTGAAATATCAAAGATAAAGAAATAAGTATATAAATACTTATATAAAGTATTAATTAAATACTTAAATATAAATACTTATATAAAGTATTAATTTAAATATGACATATTTGTTGTATTTATTTCTATTATTTCATATTATAATTTTTTATAATTATAAAGTTATAATTTTATAATTTTGCTTTTATAAAGGAGCAAACCAAAGTATCACAATGGGGGTCAGGTGGGGAGATAAAGAAGAATTGTATTACTCCCTCGATTATAAAATAATTGAAAAATAAGATATGAGGCAAATGGTGGAAGATAAAATACATCTTCATAACCAACAAGACTGATTCTACTGTTTAAAAACATTGTGATATAATACATGGTATTAGAATGAGCCCCATCTGTAAAATGTCACTTTTAATACCCGTCTTGCAGATTTTCCATGAGGCTTAGACATTATGAATACAGAGAGAGATAAAAATAGATACGGACACAGTCATGTAGCAGATTGTTGGTTGCTAGCCAACATTCGTCTCTACTTCCCTTCTTTCCTTCTTAGAAATCCTAATTTTATTCAGGTATTCATCCTCCTCCACATGGCCAGGTACTTTACAGGAAGAAGAAGTAATTCCCAGCTCAGGAGATGGGGTCACTTGATTTCTTTAAGCCAGTTGTGGTAATCCCATTTCTCTTACCAATGAATGGTTTAGGAATGGGGGTCCAGCCCAATGCTGCCATGAAGTATTCCAGAAGAGTTTTGAGGAAGATATCTTCCTAAGAAAGGGAGAAGAAAGAAAGAGCCCCATTGTTGTTCGCTTATTTGTGGATTTTGTCTCTGGATGTGAAGCTGAGAATGCTTCAGCCATCTTCTGACCCTGAGGTCACCACTGTCAACACTAAGGGAATCAGAGAAATAGAAAGAACCTGACTCTTTGGTGATATTTTTGAAAATCTGTTATCAACCAACCTGTGAATCTACCCTTCTTCTGTACTTCTTCTTATGTAAGAAAATAAATTTCCATCTTGAATGAACAGGTTTGAGTAGGTTTAACTGTTACTGGTTGCTAAAACATCCTAAATGATTTAAAAAAAAAAAAAAAAAGGTCAAGGTCAAACCTAAAGCCTTGCACATCAAAGGCAGACTATAAATGGCAGCTAACATTATTATTCCACTCCAATCTTGTCCAGCCAGTCTCCCCTCACTCTCCTCCAATACATTACCAATGCAACACAGATCAAACTACTTCCATCTTTATTCCGGTCAGTCCTATTCTTAAATGAAGTGACTATTCCCCATAGTAACTATTAGCATAGAATCCAAACTTCATTTCCTAAGTACAGTTTTTATTGCTCACTCGGGGAATTTAGGAACAAGACTCACATTCATCACTCTGCAATTATGAATTATAGGTTAGGATTCATTCTGTTTAGTTCTACATACATTTTTACTCTAATCAAAAAAAAAAAAAAAAAAAAAACAGGAAGTATAATTTCGATGGATTACCTTCCAGCAGAAACCTTGGTATATTACTACCATGAGGCAACCAAATTCCAATAGAATCCTAATAGAAAATGAATCCTTTCAGATTTTTGACAGATAAAACATAAAGTGAATCTTTTTGTTCTATTTATTTTAAGACTGGAGGACAAGACCAAAGACATCACAAAATGAAGAGATGATGCCACAGGAGATGTGAAGGTAAACATATTTTTTTAAATAGGAATCCAGAGACCACATTGATCCCACTGCAAATCATAGTGATTTAATAATCAACAGGGTAATAGACAAACAAGTAAAACAAGAATCCTTCCATTTTAGCCCCCAAAAGTGGCAGAACATAATAAAGCAAACACATTTGAAGAAAAGATTCTCCCCTAAGAGTGACAGTGGCTTACTGAAGCACAGATTTACAAATGGCAGTGAGAGCAAATAAATAACATGAAAAGCCACCAGAAGGTGGAATCTGGTTTATCTTGGGTGAGAAAGGAGAATCTCCTGCTAGAAAACCCTGTCCTAACAAGTGCAACAATCACATTCTACTAAAAGCTTTGTAGGCAAGAGTTAGTAAGCAAGGAGCCTTCTGAGCTAGCAGCTACAGAAGAAAGGCAATTGGATCAATACAGAAACATTGCTCAGCCGTCATGCCACAAAGGTTTTCCTAAGAAGCATGAATGATGTAAAAATTGGAATAATGTATGGAAAGTGAAATTGAATAAGACACAGAATGCTACAGGAAAGATAAAGAAGAAATAAACTGGGGCGCCTGGGTGGCTCAGTGGGTTAAGCCGCTGCCTTCGGCTCAGGTCATGATCTCAGGGTCCTGGGATCGAGTCCCTCGTCGGGCTCTCTGCTCAGCAGGGAGCCTGCTTCCTGCTCTCTCTCTGCCTGCCTCTCTGCCTACTTGTGATCTCTCTCTGTCAAATAAATAAAATCTTTAAAAAAATAAAAATAAATATAAACTTACATAGGGCACACTTCTCTGCACACTGGATTGTTTGGGGGCACTGCCTGCAGCAGGTAGACATAACCACAGACTGAAACTCCGTTATGGTTCCTACGGAGTCCATGTTCTCTGCAGCTTTTGCAAGCTTTTCATTACTCGGCCCCACATGGTTCTGGAAACCACACAGGTGAGAAATTTTCATCTCTGGCAGTCTTTAATAGTCATGCTTCCCAGCTGTTCAGTAAGGTGTTCCTTCAAGTAATTGCCCTTAGGTAGTTTGTGGTGAGACAGGGACATGAGCAAACACTACAAACCACCCAGCTCGTTCTGCCAGACAGTCATTCTCCAACCTGGCCTGGCCAAGAGGCCCTAAAGGCAACTGGATTTCTGAAGGCAGGAATATACTACTCCTATTGAAATAAATAACTGCAACCTTATTAACAGATCCCACCTGCATGCAGTTATAGGGAAAGGAGAAGGAGAGATTTGAGTTTTGCTGGTAATTAACACACAAAGAGTATGAGAATCTTCTTCAAAGACTGCAAGGCTATACCATATCTGACCTTGGAGAGCCAGAATTACACACATATTGGCCTCTTACCACGTGCTCTAATAGGCCTTGGGGTTCCAGCAGACACCTGTGGTTACCTAAGGCCATCCCCTTACCTTTTGGCAAAGCCTTGATTTTGTTTAAGTGATCCCTCCTCAGCGCACCAGATCTGAATGTTGCGGCCTAATTCTGTTCCAGGAAAGGCTGGAGATACATAAAAATGTCCCTCTTTCTGCCTCCGGATATTGGTATGTGAAGACATGAGCTGTAACCAGCAATATGAAGCCACTTTGGAACCATGAGGGAAACTAACCAATACACTGATGCTAACAAAGAAATAACTAGAAAGGATCTTGTCTCAACAGTGTCTATAGATGCACAGAATTAATCAACTTTGCAGCCATCCCACCCCCGGATCCCATGTAACGTGAGATAATGTGTCCTCTGGGTCATTTTCAGCTAGCATCCTCTTCCTGAAAGCTGAAAATACAGTAACAGATGCTGAACTCTGTCTATCTAAATGTAACCTGCCAAAGATGCAAATATGTCAACTGATTAAATGCAAATAAAAATGCTTCTGTTCAAGGAATATTCTTGCTGTTACATGAACAAGTGTAACAAATGCGAAGACAATTCATCTTCCAGATTCATAAATGCTTTGTCACATGCATTAGAACATTAGGCCTCTCCTCAAATTAACAAACTCAGTGATCGTTCTTCAAAATCCCTGTAAAGGCCTTTCCCAGCTTTTTACAGCACGTCTAGTTGTTCCCTAATATTATTTGTGTATTTTGTAGATACTTCTACCAAATAGCTTGTAGTTGTGTATCTGTTGCTGTCCTATGTGAGTTCCCTACAAAAGAAACAATATCTGTGATGGTTAATTTTATGTGTCAACCTGGCTAGATCACAGGGTACCCATATATTTGGCTAAACATTATTACTGGGTGCATCTGTGAGGGTCTTTCTGGATGAGATTAACATTCGAATCAGTGGACTCTAAAGTATGTTGCCCTCCCCAGTGTGAGTGGCATCATCCATCCATTGACAGCAAGAATTGACCAAAAGTCAAAGGAAGGGAGAATTCACCCCTTTTCTGCATGTTTGACCTGAGACATTAGACTTCTTCTCCTCTGAGATTGGGAACTTCACCATCAATTCCGGTGGTTCTCAGGTTTTTGGAGTTGGTTGAACTACACCACTGGCCTTCTTGAATCTCCAGCTTGCAAATGGTGGATTAGGGGACTTCCCAGCCTCCATAATCACATGAACCAATTCCTTATAATAATTCATATATATCCCATTGGTTTGGTTTCTTTAGAGAACTCCAACTCAATGTCTCATCTATCTTTATAGCCTAACACTTAACATAGGACCCAGAATTTAGCTGGTGTGGCTACTTTAAAATATGGTTCCCCAAATTCCTTCCATTTTGAGGAAAATCCATGCCTCTGCCCTTGAATCTGAGCTGGTTTTTATATCAACTGGTAGCTTCATGAGTCAACCAGCTTGGTCATATATGCCTGCCAAGTCTGCAGATGACTGTGATCCTACAAATACTTGATTGCAACTATAAGAGAGATCCCAAGCAAGATATGTAACCCCCTTTTAAATTTCTGACCCTTAAAATTGTGAAAGAAAAAAAAAAGTTTGTTTTAATCTACCGAAATTTGAGATCACCTTTACACATTAATAGTAACCAGAACAATTAGTGCTAAATCTTAACTGAATTTATGAATGAGAGGCAAAGGAGATCTTCCTACCATTAAAAAAATGTTTTAAGGATAAGCAGGATAACTTCATCCTGTAGCAATTTTTGTGGTCAAAGATACATTTTCTATCCCTCTGTGCAGTAAGAGTGAACTCCTACAAAGCTCAATTCATGTATCAAAGTCTAGACATTGTGCTTGGTGCCTGTAAATTTTGGCTCATCTAACTCTCACAACCAATGGTGGGAGGGGCCTCATATTTGTCATTACATACCTTAAGCATGAAGAAGTGAAACTCAGAGAGGCTACAGGTTACCTGTCTCTATGGGTAGCAAATAACTAGGCTGGAATTGCCCCCAGGACTGCCTGTTTCAAACCAGGTCTTCTCTCCACAACTGCACAAAATCTCCTTCACTAACTTGCACTTTACCCATAACCAGTAAAAAGAAAGGTCCAAAAAGTGATATTGGCATATCACTATGTAATAGCACAGTTGTGACCTAAGAATACGTGCAATAAGCTAGATCAGCCTAGGGCAGATCTGGACGTTGTGCCAAGGACAGATAAGGCTAGAGCCATCAGAATTCTACTTCTTTTTTTTTTTTAAGATTTTATTTATTTATCTGTTGGAGAGAGAGAGCACGAGCAGGGGGAAGAGCAGGCAGAGGGGGAAGCAGACTCCCTGCTGGGCAGGGAGCCGGATGCAGGACTCGATCCCAGAACCCTGGAATCGTGACCTGAGCTGAAAGCAGATGCTTAACTGACTAAGCCACCCAAGAGTCAGAATTCTACTTCTAATGCCAGTTCTATGGCCCTGCAATAACAAACTTTGTCCTTTCCTCCCTCACATCCCATTCAAAACCACAGATCTTCAATCAGAAGGATAGCTCTGGATCACTGGGATAGAGAATCCAACCAAAGGTAAGGAAAATAAGTCAATCTGTAAATTGCCCAACACATGTTTTGACAGCACAGGGTTATACATGGGATTGAATATCTGTGGGGGAAAAAGATAGCTAAGACATGATTCCTGCTCTTTGGTAATTTTGGTCCATTTAAGGGAAAAGGACAAAATATGTAAAATGAAGAACAGCACAAAACAATATACAAGTGCTAAGTCTAGGGTTGTTTCAAGACTTTTTCTAAGTATAAAATTCAGACCATTAAGAAAAGAAAAGGGATGCCTGGGTGGCTCAGTTGGTTAAGCATGATCCCAGCGTCCTGGGATCAAGTCCCACATCGGGCTCCTTGCTCAGCAGGGAGCCTGCTTCTCCCTCAGCCTCTGCCTGCCATTCTGTCTGCCTGTGCTCGCTCTCTCTCCCTCTCTCTCTGAAGAATGAATAAAATCTTTAAAAAAAAAGAAAAAATAAAGATTACTCCTAGTCAACCCGGTTCAAATACAACTCTAAGTAATATTTCTATGGATTCTTTCTAGTTTTTTCTATACATACATAATGGTATAATTGAGGCTCAAACCATATTGTTCTATGTCCCACTTTATTTCACTTAATAGTATATTCTGAACACATTCTAGAATAGGATTTTTTATTAATTTTTTTAAAAAATTTTTATTTGAGAGAGAGAGAGACTGCACAAGCATGAGCAGGGTGGGGGAGGGGAGAGGGAGAGACTCCCAATATCTCATAGGATGCCCAATGTGGACTCCATCCCAGGACCCGGAGATCATGACCGACCTGAAGGTAGATACTTAGGCAACTGAGCCACCAGGCGCCCTACTGGAAAACCAAACCAAACCCTACAGCACTGTGTTTTGAGAAAGCATCCAGGAGTTCATATTAATGTGATACAATTTATGTAAATTCCACCTTCTAATGCATCCTTTTTTTCTTATGCTGTCTTTAAATCATTATACCATGAATTATACTTCTTATAAACTAATAAGGTTAATCCTATGAAAGTACATTTGCTTCTGAGAGAGCATGTGAGACTCACACCAGACAAAAAATAAAGTGCTATCACCTCTCAAATTAAAATTACATCCGATTACCTAAGTCTGGTCAAAGATAAACAAAATAGAAAGAAATGTCATTGTCACCCTATCGCCTCCATGCACTCAGTGCCCTTATGTTATTACTGTATTACTAATGTAAAAGACCATCGTTTTAAGTGAATCACTGTTACCGGAAGTAAACTCTTATACACCAACATTTTTTAACATAAAGATTCTTTGACTTACATGGCCCTTCACAGATGGTATTCAATAGTTTCTCCTGTAGTATATTTGACTGTTTTTTTTATATTACATGATATAAGACTTAAAAGACTAAAGGATATTGCTTGAAAGTTAACTTCAACTAGTAATGTGTGGCTGACTGTGATTTACCTGCTCAATAGCCATTCTCACTTCCTTGACTTCCTGCCACTAGACCCCACCTGTCACCTGCCACCCACCAGATGCTCGCTCTCCCAGCCTCCTTGCAGCTAAGAATGGTGTAATTCTTCCAACAATGTGACCTAAAGAGAAGATCTTCAAGGAAAGGTTTTCTTTTCTAATCGGACAATTGCACAGGGGCAGGCTCTGCCATCTTTCTTGCCTCTGCTGCAGTCCTATGAAAAGTGATGACCTGACAACGAGAGGCCCCATGTAACCAAAGGGGAAGCCAAGAGCCTAGAAGCCTATCTGCAGGCCTAACACTGAGTCACAATGGTGGAACTTCTTGCTTCAGATTGACTGACATACCATATTAATTAAGTAACCTCCTTAACAAAGCCAGTTTTACTTAGTGGTCTATTGCCCTGAAAGTTCCCAAACTAAAGCACAATGCACCCTATGGCATGAAGAGTTTCAGTATCCGGCCAATATTGCAGTATGAATGAGAAACAAATAATAGTTATTGATTTTTAAAACACATTTTAGAAGAACTATAAAATGAAATAATGACAGTGCAATCGCCATTTTTTTTTTTTTTTCCCAAAATGGCAGCTGCATGTAAAGTGAGAATCTGACTCCTGGCCCTTAGTGGATATTTGGCTCCGTTGTCTCCAGGCATTCACAACTGGGCCTTCCTACAGCAGACACAGCAAGAGTACTTCCTTCTGACAGAATCCTTTTCCTGGTGGTAGAGAAAACAGAAGAGGATGATGGTTAATAGAGTTTAATGTTAACATTGAAATAATTTCACCCATTTTAATTCTAACAGAAATTGAAGCAGGGTCAGTTGACCTATACCTTTTCTTCCATCCATGTAGCAAGTGATTCAAAACATAAATTTTCTGAAAGATTTTTAAATACCAAGAAGCCCCAATATTACCCTATCAAGTTTTATATTCTCCAATGATATAATACTTGTTTGTTTACCTGAAAGAAAATAAGCTTTTAGAAGAAACAATTGCTGTTTTATATAATGTCTAAGAATTTCATTAGTTACTAAAAGGTTCTCCATTTAATCTTGAATGAATCATTTTATTGGTGTTGGTACAGGGACTCACACTGGAATCGAGATTTTTATATTGGATTTTTAAACTATAATCCACTGAAATGTAATTTCCCCAACGTTCCTTACAGTCAAGACATATACTATATTGATAGTCTCCTACCTAATTTGGTATCCAATGTTTTATGAAATATTCCCTCCTATGACTTAGATTCCTGCCTCAACTGTATATATTATTATGCTTGTAGGCTATTCAGTAACAAGACATCTGTTCAGAAATCCCTCTAGAAGGTTTCTTACATTATTTATGTCACTACTAAAACTATTTCCCCTCCCTTAAAAAACAGCTGCTTTACATACATACAAGAGAAAAAAGATCATTATTTAGCCAGCAATGATGATAAATGATTCCAGTGTCTTTTAGCTAACTGTCATTGCTTTCTATATACTAATTAGCTTTTTATACACTATAAGTCTCTTCTGTTCTCAAAGACTGTCAAGTAGCCATTTAATAGTAAATTTTAAATTCTATTCTTATATCCTCTCAATTAAGAGCAAATTTTAATGATTTTTATGTAAATGGTTTCAACCTCACAAATCAGTAAGCTCTCCCAAAAGCTTGTACCATGATTTTTGAAAGCTCTGAACTTTTGTCTGCTTATTTTCTCCTGCAAGCTTAATATACTTACCAAAAATTTCCACATTCCACATCATCAAAGCTTTCATCTTGTCTCAAAAGAAAAAAAGTTTAAATGCCGATTAAAAGCCAAAATCAACTATTTTCAGACTCAATTTTCAAATGTCAGTTTGTTTTTACTTAATTCTAGTAAATTTATATAGTGTAATTCTAAACTTCACTATTTGACGTTTTCCTGCTGAAGAAAAGCAGTAGAACTTTTCACCACCAGTGTTGCTTTTGGAAACTAGCCCCTCCCATCTGTGGTCTGGACAACATAGTGCCCAGGCGGGTCCTTACTAAGGGGACTGCCTACACACTGCTCTCAGGACTCCAGCAATTACCTGCGGTTGCTCTGCAAGCTGGATGTCCTGGAGAAGGCCGTCTATGAACAAAGTACCAACAAAAGAGATAAGTGACTTTCTACATTCAGCACACCATAAAAGGGAATTCCGAATGCGAAGAGAGGGGAAAGGAATCCATAGAAAAGACCAACTAAAGGTCAAGTCTTTGCATTTTTGAATAGCAACCATTTTCGGCTGAATTAGCTAATACAGTATTTCTCAAGCCTTTGAATTAGATTCCTACGGAGTTTAGCTTTTCCAAAACAAAAGTGGGAAGGAAGTGTTGTTTTTCAGTGTAAAGAGGTTCTAACTAGATTTCAATTAAAAGAAAAAAAAAAAAAAAAAGATATACAGCTTGATGGATATGCCTAGAATTCTTGGCCAAAATACAGAATTTGCCAAAAACGGGGGGGGGGGTGGTGGCACAGATTCCATTAGCTCAAGCAATATACAAATGCTGCTAATTATTTTTGTTCCACGACAAAATTGTTTTTATAAAGATAAACACCACCTACCACCAACAACACCTCTCCCCCAAACTGAACTGGCCTCAAATATACCCTTAATTATTCTTTCTGTTCCCACACAACAACTTTGGTTCCTAGCCCTACTCGTTCCTGCTATGAAACCTGACAAAAATCTTGAAACAGAAAGAGAAAGAAGAGAGAATCGGGTGGAGGAGGGGAGACACAGAGAGAGAGAGAGAACGTATTTTGCCACCCTCCTGGCTAACTGAAATGCTTGTTCCCGAGATTACAGTAATTACAGCCACAGCATGAGTTCCATACAAGCGCTAAATGAAACAGCACATCAATTAAAAAATAAACACTCCATTCTAAGAGAAAGACAACCCCCTAGGACGTCCTAACAAGCGTAAATGAACCTGCCAGGCCGCCGGCCCCTCGGGCCTCCGCCTCCCCTCCCCATCTTAAAGTAGTTGCGGAGCTGGCAGGGGCAAGTACTCATTGGCGTTGTCCCAAGCGGCTGCTAAAAGCAGCTTGGGTCCCGCTCTGCTCCTAGCGGATCACTGATACGTGTCGGTGCGTCAGCGCCAGGGCTCAGCACCGCCTCCCACGGTAGAAAAGGAGGCTCTGGAAAAACGGTGAACTTTGTATAGACACGTATTTGTTCCAAAAGTACGAGGCGAAGAGAGACAATCCAGACGCAGTCTGCCCTACTTATAAGTTGGTCTTTCTTTTCTTTTTTCTTTTTCTTTTCTTTTCTCTCTCTCTCTCTTTTCTTTCTTTCCTTTCTTTCGGAAAGGAAATTATTTTTTCATAAGGAAGCACTGTGTCCTAGATGCTTTACAGACTTTATCCCACCTAACTACCGGAACACCCTTTGAAATCCGCACTATTACCGGACTCTTCAGGTAAGGAAACTGAGGCCACTCAGCGGAAGCGAGAGAATACTGAGCCAGCCCTTGTGCCTGGCGCCTCTTGCGCCCCTGGGGCACGGGCGACTGTGCTCCCGTACACTTCCTGGGGCGCACCGCCCCCCACCGCCCCGTCCAGATCCATCATCCAAAATGAACTCCCGTCCTTCCGCTCCTCCCTCATTTCCAAGCCTCAAACAGCATCATTCTAAGAGCCCCAAGAAGAGCACCCCTTCCCAAGTCTCCTGCAGAGCCCGGCCCCAGTCAGGCTCCCGCACACTCGCGTCCGCGTAGGTTTCCCAATGACCCAGTTCACGGAGGTGCGCGGGGTCACTGATATTACTGGGCATGAGTAGGCAGGGACGTGACTTGTTTGAAACGAGCTTGGAAAAGCACG
Source organism: Mustela lutreola (assembly GCF_030435805.1). Taxonomy (NCBI): domain Eukaryota; kingdom Metazoa; phylum Chordata; class Mammalia; order Carnivora; family Mustelidae; genus Mustela; species Mustela lutreola. The sequence goes on along the minus strand of NC_081297.1, from coordinate 34,128,952 downwards.
CACGTGCATTAAACCCCCATCCCGGTCCCCAAAAGCAGACTCGGGGAAAAGGAACCAAGAACTCAAACGCTCTGGGCTATGTGGCGACGTTAATGGCAAAACCTCGCTCTCTGCGGTCAATCCCAAGGTTACCGAAACTCCAGCTGCAGAAAGCGCGCATGGCCATGGGGGACACTCCTGACCGCCTTAAGGAAGGCCGAGTCTTGGGAGCGCATAGACTCCGCCCCGTCACCCGGCGATTGGCGCTCCCGGCCGAGGGCGGAGACCGAGTCGCGCTGTATAAATATTCATGAGCCGGCCGGGCGGCGCGAGCGGGGCCGGAGCCGGGAAGTTGGGTGAAGGGCGCTGCTCCCGCCGAGGAGGAGGAGGAGGAGGAGGAGAAGGAGGAGGCGGCGGCGGCGGAGGCGGTGGCGGCTGGGCGCGGGCTGCGCCGCTCAGGTGTCTACTCCGCCTTCTTGGTCTGGATTTGGTTTTGTGTGTCTAGCAAGAAGGGGTCTGCCTACACCTCGCCCGATTGCCGGCCGGAGCGCGGAGCGGACTTTTACCGGAGGCGGAGTCTGTCAGTCCCGGAGGTGGACAGACGGACCGACGCCGGGGAAAGAGGGCGGAGGCCTCTGCGGAGGCGGGTCCCGAACTCCGGCAGCAGAGCTGCGCAGCTTTGGGGGCGAGCATGAGTCCCCGGGGACAGAAAGGGGGCTGCAGGGGCTGACCCGGCGCGGGGAGCGGCCTGGCCCAGCCATCTTGACTGCGCACCGCGGCCCGAAAGGAAACTTGCTGTGCCGCCGCCCTCAGTGTCCGGCAAAGTCACCTCACCGTCGCCGGCGCCTCGTGGAGAAGTGGCCGGGCGCGCGGGAGAGAAAGCGAGCGAAAGAGGGACGATGAGCCGGAGACTAGCCGCTGTGCTGCGAGAGGGCTGAGTTCGACCGGGAGTCAGCAGGGCAGACTCTCGGGGACTGTGGTGCACGCCTGCAGAACCCTCACCGCCGGTGCCCAGGCTTCGGACCCCGCTGTGCGGACGCGTCCCGAGAAGGGACTAGGTTATCTGCAGACAAGCTTTCCAGGAGAGAGACCAACAGGACACCCGCTTTACCCTTCTCCGGCTCCCTCGCCGAATCTCCCGGCGCCCCTCCGCGCGCCGCCTGGAGGGCGAGGGCGCGGGGCCGCGGCGCGCAGCATGGAGTGGGGTTACCTGTTGGAAGTGACCTCGTTGCTGGCCGCCTTGGCGCTGTTGCAGCGCTCGAGCGGCGCGGCGGCTGCCTCCGCCAAGGAGCTGGCGTGCCAAGAGATTACCGTGCCGCTTTGCAAAGGCATCGGCTACAACTACACGTACATGCCCAACCAGTTCAACCACGACACGCAGGATGAGGCGGGCCTGGAGGTGCACCAGTTCTGGCCCCTGGTAGAGATCCAGTGCTCGCCGGACCTCAAGTTCTTCCTGTGCAGCATGTACACGCCCATCTGCCTGGAGGACTACAAGAAGCCCCTGCCTCCTTGCCGCTCGGTATGCGAACGCGCCAAGGCCGGCTGCGCGCCCCTCATGCGCCAGTACGGCTTCGCGTGGCCCGACCGCATGCGCTGCGACCGGCTGCCGGAGCAGGGCAACCCCGACACGCTGTGCATGGACTACAACCGCACGGACCTCACCACAGCCGCACCCAGTCCGCCGCGCCGCCTGCCGCCGCCGCCTCCGGGTGAGCAGCCGCCCTCCGGCAGCGGCCACGGCCGCCCACCGGGGGCCAGGCCCCCGTCCCGCGGTAGGGGCGGTGGCGGCGGGGACGCAGCGGCGCCCCCCACGCGCGGCGGCGGTGGCGGGAAGGCGCGGCCCCCTGGCGGCGGCTCAGCGCCCTGCGAGCCGGGCTGCCAGTGCCGCGCGCCCATGGTGAGCGTGTCCAGCGAGCGGCATCCGCTTTACAACCGCGTCAAGACCGGCCAGATCGCCAACTGCGCGCTGCCCTGCCACAACCCCTTCTTCAGCCAGGACGAACGCGCCTTCACCGTCTTCTGGATCGGCCTGTGGTCTGTGCTGTGCTTCGTGTCCACCTTCGCCACCGTCTCCACCTTCCTCATCGACATGGAGCGCTTCAAGTATCCCGAGCGGCCCATTATCTTTCTTTCGGCCTGCTACCTCTTCGTGTCCGTCGGCTACCTGGTACGACTGGTGGCTGGCCACGAGAAGGTGGCGTGCAGCGGCGGCGCGCCGGGCGCGGGCGGCACGGCAGGAGCGGGCGGCGCGGCGGCGGCGGCGGCGGCCGGCGCGGGCGCGGCGGGAGCGGGAGCGGGCGGCCCGGGCGGGCGCGGCGAGTATGAGGAGCTGGGCGCTGTGGAGCAGCACGTGCGCTACGAGACCACGGGCCCGGCGCTGTGCACCGTGGTCTTCTTGCTCGTCTACTTCTTCGGCATGGCCAGCTCCATCTGGTGGGTGATCCTGTCGCTCACGTGGTTCCTGGCGGCGGGCATGAAATGGGGCAACGAGGCCATCGCCGGCTACTCGCAATACTTCCACCTGGCCGCGTGGCTCGTGCCCAGCGTCAAGTCTATCGCCGTGCTGGCGCTCAGCTCCGTGGACGGCGACCCGGTGGCTGGCATCTGCTACGTGGGCAACCAGAGCCTCGACAACCTGCGCGGCTTCGTGCTGGCGCCGCTCGTCATCTACCTCTTCATTGGCACCATGTTCCTACTGGCCGGCTTCGTGTCGCTCTTCCGTATCCGCTCGGTTATCAAGCAGCAGGGCGGCCCCACCAAGACGCACAAACTAGAGAAGCTCATGATCCGCCTAGGTCTCTTCACCGTACTCTACACCGTGCCCGCCGCCGTCGTGGTCGCCTGCCTCTTTTATGAGCAGCACAACCGCCCGCGCTGGGAGGCCACGCACAACTGCCCGTGCCTACGGGACCTGCAGCCAGACCAGGCTCGCCGGCCCGACTACGCTGTCTTCATGCTCAAGTACTTCATGTGCCTCGTGGTGGGCATCACCTCGGGCGTGTGGGTCTGGTCTGGCAAGACGCTAGAGTCGTGGCGTGCCCTGTGCACCCGCTGCTGCTGGGCCAGCAAGGGCGCCACGGGGGGCGGGGGCGCGGGCGCCGCGGCCGCGGGGGGACCCGGGGGAGCCGGGGGTGGTGGAGGCGTGGGGTCCGGTGGGGGCGGGGGTCCGGGCGGTGGGGCGGGATCCCTCTACAGCGACGTCAGCACCGGCCTGACGTGGCGATCTGGCACGGCCAGCTCCGTGTCTTATCCAAAGCAGATGCCGTTGTCCCAGGTCTGAGTGGAGGGGAGGGGGCACCCGGAAGGAATGGGGAGGGGGGCGAGGAAACCAAGTGCAGCGAAGGGACACTCGAAGGGCTGAGGTTCCCACCCCTTCACCGTGTTGATTGCTATTAGCATGATAATGAACTCTTAATGGTATCCATTAGCTGGGACTTGAATGACTCGCTTAGAACAAAGTACCTGGCATTGAAGGCTCCCAGACCCAGCCCCCTTTCCTCCATTGATATGCGAGGAGCTCCTCCCGCCAGGCGTTAATCTCTGTTGGCAGAGGAGGGTGGACTCTGCTGCGTTTCAGAACGCAAGGTTTGGAGCCCTCGCTGGTTGCCATTTGCTGAGCTTGAAGCCAGATCTACAGATTTCACCTGAGGGACCTATTTTTCTCCCTCGACTGTCCTACGTAAACTCTTACTCCTAACATATTCTAGAGGAGGAATGACCGCGACCTAATGGAATTGCACGGTTTGGGTATTCTTAATGACCAGGCAAATGCCTTAAATAAACAAACAAGAAATGTCTTAATTATACACCCCAAGTAAATACGGGTTTCTTACATTAGAGGATGTATTTATATAATTATTTGTTAAATTGTAAAAATATGTAAAATATGTACATATCCAAAGATATACAGTCTGTACATTTTTTGTAAAAAGTTTAGAGGCCACCCCTGTAAGAACAAATATAAGTATTCTATTTTGTCAATAAAAATGACTTTTGATAAATGATTTAAGCATCACCCTTTCCCCCTGCCTCTTCTAAGCTGTTACCTTTAAAGTGCTTGCTAAGGATGCATTGAAAAAAATGGACTTTTCTGGTTTCTCATTCTGTACACTGACCTTAGGCATGGAGAAAATGACCTGTTAAGCTCTAGTTCTTAAGTTGTTAGCAAAGTAAATATCATTGTTGAACTGAAATCAAAATTGAGTTTTTGCACCTTCCCAAAAGATGGTGTTTTCATGGTATCCCTTTTCTCATCCATGGATAATAACACTCATCTTAGTATATGTAAATGGAACTTTTGCAAGGCAACAATTGCACTCAGGCCTTGTTAATTTATCTTGTACAATATCACTAAAAGCTTCAAAACCCCACATTTATTTCTTGGTGTCCCTGATTTTGAAAGCACCTGGGTTTTCAGGGACTGAACACACTGCTTAAGTGTAGAGGTTAATGTTTTAAACCATAGATCACACTTTACAGTGTAAGTCACTTGACTATCTGGTAGTGGAGCAGGCGCTCTTTAATGGATTAGACTAACGGGTTAACATCTTAATAACCTTCCAGGCTTGTGTATATCAAATGTGCTGCTTTTCCTAGAGAAAAAGCTATTGTTCCTCTGTCAAGACTAAGCTAATTTATTTGAGCAGAAGGCTGTTGAATTAGCAGAAGAATGCTTTGGCAATTGTTGAACTTTTTACCTGTCTGCCCAGTGGCCCAGCACATCATTCCTTTAAGAGGAGCTAAATGAATAGGGTTAATCTGTAGGGAACTTGGTCTTTTGAGTTTGAAAAACTTTGATCTTTTCTCCTCTCCAAATGTGCTGTATAGTCTGAAGTTTCTTTCCCTGCTGCCCGGCTCCTCTTGGTGCAGACCAATTGGCCACCGCGGAGCCTTAAAGTTCTTCCATTAAAGGGATGTGGGACTTTTACTTTAAAAAGGAGAGAGAGCGAGGGAGAGGAAGACTTGTAACAGTTAGTGAAGACCAGAGGCACAAGTGCGCTCAGCCTTTTAAACAGCTTTTCCCGGCATTGTTAGCCAGCCTGCAGGCAGCTAGGCATGGGTTGAAGCATTATAGAAAAGGGCTCTGAATGCCCTACAGGTGGTCTGTGCACATAATCCCCCAATTTAAAGCGTTTTCCTTTGCTGGACAATTGCATTACAAAACTCCCTTCTTTTTCGCCCCTAATTGAACCAATGAACTATTATAAACTACAAGTTTTTCTTAAAAAAAAAAAGAAAGAAAGAAAGAAAGAAAGAAAGAAAAAGAAAAAAAAAAATCCTCTCCCTAAAATCTATTGACTAAATTCTGGCAAGTTTTCTGAACTAAACCTTTTAAAGCACCGGAAGTAAAAGCTTCTTCAGACATTTCACTTTTTCAGATATTTTTATTCCCCATGCTTGTTATTTTCTGACAGATTAGCAATAATTTAAAAGTAATTGGTAAGGTTGTGTGTTCATACTGAAAAGATAGCCCCAGGTCCCTTATTAACCTGTCAATCAAGATAAGAAATGGGCAGCTACGCTGCTAATGATGGGGGGCATCAAACATTGCATAGTGGGAGGGGACATATTCCCTGCATCCTGCTAAAAATGTTCTCTTTACTTTCCCTCATAGGAATATTTATTGGCTAAAAAAAAAAATTTTTTTTTTAATTAATAGGTTGAAAGCGACTTCCTTGGCTAATCTTCCTCATGTGAGAGGCTTTTAAGAAGAGTTTCTTGGTAGAAACATTTTGCAAATCCTTTCCAGAGCCACTCTTGGTGTTAATTGGATTTTTAAATTAGATATGCGGTAAGGACACCTACATTAGCTAATCATGCTGTTTATATGTCTTAAAGTCAGAGGCATTATAAAATCTTCACCTCCGAGAACTTTTATTTATTAAAGAATTACTATTTTATGACGTATGTACCAATAGGTGGCCTGCATCTACCCCAGGGGGTGACTGACACTCATGTGCTGTAACATACATAAGCCAGCCATAAACTACACTTTCAGTTATAAAGTGTAAGTGGGAGAGCACCTCTCATATTCTTTACCACATATATGGAATAGGGAGAGAGCTAAAAGCCACTACTTAGCATACTGGTTATCTAATGTAGCAGTATTCTCATTACTGAGACATTTTCACTACCTGACATGGTGGGAAATGTCCAACTTTGAAGCTTTTTTCCTTTATTAATCTTTGAACATATCTTTGTAAAATGCCATATTTGATAGCTTTTACAAGATGGCTATAAATGTGCTCAATATAAACAGGCTTATTAAACAAGCAAAAAGTCCCTCTTATTCTAGGGCAACTCTTAGTAAGAAGCCGTGCACCTGTAATCACTAAAAACTGATTTTAGAGGCTGATACTAAAACACAAGGTTCTTTGCCTTTAAAACTAAAACTTGAGTTGAAAATTTACTAATACCAAATGGTAGATATACGCAAAATTGATTTGGGGGTTGGGAGCATGGAGGAAAAGTATCATTTTGGAAATTTGCATTAGACCAATGAATAGGTCCCTTGCCTGAATACTCCCCTTTGTGATATACAGGTGTGTTCTTAATTAGCTATACGGAACAAGTGTTATTTTTTTTTTTAATTTTGTCTAACGTGGAGGTAGCAGACTGGGGAGGGGTATGGTTACTGTGTGGCTAGAAGATCAATATGAATAAAGTCTAATATGGTTAAATCCATTATTAAAGCCAAAGCTCATTACAATTACTTGTGGGAAAAGCTATGCAAAACACTTTCTTTCTGCTTTATAATAAGTGCAACTTGAAAGTACCATAAAAGAAAGGCGGGGGTGTAAGAAAGTTTAAGGAGCAAACAATGTCACCATTACTGTTTCTTAACCTACATTGATGGTGTTGCTGGTTCCTGTAATACTTGAAAGTTTGGGGGAAAGAAATCAGATTGTCTCGCCAAAACAAAAATTAGACAAAGAGACTCAAGCAGTTGCAGAGTACAGGATGCAATTGAAAGTATAGGTGCAAACATTGTTAAGATTTGCCAAACCAATCACTGTAGCCATCTGCTTTCCACGTGTGGTGCCATACTGCCACCTTGTGGTGCCCACAGTTTCCAGAGCTGGGAGGAGGGGGCAGTTTCCTTCATTCAATTCCTTCATTCAGAACTACTAAGCTCCCACACTGCTGGCCCTGTCCCTCCAAAGAGCCCACCCATAGGACCTACAAGCATTTTGTATTCAGAATTTTGAATTCTTTGGGATCTCCAAACTGCATCAGTTTAAACCCCCACAAGATCTTATTGCATTAAATCCTCAATATAAAGATTATGCTTAAAAATGTAGTTAAGCTATATTGAAATGAAAAGGTCTATCTTTTTTAAATTATCTTTTGAATGACTTTTATTTAAAGAATAGGCTAGTCATTGGGCGCCTGGGTGGCTCATTGGATTAAGCCACTGCCTTGGGCTCAGGTCATGATCTCAGGGTCCTGGTAGATAGGCCCCCTGGGATCCAGCAGGGGGCCTGCTTCCCTTCCTCTCTATCTGTCTGCCTCTGTCTACTTGTGTTCTCTGTCAAATAAATAAATAAAATCTTTAAAAAAAAAAAAAATAGGCTAGTCACCAAAGATCCACCACCTAACGGGAGAGGATCTGAAACTTAATGGGAGAAAGGATGAGTCATGAAGAATATTTTGAGGTGGCATGTTGTTGACTTGTTTTTTTAAAAGGGCTGCTTTCCAGTTTTCCACACAGAAGTTGATCTGCGGAGTTCAGTGGACACCCTTCAGTGCTGCACATAAATGCTGTTGGTTTGGGTGGGATGCAGGCTCTCCCCTGTTATCCAGCCAGGTGTTTGTGGAAACACACCCAGAAATAGAAACTGTGCTGGGAAACAAGATCAGCCAAAGGGAGGAAGGGGGAAGCATCTGCATTGGAATGTCTGACCCTGAGGGAGGAAGATTTCCATACACAGCAGTGTGGGAAGACCAGGCCTTTAACAGGGGTGGGGGGTGGGAAGTGCATATAGAGAAGAGGCAGCCTTACAAGGCCCACATCTGAAGGCTCCTCGTTCTGAGAACTGAATGGTTGGTAGGGACAGGAAAGAAGGAGGCAGCACTAGTCAAGGAGATACAGACTAAAGATCTTAGAGTTCACCTACCAAGATCGTGGAATTCTTAAAGACAGAGATCCCAGGATCATCAAGAACTTTGCTACTTCATTGACAAGTGGCAGGGGCAAGATCTAGGACAGTATGATGGAAATGTGGAGTCTCAGGTCTTGCTTACTGAGTCTGAAGCTGTATTGTGACCAGATCCCCAAAACCAGAAGCCCAATGAAGCCTAGACTTGCCAAAGGTCATGCCATCGAGAGCAGCCCTGGGCCTAGAAGCTATTGATCCTACTTGCCACTCCTCTTTCTATAGGCCTTTCCCAGCTGCCTGGCTCTCTAAATCCCTAAGACCATCACTATGTGTAGGCATCCCTGAGCATCAGCTTACCAGGGCTGTGTTTACCTAGTTACACAGTCAGACCAAAGTACAGATTTCTCCATAGTGTGGTGCTGACCTACACACAAGAACATACAAACACACAGTCTGAGAGCCTGCCAGGACAGCTTTGGAAAGGTTTGCCTCTCTGGTCCCTGGCTGACTTGAGCTAACTCACCTACTCTGTGCTGCCTGTGTTCACAGTAATGCAATCATTGGCATAGTTTACATTTGCCTCCTTGATACAAAAGGCCCAAGGAAAGAGTCTGTCTGCTAGGCTTAGTGAGGAGCAGCAGGGACCTGGAGAAAGAAGAGTCTTTTGCTGATAGAGCTCACACTGGCAAGAAGAGCCAGCAGTGGAAAATGCCTGCAGTGCTCAGCCCAGGCTCTGGGGGCCTTCAGGGAGAGCCCAGCAGGGCCACACAAGGCAAACAGCAGAGCCACTGGCAGTGAAGGTAATGGAAGGGAGCAGGATCCAGAGCTTGGGGCCTATTGAGTCCAAGGAGAGCATCCTGGAAATCTCTGGAGTGAGAGAGCAAATCAAGAAGGAGATTAGCTCAGCCGATTTAAACCACAGGCCCCAGGAGATGATGTAAAAGTCTGGGTGGTACCTGAAAAGGCCAGCCAGTGGCTAGAGAAGGACGGAAGTAAAGGAACCCTCCTGCCAGGGCAAGAGCGAAGTTAGGATGAACTTCAACTCAATGACCAAGTTGTAATGGCTTTCCAAGCCTTGGCAGAGAACCATTACTCATGGAGGACGAAGGTACCTATTTATCTTGCCTTATTTAAGGCTAGCCAGACACTAATTTAAACTAGGAATGCAATCTCCCACACTTGTCCCCTAACAAACCTGATTCTAATTAAGCAACACATGGGCAGTAGGTCTCACCCCTGCCTACACATTACAAGCACTCGGGGTGCTTCTTGGACATACTAGTGCTGCGGCGCCACCAGAGACCAACTGAATCAGAATCTGGGGGGATGAAACCTGGGAAGTCAACGTGTCTAAAACTATCCTAGGTGCTTCTCATGTGTAGCCAGGGTTGAAAACCAGAGAATGTAACCAAAGCTGGTGGAGTTTTTTCTTTCTTTCTTAAGAGAAAAATGTGTTTTTAATGTCTTAACTCATAAATGTTTATTATAAGCATGTTGGGACAATAAGTAACATCTCTTCAGATTTTCACAGTTTTGTATAAGCTTATAAAATATAATTTTGAACTTCTGCAAGTAGGTTCAATATGGCAATATTAGGAAAATAATATAAAATTGTTGTTACCTTTGAAAGAATACTTGCAGATACATTGATGAAGGTAATAGATGCTATCTCAGAGAATGAAATGGCTTACCTGAACCAAAATGTGTTTGATATATGAACATGTGAACATGTGTCTCTAGGTTACTCAGGCACTGGGTATTTTTATTCCTTTTTTTAAATTGTGTTATGTTAATCACCATACAGTACATCATTAGTTTTCGATGTAGTGTTTCAAGATTCGTTCTTTGCCTATAAAACCCAGTCTTCCATGCAATTCATGCCCTCCTTAATACCTACCACCAGGTCCAACCCTCGGACCTCCCTCTAAAACCCTCAGTTTGTTTCTCATAGTCCACAGTCTCTCTTGCTTCCTCTCCCCCTCTGATCCCAGCCCCACCCCCACCTTCACTTCTCCTCTCCTTCTCCTAATGTCCTCCATGTTATTCCTTATGTTCCACAAGTAAGTGAAACCATATGATAATTGACTTTCTTTAAAACTGATGTTTTGATCTAAAATGAAACAAAATAGAAATAGAAATTAACTAAGCAAATTAGCTATTGTCATCCAACTTGAGTAGTTTAAATAGAAGTGGATTGGGGGTTTTTTTCCCTTTTTGTCACCTAGAGTAAATAAATATTTGGAAGAGGACCGGAGTGCCCTCACCTGGTCCAAAGGGAGAACTCCATGCTTTGTTGTTGGGAACTGAGGATCTTAATCACACAGAACAGTTTTGGATAACCCCTGCTTTTTCTTTCACTTGTAAAGAAATAACAAAGAATTATTTACACAGGGATGATTCTATTAAGCTAGAAATTAAACCCAAACTGTGATCCTAAAAGGAGCCAGCAATGTTGATGTATTAATTAGGAAAGATACTTAAAATTTTTTCTTTTTCTTCAGTAAATGTTTATTCAGTCAAACCAGCTCAGCTAGAAATGAAACCTCATCTTGTAGTGACCTAATAAGGGCATGACTTTCCAAAACCAGGTGGTCTGTCATTACGTCCAGGAGGCAGGTTGGTTGAAATCCTAAATATGTGTTAATATGTGTTTATATCTTTAAAGGGAACCTGATACTATCTTACCTATTGATGGAATTTTGGTCAAGTTTTAGAACTTTAGGAAAAGTTTACTGAGTGCAGAAGTCTACTCTTTCTCTGGATCCCCCAAAATCTGTGACAAGCCCTTAACCAAAGACCCAGAAAATGAGATTCATTTCTACAAGTAAACTCTGAGGTTTTCCTGAGTCTATGTAATAAAAAATATGATTTTAGATCCTGACTGTTAAACCTATTGCAGTCATAGATCATGAAAGGGATACAAATTTGCATGATACCATTAAAGGGCATCTTGTAGCTATACTTAATGGGAACCAAAAAAGAGCAAATAACTCAATTTAATCGTTCTGGAAAGGATCTCATAATGAACATTTTTCTTACCTGATTAACTTAGAGCATCTCCAGTAAGACACAGAGAGGCAATAAAATGGAGATGTTAAGAACATAGACTCTGAGGGGCATTTGGGTGGCTCAGTTGTTAAGCATCTGCCTTCGGCTCAGGTCATGATCCCAGGGTCCTGGGATCCAGCCCTGCACTGGGCTCCCTACTCCATGGGAAGCCTGCTTCTCCCTCTCCTACTCCCTCTGCTTGTGTTCCCTCTCTCACTGACTCCCTATCTCTGCCCATTAAATAAATAAAATCTTCAAAAAAAAAAAAAAAAAAAAAAAAAGAACAGAGACTCTGAACTCCATTGCCCAGCTCCATTCATGTGTGATCTTCAGCAAGTTACTTGTCCTCTACCTCTCCTCTGCGAAACAGCACAAGAATAGTGCCACTTCATAGGGTTGTTAAGAGAATTAAATTCTAATACAGATAAAAAGCCAGTAAAAGCAAGCCACCATCATCAAAGAGCCAGTTTTTATTGTAGCAATGTTTCCACCTGTATTTTGTATCTTGATTATTTTTTATTGTGGTAAAAAACACATAATATAAACTTTACCATCCTAGCTAGTTTTTAAGGGTACATATTTGCAATGTTAAGTATATTCACATTGTCATGAAACAGATCTCCAGAACTTTCTCATCTTACAAACTTAAAACTCTACAGATTAAACAACTCCCCTTCCCCCATCCTCTAAGGTTATAAGAATAACCATTATTCCTTCTGTTTCTGTGAATTTGACTATTTTAGGTACGTCATATAACTTGGACTCATACAATATTTATCTTTCCATGACTGATTTATTTTACTTAGCATAATGTCCTCAAAGTTCATCCAAGTTGTGGCATGTGGCATGTGACAGCATTTCCTTTTTTTTTAAGCTGAACAATAAGCTAGGGGATGTATATACCACATCTTCACCTGTTCATCAACTGATGGGACACTCAGGTAACTTCCACTTCTTAATTATTATGAATAATGCTCCTATGAACATGGGTGTGCACTTATTTCTCTGAGACCTTGTTTAAAATTATTTTTGAATATATACCCAGAAGTGGGATTGCTGGATCATAGGGTGACTCTAATTGTAATATTTTAAGGAATTGCCATGCTGCTTTCTATAGCAGGTGCACTAATTTATAATCTCACCAATAATGCACAAGGGTTCCAATTTCTCCATATTCTTGCCAGTAATTGTTATTTTCTCTTGTTAAAAAAATTATTTTAATTCCAATGTGGTTAACATACAATGTTATAAATTTCAGGTTTAGAATATAGTGATTCCACAATTCCATGTATTACTTGGTGCTCATCATGGTAAGTGTTTCCTTAATCCCCTTAACCTACTTCACTATTCCCCCGCTAGCCTCCCCTGGGGTAACACCAGATTGTTTTCTGTAGCTGAGAATCTGTTTTTGCTTGTCTCTTTTTCTTTTCATTCATTCATCTGTTTTGTTTTTCTTAAATTCCACATATAAGCGAAATCATACGGTATTTTTCTTTCTCTGACTTATTTTGCCTAGCATAATACCATCTAGGTCCATCTGTATTGTTGCAAATGGCAAGATTTCATTCTTCTTTATGGTTGAATAATACTCTGTTATATAGATATCACATCTTCTTTACCCATTCCTAATTCCATAGCTTAGCTATTATAAGTAACATTCCAATAAGCATAGAAGTACACATATCCCTTAACTTAGTTTTTCAAGGTCAAATACCCAATAGTGCGATTACCAGATCACATGATAATTCTATTTTTTAATTTTTTGAGGAACCTCCAGACTGTCTTCCCAGTGGCTACTCCAGGTTGTATTCCCACCAAGAGTGCACGAGAATACTTTTTTTCCACATTATCTCCATCACATACTGTTCACATGTTTTCAATTTTAGCCATTCTTGGCAGCATAGCTCAGTGGTAGAGCATTTGACTGCAATTTTAGGCATTCTGAAAGATGTGAAGTCATATCTTATTGTGGTTTAGATTAGTATCTCCCTGATGATGAGTGATGTTGAGCAACTTTTCATGTCTCTGTTGGCCATCTGTATATCTTCTTTGGAGAAATGTCTATTCATGTTTTATGCCCATTTTTAAATTGGATTTTTGCAGTTTTAATGTTGAGTTGTATAAGTTCTTTATATAGTTTGGATACTAATCCTGTCTTTTGCAACTATCTTCTCCCATGCAATAGGTTTTCTTTTAATTTTGTTGTTTGTTTCCTTTGCTGCACAGAAGCTTTTTATTTTTATGAGTTCCAGAAGTTCCCTTGCCTCAGGAGACATATCTAGAAACATGTTGCTACAGCTGCTGTTGAAGAAATTTCTGCCTGTGATCTATTTTAGACTTTTTATGGTTTCAGATCTTTATCCATTTAGATCTTTATCCATTTTGGTGTGATTTAAGGAAGTGGTTGGTCCAGTTTCATTCTTTCACATGTAGCTATCCAGTTTTCCCACAACCATTGGTTGAAGAGACTGATTTTATCAAATTGCATATTCTTACCTCTTTGCTGAAGATTAATTGACCATAAAATCATGGGTGTATTTCTAGGCTTTCTGTTCTGTTTCATTGATCTATGTTTGTATTTTTGTCCCAGTATTTTGTCCCATGCTATATGAGAAGGAGAGGGAGAAGGAGTTACTACAGATTTGTAATATAACTTGAAGTCCAGAATTGTGATGACTCCAGCTTTGCTTTTCTGTTTCAAGATCATTTTGCCTATTCAAGCTCTTTTGTGATTCCATACACATTTTAGGGTTGTTTGTTCTAGTTCTTTGAAAAATGTTGTTGATATTTTGATAGGTATTGAATTAAATCTATAGATTGCTTAGGGTAGTATAGACATTTTAACAAAAACTGTTCTTCCAATCCATGAGTATGGAGCATCCTTCCATTTGTTTGTGTTGTCTTCAATTTCTTTCATCAATGTTTTATAGTTTTCAGAGTATGGATCTTTACATCTCCTCAGTTAAGTTTATTCCTAGGTTTGGGAGGGGTATAATTGTAAATGGGATTGTTTTCTTAATTTCTCTTTCTGCTGTTTCATTACATTGGACTTCTGTATGTTAATTTTGTATCCTATGACCTTACGGAATTCATTTGTCAGTTCTAGTAGTTTTTTGGTGGAGTCTTTAGGGTTTTCTATACATACCATCATGTCATCAGCAAATAGTGAGAGTTTTACTTCTTTCTTACTGATTGGGATGCATTTTATTCCTTTTTCTTGTCTGATTGCTATAGCTAGGATTTCTAGTACCTTGTGGAATAAAAATAATGAGAGTGGACATCCCTGTCTTATTCCTGACCTTAGGGGAAAAGCTCTCAGTTTTTCACCATTGAGTATGAATGTTTACTGTGGGTTTTTCAAAGATAGCCTTTATTACATTGTTATGTTCCCTCTAAACCAGCTTTATTGAGAGTTTTTATCATGAATGGATGTTGTACTTTGTCAAATGTTATCATATGGCTTTTATCCTTTCTCTTATTGATGTGATGTATCATGTTGATTGATTTGCAACACTGAACCACCCTTGCAACCCATGATCACACTTAATCATGATGAGTGATTTTTTTGATGTATTGTTGGATTTGGTTTGCTAATATTTTGTTGAGGGTTTTTGCATTTATGTTCACCAGAAATATTATTAGACTGTAGTTCTCTTTTTTGTGGGTATTGTCTTTATATGGTTTTGGTAGTCAGGGTAATGTTGGTCTCATAAAATGAATCTGGAAGTTTCTATGTGTTAGGAAAGTCAGCTATGTGTCTTGCTCTTGAAAGTAGCAGCCTTATGAAGAAGAGGTCCCTTAGTGCCTTGCAAAAGGGCCGGGGGGACCACTGCTGCTGCCATAAGGACTGAGGCCCCCAAAGCAGGTGGGTGAGAAGATGTGGTGTTGGCAGAGTTTACACTAGTCTTTTGGGGGAGGAGGCTCACGATACGAGGAATCAAGCAAGCCTGGTGCAGAAAGCAGATTCTTGAAGGCTGGAAGTGTAGGGCTTGGTGTAAGCAAGTTATGTAGTAAATGTCTGGGAGGCACTGGTTCTTGCAGGTGGATGGATATGTATTTATGCTGGAGGGCAGAGGAGGGAAATGGCACCTGCCAGCTTCTTAGTTCCTAGAGGGATCTCCCAATGATCTCTGTCCCTCTAGAACATATTATGAGATTAGTAAATAACTCTCTCTCCCATATTCCCCAAGCATATTTCAAGCTGCTGGTTTCATGCTATACCCCTGTGGGTTGTTTTTCTTGCCATCTCTTAGGGGCAGGGACTCAGCTTCCTCTCATCCTCCCATCTCTCCCAGAGCTGAATCCACTGATTTTTTCAAATTCTAGACTTTAAGTACCACTGGTTGTAAGAACTCACAAAATTTGGCCTCTCTGGTTTTCAAAGTCAAATGTTATGGGGAATTTCTTACCCATGTGGTCTCCCCAGTGTGACAGTCTGTTTCTCTCCCTTCTCC
Organism: Mustela lutreola; assembly: GCF_030435805.1. Lineage (NCBI taxonomy): Eukaryota > Metazoa > Chordata > Mammalia > Carnivora > Mustelidae > Mustela > Mustela lutreola. The sequence goes on along the minus strand of NC_081297.1, from coordinate 34,113,369 downwards.
ATGTCCTCAAGTCCCTACCTCCCATGGACAGTCCCACAGGTCCATTTAGCTTCCCACCGAGTCTCCAACCCTTCCTACCCTCTTTGATGTGGCCTCTTCTCTACATTTAGTTGTAGACTTTGTTTTGTCATTCTTTGGGTTGTTTTCTAGGTTATTTATACTGATGTGTTATCTAGTTGTATCCGTGAGACAAAGTAAGCTTAGGGTCTTCCTACTCAATCATCTTCCCAGCAATCCCATTACTTGTTATTATCTGGCTTTGGGGTAGTAGATCTCTTAATGGGTGTGAGGTGACATCTCACTGTGATTTTGATTTGCATTTCTTTCATGATTGGCGATATCAAGCATCTTTTCATATAGTTTTTGGCCATTGTATGTCATCTTTGAAAAAATGTCTACTCAAGTCCTTTGCCCATTTTTTAATCAGGTTAGATGATTTTTTGTTGTTGTTGAGTTGTAAGAGTTATTAATATATTCTCAATATTAGCACCTTACTAGATATATGATTTGCTCCTTTTCTATACATTGCCTTCTCATTCTGCTGATTGCATCCTTTATATATACAAGTTTTAAATTTTGACAAAGTCCCATTTATTTATATTTACTTTTGTTGCCTATTCTTTTGGTGTCATGTCCAAGAAATCACTGGCAAATCCAACGTCATGAAACTTTTTGCCTGTTTCTTCTCCATGAGCATTTTTAAAGCAAAATGAACAAGCTGGCAGTGGTAATAAATAAAACAAACCGATAATTTAAAAAGACATAGACAGCAGAAAGCTCACATGACAATGGATTTGGGATAAAGATGTTAGTGTGTTTGCTGGCCTTTTCTAGTAATACTCCTTACTTCGTATGGGACACCTACCTATAGAAGAAAAAATTCAATATGGATCCTGCCCAGAGTCCAGGCCAAGCCTAATGTTGTACTGTGAAAATAGCTCTCTGTTGCAAAATAAATCCCAGGTCATAGTCCAGGCTTGGAAGTTGACTGTATTCCCATTCCAGGGACAGAACTTTACACCACCTCTAAAGGCAATTCAAAGACGATGTTATCTCATTTCCTGATTAATAAATACTAACATATGCAGATAATTTTTCTCTTAGAAACCATAATTATCTTAAAGTGTCTACTCTTAATAAGCATAAAATGTTTATTTATGCCTTAAAAAAACTTTAATCAAATTTGGTTATTAAAATTCTATTTTTAGAAATAATATTCTTAAATGGAAGTCAATATTAAAAAGAAGTTTGTTAGAACCAAACAATAGGTATCATTTCATAGCATCATGCCACTTCTGACCTAGAAGGAAACTCTGAGCCCATCTAGGTCAGTGTTTTTTATCCTTGTTGTGAAATAGAATATTTATAAAATGCTGGTGCCTGGACCCTAGTCCTCCATCAAAGGTTCTGATTCAGTAGGTTTGAGAACCACTCAGCTTGTACAACCCCGCATCTGTACTTGGAAATGGAGGCATAAAGCAGGTGACCTGTACCACCTTCCCTGAGCGTTTTCTGTTCCAGTTCTCACTGTTTTGCAAATACTCCCTGCACACACACCGAGCTTTTGAATGGGTTACCCACTGCCTGGAAGTCCCTTCTCTATTAGCAAACTCCTGGTTAGGAGTCTTTTATTTTTAAAGGCCCAGGCAAATTTGTTTATTTTATTTTATTTATTTATTTATTTATTTGACAAACAGAGATCACAAGTAGTCAGAGAGTCAGGCAGAGAGAGAGAGGGAGGGAGGAGGAAGCAGGCTCTCCCCTGAGCAGAGAACCCAGTGCAGGGCTCCATCCCAAGACTCTGAGATCATGACCTGAGGTGAAGGCAGAGGCTGTAACCCACTGAGTCACCCAGGCGCCCCTCCCAGGCAAATTTTAACTCCCCTCTAAAATCTTCCTTGACCGCCTCACACTGAGTCATTGTTCCTCCCTTCTCAATTCATTCCTCTCAACTGTATTCTCAATTCATCCTTCTCAATATAACCTTTGCCACACCATATTCTATTTGTTCATGTCTCTCTCCCTCCCTCTCTCTCTCTCTCTCTCTCTCTCATAGGATTGTGTACTAAGTGAGAGCCAGGCACCATCTTATTTACCTTTTAGGAGGCTTTCAAAATTATGTTGTGCAGAACTATACTTCCTTAGAACATTGTGTTGGTGCCTAGAGAGCAATGCAAAGAGACTTAAGACTTGCTCCTATTTCCAAGGACTTAAAGGACTAATGGGTGACAGAGGACCTTGTCCACTGTCAAAGGGATTAACAGATCTAGAATTCTCTCAGATCTGTAATGGTGCCAAGTGGCAAGTTTCCTGTGGTGCAATGGGCAATTGATCTATTCTAGTAACAAACAAAAATCCAGTAACGCAAATTCAACTTTTTTGAGAACTCTAAGGCAAAAGAGGCAAGTGTAATGAGACTGTTCATTGATAATGACTTCAGGAACTTTCAGTGTCACCTTGGGGTGGTAGGGTTGGAGAAAACTTACCCATCTGACCTGGGCTTGAGCAAAGTTTATAAATCTTGTAATATGTTTCTCCCAGAAGTGGTGATGGATTTTCTTTGAGTTTCCTATGTTCTTCTGCTAAGAGATTTGATCCCTTGAGATCTCTTGAGATCAAATATCAATAATAGTAAGTAATTGATTGGGTGTATTTACTTACTGCCACTCTTAACAAATTACCACAAACTTCATGGCTTAAAACAACACAGATGTATTATCTTGTCATTCTGGAGGCCAGAAGTCCAAAATGGGCCTTACTGGGCTAAAATCATGGTGTCAGTAGAGCTATATTCTTTCTGGAGGTTCTAGCGAAAAATCTGTTTCTTTGCCTTTTCCAGGTTCTAAAAGCCACGTGCCTTCCTTCGTTCATGACCCCTTCCAGTAATTGCATAACTTCTGCTTTTTTTTTTTTTTTAGATTTTTTTTATTTATTCATTTGAGAGAGAGCAAGAGTGAGAGAACATATGCACATGAGCAGGGGGAGCGGCAGAAGGGGAGACAGAAACAGTCTTTCCATTGAGCAAGGAACCCCACACAGGGCTCCATCCCAGGATGCTGGGATCATGAGCTGAGCTGTAGGCAGACACTTAACCAACTGAGCCACACAGGCACCTCTCCAACTTCTGCTTCTGATGTCCCATCTTCTTCTCAGACTCATTTGCCTCCCTGCTTTACTTAAAAGGATCCTTGTGATTATACTGAGCTGACTCAGATAATCCAGAATAAGAGATAATCCCATCTCAAGATCACAATTTGATTATATTTAAAAAGTTCCTTTGCCCCATACAAGATAACATATTTGCAATTTTTAAGGATTAGAGCATGGATCCTTATGCAGGACCATTCTTCTGCCTACCATACTGGGATTAGAAGTACAGTATGTAGCTATAGATACTTTGCCTGTGAAAATGAATATATGAGTGTGCCCTGATTTATAAAAATACCCTACTAGGATCCAGTGGTTTGCACTTTATTTGATTCAGAGCATTTAGGATATTGATACAAAGAGATACTAGTCATTTTCATTTATCCATTTATTCATCTCTCCATTTACCCATCATTCCATATATTCTTTACTTATTTGTGCTTCTTAACTTCTGTGTCAAGCCACATAAATTAGGCTTTGCTGCAATAACAATTTCAAAATCTCAATGGTTTACCACAACAAAAAAATAATTTATCACTTATATATGTCCATCATGTTTCAGCAAGGGGCTTCTATTCAGCCTAGATGCTCAGAGATCCAGGTTGGTGAAAGCTTTATCTTGCCACGTGCTTCCATTATCCTAGCATGGGTTGGGAAGGAATGTATTAACTGATTCTTACTTTCTGTCTGGAAGTAAACATAGGTCACTGGACATAGCAAGTCATATGGCTACATGGTACTCCAAAGGGCATAGGAAATAATCCTGTCATATTTATTGACAGGATTTATTTATTTATTGGAAATATTTATTGAATGCCACAGCTCCTCACATTAATATATTCATGTATCATCTTACTCTTCACCATATTTAAGTCTGTCTTCAACTGAAAGCAGTGAAGTGGGAAAAAAAAAAAAACAGACTAATATCAGAATTTCCATGTTCTTACCCTAGTTTTTCATTAGCTTATAATCTTGTTCATTTTTCTGGACTTGATTTCCTTTATCCATGAATAAGAATAATTATTGCTCTTACCATTCTTTTTTTTTTTCCCTTGAGGTATCATTAACATAATATTGCTCACCCTCTCACCTAATTCTGAGAAACAAATGACATGATCAAGACAAAAATCATATATTTTAAATCTCTACTTACAAAAACATAGAAGGAAATTCAAGATATATTCCTCAATGAGATGTTTGTGACTTCCAGTGTGTTATAATGGTTAAGTATCAGTGTTTTTCCCACTCAAAAGAATTTCTTCTATTTTTAAAACTTATGCTGTTCTAAAAATTCATTCAATCAGCACATAGTTTTGGAGAACTGAGAATTACACTGTCTCCACTAACTGCCATGATATGGGAGAAGTCTTTGTACCATTTTCAGTTGTAGACACTTTCTTCTTGTGCAACTGAATGACCATGGAGAAAATGAACTTACAGTAAAGCTAAATAGCAAGAATAATAAAGAAGAAAGAAAGAAGAAAGAAGAAATTTTATGAAAAGTAAAGTTCAGATGAAGCAAAATAAAACACTTAAATCAGACTTGCAACAAAATGCTGCAGTGGCAACAGTATTACATCAAGGCACAGTCCCCGTGTTTTAGACTTGTAATTCCATACACTGGAAAACTTTACACTTCATATTTTTTTATGTTGGAAAGTTGGATTTCATAGGAAGGAAATGACTAAGTCCAAAATACTCTAAGTTTAAAATGACTCACATACTCTTAAGATTAACAGAACCTAACACTGTATTATGATTTGTATATTTGTACTTCAAAATTCTCAAAGGATTTAGCAGTCTGAGACCAAAGATTGAATTTTTCCAAATCACACAGAAGCTTTTAAATCCAAGTTTAGTGTAATTAAAGGATGAATGTGGTGAATTCCATGAGTTTCCAGCACAATCATATTGCCCAACTCAAGAAGGATTAGTGCAAGACTAACACAGACATTTCCAAGTTCAATAAAGTAAGGGTGGGCCTGATGTGAGTTGATAACTCTTTTCTAGGCCCTAAAGTTACTGATTTAGTTTCATCGTAAGCTGTTCATTAACTTGTGTGAGAAGTGTCAAGTTAACAACAAAAGGTGTTAATTCCATTAAGATTATCAGCAGTGTAATTTCCCTAGCATAGTCAAGACTTACTAAAACAATTTGATTGCCATTCTAACCCTATTTTATGTGATGCTCCAGACCTATATTTTGCCTCTAAATCTCCCATAATATCCCCCAGTGGGCCAGAACCTATCTGGAGGCACCCTGCTAGGCTTGGGGCAAGAACCAATTAATTTGAGAAGGAAGTAAGTTGTATCTTTGGGCTCCCATGAGCTCTTGTACTGCATCCTCCTCTTTAATGACTTCCATGTTTCCTTCTCAGGACCAAGTCCTGCATCCTCTTATTTACAATGAATTTTATTATTAGTCTCTTCACTAACCAAACCCAGTAAGACTCCAAGGAAAGGAATACAGAACAAATTACACACCCTGTCCATACCAGAATTTCTGTGAAACATAAAAAAATATAGAAAGTATGCTTTCTGTCTCGATATTACCTAAATGAGCAACAATTTGTCAGGAACAATTGGTGTTAGGAATACATCCAGGATTACTGACAAGTTCCACTGGGGAGTTATACCTGGGCAGAGTTTTCTAACACCCCTCTATCTTCTATCTCCATCCATAAAGGAGATATATGCACTCCTTTACTTTTGAGTGACTCAAAGGAACATTTTCTGGACTTTTGATTGTCCCATTTAGGGATATGGAGTTATTAACATATCAGGCCCTTTAGATCTCTTCGATCTACAAACACACAAAGGCAAGCCACTATTTCTCCACTTCCCCATTCAAAGCTACCATGTTCCCTCTTCATCCTATCTCAGCCTCACTCAGGTTCCAAACTCAAACTCAGGGCCTTAAATTCTGTCTCTTTCCCTCTGGTCCTGGTGTTTGCCTTTGAGCTCCTCAAGCACAAAAAGTTGTGGGTCCTAGTACTCCCTGCTAGGCTCCCTTCTCTATCTCTTGGCATCTCTTATACAAAGTTGGTCTCTGTGATTCCAATCTCTCCTACTTTTCTCCCTCTTCCCTCTTTGGTGCCAACAACTTTTCCTCTCTATCCTCAAGAAATCTGGGCCCTCCCTCATCTTATCTTGCTCCCCTTCCTCCTCCTACCTTAGTCATATCTCTGTTCTGTTATGCTCACCAGAGCAACTGACCCACACACAATGATACAGGGAGCCATTCCTCCCAAGACATTTAGATTTTACAAGGTGTCCAAGCTTGAATATTTAGATAAAGTGTTGAGTCTTTGATGGGTAATTTCAAAAATCAGCCATAGGTGGGCCCCACTCAACTAGAAAAAAAAAAAAGTAAGAGTATAGAAATAGCATTTCACACCTCTGTCTTAAAGATTGGTTGGAGTCACTTTATGAAAAATGAGTTTTGAAAGTTTTATATAACTTTTGAATTTAAGTTGTGGAAAAAGACATGGTTGAAGTTACTTATACTCCATGCAGACTGATTCTGTGCATGTTGGGAATCTGATTTAAAAAAAAAAAAAAAAAAGTGCAAATGAACTTCTGCATACCCAATTGGAGAGAGATACATAGAATGGGTTAATCAAGCAGCTGAGAAATCCTCTTTTGATTAAAAAATCAGGAGTTGGCAAGGTAGTACTTCCGCAACCGTAAGCGTCCTTTCTGTGCCTGGCCTAGAAAGGGAGTGATTAAAAAGCCTTGAGCTGGCCAAGAGTTGATTACAGTGTGGGGAGAGCTTTTCTCCATAATGAGCCAAAAGTTCACAAGAAGCAATAGGGTGTGGGAAAAGAACATGGGTTTTTAGAGTCAAGTTTAAATTCCGATCCCAGTTGTTTCCACTGCTGTGTGACCTTGAGAAAGTTACCCGTGAGCCTCAGTTTCCTTATCTATAAAATAGTATTCACAGAGCTACTGAAAAGATCAAATGACATGGCCTGTGCCCTTGACATGCAGTAGACAATAAATGCCTTTTTCTCCAGGCAGAGGAACACCATGTGACTTCTTCTGTGTGTCCTTGGTCAGCTTCCACCCCGATTTCTTACAGTGGCCTTTCTAGACTTAAATCCTCTTCTTGAACCACCATCCTTAGTGCCTCAATTCTCTCTCCAAACACATGTGACCTATAGAAACTCCCTAACTCTCCAGTGAACATACTTATTTGCTCCCACTCTTGTCCTTTACCTCTAGTCTCTAAAGCCACCTCCTTTCTGCTCAAAGCCATTCCTCTCACCTGTGTTCTTTGTCAGATCGTCTTTCAACTCAAATAGCTGATCTGATTGATTCCCTCTCTAATATCTTCGAACCTTCCCTATGTGCTACCTTTGCCCCATAGGCTTTACGTTATGACCAATTTTTAAAATAGTTTATTAAACACCTACCCAGTCTCAGACACTATGCCATATATTAGGGCTACAGTTGGGAACGTGGAGCTTATAGAACCTACTCTAACTACAGCTTCTTCATCTGGACATTGAATACCACTATTGTATTCTGCCTATGTCATGGAGGGTAATGATGTATTAAATTAGAAAATCCAAAGAGGGCACAAAACCCTGCCTGGCACACAGAAAATCTTTATGCAGTGTAAGACTCTAATGAGAGATACAGTCAAGTAAACAGGAAGTCAGGGAACAGGGTAAATAGTTGTGGGCAGTGGATAAGATCCCATGGGATGACTTCTCCATACAGCAAGAAGCAAAAATATGAGGAGAGAAGAAAAGTTTAAAATGGTTTCTGGGAAGCACAGGAAAGTGAGATAATCAGGAAAACATGGAGTTGGGGAAACAGTCTTAAAGGCCCTCCTGGAGACCCTGAATTTATAATGGTACTGGTTTGGGAGCTAGGACAATTTTCTCCAGAAAGATCAGCCACCAGGCAGCCCCTTCAGGCCACTACCCTGGCCATTTTCTCTTCCCAGAAACTTACGCACTGTCCCTGGGGCATCTTGTCCACTTGTGTCTGGAAGTAAAATTGGCAATAAAATACATTAGCATGTTGAAATTTAGTATTTCAAAGAAAAAGGTAAATATAATCTGAGAAAAAGACAATTTGGCAACAAGACAAAAAAAATGGAAAAAGTTTTAGGACAGTTTCAAAACATGATTGAGTTTAACACTAACTCATGCCTATACGATTAATAAGTAACTCTGTGTTCTATCTACCAAATAAGGTAGTGTAGGACACCCTCTGGCAATGACATAGCAATAAAAAAGGGTAGAGAGTCAGGGCCTCTTTGGCCAGGGGAGGAGGCAAGACTGTGAGCCCACATGGGGTGTGGTAAATGCCATTCATCCTTTCAGGTTTGGGGTAGAAGGGGAAACACAGAAGGAAGGAGTTTAGAGTTTTAAACTCAAACATGGATACTTGAGAACTTCTGGGGTTCTGGCCCAGTGCCTGCTCGGGGCAAATAAATCAGGGCTGCTTTGACAGAGGGTCTGATTCCTAAATTAGAAAGCAAGAGATTCACTCCCTTAGTAGTGATTGTAAGGATCCTGATAGTCTTGCTGACACCATTCACTTTTCCTGTCCGTTAGGGTCACCAAGAAGGTGTGGGGTCACCTGAAGCAGAGGCAAGAATGCCCAAGGATTTAAGAGCAGATCTACATTGATTATTCCCAAATCTATCTCTGTCATACCACTTTCTGAGCTGAGATCCAGTAAGTCCACCTTCCCTCTAGGCATCTCCTCCTAAATGCTCCACAGACAACTCAACTTTGGCACTTCCAAACCAGAAACTGTTAGCATCTATCTCCTCCACCAGGAATTTCTCTTAGGAGATGGAACCCAGTAAGCCGAAACAGGATCTCCTCCTCTTCCTTATTCTCCCAGTCAAACTAGTTACAGAATCACATAGATGCTGCCTCCCAAACACCTTCTCAGCATCCCAATTTCCAGTGTGTGGATAAAGTCTGGGGGCTCCCAAGTTGAAATAAAGTAGATCAGGCAGAGAAGCCAGGGAACATGTCAAGACCAACTCTTAATTAGGACAGTTGGGAGCCATAGGCTGGAAAAGATAAAATTGAGCTCTTAGTTCATACTGGACTGAAATTTATTCCAGAGAGGTCATTTTCTCATGCATGGAAGGAAAAAAAAAAAATCATGATTTAAGTAATTACAACCTGGAAGGCATTTAACACAAGGTGACCTTTAAAAGTTGGCCCAATTTGTAAATCTTTTTTAATTTAAAATATTTTATATAACTGTTTTAATGACAGATTAGTCACTAAAATGTAATCAACATGCTTCACTGTGATTCAGTTACGTGTCCACTGAGAAATTTCACTGGAAAACTTAGTGAGAGCTCAGATAGCCCATCTACCTGGAGGGAGGTCCCTTAAGTTCTAAACAAAGCACCAGAGGGAAATGGCATTTTCAAGGTTAGCATTTTAAATTTAACACATGAAATTATGGCAACACCCCAAATACTAGTCAGAATGTGGTTGAAACTAGCTTAATAATTAAGATTGTATGAGAACTTAAAGTTTAAAACCTAAGAAGCTAAGAACACAAGCAGATTATGATATTTCATTGTGGGAAAAGACTAAGGGCATTATTTCAAAACGTCTGTGTTCTTGTATTTCCATTATAATTCTTTAACTTCAAGAAATGTTTAATCTAACTTGCAACCAAACACCAGTTTCATTCTATTTTATAGATCCACTCTAGGACCCTCATTTTGCCTCAAATGCCACTAAATACTATTAAAGTGCCCCTGAACCCTCTGTTCATTTGTTAATACTCCTAGAAATCCTACACTGTTGAGAACATTAAGCTTTATGAGCAATAACACTTTCTATCTGACTACCTTCAAGAAGGCCTCCTGAAGCAATAAAAGGAGGCAAAACCAGCTGAGAGAGAGAAGGGTTGGCCACTAACTGACTAGATTGTCTTAAACGAGTTATCTCCCCTTCCTGGACCTTCATCTCCTCAGGTATAAAATGAGTCACTGATTGGCGTTACTAAGGTTCCCAACAAATGGAAGATTACATGATGCTGAGGTTGGTGCTAAGTGGAAGGGGCTCGGGAGGCCTCCTGAGGGTGGAGTGGGATGTGAAATGTGGGTTATCTAGAATTAGAAGTCACAGTCAGATAGGGCAGAGAAGAAGCAGGTGCCCAAAGGTGTGGCACCCAGAGGGAGCTGAGGGCCGCAGGAAGGTTGAAGATAGATAGATATCACCGAAGGTTCAGCCTTCCGTTCTCCAGCTGAGTAATGGAAGGGGCCCAATTCTTAACTTGATGCAAGATGTTTTATTATTTGGCAAAAATGATAGTTTACTTTTATGGTAAAAGTCTGGAACCATGAAATTTAATTTTTGAGTATATGTTGCCCTCATGTTGCCCAGTTGTCTAACTGGAAGAGATTCTCAAACGCAAGGATGATCTTCCCTTATCTTTCTCTCGCAACTCATCCCATACCTTGCACAAGTACCAGACATACAAGAGATGCTCTTTAATCCACACTTTGATAAATATCATGTGTCTAGGTAGAAAAGTGGCACTTCTTTTTATAGATGAGGAAATGAAGACACAGAGAAAAGTAATGCTCTCAGAGTCCTTAGGTAGTGAGAGAATGGAAAACTTTCCTTGTCCTTGGAGTACAGGTCTTTACTTCTCCCTGAAGAAACACTGTGGGCACACCACAAAATTTGATGAGCTCACTTTAACATGAGACTTTATTTCCTTCAAATGGCGAATCGCACACACCTCTCCTATAAAATTACTGAATTTTCATTTCCAGAGGAAATGGCACTGGGTACGCCTGGTGTAAACTTTAATAATGCTTTAGGCTTTATTCAGATCACATATCCCAGGTAAGGGAGATCAATTCATGGACATTTAAATTGCCTCTCAAATACCACTTCTGAGATCAAAAGCACTTCAACTTTCTAATGCACAAGAAAAGGAGGAAAAATAAATTCTTGAACATAAAATAACACATCATTTCATAAACGAAAGGGGAAAACCTCACGCACTTTTGCAGATTCCTTATTTGACAACTTAAAACCAGAAGGAATTTTTTGTAGCTGTTCAGTACACAGCTGAGGAATCTTATGGGATGAAAGAATATTTGTGTCCTGTTGGCACCCACCACACACCTTCCTGAGTGGTCACACCATAGGATTTGCAATATTTACTGAATTCCACCATTGTCTGTCTCGACTGTCATCTTTTATTATGAATCTACATCTCAAGCTAAACCTTTGCAGTTAGCGGCCTGATCACGTGAAAAGTCAGGGGAAGGACAATCTGACACTTGTGGGCAAAATAAAGAAATTTAATTAGAAATAAGGAACTGCAACTTAACCCAAAGGGATGACTTGTTGTCTTTTTAACTTATCTCCTTCCCAAGAAGCCAGATTGTCCACAATTTCTTCATTATCCTTAATTTATCACCCCCTCTGTTATCCAAAGTAAACTCATACAATTCCCAGACCTGCTGCTTAGAGTTCCCAAATCCTGCTTTTTCTGGGCAGCTTGACACAAACAAACATAGGGAAGTATGGAAATAGTCAAGAGGTACCACCAGAAATAAATTAACATTTTTGCATCCATAAATATTGTATCCTAAATATGGTCCAAGAAAGGCCTGTGTTGGTAAGGAAGGCTGTGGGGAAAGGTTGGGAGCATTCCTAGGTCTGTGAACATCTTTCTCCTCATGCAAATATTATACGATCACCAATTCCTGGAGAGACCTGTTTGGTGTGCTCTGTCAAACATGGACTGGTTCACAGCCCAGGGAACACCTTCCTGTGACATACAAGTCTGTCTCAGGGGGCTTCCACACCCACTCTCTCTCATCTGAGCTTCCCAACAAAGCCCACATCAGGTTGTCCTTCTAAGTGCCCAGTTCAGCACTGAGAAAATGAAAGTTGACAGGAATTGGAGAAGTTGTTTGAACAGTGGTACTCAAACAGTGACATTTTGCTAGAATTCCTTCCCACCAATTTGCTGACCTGTGACACGATAAGGTTTTTTTAGCTTCACAGAAAGAAACAGAAGAGATTTAATGCTAGGTACAGAGGCGATACTCAGTAAATACTAGTTTATCAACGTAGATTATTGATGTGAAGTCTGATGTCTCAGTCTATTGATAAAACAGTCAGGGGCTGTGTGAGGAACAGGAAGCACTACTAGAGGAGGGGTGGAGGTTTGGAGGGAGAGAAACAGGACCAGTGACACACAGATGACAGCCTAAGGAGTCTTTCAGCTTTAATATGGCCAGGGAAATGAATGGCCAATCAATGTCATGGTCAGGTAGGAACACTCTTTATAATCACTCAGTATTTTAAACATGTCATGCCTCCACCCTGCCTGTCTGGAGAGGGAGGAAACTCTTCTTAATAAATCTAGTTCTTGCATTTGACTTTTTTAATTTCCTGAATTCTCCATGAAACCCATTTCATCCAAGTTCGGCTTATGAGAAAATTAAGTCACTTCTTTCAGTTCTATTGTCTGCCACTCACTCTCTGAGGTTACAACACAGAGAGAAAGTTCCCCAAGGAAAAGATTTGTTCTACGATTGACAGGAGAAAGGAAAAATATATATACATACATTTCCAATGGTCGGGTGGGGGTTGGGGGAGACATCTGTTTGGTTTCTAGGGAACATTTATCCTACAGCACAGTCGAAATGCAGCTGGCAGGATTTACAGGCTCCACAGCTGACCCTGCCCCTGAAACGCCCCGGTTGGGGAGGTGGGAGCAAGGGGACAGCATCTCCTTCGCAAGAAACATTCGGCAAGTCTGTGTCTGAGAAGCCTAGATGCCCCCTGTCTTCATCAGCAAAACACCACCCTCCTCCTCGTTTCTTGCCCGAAACAAAATTTACACTCAGAAAATTCATAATAAGTTCTCACAGTAGATTGCAACATCCTAGAGAAAGGGAGTCACATTTATTAATTCTGTAAATAATACTTTTCTTGAGTAAACACGAGCATAATCTCATTTATCTTCATGAGCTTGCTTTTGTGTTTGTCTCCGCAGCCAGCCAGCTGCAATACGTGTGGATTCGGAGTTTGGATTCCACCAGTGGGCTCCCGTCACTGCCGGACCACCTGAGAATCACCTGGATGCTAGCTGACAAGATTTCTGAATTAAAGTTCCTGGAAAGTTAGACAATATCTAATGAGCCTTTCTTACTGAGCAAACACAAAAGAACTCCACTACAACCAGGCACACGGGCAGACTCTTAAGCCAACTAAGATCCCTTCTTATTTAAAATGACTTATTTAGGGGCGCCTGGGTGGCTCAATGGGTTAAGCCGCTGCCTTCAGCTCAGGTCATGATCTCAGGGTGCTGGGATCGAGTCCTACATCAGGCTCTCTGCTCAGCAGGGAGCCTGCTTCCTCCTCTCTCTCTCTGCCTGCCTCTCTGCCTACTTGTGATCTCTCTCTGTCAAAAAATAAATAAAATCTTTAAAAAAAATAATAAAATAAAATAAAATGACTTATTTAAAATTATTTAAAATTAAAATTATATCATTTTACATTTTAATTTAATTAATTAATTAATTAAAAATTTAATTAATGATTTAAATCTTTTTTTTTTAATTTTTTATTTTTTATAAACATATATTTTTATCCCCAGGGGTACAGGTCTGTGAATTACCAGGTTTACACACTTCACAGCACTCACCAAAGCACTAATGATTTAAATCTTATTTAAAATTAAGAGGAGTCCCAAAGTTCAAGGGACTTGGGTTCTAGGCCCAATTCAGTCAGTTCTCTTCAGACTTAGCACCTCCTTTTTCTTCTCTGCAGCCCTAGTACATCCAAGAAACTGAGCTAACACCCTTGCATAGCTTCCCCTCCTCTGAGACTCATCCTGTCCTGTTCTTACCATTATTTTCAACTTCTCGAAACCCATGCTTAGGCATTTAGCAGAATGTTGTTAAGTGTTAAAATGACAGCTCTACACAGCACACGGCTTCGGCAAATTTCTAAATGTGTGGACCACTAAGGAATCACCCGGTCTATGGTCCTCTTCATGCAGAGAAGGAAACAGACCCAGAGCTATGAAGTGACCTGCCAGGTAGTGTGGATATGGGATGAGAACCCAGGTGTCCTCCCCTCGTCTCCCCACCTCTCCCCTTCTCTCTAGTGCTCAGAGCACCTAGTGCTCTGAACAGTATTTACAGTTTTCCATGAAAGCATTTCCATGAAGTCATTTCTCTAATAGTGGGATTTTGGACATCAGCAGACAGGCAAAAGCAGCCTTTCCTAGTGGCACCCAAATAAAATCACACTATCTTGCAAATCCAAACGTGAGCATAGACTCCAGCAAGAGAAAGAACACAGACATGCTCTGCCCCGTTGTCTCTGGGGACATGGCCAAGAGGCAACCTCAGCTCAGCCCTGACCACCTTGCTTTCCCAGCTGCTGTCCAGGTACCCTGCATGGACACACACCACCCCCATGTGTTGAGTGGATTTCATCACTCAGTATTATCAAGGCTAATACTGGGGGCTTGAGAGACCTGTGAAACTTATTTTTAAATAATAATGAAGTGCTAGAGAGTTCTCATATCTCTAAGTCTGTACCCAAACTTGGGAGGTCCACCAGAATTGCATGTGGCAAGGGACAAGAACCAAATTTTCCCCTGAATGCTTTAGGAATATTAGACTCAAAAAAATCACATTTATTTTTTTAAAAAATCACGTTTATTGAGCACTTGCTATGTACCTGACATTGAACTAAGTATTGAAGAAAGGAGTCTGAATCATGGCTGAATCATGGCTCACTGCTTCCAGTGAATGGAGTCACAGGAGAGATTTACCGCATATATTAAAAACAGGCACATTCATTCAAATAGTTTTATGCCAAAACGGATTTGGGATGATTTAGGTCTTAACCGATTGCTTTGACATCCTGTGGATTTACCAAAAAGGATGTTATTCTGCATCCTGGCAGACGTTTCATTGTCGAAGTTCTTCAGAACTCCATTGGGTTCATGAGTGCATCGGTTCACCTTTTTATTATTTGCTGGAGTGAATGGCAATTCCTTGTCCTTAGCCATTTTGTGTTAAGTGTACCCAGATGGCTCTTCCTCCTCTCTTGATAAGGTAAGCAGGTTTATCCTGCCCCACAGTAGCTCTTTCGGCTACACTGTGTCCATCTGTGTCACAGTTAAAGGCGACCCTAAGTCCCTCACAAAAGTCACCTCTAACTTGAGCAGCTCCTAGACCCAAACCAGAGCAACTAAGTGTAGGGAAGTGCTTCTATGAAGCTCATCTCCAGACATGAGGCAGTTTTCTGTTTCCCAAAAAACAGGAACACAGACTGCGAGGCCACAACACTAACAGCATTTCTCATCTGCTCCACTGGAATATGAAGCCTCTCCAACAAACTTAGCTGTCTGGCTGTCTAAAGGACACAGAAGAAGCCCAGACTGGAATACATGTAACAACTCTACGTCCCCTCACCAACGGCGCAAATGCCTCATCTAGGTCAACTAGAGTTCAATTAAAAATTAAAAATAAAGCAAACAAAAATGTGCTCCCTCACGTCAGTGAGGACCAGCCACTTAGCAAACACACAGGAACATCAAGCACCTGGGAATCTGGCGGTCCTGGGCACCTTATACTCACAAGCAAAAACCTTCTAAGGGGCCTCCTCCCAAATCCCCAATTGTTTAGGAGGCATATTTTCCATATTTCTCATTTCTCCTATAACAATGGGAGGTATGATACTACAATTCCATCACAATTAATTTTATTAAAGGCATGGGGAGAAGTTAAACTAGTATCTCTTTATTGATAACATGCATATCAGATGCCTCTTTTATCCAAACAGAAAAACAAAAATAATACTTCATAATAATTCACCGAAAAACATGAAAACATTAATGAGCTCTATTAATGGAAGACAACACACTTAAATTAAGCACATACTATGGTTCAAAAAAATAAATAAATAAAACACAGAGCGTGGCATCATCCACCCCTAACACTCTCCAATTAATCATTTTAGCTTCCAGTCACATTGTCAAAAGCACAATGTGAAGTGCTTTTGTCAAGAGAAATTGTCATCTAAATCAATCTGTGTCTCGAGGAAGTTAGTGTCCCACGACGTCCATGGGTCCCATGCCTGCTCGCCTTTCTGCCTGCGGATGTTCTCTCGGAACCTAGAGGATTAGCTTTCACACAGGCTAAAGCGAGTCTGCATCCTCGTGGGCCACGTGTCTGTTTGGACAGGACAGGACACCCCGGGGCTGCCTGGCACTCCCTCTTCAGACCCACTCAGACTTTCTGGATCTGGAGTTGGCGAGCCCGTCGGGGGGCGGTAGCTGACTGGATGCATAGCGCCGGCCCAACCGGCTCCGAGACACTAAGAGATGCTCCTCTGACCTTGTGGGACCCTCGACCCTGGGGTCCTGGGAGGCCTCCGCCTGTGCCCTACTCCCAGGCTCTTTGCAAGCCGTGGCCAGCTTCTCGCTGGCAGAGGACAGCACCTCGCTCTCATCTTCATCCGGAAGCCCCATCCGCCCCGACACAGCGGACTTCCCACTGGGGCTGTCGGCACCCTCTGCTCCAGTCCACGGGCCGGGGTGGATGGGCGCCCTCTCCTCCACCCACGCACCACTGCCGGCCATTGGATCTGGCCTAGCGCCCAGGCTCCGGGACAGCGGGCGGCCGGCGGTGTGGCCCAGGGGATCCTTGGCGGGGGCCCTGCCCCTACTCGTCCTCCCACGAACGCTGCAGAGGAGGTCAGCCACACTGAGCAACAGGGACAGCGCACTGACTGCCCACATGAAAAGCATCATAATGGACTTCTCCGTGGGCCGGGAGACATAACAGTCCACTACGCTGGTGCAGGGAGCGTGGGTGCAAGAGAATCTCTTGGGGACCAAGAATCCAAAGAGGAGGTAATGCGAGGCACCAAAAGCTGCCTCGGTCAGCACCCGAAGGAAGAGGTGGACGATGTAGCTGGAGGAGAAATCCGGCACTGTCAGGTGGTAGGGCTCCCTGCAGGGCGGAGGGGAGTGCCTGTCCCCAGGGCTCTGGTCACAGGGCTCAGGGCGGGTGGGACCGCCATCTGGCGCACAGAGTCCACGGGTGGCGAGCACGGCACCTCTGTGGAGCACGTGGACACTGAAAATGGCAGAAGGGAGGAGGACGGACACACTCTGGATCAGCCAGAACCGCAGCGGGGACACCGGGGAGAAGATGTCGTAGCAGACATTGGCGCATCCCGGCTGCAGAGTGTTACACACAAACCTCTCCTGCTCATCCTGGTAGACGGGGGAGCCTGCCAAAATGATCACCACCATCCTCAGCAGTACCATGAAGATAAGCCAGATCTTCCCTAGAAAGGAGGAAGCAGGAAGGCACCATCACCAGCATACAAACATATTCCCTTCCAACAACAGTTTTGAAGTATTTACAGGGGTAAGATTGGAGAACGGAGAAGTCAATAAGCATGTATTTTAATCCCGGCAATGGCGGGGCGGGGGGGGGGGGGTGGGGGGGGTGGGGGGAGGGGGCTAGTTAACTCATCTGTCAAGTATTTCCAGAGGCTGTGCAATGTGTCAGACACTGTGCGGAACTAGTTGTTTGTAAAATACTTTGAGGCTGACAGGTTTTTAAAGAAGTATTAGAGTCAAAGATGTTTGATCTGAGTCTACTAGTTCAGACTTTTGGTCCAGACTTTCCTGGACTGAAAGTTCTAGAAAGAAAGTTGAGCTAAGCAAATTAATGATGTAAATAAGATCTTACTCTCTGCAGATAATAAGCTTTCTAAAGAATGTTAGCACATTTGTGTAACCGTGTGTAGCAAATACAAGCTACTAATTATAGTTCAGTCATCTTTATTTTGGTCCAGAAGATCTTCATTTAATTGTTACTTTATGGTCCTTGAAATCAGATTTCCTTAACGACATTCAACTTTTCAGATTTTTCAGTGATTCAGAATTTATTTTCTTTTATTACAGTTATTATGAAATAATGATGTTCCTCTTT
Source organism: Mustela lutreola (assembly GCF_030435805.1). Lineage (NCBI taxonomy): Eukaryota > Metazoa > Chordata > Mammalia > Carnivora > Mustelidae > Mustela > Mustela lutreola. The sequence continues at coordinate 34,095,231 of NC_081297.1, read as the reverse complement.
CTTCAATTTATCTAATTTATGAATAAATTAGATTAACCTAGGAAGTCAAAATAACATCAAAGTCCTATTTTCATGTTACAGGTTAACTCTTTTGGAACATGGCCAAGGCTCAGTTAAAATAATCTGTAAATATTTTGTGACACATTACAGAAAACATCACCTGACAGCAGAAAAAACCCTATCATAAATAAAGGCAGTTAAGCTCAAAGAATAGCATTATGTGATCAAGTCATTGACTCAAATTTGTAAGACCAAGTTGATTTTGTTTAAATTCTACAAAATAGGGGCGCCTGGGTGGCTCAGTGGGTTAAGCCTCTGCCTTCGGCCCAGGTCATGGTCTTAGGGTCCTGGAATCGAGCCCCGAATCCGGCTCTCTGCTCAGCAGGGAGCCTGCTTCCCTTCCTCTCTATCTCTGCCTGCCTCTCTGCCTACTTATGATCTCTGTCTGTCAAATAAATAAATAAAATCTTTAATAAGTAAATAAATAAATTCTACAAAATGATGAGTAAGAAAAATTTCAGCCACATCATAGGCATATTGTAATCCTTTTCTCAAGGGTTTTTTTTTTATGTTTTATTGTATTATTTTGATAGACCAAGATAGTAAGAGAGCACAAGCAGGGGGAGCGGAAGGCAGAAGGAGAAGCAGACTCTCCATTGGGCAGGGAGCCTGATGTGGAGCTCAATCCTAGGATCCCAGGAGCTCAATCCTAGAACCCTAGGGATTGTGACCAGAGCTCAACCGACTGAGCCACACAGGTGCCCCTTCTCAAGTCTTTTTCTAAGATATCCATACTTCTCTAAAAATTTGACACATCTGCCTCAAACTCAGAAATATTTATTACTTTCTTTTTAAAAAATAAACTAAAATTTGGATTTGGCTGAAACTGCACAAGAGAAATGACTAATCCTTGCAAGTTAAGGTTCAAGGAAAAAGATGCACAAAAAGGAAGTGTAATCAAGGCATTGATTTCTCATTAATTTTTACTACATTGTTCCTTCTCCTGATCAGGTAGTCAGAGAAAAGTTACTCAAAGATACTCCTTCCACTTGCTTCAGTCTGCACCCAAGTATCAGTGAGAAAGCCCCCAGGAGAGAACACACACATCCAAGACTTCCTTAAATGGTGGCGGGACTGGGGAGTCATAAAGCTTGAGTACACAGCTCCCTTTCTTCCAGCAACAAACAGGCCAGGCAAAGTGATGAAAACAAAAATACAAGAGCTTTGGAGCTGTTTCCTTACACTCACCCACAATGGTCATGTTGCAGTTTACGGTGATAAGAAGGAATCCCAGCAGATCCAGACGTTCCATCTTTCCCGAGTGTTGCAGACCCAAGGCTGCTGGAGACGTCGGAAGGCTGTATTATTCTCCAAGAAGGTGGCAAATCTTTGCAGGAATAAATGTATCTTCTCTACAAAAGACTTAAAGGTGAGAGCTGCAGATATAAATGGAAAGCTTCGAGCTCAGGAATGGGAGGTCAGTTTTCTATCTCTGAGCTGAGACCGCCCTGAGCTGTTTGCCTTTGAGGCAAAGCATTCTTGACAACTGCAGTGACCAGAAGACAGCAAGAGTCATCTCTCATTGTAGGCTATTCTTACCCTCTTGAGACATTCCAGGCCTGTGGCAGTGCTCACATGTCTTTACCAGGAGAGCCAGATGCTTCAGGATATAATAGAAGTGACTACATTTAACCCAAGAAAGAAAAAGTTCTGTCAACTAGCCAAGGACTCTTCTCTACTAAAAAGATGTTTCCTCCTTGCAAATATTTCCACAACCACTTCACTTATTGAAAAAGAACTGAAATGTTCATGTTTTGTCTTCTCTATGAAGCATAGACTTCCTGTATCATGGATGAAAGCATAAATCTGCATTTTAGACATGTGTCCCAACTTTAGGCTGTGCCTCCGTTATTCCCTAGCTATTTCCTGTCTAGGTGAGTGACAAGAGCTTCCCTGGGGAAGTCACCGAATCTCTCCACATATTCTCACCTTGCATGAGGGAGAATCATGCTGTTCCAGTCCGGGCTTGTGAGAGGCAAACACAAAATGATGATGTTAAGAGTTCCTGGCATGGAATGAGTGTATAACAACTCAAATCAGTGGAATTTCGATCCCTAACTGGTCCCCCAGACCTTCATAGATTGCATCTTCCTTTTGTATCTCTCATCTAGCCAGGGCTGCTCCCATTGAATCAGTTTAATAAATGTCCATTAAATTTGTAATAAAGTATCACTGCCTGGCCCTGCTGACATCAATCACAGTTGCATCAAAATCCTCTCGTGGCTGTCACCTTTATATCTAGGAAGAACCCATCCTGCAAGGCTGGGGATCTATCATCAGGGTGGAAATTGTGAACTTTAAAAGGAATGATTTCAATTTTCCATGAAAGCTATTCTTTTATTCCCATCTTTTCTTCATTTCTGATCTATTCTTGACTTTAGTAATATCCCTAAAAAGATTCCCAGAAGAGGAGTACAACAAAGGTCCTTTCATCTTTATTCACATGACACGTTTCCATCCACAGAAAACATTTTGACCCCCTTGAAAGGCACAGTAGTTTTGCTATATTTTAGTCAAATGCTTCAACATGAACAATGAAATTTAGAGAAACTGTGGTTAAGTAAAAAAAATATTGAAATAGCCATATGGTTCAAGTATAAAATAAGGGAAAATATCTTTCCTTATTAATAGACTGTTCATGATACTGGCTTAAAATTTGAAATATCAGGAAAGCGATTTCTGAATTTTGCTGTGTGATTATAAATAGTCCATTCTGAACATGGAATAAAAGGGAATTTTGCGACCTAGAGTAAATTGCTACAGCTTTTCATGCCTCAGTTTTCTCATCAGTAAAGTAGAAAAAATGTGTCTTCTGCATACACAGAGTGGCTGTGATATGAAAATGAGATTTAGACATGAAAATGATTTTAAAATATAATGGATTACATGTGCATCTCAGGGTCTACTCCTCTGGGCTCCCATTCTTGGTCTATCCCTTTGCTCCCACAGCATCTTCTGAACCAGTAATGCTGCCTGTTCTCTCTTCACCTTAATCTATTCTGCTCTTGCTTCTCTAAGTCCATACCATCTCCATTCCTTGTCTTTTTTCCTACTAAAGGGTATTTTTGCTCTGCCTGGAGATTTAAATCCCAGTAGCTGCAAGAAGATGTGGACACAAGAGAAGGAGGATATGGCTGGAGCATCAAACATATGGCTCTCTATACAATTAGCCCAGTCCCCCATCCCAGCCTCCATGGCCTCCCAGACCTGGCACCCATGGCCTGTGTGGGTGCTGGTGGACATGGATGTCATGCTGGCCAACTTCAAGGCCAGCCTCCTGTGGGGCTTCTCCTACAGCCTCCTAGGGGAGCCACAGGTGGCACTGGAAATGCAACTTGGATTCCCTCAACCAAGAGCAGTACTGAGCCCTTTGGCTGGAGCCAGCAGACAAAGTGGCAAATGACTGAAACCCAAGGCTTTTTCCTAGACTTGGAGCCAATCTCTGAAGCCTTGGAAACCATGCAGGAGATGAACATGCTGGACACTGAAGCCTTCATCTGCAACAGCCCTCTGATAAAGTATGAATTGGGTGAGAAGTACCACTGGGTGGACAATCAGCTGGGGCCTCAGTCTGAGAGTGAGATAGCCTGATGAGGGACAAGAGCATAGTCTTCGGGGACCTGATTGTTGGTAACAAAGACATCATTCAAAACCAAGAGTGACACATGTCTAAGACCCCAGTCTGGAAGCACATCTTGTTCACCTGCTGCCATACCAGGATCTGGCCCTACCCCCTCACAAGGAGACAGTTGCTCTCCTGGAGTAACAGTTGGAGGCAGATCATAGACAGCAAGCAAGGGGACAGTGGATGGTAGTTGAAGGAAAGAAAGAAAGGTTGACAGGCAACCCAAGAAGAGCTTAATGAGAGGGCAGTGTCATGGTGGTAGCTCACAGCACCTGTGGAACAGGGAGACATAGTAACCTCCATTCTCACAAGCCAGCTACCTGGAACCTCACAAGGTGGCTGGCAAGGAAACATGGTGGGAAACTCACTCAGGAACATTTTTAATAAAACACTTGGGCTCAAAAAAAAAAAAAAAATCCCAGAATCAATAGGAAGGTTTCTATTTGTGTGGCTGTAGAGTGAAGAAAAGCTTTGGGGAGTGCTGTGTTCAATTCAATGGAAAAGAAATCTAGTGGGAGTCAGGGACATGAATATGACTGAACTGCACAAGATGGCTCCTGGGATTTGTCCACAAAAGAACTGAGGAAAAAGGAAAGAGAACATTAGAACCATATGCTACCCAGCTTTGGCTTACCTCCCTCCTGCTTAATGACATTGCAATTATTTAGGCCTGAGTTTTACTATTTATAAATTAGAGATGATACTTAGTTTTTAGAGTTGTTGAGAAGTAGTTAGTTTAAATGAGGTTCTAGCACATTATTTGGCCTGTAGGAGGCTCTCAATAAATAACTACAGTCATTTCTCATTATTCATGGTATTTGCATTGCATAAGTTGCCACAAAAACTGAATTAGAGATTGCTGGGGACTCCTAGGGGAAACACGGAATTGGTCTGGTCACAACATTTTAGTCAATCAATACATAACCTTGTTTTATGTGTGCTTCTGTTAAACATACCTTATTTAACATGTATGGTTTTTTAAAATTTTTTTTTATTTTCAGCGTAGCAGTATTCTTTGTTTTTGCCCCACACCCAGTGCTCCATGCAATCCCTGCCCTCTCCAGCACCCATCACCTGGTTCCTCCAACCTCCCACCCCTGCCCCTTCAAAACCCTCAGATTGTTTTTCAGAGTCCATAGTCTCTCATGGTTCACCTCCCCTTCCAATTCCCCTCAACTCCCTTCTCCTCTATAACTCTCCTTGTCCTCCAGGCTATTTGTTAAGCTCCACACATAAATGAAACCATATGATAATTGACTCTCTCTACTTGACTTATTTCACTCAGCATAATCTCTTCCAGTCCCATCCATGTTGCTACAAAAGTTGGGTATTCGTCCTTTCTGATAGAGGCATTATACTCCATAGTGTGTATGGACCACATCTTCCTTATCCATTCTTCCGTTGAAGGGCATCTTGGCTCTTTCCACAGTTTGGCGACCATGGCCATTGCTGCTATAAACATTGGGGTACAGATGGCTCTTCTTTTCACTACATCTGTATTTTGGGGGTAAATACCCAGGAGTGCAATTGCAGAGTCATAGGGAAGTTCTATTTTTAATTTCTTGAGGAATCTCCACACTGTTCTCTAAAGAGGCTGCACCAACTTGCATTCCCACCAATAGTGGAAGAGGGTTCCCCTTTCTCCACATCCCCTCCAACACATGTTGTTTCCTGTCTTGCTAATTTTGGCCATTCTAACTGGTGTAAGGTGGTATCTCAATGTGGCTTTAATTTGAAACTCCCTGATGGCTAGTGATGATGAACATTTTTTCATGTGTCTGATAGCCATTTGTATGTCTTCATTGGAGAAGTGTCTGTTCATATCTTCTGCCCATGTTTTTATATGATTGTCTGGTTTTTGTGTGTTGAGTTTGTATGGAATCAGAAGAGACGCCGAATCGCTAAGGAAACAAAAATAAAACTGGGGACATCACATTACCTGATTTCAAGCTTTAATACAAAGCTGTGATCACCAAGACAGCATGGTACTGGCATAAAAACAGACACATATAGACCAGTGGAACAGAGTAGAGAGCCCTATATGGACCCTCAACTCTATGAGCAAATAATCTTCGACAAAACAGGAAAAAATATACAGTGGAAAAAAGACAGTCTCTTCAATAAATGGTGCTGGGAAAACTGGACAGCTATATGTAGAAGAATGAAACTCGACCATTCTCTTCCACCGTACACAAAGATAAACTCAAAATGGATAAAAGACCTCAACGTAAGACAGGAATCCATCAGAACCCTAGAGTAGAATATAGGCAGTAACCTCTTCGATATCAGCCCCAGCAACTTCTTTCAAGATATGTCTCCAAAAGCAAAGGAAACAAAAGCAAAGATGAACTTTTGGGACTTCAAGTTCAAAAGCTTCTGCATAGCAAAGAAAACAGTCAAAAAAACAAAGAGGCAACCCATGGAATGGGAGAAGATATTTGCAAATGACAGTACAGACAAAAGGTTGATATCCAGGATCTATAAAGAACTCATCAAACTTAACATGTATGTTTTCTATATATGTCTCATTAACACTGACCTCACAGCCTATAGTGGTGTAACTCATGCCTGAATGAAACTCAACACGTGTTTTGTCTGTGAGGCACATCACAGGCTTCTTGCTCTCAGGAACATTAGCATGTTAGCACTGTTTTGGGGGGTACTTTAAACAGCACAATCACCAACAAAAAACACAAAAGTCTGAGGGGCACCTGGGTGGCTCAGTTAGTTGAGCATCTGCCTTTGGGTCAGGTCATGATCTCAGGATCCTAGGATCCAGCTGCATGCCAGGCTCCCTGCTCAGCTGGAAGCCTGCTTCTCCCTCTCCCTCTGTCTGCTGCTCCCCCTGCCTGTGCTTGCTGGCTGTCAAATAAATAAACAAGCATGTATATATTTTATATAACATATACATAAAGTATATATACTTTTTATATAATATATTAAATATATATAATATATAATATGTATATTATATTTTTTAAATATATGTTTTTTTAAAAGAAACAAAAATTGGAAAAAAAAACAGCACTAAGAAGACCTACTCCTCCACCACCACCACCACCAAAGGCTTGTTTACAGTTCCACCTCAGCTGGGAACGCCCAGGCTGATTGAAGAAGTCTGCAGTACTCTGTGCGTGTCCACAAATACCATGACAGCCCACAGGTAGAGATTCTGGGTTTACAAAAACAGCTAGCAGTTAGGCAAATTTGCAAATACAGAGCCCATGAATAATGAGGATTGACTAATAATAGGGACTTAACTAGAGGGAAGAGAAACGGAAGCTGATGAAGCGTGGATTCAGGGAGGGCGGAGTTATGATAGTGGAGGGAGGACTCAAGACAGAGCCCACCCACTCCCAGTCCTACTTCAGTCAGAACCCTTCCACGTCTCCCTTCATTATATTTATGTTTTGGCCAAGATCCCCCTTTAATAAAATGTGCCTCTAAAAAGAGATGTTAGGAATGTGGATTTTGTGAAAATAAGGATGGAAGGCAGCCTAATATCAACGTTTAGAACACAAGTTCTGGAGCCTGATGAGCTAGTTGAATATTCTAGTTTCTTGACCTTGGGAAGTTACTTTCCTCAGTTTCCTCCCTGTAAAAGCACATTATCTAACCCCTACCCTGGAATGATCGTGAAGAACTGATGAGAGAATACGTGAAGCACAGAGAACAGCGTCCAGCCAATGATGTGTACTCAAACTATTCGTCCTTCGTCTTATCACCCCAAGAATGAGGTGCAAGTGAAGGTGGGGGTCTTGCACTGGCTTCTTCTCCTGACGATGGGTGCCCCAGGACTCTGAGAAGCCAGCCCAGAACCCTGGCATGGCAGGAGGAGGCTCAAACTGACAAGTGGTTACTAAGGAAATAGAATTCGTCTTCTGGAAGGCTTGGAAATGATGGCATCTGTTTTATTTTGCTATGTGTGTGTGTGTGTGTGTGTGTGTGTGTGTGTGTGCGCGCGCGCGCGTGTGTATGTGTTTAAGGAATAGATAGATAAATAGATAATTTGGGAAATGAAGGTTTTCATCATTTCAGGATTTAGATGACTTTTTCAGGACTGGATAGAAATCAGAGGTTCAGCACCAGCACAACAGACTAATTATGCCAGCAGACACATTTCATGTGCACATGTAAATCCAGTAACAATTTATGATAACCACTTACTCTTCTGGCAATATAAGCCTAGGTAATCTAGGGTGAACCAGCTTTATGCAGACCTTCTGCCACCCAAACCCACACACTTTCCCACACCAGACTTACAGCTAAAAATTAATGATCTAGGCTATAAGAGACCCCAAAGAAAAGGTACAAGGTGGGAATTTTCTTCCCTTGAGGAATTTTCTTTCTCTGTGGTCTAAGAGCTGTGGTCTAAGACTGTATCTTCAACTCCAGTTCAACTCAACTTCATGGCTTTTAGAAACCAAGACAGATGTCTTCTTTCTACCAAGCTGACATTGACAGTGTCCCATGGAATTTGTTTTTGTAGTACTTAGACTGATTCTTATAAGCAGAGAGGTATGACTTGTCTGGCAAAGGAGGAAAAATATTTCAGGCCAGATTTTATTTGTGAAGAAAGTGGAAGTCTCCATCATAAGCTTGCTTTATATTCACACGTCTTTTGTTAACCCTTTGAGGGCTGAGTGCTGTGGTTTAAATATTTGTGTCCCCCCAAAATTCATATGTTGAAATCCTAACCCCCAAGATGATAGTATTAGGAGCAGACATAGCAAAAAGAATGGCCTTCTCTGAGCCAGAAGCTTTCCTAACTAGACACCAAATTTGCCAGCACCTTGATCTTGGACTTCAGCCTCCACAACTGTGAGAAAAAAATTTCTATTGTTATAAGCTACCTAGTCTATGGTATTATTTGTTACAGCTGCCCAAATGGACCAACACATTGTCATGTCAGCTGAAATCAAATCCCATAGATTTTCTCCCCCTCCAGGCAGGAAGGAGCATCCTGTCCTCATTACTGGTACTATCACTGCCCTTTGAACTTAGTGATGGCTTTCAAAACATTGTTGATAGTGTGATGAATACAGGTAAGTCAATAACTACTGAGCACCAACTTTGTCTAAGGCCTATCCTAGGCATTGAGGAAATGGCAGAGAATGAAACAGACAGACATTTCTGCCCTCTGACCTTGTTGAACTTACATTCAAGTGGAAAGAAAAAACAAAAAACCAAAATCAATATCTTTGGCAAAATGAATTATTAATTAGATGGTGATTAATGCTAAGGAGAAGAATAATGCAGAGAAGGAAGTAGAGGATGTCAAGTTTAGAGGCGTGACAGCCTCCTTAAGAGCCCATCTGAAAAGAGACTGAAGCCGGTAAAGGAGGGAACACATGGATATCCTGATCCACAAGACCTTCTGGATTGATTCCTATTCTTTCTACTCTTCATGGGCTTACACTATAGAGCACATTTTGAGAGTTTCTAAATGTCAAAAAACCCTTTATAGGGCATGCATATGGACCATATTACCTAGTGCAACCTCCCAGGAACATCATTTACCCACTCAGTCACAGGTTGAAGCACTAGATCCACCCTATAGAGCAGGGACCAGGCACAGAGTTGAACTGTTTCCCGTTGTCCACGCCATTTCCTCATATGGCCACCACAGGTGTCCAGCAGGGTCTGTACTCACGGCAGATAGGCCTATTCCTTTCACTGGTGGCATTGTGTGTGTGTTTTCAGGTAGAGTCAAATCAGTTAAAAATTATTCATCAAGGGTGCCTGGGTGGTTCAGTGGGTTAAGCCTCTGCCTTTGGCTCAGGTCATGATCTCAGGGTCCTGGGATCGAGTCCCGCATCGGGCACTCTGCTCAGCAGGGAGCCTGCTTCCTCCTCTCTCTCTGCCTGCCTCTCTGCCTGCTTGTGATCACTGTCTATCAAATAAATAAATAAAATCTTTTAAAAAAATTGATTCATCAAAGAAGTTGCTAGTAGACAAAAGAGAGAGATGGCAGACTTTAGGGTTAGTATGAATGGACGCAGTCCTGGTCCCATGCACTTACCAGCGTTTGGCCTTGAACAAATATCAACTTACCTGAGGTGGTTGTGTTATCTTCAAAAGGGAGATGATGATACCTATTTCAGGGAGTTGAGGATTCATTCATTTCAAATGTATTGAGCACCCACTAAGAACTCAGCCAAGTTTTGAGAATGCGGTCAAGCAAAAGCTAAAGGGCTCTTGCCTGTGGCAGAAAGATAATTTTAAGGTACAACAAATGAGGAGTTCTCAGGAGGCTCAGTCAGTTAAGCATCTGCCTTTGGCTCAGGTCATGATCCCGGGGTCCTGGGATCAAGACCTGCATTGGGCTCCCTGCTCAGCGGGAAGGGTGCTTTCCCTGCTTGTGCCCTCTCGCTCTCTCTCTGTCAAATAAATAAACTCTTAAAAAAATAAAATTCAATAAGTGAGCACTTACAGTAAAGTGTGAGGGATAGAGCATAAGGAAAGTATGGGGTGCTGCTTTGTGGGAACATGTGAAGGAGCACATGCTCACGGGACCATTAGAGAGGAGTCTTTCTGGAAGAATCTAGTCTCATAGCATCTGAGGGCAAGTTAAGAGGCAGGCACCAAATTCCTTCCTGATTTCAAGATTTGCCTTTATTATTTTGGAAAAGGAAGTGGAAAGTTGAAAAATAAAAGTGATACTATTAGCAACCCTAAGTAAATATCTCATCAACTTCACAGATCTGAGGAGTCACTGATCAGATCCAAAGGGGCAAATCTTTGGCCGCAGCAAAAAACTAATTAGACTTAAGGTAGTCAACTCTGTGTTCAGTCTAGAAAGGAAAGGAAAAAATTACAATTGCATCATAAACAAAATGTCTCAGGACAAATTCTTCAGAAATAGTAAGATGATATTAGTCTCCCACATATTTCATTCAGTGGGAATTTTCAGAACTGCATTATGTGGGAAAATAGGAGACTGTCAGTTCAGCTCCATTCTGGATATCACCTAGAGGGTTTCACCTCAAACTCACATGTCTAACCAAACATGCTGCTCTTTTTCCTATGTTCTCTCTCTAGCTGAATGACACCAAGATGCACCACACCCAAGGCAAAATCGCAGCATTCAACTTGCTTTAAACACTTCTTTAAAAATTTTATTGCTTAATGTGCTTTAAGATCTCCGCATTGCCTCCAGGATGGTGTTAAGCAGAGCTCACCAAGCCCTGCCGAGACCTGGCCTCTCATCTCCCCAGCTCAGCATTCTCCCCACCCAAAGACCTGAATTTCTTGCAGCTCCCCTGACCTGTGTGACCTCAGAGACCTGCCACAGCTGTTTCCTGCATATAGGGCACCTTACCTTCCCTGTAGCTGGCTTCCAGAGACTTTCTTCTCCTCCGCCCAAGACCAGGTTAGGTATCCTCACTCGTGCTCACATAGCATCCTCTGCTTATTCCCGTGTCATGCAACCCTGGGCAGTATCGATTGTGTATGGTCCCTGACCAGCCTCTCTGCCTCAGCACCTCAGTCCCCTCAAGATCACAGCTAGACTCCAGTTCTCCTCACTGTTCCACAATCTTCCTTTACACTCTTTGCTTCTCACCTGAGCATCGGTTCAACTTAGCAATCAAGGGTAGAAAGAATACAATAGACAAATACGGATTTGAATCTTAGACACATCACTTACTCTGGGTCTTATTTCCTCCACTGTAAAACAGGGATCATAATGGCACCTACCTCTTAGATTGTTAAGAGAATTAAACAAGATACAACATATATGTGCCTAGCACAGTGGAAACATTCAATAAATAGTAGCTAGAATTAAGGTCACTTTGTTTTGTATCTCCTACGTCTTTAACCTCATTTTTTTTTCTTTTTCTTTTTTCCTTTTTTTTCTTTTCCTTAATAAAGGGCTGGCCTTTTTATGGTGAACCAGCTAGAGGGGTTCTTTCTCTTTGCTCAATGAACAGGGCAGTCACAGCACACCAGCAGCACTTTGAACACTTCCTGACTCAGTTTTCCTTGGGGATTAGACATTTGTCATCAACGATTTTCCCCCAACTTTTCTATGTGGAAGGAAGGGAGGAAGACACTGGGTGACTGTGATGTTAAGTGAGTTCAGTGTTCGATAAATAAAGAATAAAGCAGTCCATGTCCCCCACCCCCCATTCTGTGTTTCTCTCTGCCTGTTCTCTACTATGAAATACTAGAAGGGGGAATGAAGGAATTTGATCTATTTTAAAACTCACAACTGTTAAATGCTAACGCTCCAAATATTCACAACCTCTTTGATTTGCAACGAATGATTAGCCTGTTTGTTACAAATGAAGGATATATTCAGAAGCCCTAGACAGTGGTGTCTCAAAGAGCAGGCGACAATTTGTCTCTGAGCCAATATCCTACCAGGCACACCAGCAATTTGAGAGACAGGGGATCTCCTCAGGCAGTCTTTTTAACTCAAGTTTTCTCTTAAGGAACAAAATGAAAAGAAGGTAGGGAGTACCCATTTCATTTGCTGCGAGGCAGTTGGTACAGCCAGGACCTCCACAGAAACTAGCCATGCAATTACGAAGCTCCATTTCCATATGAAAGCAAAGACAAACAACAAAGCAGAAAAATTAAGTGTGAGGAAAATGGACAAGGGTTTTAAAATAGGTGATAATGCAGAGTTGGATCAGGCAGCTTCGACCGTCAAGAATATCACTTTTATATCTAAGAGTGTGATTTGTTTAAGAGTAGGGGACAGCTCAGAGAAAAACAACAACACGGTGTCCTTCCCATGAGCCAGGATTGACCAGGCCACTGTACACACAGTTCTTTATTTTTTTTTAAGATTTAAATTTCAATTAGTTAAAAGACAGTGAAATATCAGTTTCAGGTATACAAAATACTAAGTCCGCATTCCATGCAACACCTAGTGCTCACGACAATAAGTGCCCTCCTTAATCCCCAACACCTGTTTAACCCACCCCCCCCCCACCTCTCCTCTGATAACCCTCAGTTTGTTCTCTATAGATAAAGAGTCTGTTTCTTGGTTTGCCCCCTCTGTTTTTCCCCCTTTGCTCATTGTCTTGTTTCTTAAATTCCATGCATGAATGAAATCACAGGGTGTTTGTCTTTCTCTGACTTATTTCACTTAGCTTAATACTCTTTAGCTCCGCCCACGTTGTTGCAAATTACAAGTTTCATTCTTTTTTGTGGCTGATATTCGTGTGTGTGTGTGTGTACCACAACTTCTTTATCCATTCATCAGTTGATGGGCATCTGGGTTCTTTCCATAATTTAGCTGTTATAATGTTCTAAATCCAATGTTAAGGATACATTGGGGTGCATGTGTCCTTTTAATTAGTATTTTTATTTCCTTCAGGTAAATAACCAGTAGTGCAACTGCTGTTTTATAGGGTAGCTTTGTTTTTAACTTTTATCTTTTTGAGGAACCTCCATACTGTTCTCTGGAATGGCTGCACCAGTTTGCATTCCCACCAACAGTGCAAGAGGGATCCCCTTTCTCCACATCATCGCCAACAGCTGTTGTTTCTTGTGTTGTTGAGTTCAGCCATTTTGGAAGGTGTGAGGTGATATCTCATTGTAGCTTTGACTCACACATTCCTTTATTTGATGGCTCAAGTTTAGGTAGAAGAACAGGAACTTGAACCCAGGGCTTGACCTCAAAGCTTTTCACCCAGTACCCCTGTAAGAGAAGTATGGCCTCAGCTATAAGGGAGCTACAAGAGAAACCTTGAGGAGTTCTAAAATTTTTGTTTTGTATTGTTTTCTTCTCTGAAGAAGGATGGAGAGCTTATTCAGTGCTTCTAAAGAAGAGCGAGGGTTTCATTCAACAATAATAATACCATCTACTCTGTGCCAGACACTGTGTCCAGATAAGGACATAGGTGAATAAGACACAGCTCTTTGCATCAAGGAGTATGAGGCAGACAAGTACAATTCTAACAGTAAGAACAGTAACCAGCTTTCCAGATTCCAGAAGATCTAAGACATGTTAGAGTAATGAATAATAAGGCCTATAATACAGGTATAAGGTGAGAATTGAGGAGAGAACTAGTATTTGTAGCCTTTGTGTTTGTGTGTTTGTGTGTGTGTGTGTGTATGTGTGTGTGTGTGTACATGTGTACACAGCCATGTTATAAATGAAGAAAATAAGTCTCCATGATGTTTTCTGACAGCCTATGACCGCACAGGTTATAGTGTCAAAGCTGGGATTCTTTCCCAACTTATTTGACTCCAAAGTCCATAGTCTTTCCATGTTACAAAGAGACAGGAACAACCAGGAAACCTGGGGAAAGCATCATAGAAAAGCTCACATTTCCAGGCAACACTAGATGAGGCTTATCTTTTGGGAGCTCCTTTCTGGAACCAGCTAATATCTATAGTAGGTTTGTTGGTAAGCTACTTTGATCTTTTTTTGGAAAGAAGTGGCATAAATAAGTTCAATCATTCATTAAGAGGCAACAAAGAGCTCTTCCTGTTAGCTGAGTTTGGATTTATGGATAAGCTCTTTTAGAGATAATCCATTCTAATCCCAACACTACCCCCAGGCAGTTTTCTTGGGAAATATGACTGAATTTTAAAAGATTAAATTGTGTATATAAAGTGGATTTTTAAGAATGATTTTTCCCAAGGAGTGGCTCCTTTCTCTTCTTAAGTGGGACTGGTTTAATTAACTATAATGAGTGTGAATCACCCTGAAAACCAATCTTTTTTTCTTTTTTTCAAAAGTATTCTCCTAATGCAAGTGCACTGAGGGCTCACAACTTGCTTCTAATGGGTAGAAAGCAGGGTAAAGGACCTGCAGCAGCTCATTGCAAGATTTATTTGGACCCTAAAGTAGACCTCCGTGTTAAGTAATACTAACAATGATCCTCTATCAGGTTCCCAATTCTGAGGGTTCTAGCTGAACCTAGAAGTAAGGGTCAAGTAGTAACTTGGGCATAGCAGGGATGACTAAGTAGTTACTACAATGTTTTTAAGACAAGGAACTAATACCTAAAGATGGAAAATAGCCAACAAGAGCTAATGATATATTTGATTCAAAAATTGAAAGAAGCTTAAGGAAAAAATACATGAGACATATCTTTTAATCTTTTAATTGCTGTGTGTGTGTGTTCTGTATTTCTGCCTTATTGTGAGCTCCTTGAGGTCAAAGCCAAATCTATTAAAATTGTTTTTCTATCCCCCCTAATAATGCCCTAGGATAGCTTACTCAGTAAATCCATGGTGGTAAAGACAACCTTGAGTAGCCATATAGTATTTCACTTTTCAATTTAAAACAGCAGCTATAGGGCACCTGGATGGCTCAGTTCATTAAGCGACTGCCCTTGGTTCAGATCATGATCCTGGAGTCCTGGGATCAAGTCTCACATCAGGGTCTCTGCTCGGCAGGGAGTCTGCTTCTCCCTCTGACCCTCCCCTTTCTCATGCTCTCTCTCCCTCTCATCATCTCTCTCACTCTCTCAAATAAATAAATCTTTAAAACAGCAGCTATAGATGTCATTTCTTGATTGACTATTTTATGTAATTTTGAAGTTTTGTTACTGGATGCATACCCATTAATATTTTCACATCTTATTGGTGAATTGACCCTTTTATCATTATGAAATGTCCCTCTTGATCTCTAGTAATGTTCCTAGTCCTGATGTATATTTTTCTGATGTTTATATAGCCATTTTCTTCATTATTTTTGTTCTTTCTTAATTCTTGAGTTTATTTAATTGGTCTTATAGTCCTTGTCTGCTAATTCCATCATCTGGATCTATTATTTCTGAGTCTATTAATACTGACTGATTTTTCTCCTCATTGTGGGTCACATTTTCCTGTTTCTTCACATGTCTAGTTATTTTTACTGAATGCAGGACATTGTATTAGATTGTTGAATGCCAGGTTTTATTTTCCTTCAAAAAGTGTTGAATTGATTTGATAGGCAGTTAAGTTGTCTGATTATTGGCTTGATCTTCCTGAGGCTTGTTTTAAGCTTTGTTAAAGTGGACCCCATTTGGCCCTTTTAAGGGTACTTCATTTCTAAACTCTTTATTGACCCTTCCAGTTATTTAACAAGCTATCCTCACTTTGGCTGGCCAGAACCTAAATGTCTCCCTACTCTAGATGAGGCCTAGGAATTGTTCAGCTTAAAGCTTCCATTTCCTGACCATCTGGAGTTTTGCTCTTTGCATTTCCAGCTTAGTATTCAGCCAGAGACTCAAGGAAACTTCTCTGCACATTTCTGGAGTTCTGTATAGCTCCCTTTTTTCTGGTATCTTAGCCTATACTCTCTGACTGTGTCAGTCTTCCGAAACTCTAATCCCTGTCTTCTCAACCCAATGAGCCCTCCACGCTCTGCTTGGGTTTTCCCTGGGTCCAGTCTAAAAACTGCCTTCACATAAAAAGCTAAAACAATTACAGGGTTTACTTCATTACTCCCCCTAAAGTCAGGAATTGTCGTTCTTTGCTGGCTATTTTCAATAACTGAAAACTGTTGCTTCACATATTTCATCCAGCCTTTTTAGTTATTTACAGTGGGAGGTCTACTCTATTATCATTATTCTGTCATGACTATGGGCAGAAACCTGCTTAATGATCTGTGTGAACCTTGACCCAATATCCCTTTACTCTGGGGGCAGGATTTTTCTCCCATCAATCTTTAATTTATCCTTGCTATATAGAGATATGTATTTGCTGCCAGGATTCTGCAAGTAACTTAGTAACTGAAGTATCTTAGTAACTGAAGTATCCTAACCAGGCCGTGAAAATGATAGGTAAACCTGGCTATCATCACATATGGAGCAGACTGAGTACCTGAAAGAAAAAAAAAAATGAAAAGCAAGAAAATGGAGGAAGAAAAAGGGCAAAGGAAAGAGGCGGGGAAGAGAGAAGATCACATAAGAAGAATGAATAAGGAGAAGAACAAGAATTGTAAATCATCAGGAATTAAGTTTTTCAGAAGAATAACAGTTCTGCCTACAGCTGGGGTGCTGTGAGCATGGAGGAATAGATGAGAAAAAGGGGACAAAATATTTCTGTTTCAGTCATTGCATTTCCTTCCTTTTGCAAGGAAATACATATTGATGATAAGAAATCCTTATAATAAGACAATGAAAAGTGATAAGGATAGGGGCGCCTGGGTGGCTCAGTTGGTTAAGCAGCTGCCTTCGGCTCAGGTCATGATCCCAGCGTCCTGGGATCGAGTCCCACATCGGGCTCCTTGCTCGGCAGGGAGCCTGCTTTTCTCCCTCTGCCTCTGCCTGCCACTCTGTCTGCCTGTGCTTGCTCTCTCTCCCTCTCTCTCTCTGCCAAATAAATAAAATCTTAAAAAAAAAAGTGATAAGAATAATGGAATATTTTAAGAATTTTTTTCCATTATTAAGTTAAGACAATGGATTTTGACAATGGAATGAAGGTGAGTATTGAGTGCTGGAGATGTCAATGAGTAAGTGTTCTACCTGTGCCAGATAACACAGCTAACACACTTTCATTCCTTTCAGCTTCCACAGCAAAATGGCTTACTATGTGCTGTCTATGACATCAGTAAATAATCCATCCTGGAAGGCAACAGGTGTTGAGTTCTTACTTCTTACTCGTATTTCTAATTTATTACTTATATGGTAGACTTAGCTCTTTAGAAACAAAGCCCATACTGTTGCCATGGTTGCCACAGTTATCAAAGCTAAGGGTATTTTTTTGTGACAGAAGACAAATGATTGGAAATAACAGGTTGATATTGTGTTGTTGTTTTTTTTTTTTTTTGTCTCTGTGGGAACAATTTCTACAATTCAACAAAAATCTTCAGCCAGAAACGGACTGAACAGGCTGGGAATTGCAGGGGATTTCCTAGAAGTGTTTTCGGCCATTTCTCATGGACAACCAAAATTTAAGAGTAGTTGTTTTTTGTTTCTCCCTCTTTGCTAACTTGGAACACTGAGACAGACCAGAAACTCAAGATACAAAAAAATGTCTCAAGTACAGCTTTTTAAAAATGGCCGCCAGGAGCAATTTAAGTGTCTGTGGATAGTATGTGCATGAGCGTCTAACATCAGCTACATATGCTTCCTCTACTTGGAGCTGAGAGGAGAAAAACCTAAAGGATTATTTCAAGCAAAAATTTATTTTGACCATAGACCTGAGAGTTTGCTGGGGTTTTCTGCCTTGTCCACCACTCTCTCTACTACAAGTGAGGGTAGATCAGAAAGAGGTGACACTCATTGATTCTAAACTAAGGAAGGGACAATTGGCAGATGCGGGACAGGAATGCATTTCCTGATTCACACTCTCAAAACAAGTATTTAAAGAGAGCAGGGGTATGCTTGTGCATCCCTTCAATGGTGCTGTTAATGTGTCTGTGACAAGTAGAATCCCAATTAAAAATGATATTTGTGATGTCAGGGAACCAGACCACACAGCAGCTGCAGTGTGGCTGGCCTCAGTCCTCTTAAGAGTGCTGTTTGTTGACTGCCATTCTAAAGTCTTAGCTAGATAGGGGGCCAGTTCAGATGACCTTGGCAATGGCAGCACCAGCAACTGACAATGGATGAAAGGGGACGGGTGTTATCTTCAGATGGGGAAGACAACATGGCTAGTGCCATTTAAGTATTTAAAATCTCACAAGAGAGAGCAGCAAAATTCCCAGGCAGCATTGGTAGAGCAGGTAAAAGACCTCAGACATCACTGGCTCATCTCAAGGAATTCTTCAGACATTAAAGAGTAAAATGAAGTTAAGAAAATTGTTAAGGGCTGAATTGCCTTTTCCCCAAAATTCTATGTTGAAGTCCTAACCCCCAGTGCCTCAGGATGTGATTGAATTTGGAGACAGAACCTTTAAAGAGGCAATTAAGTTAATGAGGCTATTGGGATGGGCCTTAATCCATCCAACTGGTGCACTTAAAAAGAGATTAGGATATACACCTGGGATGCAGGAGCACAGAGACCACAAGATGACACAGGCCGAAGGCAGCCATCCACAGGCCAAGGAGACAGGCCTTAGAAGAAACCAACTCTTCCCACACTTTGATCTTGGATTTCTAGCCTCCAGTACTGTGATGAAATTGATTTCTGTTTTGTAAGCCACCCAGCCTGCAGTACTTCGTTCTGGTAGCCTGGTAGCCCTTGCTCTAGCCTATCTTTGTTCAAGGTAGCACTTGCAAACTGATACAAAAGGGAAAGAAATTTGTCCAAGTTCGCAGAAGAATTTGGAGTCAGAGCTCTGAGTCTTCCAGAACTGCAACATTTGACCACAGAGCACACACGTACATAACAGAGGAGTCACTCAAACTTTAGGAGGGTTTTTTCTGTATAGTTCTATGAAACCATAGAGGCCCATGACGGGAAAATGTGTGCAATTCCAATGCTACTTACAGTGATCGTGAGAAGCCTACCCCTGGAAGCTCACCTGAGAAGCAGAGCTGGTGCACAGCAAGCACTCTGAATCTGATGGCTTGGGGCACAGGTGCTGGGGATAGGGGTGCATGTGTGACAGAGCCCGAGAGAGTGTCGTGGGGGGGTAGGTAGTGGTGACAATGGTCTGAGGTAAGCTACAGGACCTTTGGCTCCTTCCCAGCTGGTTCGAGCCTGTACTGGGCTGTAAGTGCGCTGGCTACTGCCACCAAACACTCCCAGCTTATGGGTAAATGCCTCCTGGGCTCCTATGGTGCCTGAGAGCTTAGAACAGGGCTATTTTTGAATGGCTATGCACAAAGAACAAATAAATAACTCCGGTTTAACTGCGAGCTGCTTCAAGGCCAAGTCCCTAAATCTTCGGGTCCTCTTCTAATGTTAAATGTCCCCGGGGCACCCTCTCTCTCCTGTCCATTTGGTCAGAGTTCTGCACACCTCACCTTTTCTTCAGGCTTCCCACTAGCACGGTTTGCCTGTTTTTAGCCTTGTTCATGGAACCAAGTCATTTCCCTTGAAGTCAGGTTGGTTAATGTGTTTTCACGCAGTAACGATCTCTGTGAAATGCCTCCTCCGGCTTTCCCATACCAGTTGGTGTACCTTATGTCAGCACACTGTTTTGCTCTCCGCAAGCCATTTCCACTCCCAGCTGACATGTGTGCTGGGTTGAGGGAGTCTCCAAGGAAAGCAGTCTCCAGCCTGGGCAACAGGGCAGACAGGGCTGCATTTCATTGAGATGAGCACCTCAGAGAAGGGGGAGGGAGAGAAAGCAGAGACATCTGTGACAGTGGGATGTGACTCTGTTCTGGGCTGGAGGCAAAACTCAAGAAAGTCTCAAGCAGAAGGCTGACTGGTGAACAACCTGCTCATCGAAAGCATTTCCTTGATTTCTCAACACGTTTCTGCCTTTATCAGCTGCATCACAGGTCCCCACCAAAGGCAACTTCCCTTTTTGTAGATGGTACAGTGAGACCTCTGTTTTGATACATAAAGAATTGGCCTCTCTACAGAAGCAGGGATAGGAAATATCACCAACCCAGCCCACCGTGAGATGCCCTTTCCCTAACTTTGACTCTGGCTGCCACCTGCTTCTCAAATTCCTCCTTCATTCTCCCTCTCCAAATGCAGCTACCTGCTTGTTCAAGCCTCCTTTGCCAAAGGGAGTGAGGTTGTGTGCCGTGCATCGGCCATTTTGCAAACACTTCTCTGCCACGATCGTCAGTGGGAAGCTGGAGCAATCCTGTCTGCCAAGTCGGCCTTCTGGGCTTGCCCGGGTATAATGCCCAGTGAGTGGCAGGAGGCGTGGCTTGGATAGTGAGTGGCAGGAGGCGTGGCTTGCATGATTTCCTCCAAGCCAAGCAGAGGGATGTGATCATTAAGACCTCTTGAT
Source organism: Mustela lutreola (assembly GCF_030435805.1). NCBI lineage: Eukaryota > Metazoa > Chordata > Mammalia > Carnivora > Mustelidae > Mustela > Mustela lutreola. Next base: position 34,074,796 of record NC_081297.1, on the reverse strand, counting down.
CTTAGAAGAGTACTGGTGGAATTTTGATTGGAATGGCATTAAAAGTATACATTGCTCTAGGCAGTATAGACATTTTAACAATGTTTATTCTTCCGATCCAAGAGTATGGAATGGTCTTCCATCTTTTTATGTCTTCTTCAATTTCTTTCATGAGTGTTCTGTAGTTCCTCGAGTACAGATCCTTTACCTCTTTGGTTAGGTTTATTCCCAGGTATCGTATGGTTCTTGGTGCAATAGTAAATGGAATTGATTCTCTAATTTCCCTTTCTGTATTTTCATTGTTAGTGTATAAGAAAGCCACTGATTTCTGTACATTGACTTTGTATCCTGCCACGTTACTGAATTGCTGTATGAGTTCTAGTAGTTTGGGGGTGAAGTCTTTTGGGTTTTCCTTATAAAGAATCATGTCATCTGCGAAGAGAGAGAGTTTGACTTCTTCCTTGCCAATTTTATTTCTCTTTGTTGTCTGATTGCTGTTGCTAGGACTTCTAATACTATGTTGAACAAGAGAGGTGAAAGTGAGCATCCTTGTCGTGTTCCTGATCTCAACAGGAAGGCTGCAAGCTTTTTCCCATTGAGGATGATATTTGCTGTGGGTCTTTCATAGATAGATTTGATGAACTTCAGGAATGTTCCCTCTATCCCTATACTTTGAAGCGTTTTAATCAGGAATGGATGCTGGATTTTGAGAATCGTTAAGGAAATGTTGAAAAACAAAAATAAAACTGGGGGCATCACGTTACCTGATTTCAAGCTTTACTACAAAGCTGTGATCACCAAGACAGCATGGAACATAGACAGTGGAACAGAGTAGAGAGCCCAGATATGGAGCCTTAACTCTATGGTCAAATAATCTCCGACAAAACAGAAAAAAATATACGGTGGAAAAAAGACAGTCTCTTCAATAAATGGTGCTGGCAAAACTGGGCAGCTATATGTAGAAGAATGAAACTCGACCATTCTCTTACACCGCATACAAAGATAAACTCAAAATGGATAAAAGACCTCAACGTGAGATAGGAATCCATCAGAATCCTAGAGGAGAACATAGGCAGTAATCTCTTCGATATCAGCCACAGCAACTTCTTTCAAGATATGTCTCCAAAGGCAAAGGAGACAAAAGCCAAAATAAACTTTTGGGGCTTCATCAAAATCAAAAGCTTCTGCACAGCAAAAGAAACAGTCAAGAAAACAAAGAGGCAACCCACGGAATGGAAGAAGATATTTGCAAATGACAGTACAGACAAAAGGTTGATATCCAGGATCTATAAAGAACTCCTCAAACTCAACACATACAAAACAGATAATCGTGTCAAAAAATGGGCAGAAGATATGAACAGACACTTCTCCAATGAAGACATACAAATGGCTATCAGACATATGAAAAAATGTTCATCATCACTAGCCATCAGGGAGTTTCAAATTAAAACCACATTGAGATATCACCTTACACCAGTTAGAATGGCCAAAATTAGCAAGGCAGGAAACAACATGTGTTGGAGAGGATGTAGGGAAAGGGGAACCCTCTTCCACTGTTGGTGGGAATGCAAGTTGGTGCAGCATCTTTGGAGAACAGTGTGGAGATTCCTCAAGAAATTAAAAATAGAGCTTCCCTATGACCCTGCAATTGCACTCCTGGGTATTTACCCCAAAGATACAGATGTAGTGAAAAGAAGAGCCATCTGTACCCCAATGTTTATAGCAGCAATGGCCACGGTCGCCAAACTGTGGAAAGAACCAAGCTGCCCTTCAATGGACGAATGGATAAGGAAGATGTGGTCCATATACACTATGGAGTATTATGCCTCCATCAGAAAGGATGAATACCCAACTTTTGTAGCAACATGGATGGGACTGGAAGAGAGTGAAATAAGTCAAGCAGAGAGAGTCAATTATATGGTTTCATTTATGTGTGGACCTTAACAAATAGCCTGGAGGACAAGGGGAGTTAGAGAGGAGAAGCAAGTTGAGGGAAATTGGAAGGGAGGGTGAACCATGAGAAACTATGGACTCTGAAAAACAGTCTGAGGGGTTTGAAGTGGGGAGGCTGGGGGTGGGAGGTTGGAGGAACCAGGTGGTGGGTATTAGAGAGGAAACGGATTGCATGGAGCACTGGGTGTGGTGCAAAAATAATGAATACTGTTATGTTGAAAATAAATAAAAAATAAATTTACTTTAAAAAAAAAGTCCTCTTGATCTTAATCAACAGGGAGTCGGTTTTCAGAAATGAGTCAGCTCTCCTAAAGCTGGCACATCTGCATCTAGCCCTTATCCATGCCTTTCTGGAAAGGCCATGAGCATCCAACCCTGGCTTTGGGCTGGGACTCCACAAAAATGAACTGCAATGCTGGAAAATCCTGTGTGATGCCTAGTTGTTCCAGTTATTTCGGGACATTTTTCTGCTAACAGGTTGTCCCTGATTGCCACACATTTCCCCAGGAGCATCCAGTCTTCAACCTAATTCATGCGAAGCTGACAATTCTTTGATCTGAGGGCTTAAGAGTAGAATTTGTTTACTCTAACAAGTATAATATGCAGTCAGAATCTGGATGGGGAAAATGTCTTCACATAATTTAACACCCCAATTCCTCTTTGTCATAGGTAACATACACAACAAAGGCACAAGTACCTGAAAATACCTAGTCACGAAATCAAAGATATTTCAATAGCTAGGGACATTCAGATTCCTTCAGTATTTGGTTCCAAGAGATTTGATCAGTGAGATTCAGTGGAAGTTGCAAAAAAAAAGCTGTAGACTCTGATCAGGGAAAGTAGCAGAATGAGTTTGATGTTGTACCAAGTTAGGCTAATTGTGTACGGTGGACATAGACGTGCCTCAGGGCAAATCTGTATTCTACGGAAACTCAAAAGAACAGGACTGGGAAGATGATAATAGTCATCAGGAGGATTTAGAGACTATCTTGCCTTGTTAGTATTAAGGTTTTCTATCGTTGCAGTGTCCCTAATCTTATGTTTGTAACATAATTATAGCTTTGAAAAAGTTTTGGAAAGCAGTAGGTCAAGCAATCTGCAGAAGCAAAGGTCCTCTAGTGGAAACAAAGTATAATATGCTTTGCTGTCAGCAATTTCTGCTACTGACCAGTGAGTGAAAAGAGAAAATATGTAATTGGAGCTAAAAACCTCCAGCACCCACAAGTGTCCAATTTCAAGTTCAAAATGCCATGTCTAGGACTAGCCAGTGGGTTTTTCAAAACCCCCATTTATTAGAGCGTGAAGGTAGCAAGGGAAGGCAGAGCTGTGGATTAATGAGCTGGACACCTAAGGGGGCAATGGGTGGGAAAGTATTTTCATTGGTATTCAGTACTCGGCTCTTTAATAAATAGACCATTGACGACTGGGAGAACTCTTTTCTATTTGCTCAATTCTTTTCAAGCAGTGGATTTGCACTCGCAAGACTTTTTTAAGCAATATTTTCTTGAAGCATCTCTGTTGTTAATGTCACCAGGATGTCTAGGGAAGCAAAAGGAACAGAATCTGAAACTCCAAGAAACCACAGGAAGCTTGTTCTTCCTCCTGGCAGACTTTCTAACAACGGACTGGTTAAGAATCAGGTTGGCGTGAGTTCAAATCCCGCTCAGCCCTCCTCAAGTTAATTAACTTCTCTTCACCTAAGTTTTCTCAGCTAGAAAGTGAGGGAAATAATACTACTGCATAGAGTAATTGGGGGAATTTAAAAATTAATGTGAAAAGGGATTCTTAAACTTGTTTCTTAGAACGCTGAGAGGTCTGCTCCTGGTAGTGCAGGAATGGCTAAGTGGGTGGAAAGCGGCCCTGCATGATTTCTTCCACTAGAGCAGATCCGGGTGCCTGTGCCCTAAATACACTGGGGTTCTAGAGAGGACTTCGCGCTGTGGCTCACTGGGGTTCTAGAAAGGGCTGCACTGGCGACACACACAATGGGAGCCACCCATGTGTACACGGCTGGCGGGGGCGCGCCGGGAACCGTAGCTGCTAGCCTGGAACCATGGCTTACGCCGGTGGCCCCCACCCTGTTGCGTCCGACAGGGGTGACACAACAGGGACACCCCGGCGTCCAACAGGAAGAGGCGCCTCAGCTGCCAGGGCCAGGGCCAGGGCCAGGGCCAGGGCACACCCTCTCCTTTCTCACAACCATGGGTGCAAGCTGAACAAGATTCTGGGAGAAGGGGAAAGGCGCTCTGTGGGACGGAGGACAGGTCAGAAATCTTCCGAACTGCTAGTGTTCTTCCGGAGAGGCTCCGCTGGGGAGCCCGGTTTTCTCGCCCATCAAGTGAGTAGGTAGGACCTGATGATCTTCTGGGGAGTCCTGTTTTATAATCGTGAACAAAAGGGCTCTGGGCTCCGGAGGGCTGGTAGCACCGCAAGGGCCGCCCTGGCCAGGGCTCACTCAGGCAGGCACCAGGCAGCCCCAAACACTGACCCTCTGCCTCTCGGTGCAGATCCAACTCCGGACTCGGAGTCCACTCACAGATTCTTCCTCCCCTCCCTTGGATCTGGGGACTCAGCATGAACATGGTGAGCACAGATTCTCCACCTCACCCAGAATACACCTGTGGAGCTGGGCACCTTCTGCTCCAGGTAGAACCGAACTACAGACATGTTTGGGCAGGGGGTGTTTTCTGAAACTCCAGGGGAGAATCTACAGAGTCACACAAATCGGTCATTTGTAGATGGATGGCAGGGAACCTGCTTGGCCCTCCTTTCTGAATGGCTCTACCTACACATTTGATCAATTGTCCCCAGATCTTTTAGGGCTGGAAACAAGGCTTTCTGCCAGAATGGGAGAAAGTTTCCGATCCACGTCTTTGCAGACAGTGTCTAGGGCCTGGTGCCAAACACCTTGATTCTACCCCTCTGATAACTAGAGTAGGAAAGAGGTGCCTAGTGCAGAAGCACCCGACTTGGAAGAGAAACCGAATACTGCCTTTGACCGCATGTCCAACCCACAGATTTCTGCGACTGTCAGGCCCCGGCCACTTGGGGAGGCATCAGACAGGCCCTGGAGGCTCTCCGTGGCCTGGCCTGTGCCGCAGCGGTTCTCAGGTGACGCCAGGACCAGGGTGAGCTCTCCACCTGAGCACAGCTGCAGCTCTTCCAGGGTCCTCTCTACACAGAGCAGACAGCCGCATCTCCGTGACTCAGCTGGACCGCTGGGTCCAGTTCTCCCCTCTAGGGCCAGAGCAACACCTGCTCCATCTTTCAGCTTCGTCACTCAGTCCTCCCAAATGCGGATCTCACAGGCCCTCCGGGCACAGGGAGAGGCTGAGACCAATTCCTGGGACGATATTTTATTCCCTCATCCAACCAACAATATTTACAGAACCTAGAAGGAGCATTTGTCTAAGCTCTGGGGAACCGCGGTGAACAAGACAGAATATTCTTGGCTTCAGAGAGCTTATGGGGGCGGTGTGCGGGGGCAAAACGTTTCTACCCACTCAGGAAGGATTGGTCACACGAGTAACCATAGAACTGGTTTAAAACCCACTCTCACGGGTGAGTGAGAGCTTCCCAGCAGCAGCCAGGCCAGGCCTGGAGCACCAATGTCATGCAGTAGCCACGCCTCTACAGGTCAAGGTCAACCAACCTCGGTGCCCTGGGCACTGAAGCCCCTGAGCCCCACCCCCTCCAGCAACCTCCAGGAGATCAGCTGTCCCCTGGGCTCCGAGACAGTGGCTCACAGCTGTCTGTCCCTCAGCAAGCAGTAAATTCAGCTTCCTGTGACTGAGGCAAGTGGGAGGCTCCGCCTCTGGTGAAAAGAGGATGGCTGACCCCCCACGTGAATAAGCAGAGGCTCTCGCACAACCGTGCCATGACAGAAGACAAGGAGGCTAAGGTGAGTGCTTGGGTGGGAGGTGGGGAGAAGTGCTACTTCAACGAGGGGCATGACTGAGACATGCACAGTGAGGAAGAACAGGCCACCCCAGGACACCCAGTGAGTCTGAGGCTGGACATTATTTTGAGCTAGAAAATGCACCTCAAACTTAAAAATGAGAAATCACAAGCACAGAAGGATAAAGCCACAGCCCAGAAGGACCCATACACGCCTCCCTCAAGGGAGGAGACAGGGGTGGCTCTGGGACAATGCCCCAGGGATCCAGTTGTCTAAAGCCCTTAAACTGAGACCTGAGGGGTCGAGGGGATCACTGGAGGCCAAGCAGGAACTCTGAAATAGCAACTCCTAGATTTCTGTGAAATGCCTGTTAATACGCCAGACCCACCATCTGCACGGTAGCTATACTTAGAGCCATAAAAATAACAACCCCTACATTCATGCTTTAGGTATGGCGAAGCTTCATTTAAAAAGCTAAATATTGCAGCTGTCTCTTCTCCCAGGACGCCGCACATGCAGATGCATGCGACAGGTGAAGCTTGCCTCCTTGGCAGTGTTTCGGGCCAGCAGAGCCGGCCTGGACGGCCCGCGGGTTGCTGACTGTGCAAGCCTTTCCAACTTCAGCTCCAGCTGGAAAACACGGGAACAGCACCTGCCCCACTGCCACCAGGGTGCTGCTGAGATGAGGAGAAAGCTTAGTAAACTCAAAACACCCAAGATATAAGAGGGAAGGATGTTTCTGGGGGAAAAAAACTTGATGTTCAAGACAAAATGACACTGTTCCCACTTCCCGGGTTGATTTCCAAAGCCTGTCATACGCACATGTACATCTCTCCCGAAAGCCGTGCCTCCCCAACACCGTCCCTCGGAGCACTGAGAGAACATTCTGGAGTGGAATTCCTTTCCTTTCCATTCATCCAGATCCCACACACCCAGTTCAAGTTCTGCTTCTCTCCTTAAGCCTGCCTCAAGGCTGTCCTGCCTTCTACCTGGGGTTAACTCCCTTCCTCCCTCTAAAGGAGGAGGTCTTGGTTGGGTGTGGACACAGACAGGACCTGGGCAGGAGGCCCGTTGGGAACAGAAGAGCGCACGGAGCAGTGGCAGCCACACAAGGCTGAAAGTGGGGTGCTGCAGGAGTCACCGGGAGGGCGACCTTTGAGGGCGTCAGGGTCACAGCAGGTCTCTTGGACCTGCGACTATAAGCAGAAGTCTTAAATGAGTGGTGCCAGTTTCTGGGGGAACATGCCAGACAGAAATTCCAGCTCAGAGAAAGGTCCTAAACTGGGACAGAACCGGGTGTGCTCAGCGTCTGCTGGCCAAAGGGGAGAGTCGCAGGGAAGAATGAGGAAGGGACATTTTTCCAGTACGTTGACTCCCCACTCAAGACACAGTGTGTCTCGTGTCTTTTTTGTTGCCTGCCTGTGAAGTTCACTGTTCTCTTTATTTAGGAATTGCACATGTTGGTTTCCAGGAGCTGCCCCAACACTGCCACACGTTGGGGGGCTTCTGGCAGGCATGGAGGCTCTCACAGTTCTGGAGGCTCAAAGTCTCAAACAAGGCATCAGCGGGGTCGTGATGTCTCTGAAGACTCCTTCCTTGCCACTTCCAGCCTATCAGCCGGCCTTGCCACCCCTCGGCTTATGGCTGTTTTGCTCCATTCTCTACGTTGTCATTGTCCCTAGGTCTCCCTAGGTCTCGGTCTCCAAACCTCCCTCTCTTTATAAGGACACAGGTCATAGGACAGTGGCCCATCATAATCCAGTATGACCTCATCTTAACTAATTACATCTGCAAAGGCCCCATTTCCCAGCAAGGTCACATTTGCAGGTTTGGGATTGGCATGACTTCGTGGGGTGGGGGGGGGAGGCTGTAGCACATTTCTTGATAGGTTTTCTTCCCTGATGAGGGCAGTGAAAGGCCATATAGCCGGGTGGTTAAAAATAAGCTCTGGAGTCAGGCTTTCGGGCTCTACAACTCTCTGACCGTGGGCCCAAAGCAAGGTTCTAACCTCTGCAAGGCGACGCAGCCTCATCTGGGAATGATAATGGCAATTACCCTGAAACCCAGTGAGGAGTAAATGAATTCAGGTGCGCTAGATGCACTGTAAACGCGGCCTGTTTCTGTTCTCAGGTAGGTTGTAACTGGATACCGCTTCGAATGGTACCTCCTCTCCACTGTGTTCTCTAATTGGTTACTGCTGGTGATTAGGGAAACTATCACTTCTGTACAGTGATTTCCTAACTGCCATCCTACTAAATTCTGATTCTTTCCCAGTGGTTTCTCCTCCATTTCCTTGGTAGCCATCCCATCAGCTTTAAGGTCCCCTCCTCCCCCAAATGCCAGCATGTGAGACTAAATGACAGTGGAACTCCATGCATGTCTGCAGGGAGAAACGATGTTTCAGAAGCCCCTCATACACATGTCCCTGACCAGAGATGGGTTTAGACATTCTGCCTCACGCTCACGATAGGATGAAATGTGTGTATTTTCTTTATTGTCATGTGGTTTGATCCAGTGGATGGAGCCAGTTTTCAGTCCCAATGGACTCCCACCGTGTACAATGCCTGGTAGACAGCACAGGGCTTGTACTCCAAATCTCGTGAGCAGCTCCTCTGCACGCAAAATGCCTGACACAGGGAAGGAGGGATCTTCCCAGGCGCTGCCCCGGGAGAACCCTCTCTCACGACTTTGCTGGCTGTTCTTTTTCCAGATCTAATCAATGAAGGGCCCAGAATTATTCTGGAATACCACTCTATCAGCTCGCATTTAAAATAATTTAGTTATATGAACAAAGTTCTCAAAATAAAGACCTCTACCTAAATCAAGCCACTAAAAGACATAGGAAAGCTTACAGAGACCTGTAAAATCTGAACGCCATCCAGTCAGATAACTTCTAAGCTCATTTCTTACTGCCGTAGGCTCTTCCAGAGGCCTTCAGCAAAGCCTACAATGGACAGCCCAGTGGCCAGGACAAATCCGCACCTGAGTGCTTGTGGCCCAGAACAGCACGATGCAGACACACAGGGCCCTCCAAAGACTTTCAATTGAGAGACAACCAAGAGCAGACTATGTCAGTGCTGGTCACGGAACTCTTGAAGCTTCTAATGGAAAGGGACTCAGTATTCCTTTAGCAGCTTCACAAATACAAACTTGTTAAGAAAATCAAACAGGAAAACTGGAAACGAAGTCCCCTGAATTGGTCAGGTACACAATCCATCACCCATTTTGTGACTGCAAGCACACTTCTACAACTGCCTCATTCGTACTGAGGTGGGGGGCTGGGGGGAGCGTTTGTTTTTAGATGGAATAGCTCTAGTAAGGCTCTGCATTAATAGCAAACCTTAATGAAGTTGCGTGTAGCGTTTTCCTTGCAATCCGTATAGTTTAAAAAATAAATCTCAAGCCTCCTTTTCCCGTTTCAGCTTCAGGGCATGTTTCTGATCTCTTCTCTTTTTCCACAAGGATACGGGCTCTCTCTGGCTGGCCTCTCAAACAACGCTCCATGCTTCTAAGATCTACCCAACACAGTCTTGAAATGTTGACTCCAATGAAGTCAAAGGGGATCAAGTTATTGAAATAAAATAAGGTATCAATATAAAGTGACAATATAAAAGTATCCATATAAAATGCTTTGAGAGGTCTCTCTCATGCAACATCTTAGTAAGAGGTGTTCAGTATTCTTGTGAATTGCTCAAGACTCAAATGGACTAAGAACACCTTTCCCATTGCTCTTGCAAAGAAGTGGTTCGCACACAGCAGCCATAAAACCTGTGGAATTTTATCTCAATGTGGTATTCAAAAAAATGCAGCAGGAAGGCACTATTTGTTCTATGCATTTATTTATTTAACACTTATTAAGTACCTACAATGAACCAGGAATTGCATTTTATTGTTTAAAAAATTCAAAGCTGTAAAATATGGCCCCAGGTGAGAGGTTACCAAAAGCAGCCGGATAGAATCAAAATTGCTCACTCCCAAAATTCTGCTTTGCAGTTCTGCTGAGGAACAAAATCCCCAGAACCAAGGGAAACCCCAAGATGGGAGATGCCCCTGCTGAAGACCAAGAGAAGGAAGTAGGGAGAGCCAGCCCAGGGAAGAGCCGGACACGGGCACGAGGCTCTGACACCGGCCTCACCTAGTGCGTTAAGGCATCAGAGCATATCTCGGATCTTGGCAGGATCTCCCACCTCGCCCTCTAATTTGGTTCTAAATCCCTGACTTCTTTCCCTTTTCCCAATGGTGGGGGGAAAAAAAGTAAAACAAATAAAAAAATTTCACTGGGATATATACTTATTGTCTCAATGACTTTATTCGTTGTTTAAATCTAATCTAAAATTAAAGTCAACAAAATGCGTTGTTTTCTTCATCCTCCATTAATGACAACTGTCCATTCACAAACTACACTAAGACAATGTCATCCCAAATAGCCATCCGGCTTTAACTGTAGGGCACGGAGTCACCTTGCAAACAAGTTACAGTCACTGGGATTTACCAAGGTACTGTACTGGGTGTTCTTGGGGTTTCTTTTTGGCAAACTTAGAACAAACCAGAGAACAAAATTTAAGTCTTCATCATCATGTAGAAAAATAAAATAAACAAACCTAAAGTATCTACCTATGTGTCAAGTGATTCATACTGCAAAAGTAAAACTAAAATCTACACTTACAGCAGAGTTTTAAAAATCCTCAGTGCAAGAAACATAACCAACTAATACAGATCAATACTTATTAATGAATATGGGAAATTTCCCTATACAGAGGTAGCGTCCAGTGCACAAGGCTAAAACAATATTCAATAGTCTCAACAAGACTGAGTCAGGTTTTACGGAATCCACTTCAAATTTTAAGTTATCAGACTGTATGTACATACATACAATAAATAGACTATACAATTTTTTAAAGTAGTTTAATAAACTCCACAAAATAATAGCAGATGCATTGAAATATTTACATAATTCAATTTTCAAATCTCTCTCATTCAAATAAAAGGGATAAAAATAAGCTTTCTGCTTTAAAGGCAGCAGAACCTCTTTCCTGAAATGGACCGGTCAAATAAGATACTTTACATGAGAGGAACTAATTTATGCTTGAGAGGTATTCATATTCAGCTAAGAAAATATGTCCCTTTTTAAGCTATATAGATTAGGGAATATAAAATGATATTTTCTACATTTTTAGATCTCTATTTAAAGTTCTAAATCCAACTCTTACTTGAAGAGAGAAGCTGATTTTGGTACCCATACAGAGTATATCAACACCATTATAATGGAAAGATAATTAACTTTTCAGATTCTGTTGTCGGCTTTTGAAAGTTTAGGCCAGAAAGACCTGGACAGTATTTCTGGTCCAACCAGTTGTTTACACATGATAAAAATCTCACTGAAACCTGACTAGGACTTTTGGCCTGGGGATCTTGGGATTTCAACTTTCTGAGTCTCTTCCGTTTCCAAAGCATGTTTCATCAGAAGCAGGCATGTTTGAGGATCAGGTGTAGGACGTTAGGGTACCCAAGACTAATATTCCAAAGTTCTCCACATTCACAGAGGAAGAAGGTGAAACACAGAGCATCTGCTGCCATTCGCCTCGCAGAGACTTGAAAAGGGAGAAAACTTAGAAGCCTGTCATTGTGACCCAAGAAAATACGCAAAAACCCAAAGCATTATATGCTTCACTGACTCAGATTCTTAGACTTAGTATCAAATTTACTCTGATATTCTATCATTAACCCTTTTACTTTACTTGATACAAAAGATTCTCATCTAGCCCACAAGGAAATTAGGGATAATCAGAAAATGAAAAAGTACGGTCATAATTAATGAAGCATAAACCTTCACAGTTTGAATTTTGTGTAACTTCGCTAAGCACCCACAATGAATATGCAAGTTGAGTTTTTTATTCAATCATCCTGTGAAAAATACCTCAGTAAATAGTAACATTTTGCCCTTCAATATCTTCCCACTGGAATAACCCACCCCCCTTTTTTTAAATTTTAGATTTTTAAAAAATTTTTATACAAATAGACTAACTTTGATTTAAAGTAAACATATAAAAGTTCAGAAGAATATTGCTTGCAACAATGGACATGGAAGTAGAGGAATGAGCTGGGCAGGGGGTACAGAGAAATGGCTCCTACTCAGTAACTGCAGGCAGACACCTAGCACTCTAGAAAAAACTTCACCCAGAGGACCCCCTCCACTGCACACGGTTTCCTTCAGCCCAAAAAATCTGACTGATTTGTAACTACGACTTCAGGTCAGAGAAAAAAAATTAAAACAACTGTGAATAAATTGGAAGGCACAAGCACCCATGTGATCTAGAATTTTCTCGGGGTGAGGAATAAGAGGGAAAGGGATACTTTTGGTTCAGCACTACAGTCAAGTTAATTTTGCCACCGTTGAAGAAAAACTGTATACAATAAAGGCATACAGAAATATAACAAGCGCATCCCACTTGTGAGGAAGAAAGCTCAGAAGACAGCTCACAGGAATAGTGCAGAGAGAAACAACCAGTACTATTTATTTGGATGTCTGTGCCATAGTGGGTACAAACTATATTCTCTGCTCTGTGGGACCAAAACCAAAACAGAAACAAAACCAAAACAAAAATCCCCCAAATCCCAAAAAAGCAGCTAGAAGGAATGCAAGAAGTCTTACAGAACATACTGATCCAGATGGAGGTGGATAAGCGCGCGCTCTTGTCTTTAATGCACATCCGACTTTGTTACCTACTGCTGGGGTTTTCCATCATATTCTGACCAGACGGGGACTTAAGAAATGGCCGAGCCATTTCCCCCTTTCCCTGCCTCTACACGACTTCCCTTTCCCTTTGTTTCCTTCTCCAGGATTAGAGTCTTTTTCCTCCTTGAGGGAAGTGCTGTTAATGACGAAGGGCATGAAACGGGATTTCCAGAACACTGATTTCGCTTCCCTGGAGGCCTTGCTGCGTGCGGGCCACACAGCTTGGAGGCGGTCATCAAGGCAGCCTGACAGAGCTATGAATTAAAAAAGAAAAGGAAAGGAAAACAGAAACAAAACCACCCCAAGTCTGTCTTTTCTCAAACTAAAGGAGAAACGGAGGGATGGTGCGGCCTCCAGCGGGCCCGACGGTTAGGAGATGATGGCCGGGGACCACCTGGGCAGAGTCAGATTGTCAGCACTCGCTGACCGCTTCCTTGTGGGTCGACGCAGGTCCTTGTACTTGTCCTCGCAGAGGCGAGAGATGGCCTGAGGGGCAAAAGAGAGACAATTCAGGTGAGGGCCAGCCCCTAAGTGCTCTCCACGCCCTCACTCATCGGACACCAGCCACTGCCGGGTGCCAGCATGGTTCCAGATGCTGAGGACATGAGGGGACAACACTGACAAGAGTTCCTACCCCGTGCAATTTTCACGCTGTGGTCCAGAGCTGTGCCGCTCACAACGGGGACCACAAAGGAAGTATAGATGCAGGCCCCCGTCTCCAAAGTGCTTACGGTCTGAGAAAATCATCACAAAATGTGCAACAGTTCCAGGACAGTGTAGCCTGGGGCTCAGCTAGACGCAGGTTCGATGCTGGCTAACCACTCAGCAGGAGTGGGACCCGGGCCTGTGCCTAAGTCCCGCATCCTCATCTGCAAAAGGGGCAAGGAGCACCCACCCACCTTGTGCGGTGGTAGTAACACACCACAGCTTCGTGCTGGGCCACACTGGGAGTCAGAGCCACTGACCGAGTGTCTGAGTCAACTCTAGCCAACCGATGAAGAAAGGAACAGGAAGGGGCCAATGTAGCAAGGACAATCCACACTGCCCTCATTATCCTGATGAAGACAGTGAGACTCTGGAAGACCCTCAGCCAAGAGCAAGGCTCAGCCTTTCCGGGGGGTCGGAGCCCAGTCACAGCTCTTTCAGGGTTACTCCTGGGTGCAGGTTGAGAGCACATCAATGACAAAGTGGGAGCCAGCTCACATCACCCCAGATGTCTTGTCCTGCTCACATTCACCTTTCTTTCTGTCAAAATAACCCAGGGGTGGGGCTGACTTTACTTATGATGATGCAAACATGAGGTCTTTTAACTTGTATACAATTCAAGCAATAGGCCAGGGACGAAGCAGGGGCTAGGAAAACACCTGGCAAGAAGTCACCATCAAGGGACAAAGGCACAAAAGCAGCAGACCCTGATCACATCATCATGGCTCTCACTGGAGTGACAACAATAATCCTTCCAGCTGCTCCCTTCAGCTAACAATCCTCCCTGCTTCCCTTCAGCTAACTCTGTCATCTCCTCTCCCACATTTTCCTCCCGCCTCACCCACCCGCTCTGTGGTGGCCACTCCAATCCCTGCCACCTGAGCCTGAGCTGGTAGCCCTGTAGGTTCCGAAGCAGCTCTTCCCTCAGGCTGGAGGTTTCTGCAAAGCTAAGACATCCCACGCTAGAGTCCTCAAGGAACCATGGCCGACTCAGTGAGGCTCCTGGCAATGGCAACCCCCGCCCCACTGCTGCTTTTGTGCTCACCTCCTAACACACTAGTTTATTATTTTGTTTAATAAACTAGTATTATGTTTACTGTTTACTGTCTGTGTCCTCCCAGCAGAATGTAAACTCCAAAAAGCTAGTTTTGTTCACGATGATGCCTGGGATCAGGGGACCCTAAGTAAATAGGTGCCGAATGGATGTGTAAGCTCCAAGCAAGACGAGCACGTGACAGGGGCATGCGCGTATCACGCTATGGTCGAAGTACTGGGAACAGGGTGCTGACAACTGATTCTCATTTATTTTCAGAAACCCATAACTGCACTTGGAACTGCAACTTCAGTGGCAGCTAGGAGCAGGGATTAGAAGAGAGAAACAGGAGTCGAGGACGTCTTCCTCCAAATGACAGATGAATGAGGACAGGAGATGGCCTAGAACACTGGGAATTCCCCATGTGAAACACATTTCACACACTAATGCAGGTGACACACTTTAAGAGAAAATCAGATCCCTCATAGACAGGAAAGCAACGATTTTTGAAAGTAAATTATTTTCGTTTATTTAAACTCTCTGAGATTACTGTGTATGGTTTCTCAGCTTATGAACAGTACAAAGGTCTGAATGGAATATCATAATGATGAAAGAGCAATGTACGATCTTATTCTAGATTTCACAATGTAAACTCTGAGCTTTCACCCCATCTCCCATATGCATACAGAGATACTAACTTATGTCAAAGAGAAATGACCAGGCTAATGAAAAGACCACTTTGCCTTGGTTCCTGGTACACACCAGCCTCCACACTCTACCTTGCACCTATCAGATCAGCCATGTGTACTGCGCCTGAGCAGTACTGAGCTTCAGGTAAAAGCCACTTCAAGTACATCTCACTCCCCCTTGCTTTCCACGATGGGGTTCAAGTTTGCTAACCAAATGGACTAAGGGATGCTGGGGTCTGGAGAATAATGAAATCCATTCCTTAAAAATTATTTCAAAGGGATGCCAAAGTGCTTTTCCAGATAGAAGCACTATCCTTCCACAGAGGAGGGTCTCAGGAAGCTCCGATTCTCGGGAGGAGGGAGAACACTCTTGTCAGTACTATGGGCCTTCATCAGCCCAGTGAGCCTATGGAGCACTTGGTGTGACAGCCCCAGGAGCAGGCGAGCACCCCCTCTTCCCACTCAGATAACCTGCCAGACTTAACAGCAGGCACCAGCGAGTCCCGTGTCAGCCAGCCTGTGTACCCGCAGTGCGGCTGACCTGCAACACTGGACGCTCTCCTTCGGAGAGCCACGAGCGGCAGACAAAGGGGCTGCTTCCAGGAGCTCCACACCCATCCCCTCGGCAGGACAGCAGCCACTGGGCATGAGTGCTTCCAGGGCCTGCCACTTGGGCTCAAACACAGCGCCTGCTCACTGTGAAATGAAAACTATTTCATGTGTGTACCCGTTGAGAGTCTGACAACACTTGTCTGGTTTTCCATTTCTTGCTCAAGAGAAATGGGAGATTTAACTGAGCAGCTGCTTCCTAACAGCCAGCACACAATTATAATAAAGTGGCTGAGTTTGGAAAACCTCCCTGGGCTTTT
Source organism: Mustela lutreola (assembly GCF_030435805.1). Taxonomy (NCBI): domain Eukaryota; kingdom Metazoa; phylum Chordata; class Mammalia; order Carnivora; family Mustelidae; genus Mustela; species Mustela lutreola. The sequence goes on along the minus strand of NC_081297.1, from coordinate 34,058,934 downwards.
ATTTTAAACACTGTGGGCCATATCCAGTCTGTTCCAGTTTTACTAAGTTTCTTCTTGGGATCGGCATACTATGTACTTTTTACAATTTTATTTAAAATCTTGGCTTGTTTAGGCTTGCAAACCATAATAACCTCTTCCCCTGTATCTCTAGACTTTGTTTCGTTCACAGCTATTAACCCTGTTAGACCAGCATGCTAGCCACCCTAACCCTGTACCGAATCAGGGGATAACATGTCACTCAGATCGGACAATAGGGCAGGCAGCACAGACCTCCTGGGTCTCACCAAGCTTGGGACGTGACTGTACCATCTACTGCTTTGATCAAAGGGTCTATGGGATGTGACCACAACAGTGCCTGGAGATGAAAGTACAGAGAGCCTGGGCACCCCTTCTCTGGAGGAAGGGGTTCCACCAGTGATCCTCCTGGTCACCCCACCACTTTTCATTCAGTCACCAAGTCAGTGGGAAGTGCAAATATGAAGCTGAGCTATGTACACAAGTCATGAGCACAGAAGGTACACAGCTTAACGCAGATGACCCCAAATCCAGACCAAGACCCATGGGGCTAGCCCCAGCTCTAACTGGGCTGTGAGGAATAAAAAATAAAAAGCAGAATATACAAACTGAGGGTTGCTGGGGGGTGGGGGAGGAGGGACAGGGTGGCTGGATTATGGACACTGGGGAGGGCATGTGCTACGGTGAGTGCTGCGAACTGTGTAAGCCTGACGATTCACAGACCCGTACCCCTGAAGCAAATAATACTTATGTTACTAAAAAAAAAATAAAAATAAAAAAGCAAAATATAACCTTTTGGGATTCCCAATCATTAGGGTCATCTGGTATCTTTTTCCTTGTAACAGTGCATGTCGAGAAATACTTTTTTCTGAGCATATCTTTTTAAAAACCAGGTTTTTTTTTTTTTTTTTTAACATTTGAAGATTAGAAATGAGGCACATTATTAAAACTATGATTGGATGAATTATAATCAACTAAATGACCTCATCAACTCTAAATCCAGGGTAACCTGTCTGTATTTCCTAACAACACACAGTGGGAGAAATCAGCACGGTGACCTCCCACTTCTGGGAAACGCAGATGAGGCTTTTGCAATACGGCGTCAAAAACCAGTATGTGAAAGCCTCTTACCTCGAGCTTGTGAGCCCTCTCCCGGCTCAGGGGCTCCAAGGGAAAGCTCAGGTTGTTTGCTTCTGCCAGAGAACGAAGATCAAAATAATACTTGGCATAAACACTGGAAGGAACGTTGATGTTGAACTGCAGCAATTCAAGAAACTGTCGCTCCAGCTCATTCCTGCAAGCAAAGACAGCAAGAGCTCACGTTTAGCCGCCCTACCGGGCTGCGTGGCCCACCACGGCAAGGTGCTAGAGATCAGACTGGAGGAAACTGTGACCTCCAGAGAGGAAAGCCATCCAAGTAACTGCCTGGCTGGACACCAGAGTTGCAGTTTAGCCACCAAGTAGGTGTTAAAAGCCAAATGATCAAGTGCCCAGAAGGGTGAGGCCTGATTAGCCGGGGGGACCACCTGCAAGTGCTGGAGGGTGATGCATCTCACAGAGACCCAACTGCACGCACAGAAGCTCTGGCTTCAAACCCCAGCACGATCCACCAAACATGGGGCAGATGAAGGAATCAAGAGGGGCCAAGTGGAGTCTGGCAAGGGGCCAAGACAGGAGCCCAGGGGAAAAGCCTCTGTTACCCCTAGAGGCCCGTCCTTCCTCAGTGGCCCTTCCCTGGGAGAAGAGTGGAGGAAGTGCGATAGGGGCCTCCCCAGGCAAAGCGGGGTGTGGGAGAATGAATCACAGCCCTGGACTCAGAGAAAGGGAACCCGCCAACTCTGAAGAATGAGAGCAGTACTTCCCACACCTGAGCACACATCTAATCCTGCAGAGGGCTTGTCAACATGGACTGAGGAGCCCACCCCAGGGCTGGTTCAGCAGGGCTGGGGTGGGCCTAAGAACGTGTCTTTCTAACAAGCTCCCTTGGGATGCTGACACGGCTGGTCTCAGCTCAAACTTCTAGAACCACTCATCCCCAGACACTGGTCAATAAAGGAGCCAACACTGGCTCCATCTGATCCAACTGGCCAACCCATTTATAGTTTGATGGAAATGAATGATGGGTAGCCAGAATAAATTTTAAAACTTCTATTTGGAGACCTTCCCCATGTCAATTACCTTTTATATCAGGTTCATTTCTTAACAGTTAGTACCTGGAGGGAGAAAAGTCCTCAGCGATGGCTCAGTTTGTTGAGACTGGTCCCAGGTCGGGCACGCAGTTTCAGCATTGTCTCCCCCTTGAAACACCCTGTGCTCCCAAGCACACTACACAGCCCTCAACTTCTGTCCTTTATCAGACTCTACCGCAAGCGTCACCTTAACTCAGTGTCCCTGCCTGTATCCTCCTAGCCAGAAACCAGGCCACCTGGCCCCATCACAGTACCTGATATACAGATAATGTTTGATAATTACCCTTACTGAATGGAGCAGGCCAAGCTCAGCTTGGGTGGAGGGATGGAGGAAGGCTTCCCAGAGAAGTAAGAGGTGAACTGAGGGTGGAAACACAGAGCTCTAGTGGAGAGGAACAAGGGTTGGGGTAGACGATTTCTGGCAGGAGACCTGATCGCCATCTCCTATAAGTGAATCTGTCCCAAATCCTGTCCCAAGTGCTAGGCCTCACCCCAACTATCCCAGACCGCTCTCCATGGGCTCCACTGAACACCAAGTTCAAGTTCCAGATCCCGGATGCAGGCACCTGATGTTTTATAGCCTCAGACTAACTCAGCACCATCCTGTCCCCATGGTGTACCCGAGAACTCGTCTGTCTACCCCCTGTGAGTGACCTCACTAAGCCATCAGAGACTGAAAGGACTCTGTCCCAGTCTTGTGTTGTTATGACAGCAAGGGACAGGAGCACCGAGGTGGTGGGGAAGGCAGGCTGGCATCTGAGCAAGACTGGTCAGATAGAGACGATACTGGGCAAAATGGGAGTTGGTACAGAAGGTTCGTGGTCCTCAGTCTGGAGGACTAAGAAGTCACATTCAGGTGTTTTCATCAGAGAAACACCATGATTTGTCGTTTCTATACAGTCTAGTGAATGGAGGTGACCTCCAAATGGGCTTATCGTGCTAAATTTTAGTCTTTTAAAGAGTCTAAATTATTTTGACTTATTTAGGATAATTTTCACTTTAAATATTTTTTATTTTTGCTTCCTTTAAATGAAATTTAACAAGAGATCATCCTGCAAAATACTGGAACTCAGCTAAGATATTAATGAAACAAGAGTGTAAAAATACTGCCAAGGCCAGAGGTGCCAAAACAAATGGGCTAGAAGGCACTCTCCCTGGGGGACTGTGGGACAGCCCGGGGACAGACTGCCGACTGGTGGCCAAAGGCGCTACTGCAGCTCTTACTCTCTGGAGGCTAAGAAAAACTCGCCTTTTTCGGAGAGCTAGTCTGTTACTCCTGGCCCAGAGGGTAGCAAGGTAGCAGTGACTCTTGTTGAGGGGATACTCTCTGACTAAAGTCAAGAGGAATCTCTTTTGGAACAAGGTGGCATTTTCCTCAAGATTCCTTGGGAAAAAATAGTCTTTCTTCGGGGGTTTCTTTTTTAAGCTCTCAGGGAAATAGGGGCCTTACAGCTGCTGTGCTTTCTAACTAAGGCAAGATTGAGCAAACAAAAGTAATTCCCGGGCGCCTGGGTGGCTCAGTGGGTTAAGCCGCTGCCTTCGGCTCAGGTCATGATCTCAGGGTTCTGGGATCGAGTCCCGCATCGGGCTCTCTGCTCTGCAGGGAGTCGGCTTCCTCCTCTCTCTCTCTCTTCCTGCTTCTCTGCCTACTTGTGATCTCTCTCTGTCAAATAAATAAATAAAATCTTTTTAAAAAAAAAAAAAAAAAGTAATTCCCGAAGTCTGAATTCCCAAACTGCAGTGGGACAGCTTGCAGGGACATGTGACAGCTTGCTGCATGACAAATCACAAAAAATACTAACAGTGACACAGAGAGAATAGGCTTGATGGAATTACTGCCCTCAACAGCATAAGCAGGAGAAAATCATTCCGATTAAAAATTTATAAGAACTAAACTCAAATCTGTAAACAAATATATTCAGAAATACATGTTATATTAAATCAAAACTATAAAGAAACCCAACTGAATTAGCACAATTCACAACTTGTGAAGGGACCTCTAAAATGGAGTAAGGATTTTATCATCTAAACATTTACCATCTATCTGCTTTTCTAGAAAAACGGGTTCACTTTACAAAACCAGCCACTAACAGCCTGGCAATCCCACTTCTGGGCACAGACGCAAAGAACTGGAAGCAAGGACTCCAGGAGAGATCCGTGCACCCGTGCTCCCGGCAGTGTTACTCACAGCAGCCAAGGGGCAGAAGCAGTACAAGTGTCCAGGTGTCCAGCAATGGGTGAATGGATAAACAAACAGAATATGTACAAGGACTGTAATATTTTTTACCTTAAAAAGGAAGAAAATTCCAGTATGTGCTGCTACACAGATGACCCCTGAGGACACCATGCTAAGTGAAATAAGCCAGTCACAAGGAGACAATACTGGGCAAGTTCACTTCTGTGAGGCATCCAGGGTAGTGACATTCAGAGACAAAGCAGAATGATGGCCAGGGGGAGGGGGATGTGGGGCCCTATTATTTACTGGGCACACAGTTTCTGGTTGGTGATCATTGCACAACAATCTGAATGCACTTAATGCCACATAGCTGTACACTTAAAAATGGCTAAAATAATCAATTTTATGCCATGCATATTTTACCACAATTAAAACTGAAAACCAAAGACCAGGCACCCTACACCATGGAGGGTGGGAGGTTTTTGTTGTGTCTATCTGCTATGCAGCACTGAAACCAGTCTCTTGGAGCCTTCCCATTGAGATCGGGAACACAAAAAGGATGCCCACTCTATCCACTGTTGTCCAACATAGTACTAGAAGTCCTAACAACAGCAATTAGGCAACAAAAAGAAATAAAAGGTATTCAGATTGGCAAAGAAGTCAAACTCTCCCTCTTCACAGATGACATGATACTTTATATGGAAAACCCAAAAGACTCCACCTCCAAACTCCTAGAACTCATATAGCAATTCAGTAACGTGGCAGGATACAAAATTGATGCAAAGAAATCAGCTGCTTCATTATACACTAACAATGAAACTGTAGAAAGGGAAAATTAGAGAATTGATTTCATTTTTATAATATCTCCAAAAACCATAAAATACCTTGGAATAAACCTAACCAATGAGGTAAAAGATCTATACTCGAGGAACTACAGAACACTCATGAAAGAAATTAAAGAAGATACAAAAAGATGGAAAAACAATCCATGCTCATGGATCGGAAGAATAAGCATTGTTAAAATGCCTATGCTGCCAGAGCAATCTATACTTTCAATGCCATTCCGATCAAAGTATCATTTTGCATTTTTCAAAGTGCTGGAACAAACAATCTACAACTTGTTTGGAACCAGGAAAGACCCCGAATCACCAAGGAAATGTTGAAAAAGAAAAACAAAGCTGGGGGCATTACACTGCCTGATTTCTCCTTATTTCAGATTCCTTGTTTATATTTGAAAATGACTTTTCCAAGGTTACTGCAAAACAAAAACAAACCAACCCCAAAGTTTAATTTCTTTTAACAGCATTTCTGCCTGTCAAAGTTCATCCTCCCTTTCCCATGCATAGAAACTGTCATTAGGTGCTCAAAGCTGACATGTGGTGGTTTGACCACTTACTGTTGGCAAGATAGAAAGAAACAAAGACTGGCCCATGGCCCTATCTTGCCGCACAACGTCAGCCTGAATCTGAAGTCTGTCTGACTGATGCTGATGGCCCCAACGGTCCACCTGCAAGTTTCAGTGATACTTTTTAAAATGTTCTTCAACCTGCGATCCCAGCCATTTGCACACACAATCAGCTGCCTTCCAAGCCAGAACCCCACTGTCTGAAGGTGGAAAGGACTCCAAGTCCAGGTCCTTCAATGTTGGATGATTCTTTAGCTGGAAATGAACCTGGGCTCAGAAATATCAGGACGGTCACATCAGGACGCTAGGACACAGGCAAGGCCACAAAGAAGGGTGCAGAAGAAGACAGAAGTACAGACGCCTGGAAACAGCACCAACACGCAAATTTTTATAAAGCTTCCCATCTGAAACTTGGGAGTCGTCTCCCCACTAAGAAGCCCCAAGGGAAAGCTTAGGGTGCCTCTGCCAGGAAATGAACACTTGCTACTGACATGAGACTAACACAGTGCCAAGTGCCAGAGCCCCTAGTTTCCAGCGATGTCCCACACCACTCCCTCTCCCCAGACTGGGTACCTCGCAGCCATTGCTGCCCCCAAGTTCATATGGTTTGACTGAAAAAAAACTGAAATCAAGCACTCATTTTTTAATATTCAAACAGGAAATTTGGGATTCTGTATAGATACTACAAAGTAACTTAAAGCCCCCTCCACAAGCCTGGTTCAGCCACACAACCCCCTGTATGGCTTCTTGAACACATCAGATCTCATTCCTTCTCAATAAAGTTTACTGGATGTGTCAGTTTGCTATTGTAGCAAAATACCCCAAGACTGTCCTGTGTGCTGCCTATAACCTAATCTCTTGTTTAGGACACATCATATTTGATTCAGGTCTATTCTAATGACCTCAATTTGACTTAATTACTTCTTGAAACACCTGATCTCCAAATACGGTTACACGTATTTGAGGTACTAGGTACTAGGGGTTAGGACTTCACACGTGCATTTGAGAGAGATGCTACTCAGCCCTTGACACTCTATCTTCTAGCCCCTCAAAATTCACATCCACCTCACATGCAGAAAACATATACCCCCTCCCAACAACCCAAAGGTCTTAAACCATTCCAGCATCAACTCCAAGTTCAAAAATCTCAACTAAATCAGGTATGGTTGAGCCTAGAGGTCTAATTCATCCTGAGGCAAAATTCCTCTCCAGGTGTGAACCTGTGAAGCTTCCTCACTGTGGAAGTTATCTGCTTCCGAAGTACAATGGTCACACAGGCATAGACAGATGTTCCCATTACAAAAGGGAGAAATCAAAAAGTAGAAAGGGTTCTTGGGTCTCAAGCCAGTCTGAAATCTAGCAAGGCAAATGCATTTGATTTTCAGGCTTGAGAATAATCTTTGGCTGATGCTTTAGCATCCAGCCCAGTGAGAGGAGAGCCCTGCTGCTGGGCTCTTAGCCAAGGGCAAGCAGCCCCACATCCTAGCCGAGGGGGAAGCAGGCAAAGACCTGGACCTGCTGTGCCCATGGTGGCAAAAGCAGCCCTGCCCACATGCAAACTGCCTCCCATGGTCATTTTCCCTTTTTAAGGATAACACGTCAGAGTAGACAGGTCTTCTGGAGAATCCTGAAGTTCGACAGCCTTCCTTCATTTTGTCCTGTTTTTTCCCCTTCAGTTTAAACTGGGAGCACTTCCGCCGGGATGACTGATTGGAACACCAAGCCACACTCTTAATCTCTTGAGCAAATACTGTACAGCCATACCATCACTGTTCTCTCCAGAGCACGCTTTCTCATTTTTTGCAATAGGGATAAGCAGAGGTTGGAAAATTTGAGTTCTTCCAAATCTCCAACATCTGGTCCCTTCTTGTTTAACAACTCCTTCTTCAATTTCTCTCTCCTCAGATTTTATTGGACGTAGCAAGAAGAAACCAGGCACGGTTTCTAGACACTCCGCTTAGGAATCTCCTCAGCTAAATATTTGAGTTCATTCTCGAATATTCCACCTTACACAAGCACTAGAACACAACTTGGCCAAGTTCTTTGCCACCGTGTAGCAGGTACTGCCCTTGGAACAGTGTCCAACAGCAGCCTCTCATTTCTGACACCTCACTCCAGAAGCACCTTTAACAGTCCTATTTCTAGCAACATTCTGTTTGCAGTACATTTCTATCTCTAAGATTGCAAGAAGCTTCCTCTAAAGCTCTCTGCTTTCTGAGTCCTCGTCAGAATCACCTTTCTCAACCATATCTCTCCCAACCAGCTCTTCAAGGTAATCTAAGATTTTCCTAACATGTGCCTCAAAATTCTGGAAGCTAGTTTCCATTAGCTAGCTGCAATGCGACCTCCACATCTCTAGGTAACTGTCAGAGCAGCACCCCACTTGCCAGAATCAAGTCTGTGTCAGCCAGCAAGGGGCTGCCATAACACACTACTGCAGACTGGGGGTTTAAACAGCATTAACTGATCTTCTCACAGTTCTGGAGGCTGGAAGTCCAAGATGGGGGTGCCAGCAGCAATGTATTCTTCTGAAGCCTCTTTCTTGGCCTGCAGATGGCCATCTTCTCTCTGTGTCATGTCCTCGCATGGCTGTCCCTCTGCCCGTGTGGTATCCCAGTCTACTGGATTAGGGCCTGCCCTCCTGACCCTGTTTTAAATCAATTACCTCTTTACGACCTTAGCTCCATATAAAGATACATTCTGAGGCAGTGGGCCTTAGGCTTCAACACAGGAATTCTGAGAGAACACAATTCGGCCCATAACAGTGGCTATCTGCTGCAGCGCTCAGCGGGCCACTGGGCTTCATGCTGGTCTATGTATTCCCTTACAATACATAAACGCTTTCTCCAAGTGTGCCTAAAAACACAATAGCATCAGGGAACAGATTTCTAGATCTGTAACTTTCATTTCTCACTGTTAGAACTGACTTGTCCAAGAACACATCAAGCATGTAGGTGCTCCTTCTGGCTCCTCCCTTCCCACTCTCTTGCTCTGGGAGAGAAAGGCAGGTTGTTCACCCTCCCTTACTGAGGATGCCCCCCACCATGTGAAAGACCTGCATGGTAGAGCAAACATCGGATTACCAAGCATCTGCTCTTTTTATCTTCCTCTGAATTGCCCCTGTCCCCTTTGAAACCCTAGGCCTCTACCCCATTCCTGAGCTCAGATGGCATTTAAGCCTCACTCGCCTGAGTGGCTTTCAGTCTCATATTTTTATGGGGCTCCCATATGTACAAAATTAAATTTGTTTTTCTCCTGTTGGTCTTATGTCAATTTAATTATTAGACCTAAAAGAACCTAAAAGGGGGAAAAAGGGAAAATTTTTGTTCCCTGCATACATACATCACCAACACAACCAGGAAAGGGCAACCATGATGTTATTCCTACAGCACACAACTCAGTGTCAAACAGTATCACGGAGCTGACGGAGTAATCCCCCAATAAAGGAAATGAGTCAGAACTTCTTACCACCTTGCATCCTCTTCTGTGGTCCTGATGACAATTATTTTAGTAGTTGTTTTCACTTTGAAATATAATCAAGACTTTAATTTTTCTTACTATCAAAAACTTCTTTACACTTGTCCTCCCTCTTTATAATAAAGAATTAGAGACACAGGAAGGAGTTTTATAGGTCTACAGCAGAAATAGGCTCTGTAACAAAAGACCCAAGAACATAAACTAGTGTGCCTCACAGGGTACCCCCCAAATGGGGTCCCATCTAATCAGTAACCAGAGGCAAGGAGGGCCTTAGGCTAGTGAAGAACCCAGGGTGCCCACAAGACACCCCCACCAGCAGCCTGCACAGGCACTGTGAGGATCCCACATTCCCAGGATTACTGGGTCCAGGAACACAGAGGTGGACTGAGACATGGCTAGGAAGCTCCTCCAGACTAAAGCTTCCTCAAGGAAGCTGTAGCAGACAATATTAGAAAAATTTTAGCAAAAATAATGTCAGAAGTACTAAAAACCATATGGAACTGTAGATAGTTTATCCTGATTGTTTTCCAAAACAGCTCCTTTGTCCTAAGAGGCTCTAAACCTATTTCCTGTATTCCCAGACCCTAGACATCACAGACAATAGACAGGTCTCCGGTTAACAATCCTCACCTAAATCTAAGGACTGAACCATCTGAGAAATCCCAAGATCACCCTGAGAGCTATGGGGATGGACCCCCTTTGCCCCTCAAGCTTATGGCGCTTCCACTGAGCTGAGGCTCTGAGACCAGCTGGGGGAGAACATGCAGCCCTGATGAGACCCATGAGAGGACCCACGGACAGAATGAGCAACTGAACTTGTGAGTTCTCCCCGAAATGAAACAGAAACATACTATTTTAGCTCTTCTGCCTTTTGGGCATGCTGCTGCCCACAAAAGACTGGTGTGGGACATTGTTATGAGTCTGCAGTGAGGTACAGAGCCAAAATAGAAGCCATCATAGTCTGGTGACAGCATTAGTCTATACCTTTCTGATGAAGGTAAAGGAATGTCTGTCCACAATATAGTCTCAGTAACTAGTTTCACAAAATCAAAAATAGTATAACCAATACCTGTTCATGATCCTAACGCAGAGTAGTACAGGTGTTTGCATGTAATGTTCCACAGTTGTGTCCTTGCTGTACCCACTCACGAATTTTGACCTTCGGTCAAATTCATTCCCTCTTTACCACACACACCATTTAGAGGGACACATTTCCTTCCCAAACAGTACCTCCCCTCGCCCCCACACCAGCACACACACTTACATGTCCTCCACTGTGATGTCTTTCAGGATCTGACAGTAGTCCACATTCCACACAGCCTGGTCATCCCAAACCTTGGAGGCCAGCAGGATCGCTCCTAGAACAATCCGCTTCCAGTTGGCTGGACAGATGTCTATCTCTGCATATGTTAAAAGTCTTTCAAGGTATACCTGGGAAGACATGAAAATGCCGGAGATAAAGGACTTGACTTGTTTTGTCCTACATGCTAGCACACATAAATTCTAAAACCGCCTGACTCCATTTGAACAGCTACTTTAAGCAGGGATTTTCCCCCTGATCATACCTATTTTTAAAAAGTCAGAGGGCTCAGCTACTGTGATGGGAAAGGGACACCATCCATAACTGCAACAGTGTGGATGTAACTGGATCACAAAAGACTGAGGCAAGCACAAACTCCAGATACCACAGGTTAATTTCTCACTCATATCACATCAACTACAGTATCAATATAGATTCAACACACAATAGTACAAATTTCAACAAACAGTGTCAAAGGAGCAAAGCGATTCTTCTCTATCTCGTAAAGTTCTTATTTTGAGGTAATTATTAATTTACACACAGCCGCTGATAAAGCTATTTTTTATTTTTGTGGTAAAGTATACATAACATTTACCATTTAGCCATTTTTAAGTGTACAGTTCTGCAGCAGTAAGTACATGCACATTGTTGTAAAGTCACCGCCATCTCTGTCCGCAGAGCTTTCTCACTATCCTGAACAACTCCCTGATCCCTTTTCCCCAACCTCTGTCTCCAGGAATTTGACTACTCTAGGAATCATTCAATATTTGTCTTTTTGTTCTGGCTTTTCTCATTTAGCATGTCCTCAAGGTTCATCAAAGTATGTAGCATATATTAAAATTTCTTTCCCTTTCAAAGCTGAATAATAATCCACTGCCTGTATATATCACATTTTGTTTATTCATTTTTCCATCAATGGACATTTGAGTTGTTTCCACCTTTTGGTTATTGAGAATAACTGGTGTACAAGTACCTGTTTGAGTATTTGCTTTTGCTTCTTTTGGGTACAGACAGAGAAGGAGAACTGCTGGATCATATAATTCTATGTTTAATTTTTTAAGGAACCACTATACTATTTTTCCATAGTACCTAGGCCACTTAACATTCCCAACAGCAATACACAGGGTTCAATCTCTTCATATCCTTGCCAACATCAGTTATTTTGTTTTCTGTTTTTTGTTGTTATTTTTTTTTTAAATAATAGTCATCCTAATGTGTGTGAATTAGGTATTTCACTGTGGTTTTGATTTGATTTCTAAATGAAATAATTTTAGCTGAAGTTGGAAAATGAAACCCAGTAACATAAGATTTATAAACTGGCAAAATTTAGCTTGAAGACAGATATTAGAAATACCCACAAAGTGCTTTGCTTACTTTGGGTCACAAGGTAAGAATCTGTCTTGAAGTTTCCCTTCTATTTATCAGCATGTTTTATACTGCTCTGAGCCATGGAATTATTATTTCTATAGTTTATCAACACATTAATGTGATGAAGGTAAAGGATGAAGGTAAAGGAATGTCTGGAACTACTGGATCAGAACCTTCTCACATGGTTGGTGGGAATGCAAGCTGGTGCACCCACTTTGGAAAACTGTGTGGAGATTCCTCAAAAAATTAAAAAACAAAGCTACCCTATAACCCTGCACTTGCACTACTGAGTATTTACCCCAAAGATACAGATGTAGTGAAAAGAAGGGCCATCTGTACCCCAATGTTCACAGCAGCAATGGCCACAATCACCAAACCGTGGAAGGAGCCAAGATGCCCTTCAACAGACAAATGGGTAAAGAAGATGTGGTCCATATATACAATCAAGTATTATGTCTCCATCAGAAAGGATCAATACTCAACTTCTGTATCAACATGGACGGGACTAGAAGAGATTATGCTGAGTGAAATAAGTCAAACAGAGAAAGTCAATTATCATATGGTTTCACTTACTTGTGGAACATAAGGGAATAACATGGAGAATATTCAGAGAAGGAAAGGAAAAGTGAATTGGGGGAAATCAGAGTGGGAGACAAACCATGAGAGACTGTGGACTCTGAGAAAAAAACTGAGGGTTTTAGAGGGGAGTGATGGGGGGATGGGTGAGCCTGGTGGTGGGTATTATGGAGGGCACGTATTGCATGGAGCACTGGGTGTGGTGCATAAACAATGAATCTTGGAACACTGAAAAAATGAAATTAAAGAAACAAAATGAATCATATATAAACTTTTAAGAACCTGCTTTCTAAAACAGATAACTCTAGATAGTGTTAAATTTTTCATAGTTTATAATGTCCATAAAGTCTTAAATATCATGTAATTTTTTAAAAGGCATGTGGTGGGGGGCGGGGCGGAGGATGTTCCTGGTTGGCTCCATCTGTTGAGTGTCCAACTCTGGTTTTGGTTTAGGTTGTGACCTTGAGGTTGTGGGATCAAGCCCCATGTCGGGCTCCAGACTTGTCCCTCTCCCTCTCCCCCTCCTATCCCCCAGCTTGCACTTGCTTGCTCAGTCTCTCTCTAAAATTAAAAAAATAAATCTTTTTTTAAAAAGATTTTATTTATTTATCTGACAGACAGAGATCACAAGCAGGCAGAGAGGCAGACAGAGAGAGGAGGAAGCAGGCTCCCTGCTGAGCAGAGAGCTGGATGTGGGGCTCGATCCCAGAACCCTGGGATCATGACCTGAGCTGAAGACAGAGGCTTTAACCCACTGAGCCACCCAGGTGCCCCTGAAAAGGGGTGCCCCTAAAAAATATCTTAAAAAGGGAAAAAATGTTAACACAAATAAGCAAATAAAGATAATTATCAGTTAAATATCAATACTCATAAATGAGATGGTGAAGTCCACACCTGTTATGACACCACGGTCTGGAGAAGAGACTGCACTTTGGGAAATTCTGAAGAAACAGGGCAACTAACTAAATGATTGAGAGAAGTTCACTAAATGACATTAATCCGTCAATAGAAGCACAGGATAATGCCAGAAGCAGACTAAAAATTATATAACACAGGGCCCACAAGATGAGAACAGATACATCAGAGGTGGTGTTAAACCCCTGAACTTAACCCATGGCTCCCTGTGTAACAGAGCAGCGACTATGTGCCAGGCACGGCACATCACTGGAGACACAGGAGGGAGGCACCAGTGGCTCTGGCCACACAGTGGAAAATGGGCTGGAAAGGAGCACAGCTAATAGGCATGGGAGACTGCCGCAGTCAGGATAGGAAGATCAGGGTTTGAATGGGGACATGACAGGAGAGACTGACAGTCCTATCAGACCGACCTAGAGTCCAGTGACCCCTGACAACCAAGAAGGTGAGCTGCTGCAGGAGACCTGAGGCTTCCAGCTCGTGCAGCTGGATGGGCAATGCCTTCTGAGACAGGGAGCCCTGTTGGGGGAAAGAGAGTTACAGGTGGAGAGCCCAGAGGACATTCCCCATGTAGGCAGTGCACACACACCTTGTGAAGCTTGAAGAAAACAGCTCTCAGAAATATGAGTGTCTCCACACATAAACAGAATTAAGGCCTGGGGAGACAGCTTAGGGAGAGAGAAAAGGAGGGGCCAGACCAGAGCCTTAAGAGTCCCTCCTGTTTTAACATCTGGGGGAGAGAGTAAAGAGGCAGCAAAGGAGAGGGAGGAATAAAATCTGGTATGTTCTGCTCTTAAGATGTGTAATACTTTGGAGAAGAAGCTACCAGGCAGACAGAGGTGTTCCTAAGTAGCTGCATTAGGCTTACAATATTAGACAGGGCTTATAAAAAGGGAATTGATCTCTTTCATAGTGAAAAATAAAAGATGTAAAAACACTTCAGGCAGTGACTTTGTGGGTAGAGAGGGGTGAGGAGGCCATGGGGGTGGGGACTAAGAAGGGCGGGTAAGGAGAGAGAGGGAAAGGGGAGAGAGGAGGAGAAGGGAGGAGAAAGAGAGGAAAGGAGGAAAGATGGAAGAAATGAACCTTAATGGAAGCGAAACTCTAGGCCAATAAAGAAAAGTCAGATTGGGGGCTCCTGGGTGGCTCAGTCAGTTAAGTTAAGAATCTGACTCTTAATTCTGGTTCAGGTCATGATCTCAAGTTTTATGAGATCAAGGCCTGAGTCCGGCTTCACGCTCAGCAAGAGTCTGCTCTGTCTCTCCCTCTGCCACTCCCTCATCTCTAATAAATAAATAAAATATTTTTAAAAAGAAAAGTCAAACCATCAGCTAGCAGCAGCTCCTCCACAGAGCTTCCCATGATTCTCCTGATCCCTAAACCATAGACAGAGAAGAGTCCTACACTGCCTCCAAAGCAGCAGGGGCTCCCTTATGGCTTCTGTGGCCAGCTCGTACCAGCCAAGTGTCTGTGAAACAGGTGCACGGTCAACACCCAGGGAGTCTGTCTGCCGCTCCCACTGAAACAGGGGTTCTTCCAAGATAGGGAGAGCGGGTGGCTGGCACTCAAATGTTTGCTGAATGAGCAAATAGATGAATAACAGTTCTTTTTCTTAAGAAGGGTTATTATTCCACTTTTCGTCCTTTATTAATGAATAAACAATTTTTTAAATCTTAAAAATCTAGACTCTTAAAGCTAACTTCAGATACCAGGTGTTCCCCAGAATGGATCAAAGGGGTACTATACTAAAAGCCAAAATCATGAGAAGAAATTACTAACATATTTCAAATTCCAAATAGCCAATAAACTGCTAAGAAGTCCAGTCTTAAATATACTGGAAAGTAATGAAACAGGAAACCATTATAGGGCAGGTCTACACTGATGTACCAGCAAATTAGTTTGGGTGATCCTTCCACTTACCCCACACCCCCCTGGCTGTGTTTTTCTGAGTATAGTGTAGGTAGTTGACTTCTCAGTCTCTCCACCTACTAAACCCCAAGTTTCCTGAGAACAAGGACCGCATCTCATTCCCACTTGTGTGCCCAGCATCTAGCCCAATGCTAGAAAAGGGTGTAACCTCAGAGTGCTTGATTCATGGACACATCACCCACGTAAGAGCTCTGGCTCTGGAATCTGGCAACAAGAGGGTACATTTTCATATGAGGGACTGAGGTAAGAATGAGGCCACAAAGAATGGCATTCCAGAAAGGGAACTGCATTGACAAAGGCAGAGTAGATTTAAAGGTGACACTGAGCCCATGGTTTGTGAGCCAGGTGTAGTAGTTCAGAGGAGGACTGAGTCCACTCTGCTGTACCAAGCACAGAAAGGCAAGAAGACCTTCCAAGAAGCCCCAGGAAGTCACACAGCATGGCATTCTTACAACATTATGGCACCTTTGTGGGAGTTTCCAAGCCTCTCTCGGTGAACAGCAACATAACAGCATTTGGTTGTGACACTTACTGGTGAGAAAAAGTAGGTCAGTGACTAGAGCTCAACGATATTTTCAATTTTTGAAGATTTTACTTTTTAATTGCATTTATTATGTTAAATGAGCAAAAAGAGTGGGCTAATGTTTTAGATCATGACTTTTGTTTGTGTGAAAATTGTCGTTCTTCAGGTAAAGATCCAGGCCAGGTCAAGCAAACTGCAGCCAGACTCTGACCTTGGTACCCCAGACTGCATCTTTTACAAAGGTGGACAATGAACTCTTTTCATTCTCCATCAGGAAGAGCTACACTTGGGGTGCTTGGGTGGTTCAGCTGGTTAAGTGACTGCCTTCGGCTCAGGTCATGATCCTGGAGTTTCGGGATCGAGTTCTACATCCCACTCCCTGTTCCACGGGGGAGTCTGCTGCTCCCTCTGACCCTCCCCGCTGCTTGTGCTTGCACTCTCTCACTCTTTCTCTTTCTCAAATGAATAATTAAAAAAAAAAAACCTTAAAAAAAAAAAGAAGAGCTACACTTGTGGTGAGCACAGCATAAAGAATAGACTTATCAAATCACTATGTTGTACATGTGCAACAAATTCAACACTGTGTGTCAACTACACTCAAAATAATTAAAAAATTAAAAATTAAAAAAGAATCACAAAATATATAATAATATAAATTAAAAGCAGAAAACTAAGACTGGACCTAAGTAAGTTTTCAGCTGGCTGTGGAAACAATGTTCACCCTAAGACTCTATACCTTTACATATATGAGGTATGCAAATCTCGCCAAGCTTCCCACTGAAACAGATTCTCATTGGCTCGGTGCAAGTGGGTGGCTACTCAATTTTCTTCTTACCTACTTTATACCACAGTTAGTAGACTTATTAATAAGTATGTTAATGATATTTACAGTAACATTTAATACTAAAAAGAACAAAAAGAATTCCATGTCTGATATTCCACTAGGGCTAACTAAAGGAATTAGGTATTACAATACACTGCATTACCAAGGGAAGGCAGCTGTTATGCTGGGAGATGAGGCATTCATAATAAGCTCCACTTAATAGCATATAATTTAGCAGAACTTGTCAGTAAGGCCACATTCAAGGATCAGCTTCAATTTCTTTAGTAAACTCCCAGTTGGATATTTTAATTCTCTGCTAAGTAAAATAATAATTGATTTTGCCTAAACAATATTCTTAGACCATTCATTGCTAATAGGACAAGCTTGTTCAATTAAATTTTCAGATTTAAATTCATGAGAAGGACTATCCTAGGAGTCTCTAGAAAATACAGGTTAGTGAGCAATTATAGAGTAATGAAAAGCATTCAGCTGACTGCATGTAACAAAACTGTTCAAAAGCATGGGGGAGGAATAAAATGGAAACTCTTGGAATCAAGGATATATACCAAAACCCTGATGGTACTGAAATTATTCCAAACTGATTTGAGAGCGTTAATCTAGGACTACCAGAGAACACAGTGATGTAGGAGGACCTGAAGTTCATCTCCTCCTCCCATGGATACAATTAAGTAACACCCACATCAGTGTGAATAACCCAGAAAACAACTTGAAGACTTCTCCACAGCTAAACATAAAGAAGAGGACACAATGAAGAGGGTAGCAAGGGCAGAGACATGGCTGGGAGCCAAATGGACTCACAGGGGCTGTCCCCAGGAGGGAGGGACGTATGGGCATGGAGAGGGGGAGAGAAACAGACCCTCACACCAGGGAGCTTGCAGGGGAAACCCACAAGGGGAAGACACATCCTAGCAACAATAGGCTTTGGAAACCAGAGGGGCATAACACCTGGAACTTTAAACATCAGTGTTCTCAACTCTGGGAGAGTAGGCAAGGTGAAAGGAAACGGAGTCTCTGCCCTTAGACAGCACAATAAACAGCCCCACAGAAATACAGCATACAAAGAGCAGTTTGAAAAAACCATTAGGGGAGGAAGATTTGCTTACTAATTCAAGCATGTCTGGAGGGGCAGAAACCCTTGGGAGACTTCCCCAGGAACAAAGGAGCTGGCAGGGGCCATCTCCCTCCCCTGCCCCCTAGCCAAAACATAAGGGCATGTGCTGGAACCAGCACAGTGCAAACGTGCTCCCACCTAACTTGCTTAACAGCATCCCCCCACACCCGGACATTCTCCCATGGATGTGCCCCCTCCAGCCAGGCCTCTGCTCCCACAGGAGGCCCAAGCAAACCTTGCTAACACTGTGTGTCCTAGACCCAGCTGCTTCTGCAGATCTGCCCTCTCCAACCAGCAGGCCAAGTCCCCAAAGCTAAGGTCCCCTACCTTAGTGGACCAGCACAAACTTTGCTAACAATGCCCACCTGCACCCACGTTCTCCTGCAGTCCTGTTTCCTCCAGTATGTTTTTGGCCAGAGCCCATCCAATGTGGTGCTACAACCCTGGCAATGTGCAAAGAGCCCCAACAGGGGCTAGCACAACCCCAAAGTGACTTCTACCCCAGGGACAGAGGAAGATAACCTCATATACCAGTCCAACTGTGACCCCAGCAGTGGCCTAAGGAGAGATATCTGGTATGACTGCAACACCTCCTTCCCCTCCTCCCCGCCCCCCACACAACCAACACTTCTCAAGGGACAAAACAGGGAAAGCCTCTGCCACTGGGTGCTACTACATCTCTGACAAATGCCTGGGCTGACTCAACTCAAGCCCAAGGCAGTCCCAGACTGGCCTATGTAGGAACCAAACCTTCCCAAAACAAGCAAAATGAGACACTGCAGGCTACTGGACTAAAAGCAAAAGTGGCTTCGCCACAATAGCAGGGCACACACAATACACCCAGGGACCCTGAGCGAAGCACCAGGTTCTGGGGAATAGGGGACACCATACTGCAGGATACTACTTCTTTACAAGATCACAAATTTCAACAGCAGGAGACATAGGTGACTTTCCAAAAACATAGAAACAGACACAGACACAAAATGAGGAGACAGATAAATATGCCCCAAATCAAGGGGAAAACACACACACACACACACACACACACACACACAAACACACACAGCAAGAGAGTTAAATAAAACAGAGATAATATGTATGACAGAATTCAAAGTAATGGTCATAAAGATACTCACTGGACTTGAGAAAAGGGTGCAAGGACTTCAGTGAGACCCTCAACAAAGAGACAGAAAACATAAAAAAAAAAAAGAGATGAAAAACTCAACATCTGAAATTAAAAATACACTAGATGAATAGCAGACTAGAGGAAGCAGAACTGACCATCATTTGAAGAACAGAGTAACAGAAAGTAATTGAGATGAATAGGACAGAAAAAAATAATAAAAAATGTGTAATGACATTCACATTACAGAGATCCCACAAGCAGATGACAGAAGGAAAATAAGGCAGAAAATTTATTTGAAGAAATAACAGCTGAAAACTTCCTGAATCTAGGGAAGGAAACAGAAATCCAGATCCAGGAAGCACAGAGAGCCCCCAGCAAAATCAACCCAAAGAGATCCACATTAAGACATACAGTAATTAACATGACAGAAAGTGATGACAGAATGTGAAAAGTAGCAACAGAAAAGAAGACATTTACATATGTGGGAAACCCTATAATCTGATTATCAGCAGATTTTTCAGCAGAAACTTTGCAGGCCAGAAGACAGTGGTATGATATATTCAAAGAGCTGAAAGGAAACAACCTGCAGCCAATCCTTCAGAACAGAAGGAGAGATAAAGAGTTTCCTAGACAAACGAAAGTTAGAGGTTCTCATGACCACTAAACAGCCCTATAGGAAATGTTCAAGGGGATTCATTGAGTGGAAAAGAAAGACCATAAGCAGAAGTAAAAAAAAAAAGTAGGAAGCACAAAAGGAGTAAAATTAAATATATCTATAAAAATCAGTCAAGGGGTTCACAGAATTAAAAGGAAGTAAAGTATGACACCACATATCTAAAATGTAACAGGGAGAAGAGTAAAGAATGGGTTCAAACTAAAGTGATGATCAATTTCATATAGACTGCTATATGCAGAAGATGTTATACACAACTCTAATGGTAACCACAGATCAAAAACCAGTAATAGATGTTAATATACCAATAATAAAAATGTAAACATGTAAATAATAAAGTTTATCACTAAAGAAAGCCATCAAAATGTGAACAAAAAGAGCAAGAGAAGGGACAGAGAAGACTACAAAAATAACCATAAAACAAGTAAGAAAGTGGCATTAAGTATATAACTGTCAATAATTACTTCGAATGTAAATGGCCTAAACACTCCAAAAAAAGATACGGGGTGACAGAATGGATAAAAAAGTATGACCCACCTATATGCTGCCTACAAAAACTCATTTCAGACCTAAAGACACATGAAGATTGAAAGTGAAGGGATGGAAAAGTATTTATCATGCAAATGGAAGTGAAAAGAAAGCTGGGGTAGCAGTAGTCATATATGACAAAATGAACTTTACAAAACAAAGACTTAACAACAGACAAAGAAGAGCACTATATAATTATAATGGGAAAAATCCAACAAGAAAATATAACAATTGTACATATTTATGCACCTTACATGGGAACACCCAAATATCTAAAGAAGCTAATAGCAAACATAAAGTAATCAATAGCATTAATAGTAGGGGACTTTAATATCCCATTTACAACAATTGGTAAATCTTATCCAAACCAAAAGTCAAGAAGGAAATACTGGCTTTGAATGACACACTGGACAAGATCGATCTGTTATATTCAGAATATTCCACCCTAAAAGAGCAGAATAAATATCCTTTGTAAGTGCACATGAATTATTCTCCTGAATTATTAGGCTACAAAACAAATCTCAACAAATTCAAAAGGACTGAAGTCATACATGCATCTTTTCTTACCATATGCTATGAAACTAGAATCAACAACATCAAAAATTTTGAAAACAACACAAATACATGGAGATTAAATAACATTCTACTAAACAATGAATGGGGCAACCAAGAAATCAAAAAGGAAATAAAAAAATAATAACGACAAATGAATTTGAAAATACAATAGTCCAAAATATTTGGGATGCAGCAAAAGAGGAAAGAGGGAAGTTTATAGCAATACAGGCCTACCTCAAGAAGCAAGGAAACTCTCAAACAACCTAACCTTACACCTGAAGGAACTAGAAAAACAAGTTCAAACACCACCCACCCCCGCTGCCAAAATATGAAGAAGAAACAAATAATAAAGATTAAAGCAGAAATAAACAAAATAGATACTACTAGCAATAGAAAAGATCAATGAACTCAGGAGCTGAGTCACTGGAAAGATCAACAAAATTGATATACCTTTAGCCAGCCTCACAAAAAAAAAAAAGAGAGCGAGAGAGAGAGAAAGAGAGAGGACTCAAATTCAGAAATGAGAGAAACAATAACCAACACCACAAAAAATAAAGAATTATAAAAGAATATTATGAAATATTATAAGCCAACAAACCAAACAATGTAGAAGAAATGGATAGATTTCTAGAAACTTATAACCTCCCAAAATTGAATCAGCAATAGAAAATTTGAACAGACTAATTACCAGCAATGAAACTGATTCGGTAATCAAAACACTCCTAAGAAATAAAAGTCCAGGAACTGATGGCTTCATAAGTAAATTCTATCCAACATTTAAAGAAGAGTTAATACCTTAAAAAAAAAAAAGAACAAGTCAACACCTATTTCTCTCAAACTATTCCAAAAAAAGAGAAGAGGAAGGAAAGGTTATGAGACCAACATTGTCCTGATTACCAAAACCAGATAAAGACAACATAAAAAAGGAGAACTACAGGCCAATACCTCTGATGAACATAGAGGAATATAGCAAACCCTCAACAAAATGTTAGCAAACTAAAATCCAAGGATACAGTAAAAAATCATTTACCACCATCAAGTGCGATTTGGGATGCAAGGGTAGTTCAGTATTTGCAAATCAATCAATGTGATACATCACATTAACGAAGAAAGAATAAAAATCATACGATCATTTCAAAAGACAAAGAAAAGGCATCTGACAAAGTACAGTATCCATTCATGATAAAAATCCTCAACAAAGTACATTTAGAGGAAAAATACCTCAACACAATAAAGGCCTTATAAGAAAAACCCACAACTAATAATATCCTCAGCTTTTCCCCTAAGGTGAAGAATAAGACAAGGATGTGCATTCTCACTTTTATTTTACATAGTACTGGAAATCCTAAACACAGCAATCAGACAACAAAAAGAAATAAAAGGCATCCAAGTCACTAAGGAAGAAGTAAAACTTTCACTATTTGTAGATGACATAATAGGACAATACATACAGAACACCTGAAAACCCCCACCAAAGAACTGCTAGAATTGATAAATTCAGCAAAGTCAAGGGTACAAAATCAATGTACAGAAATCTTGCATTTCTACACACCAATTAGGAAGCAACAGAAAGAATACAACCCCATTTAGAAGTGTACCAAAAACAATAAGATACCTAGAAATAAATCTACCCAAAAAGGTGAAAGATCTGTACTCTGAAAACTATAAAACACTGATAAAGAAACTGAAGATTAAACCAAGAAATGGAAAGACATTCCATGCTCATGGATTGAAAGAACAAATATTGCTAAAATGCCTGTACTATCCAAAGCAATTTACACATTTAATGAAATCGCTAACAAAACAGCAACAGCATTTTTCACACAACTAGAACAAATAATCCTAAAATTTGTATGGAACCACAAGACACCAAAGTTATCTTGAAACAGAAAAGCAAACCTGGAAGCATCGCAATCCCAGACTTCAAGTTATATTACAAAGTGTAATAATCAAAACAGTATGGTACTGGCAAAAAAATAGACACATAGATCAACACAACAGAACAGAAGACCCAAAAATAAACCCACAATTATGTGGTCAATTAATTATCAACAAAGCAGGAAAGAATATCCAATAAAAATAGTCTCTTCAATAAACGGTGCTAAGAAAACCGGACAGCCAGATGCAAAAGAATGATATTGGACCATTTTCTTATACCATATACAAAAATAAATCCGAAATGGACTAAACAACAAAATGTGAAACTTGAAACCATAAAAACCATATAAGACAACACAGACAGTGACTTCTTTGCTGTCAGGCATAGCAAGTTTTTGTTTTAGATATGCCTCCTGAAGCAAGGAAAACAAAAGCAAAAATAAACTCTTGGGACTACGTCAAAATAAAAAGCTTCTGCACAGCAGAAGAAACAATCAACAAAACTAAAAGTCAACCTACACAATGGGAGTAAATAATTGCAAATGGCATATCCAATAAAGGGTTAGCATCCAAAATATATAAAGAACTTAGAAAACTCAATACCCAAAAAACAAATATTCCAATTAAAAAATGGGCAGAAGACATGAACAGACATTTCCCCAAAGTAGACATACAGATGGCCAACAGATACATGAAAAAATGTTTATCATCACCTACCATCAGAGAAATGCAAATCGAAACCACAATGAGGCACCACCTCAAACTTGTCAGAAAGGCTAAGATCAATAATACAAGACATACAGGTATTAGCGAGGATGTGAAGAAACAAAAAACGCTCATGCACTGTTGGTAGAAATGCAAACTGGTAAAGCTTATGTGGAAAACAGCATGGAGGTTCCTCAAAAAGTTAAAAATGGAAATACTCTATATGATCCTGCAATCATACTACTGAGTATATAGCCAAAGAACACAAAAACACTAATTCAAATGGATACATGCACCCCAATGTTTACTGTGGCATTATTTACAATAACCAAATTACCGAAGCAGCCTAAGTGTCCACTGATTGATGAATGGACAAAGAAGATGTGGTATATACATACACAAACAAAGACACACACACACACACAATGGAGTATTATTCAGCCATTAAAAGAAAGAATGAAATCTTGCCATTTGCAACAACATGGGTGGAGACTGAATATAATGCTAATAAGCAAAATAAGTCAGTCAGAGAAGACAAATACCATATGACTTCGCTCATATGTGCAATTTAAGAAACAAAACAAACAACAAAGGGGGAAAAAAGAAAAAGACAAACCAAGAGACAAACTCTTAATTATAAAGAACAAACTAATGGTTACTAGAGGGGAGGGTGGCAGGGGGAGGAGTTAAATAGGTGCACTTGTAATAAGCACAAGCCTGATGTATGGAATTGTTGAATCACTATATTGTACACCTGAAACTAATATAACACTGTAAATTAACTAAATGTAATTAACTAAATGTAATTAAAATAAAATGAAATAAAAGTAATTAAAATAAAAACCTAAAAGAACAAAAAAGTCTGAGAAAGAGGACAAGAGGAGCCAGACAAGAGGAGCCAAAGGAGATATGACAACTAAATATAATATGGTATCCTGGATGAGATCCTGGGAAAGAGAAGGGACAATGGGTAAAACTAGGCAAATGTGAATAAAGCATGAACTTTGGTTAATCACTATCAGTTCTTTAATTGTAACAAATACACACATATAAGAGGCCAAAAATAATGTTATAGATGTTATATAATGTTACAGATGTTAGAAATAAACTAGGTTTGAGGTATATGGGAACTCTGTACTATCTTCACAATTCCTATATATCTAAAATTAAAAACTAACTCAAGAAAATGTATCAATAAAAATGAAAATGCAATATATGAAAATTTATGTAAAATACCTGAAGCTTAGAAGGATGTTTATTAAATCCCCATATTAAAAAAGGAGAAATCTCAAATCAATAACCTAACCTTCCACCTTAAGCTGTAATTTCTTTAGTTTAATTCCTACTTCGGTATTTTAATTCTCTACCAAGTAAAATAATATACAATTGATTTTTATGAACAGTATTTGTAAGTAACCAGAAGAAAAAGAAGAGCAAACTAAACCTAAAGTAAGCAGGAGGACGGAATTAGTAAAGATTAGAGTGGAAATAAATGAAATACATAACAGAAAAACAGAAAATCAATAAAACTGAATGTTGGTTCTTTAGAAAGATCACTAAAATTGATAAACCTTTAGCCAGACCAATCAAGAAAAAAAGAAAGAAGACTACAATTAGTAAAAGCAGGAAGAGAAGGAGACATTACAATAGACTTAACAGAAATAAAAATTATAAGGGAATACTATAAACAACTATCATCCAACAAACTGGATAACTTAGATGAAATGGACAAATTCCTAAATGACACAAACTAACTGAAGAAGAAATAGAGAATTGGAATAGACTTATATTAAGGAAAGAGACTGAATTTATAATATAAAAACTTCCAACAAAGAAAACTACTGACCAAAACGGCTTTGGTAGTGAATTCTACCGAACATTTAAAATAAGAATTAACACCAATCCTCAAACTCTTCAGAAAAACAGAAAGGCCCGGTGGTGTGCATTAAGGAGGGCACATATTGCATGGAGCACTGGGGCACTGGGTGTTATATGTAAACAATGAATCTTGGAACACTACATCAACTGGGGCACTGGGTGTTATATGTAAACAATGAATCTTGGAACACTACATCAAAAACTAATGATGTATGGTATGATGACTAAAATAACACAACAAAAAATGAAAATTAAAATTTAAAAAAAGAAAAAGAAAAAGAAAAACCGCAAGGGAAGGAATGCTTCCTAATCATGAGGTCAGCATTATGCTGATTCCAAAACCGAAGAGATCACAATACACTCAAAAAGGGCAATATCCCCTACAAATATAAATGCAACAATTCTCAACAAAAATTAGCAAACCAAATCCAGCAACACATAAAAATAATTTTATACCATAACCAAGTGAGTAATTTATCCCAGGAATGCAAGGTTGGTTTTAACATATCAATAAAGTAACGGAAAAACCAATGATCAATCTCAATACATGCAGGAAAAGCATCTGACAGAATCTAATACTCTTTTAAGAAAAACAAAACAAAACTCCACAAATTAGGAACACAAGGGAACTTCCTCAACTTGACAGAGGCATCTATGAAAAACCCACAGCTAACATACCCAACAGAAAAGGACGGAAAGCTTTCCCTATAAGATTTTGAACAAAACAAGGATGCGTACTCTCATCACTTCTATTCAACACTGTGCTAGAGGTCTAGCTAAGCCAAATAT
Source organism: Mustela lutreola (assembly GCF_030435805.1). Taxonomy (NCBI): domain Eukaryota; kingdom Metazoa; phylum Chordata; class Mammalia; order Carnivora; family Mustelidae; genus Mustela; species Mustela lutreola. Next base: position 34,032,974 of record NC_081297.1, on the reverse strand, counting down.
GCCAGAAAAAAAAAAACAGGAAAAACCATTCAGCTTAGAAAGGAAGAAGTAAAACTATATCTATTTGCTGATGACATGACCTTCCATATCAAAAATTCAAAGGAATCTAGTAAAATACTATTAGGACTAAAATGAGTTCAGCAATGTGGAAGAATACAAGATGAATCTACAAATATAAATTATATTCCTATACATTAGCAATAAACAATCTGAAAATAAAAATTAAGAAAACAATTCCACTTACTATTACATGAAACAGAATACCCAGGAATAAATTTATTAAGAAGTGCTAGACTTATGCATTGAAAACTATAAAACTTCTTAAAGAAAATGAAGAAAATCTAAACGGAAAGACATCCCATGTTCCCGGACTAGAAGACTTACTAGTGTTAAAACTACAATAGTCCCCAAATTGATCTACATATTCAATGCGGTCCCTGACAAAATCCTAGCTGGTTTTGTTTCTGCTTGTTTGTTTTGCAGAAACTAGCAAGCTAATTTTAAAATTGAAAATGTAAGGGTCACAGAATAGCTAAAAAAATCTTGAAGAAGAACACAGTTGGAAGATTCAGAGAAATACTTCCCTTTTTTCTTTTTGAGAGAGAGTGGGAGAGTGAGGGGAGGGGCAGAGGGAGAGAGCACCTTAAGCAGGCTCCATGCCCAGCACAGAGCCCAATCTCAAGATCTAAGGCAAAATCAAGAGTCGGACGTTTAACCGACTGAGCTACCCAGGTGCCCTGAGAGTTAAAACTTTCTAACTTCAACTACAAAGCTATGATAATCAAGACAGTGTGGTGTGGACATTAGGAAATACAAACAGACCAATGAAATAAAACTGAAAGTCCAGAAATAAACTTGCCCATTTATGGTCAACTGATTTTTGACAAGAGTTATAAAACAATTCAATGAGAAAGGGACAGTCTCTTCAACAAATGGCACTGCAACAACTGGATATCCACATGCAAAGGAATAAATCTGGATCCCTGCATCACAAAAATGAGTTCAAAATGGATCATACCTAAATGTATATACCTAAATATAAGACCTAAAATTACATAACTCCTAAAAGAATACATCAGAGTAAATCACATCACCCTGTGTTATTTAATGGTTTCTTAGATACAACACCAAAAACACAGAGACAAAAGAAAAAATGCATACAGATTGGGCTTTATGAAAATGAAAAACCTAAATTGTAAATGATACTATTAATAAAGTGAATGACAACACAGAGAATAGGAGAAGATACTTGTGAATCATTACCTGACAAGGGACTTTTAAGGCAGAACATATAAAGAACTCTTACAATTCAATAAAAAAAAGACAACCCAATTTAAAAATCGGCAAAGAATTTGAATAGACATTTCTCCAAAGAAGATAAACAAACGCCCAATAAACACATGGAAAGATGCTCAACACTTCATATCTACTAGAATGGCCAACATCAAAAAAGACAACAACAAGTGTTGGCAAGGATATTTTGTGGAGAAACTGGAACCCTCCTATTACGGAACTGCCAAGTGGAATGAATGTAAAATGGTACAACCACACAGAAAAACAGACTGTTCCTCAAAAAAATTAAAGACTTACCATATGACCCAGCAATTCCACTCTTAGGTATATAGCAAGAGAAATGAAAATATATGCCTACTCAAAAAAAAAAAAAAAATGTGCACAAATGTTCACAGTAGCATTATTCATAATAGCTAAAAAACAGAAACTCATATGTCCATTAACTGATGAATGACTAAACAAAATGGAAGATTATTTAGCAATAAAAAAGAATGAAATACTCAACATGTTACAAAATGGATTATGTTTAAAAACATTACGTTAAGTGAAAAGCCAGTCACAAAAGGCTATATTGTATCCATCTGTTCTATGAAATGTCTAGAATAGGGAAGTCCCTTGAGAAAGAAAATAGATTGGTGGGGTTATCTGTGTCTAGAATGGGGTCTGGGGATGGGGAATGGCTGCTAAAAGGTTTCTTTATGGGATGATGAAAATATTCTGAAATTAGGCTGCGGTGATGGTTGCACAAGATACCAAAAAACCACTGAAGTGCTTACTTTAAATAAGGGGATTTTATGGTAAGTTAAGCTATATCTCAATAAAGCTGCAAAAAAGAAGAAATTAATAAAAAGGTAATACATCTTCTGTCTGGTTAGTCCCATTTGTTGCCATCCTCATTTCTTCTCCACTCCCCCTTTCTTTATGCCCGACTCCTCTCTATCAGCTACTAACTAACTTCCTCCCTCTCTCCCATCATCCATCACTGCGGCCCTCCAGATAGAACCAACCTTATAAGCAACACCCAGGGGCTCGGCTGAGCAATGTCCCCAGGCCAATGACTTCGCCACCCTCCCTTCAGAAAGCTTACCTTAATACCTTAAGCAAAATAGCAGAATAGAGTTTAAAGTTATAAAACTCCCAGCGTAGGAGAAGACTACCGCAAGTAGCTCCTGAACGCTCCCCCTGTTTCAGGCGAAGTGCAAGGCACATCAATACCACTTTCAATTACCTCAGGAGTAGGCAGTTATTCTACACTTACTTTGATATTTAATATTTATTAGGCACCCAGCTTTGTTCCAGATGTTGGTCACAGTGCAGTGAACAAGAACGACAAAAAGATTTTTTAAAAACCTCTTAATCATGGAACGTATAAACAAAATAAGATAAATGAGTAAAGCATAAAAAATGTTAATTGGTGACAAGTGCTATGAAGAAAAACAAAGCAGGAAATGATGAGAAAGGAATGTGGGGGAGGAGGGAGATTACAATTCAGAGTATGATGGCCTCGAGGATGTGCCCTTTGAGCAAAGACTTGAAGGAAGGCAGGGTGGCGCCACATGCCTATTGGGAAAGAGGACTCCAGGCAGCAGTGTCACATGCCAAAGTCCCAAGTCAGGTACTGGTATGAAGAGAGGCAGCTGAGTTGCAATGAAAGGTGGCCTAACCTTGCTATTGGTTACATAAGGGCCTTCTCGGTGTCTTTCTTGAGGAAGATGAGGAACCACTGAAGGTTCTGAACAGAGTAAGAAAAACAATGGTTCAGGACAGAGCCCTGGGACCCTCTGTCCTATCACCTCTGGGTCATGACTGCTCTAAGGGTAAACATCTGACCCAAAGGAACTGGGTTAGTCAATGATAAAGCCAATCAAAACTCACCCCCTCTCCAAAATCTGAACTAAACACAAGAGGTTGAATTAGCCAGTGTTGGGCCTTCAGTGAAAAAGTGATGGACAGTCAAGGTTAGGGCAGTTACTTCCCTGCCACGTCCAACCAGCCAACCTGAAATTCAATATTGCAAACCCAAAGGGAGGAGCAGAAACAAGAAGAGGCAGCCCCAGAAAGGGGACGGATAGAGGAACCTGCTGGAGGGTGAGTACACAGATATATGGGATTCCTGAACCTTCCAATAAATCTCCTGCCTTGGCCTCTTTGTGTGGGCTTCTCATCCTTATAGTCAAAATCCCTGGCTTTGACAGGGAGCTGTATTTTGTTATCCAAGCATCACACATGGGACTGAAATGGCTGTCTGTTCACAGCTTTAAGTTTAACCCAGCTCTAATAACCCCTGAGGGAAAGGACGGTCTCTACAGAGGGGCAGCTGGGCACCATGGCCTTCCACCCAACCCTGGCTCCCCACAGCTTTGGGTGGGAATATTACACAATGCCCCCAAGTGAAAACTTCTCAGAAATCAGCAAAGAGCAATTTCAGTTACCTATCCCCTTTAATTTCCTCATGCATCAATATCAATGGCAGAGATTTCCCAATATTCTGCTAGGCTAAAAAAATACATTTGGTGATGTAAAGTTACTGTGACTCTTTTAGAATAAAGTTAATTAAGCTGTGAAATACTTGCTTTGCAGTAACTAGGTTCTGAGTATTTGAAGGTCCTGGAAGTCGTCTTACCACAGGCAGGCTGCAGTTTTGCTCCTTGTGAGCAACAGGGCCACAGCTAACTTGCTGTCCTCCCTGCACCACCAGCCTCCTCCGACCATCAGCCTCCTCCTGGGCAGCATGCCAAGATGCCAAGAGAATGCCCAGTAGAAAGGCAGAGGTTAATGCTTCTCTGTCTACTCAGACTGAACCTGCTCTGAATGGCTGCTTCCAATTCCAAGGGAAAGAGCAAAGGGAAGAATTATCACACAAGGGTCTAGCTCAGAACACGCACAGATCCGCCTTCTGCCCACAGGCATGCAGGCTGACTCTTGGCCTCACAAGCAGCAGCACAACAGCAGCAGCCGGGGGGTCAGTCTGCAGTGCTGTACCCACCACACAGGACCCCAAAGCTGCTTATCTTTAGGCTGGAACTACTAAGACCTCAATACAAGCTAATCTCCTGCTAAGCACCAGTTTATCTAAGAGGACAAGTGAAGATTTCAGTAGTTATAATTACTGACAAAAATGCACCACTCCTACAGCCCTCCAAAGACATGAATTAACCAATCCTCCCTGTCACCCTTGGAAATGGAATGCATTTTAGATGTTCTCTCAACATCTCCGCCAAAGCTGGGAGTGGCAGGGATTAAAATCTCAGCCCTCTGTCCTCCATAGGACACTAACCTCTTCATGCTAATAAGTCTAAACAATTAGGTCACAGTCAGGTCATAATTTTCTTAAGAATTAAAGGTAAAAAAAAAAAAAAAAAAATCCCTACCATGTTCCATCCGCAGCAGCTTCAAAATAAATCATCATGGCATGAAAGTTTAGTATGAATCTCATCTGTGGTTTCATCTGGTTTTCTTACCCTCCTTTTCTCTTTATCACCATTTTCCCTTTACAACAATTTCAACTCTGTTTCCCTGCTGCATGTTTTTATAAGAGCTTGAAATCCACTGGGTGAACAACTAAGCCATAAATACACTTCTCACATAGGACCGAAGAGCTATTATCATTCCAAATACCCAATGATTACTTGCTCAATGTCTGTTTTACCCATTAGGTGGCAAGTTCAGTGAGAGAAAGCCTGAACACACAAACTGACAAACCACTGAATGAATAAACAAACAGGTTTACTGTTGAATTAGCTGAAGGGCATAAAGCTCTTAGTGTAGCAGAGATACAAAGGATCCTTGGGTGGCCTGTAAACTTTCTAGTGGACATAACAATCTCTTCTCAGAAGCAACAGGGAATGGCTTTCTGCTCTCCCTCTGGGAGGGCTCACTCACAGGCACAGCTAACTGCTTATCTGAGTTGCATGCAATGTAAAATAAAAGGTCAGCGAGAATGGGTTCTACTGTCCATCTATTTCCCAAATGAGATTTGACCTAAATAGCCCCTAAAGTTTTAAGAATCTAAGTAAGATTACAGATTTTTATCTCTGTGTGTCTTAAAGTACACGTCCATGTTGTCTCTATCTTACAAACACATTATTGACACAAAAATCACAAAAAAGAAGGCAGCAACATATAGTACCTCTTCCTATAATGGGAGTCATAGAGGATGTATGTGTTCATCACATCTTCTTAATGTCATTAAAACCTCTGCAGGGTTTAACAGGAAACTGGGACATTAGTAGGGAGTAAGTGGCCTTGGTCCTTCTTACTTCCCTTTTAGCCCAAGGTTTTACTTATGTGCATTTAATGTTTCAACATTCATTGGTTTTGAATGTGATTTTACAACTGCCTTTAGGTGGGGACGGTGGAACAGACTTCACACTCCCCTTTTGGGACATCCATTCTGTACTCTCCCGGGGTGGAGGGGGAGACAACCTTGAAGGCGAAGATGTAGTTTCCCGAGGGTACCTGGTGAGAATCCCTGTTTGCACCCACTCCAGTCATCTAGAGAATGGCTGTGGTCATTGGGAAGGCACTTACCAGGGTGACAATGGCACATTCGGCCGTCAGCTGAGCAGCACTGAACAGTGTCCGAACAAACCGGTAAATCTGCTTCTGCTCTGGGTTGTGTTTATCATAATCTGGTGGCACTTCGGATTTCTGGGGAAGGAAATGTTTTCAGATGACTGGCCACCCAATAAAAACAGAAGAGAAATAATTAAACACTATCAGAAGGAAGAGATTACCGAAAGAGGGTGAAGGTTTTCATCAAAAATATCTAAGAGCATCCTTCCATCTGGGTCCCTGGTGGGGAAAATAAGAGAAAATGGAGTTTACTTTCTGCAAGAATGTCACTCAAAATAAAATAAAAATACATTTTGATTTAACGTATTTCAAAAAACTAAAGTCAATGTTAGATGTCAGAGATGCTACTGGTTATCCACAAATAATCTCTCTTGTGTACAATATTTAATCATTTCTGTTTAAAGACTATGAAATGAAGGTTATAAACCATATTTAGCTGAATTAACCTAAGCAAAAAAAAAAAAAAATCTAGATTTTCATTTTCTGAGTTTTCAAATGAACCAAATCTATGCAAGTGACAAACTTCTTTAAACATCTTGCTTCTCAACAAAGGCTAATGGATATACTTAAACCATCACTATATGGTAGCTGAAAGGAAAGAAGTTCAAGGGTAAAAATGAACATTCAGTTTGCCCTGGAAATTAATTTGAACTTTTCACAACATTTAACTTAAACACTTCATTAAGAGTTTCATGATTTTATACTGAAAAACAAGAGGTAATGTGTAGAAAAGCTTAACTCAGTAGTCCATACATCTCTAAAAGAATGGCTGGTTGTTACAAGGCCAGTAAATGCCATCAAAAGTGGTGACTTGCACTGGATGCACAGTGCCTTGACTTGGGCGCCACAGAGACCACAGCAACTCACTGCGCCGGCTCCTCCTTCATCTGTTCTGTCATCTGACTTCTACCAGAGAGAAGGTTTCTACTACATTAAAATAGTTTACATCTAAATTTACACCGAAGTTCCTTCTCATTTAAAACTATAAACATTTTTTCTCGTGTTGAAGTAGCACATAGTAAATTTTTAAAATAGTAGTTTATAAAAGAAAGACTGTTTAAGCAAATTATACAGAAACTCAAGAGTGAAAAGGAAGCTGGGCATTATCAAGAAGGTTTGCTGTGTTCTGCTGGCTTCAAACACGAACATCCATTTGGTTCCCTCTGACTGAGCTGCTAGCAGTTCAGCACTTACCTGGGAAGTTTTGGTAAATTAAACTAATTCTAGAAATTCCATGACAACACGAGTAAAGAATACAAAGGCTGAAGCAACTAGAACATAAGAGGAAAAAAATAGGAGAAACAATATAGGAGATAATGTGTAATGTTTTTAGCACAAAATTAATCATCCACATACCTGTTTTTGATGTGGTAATATATTGCGAGAGCTACACTGTAAAATAAAATGCAGGGTTCAATGTTTTGTAAGCATATTCAAAATGTTATATATTATCTTTCTGACCATAAATATATAAACTGAAGTAAAAGTCAAACAATTCAACTGAATAGTCCCATTTAATTCAGAACACTAATCAAGAAATCACACTCTCCAAAGGAAGTCAATCTTGTACTCATTCCCTCCAACTATTAAATCTTTTCCAGGAACACAAAAACTTCAAGAGGTATTTAGAAACAAATTCTCTTTCTACTTGAAATTTTAAGCTTTCTTCACTTGTAAAATGCTGGCACTTTGTAAAATCAAATACCATTGGAAATTTCCAACTTAGTACCTCCTAATTTAGAAAAACTATAGTTTCTTTATAACTACCTAAAAATGTGAGTATCACCCACAGTGGTTTGCTGGGGTTTTTTTCCTTTTAAATCAATAACCTCTTGGCAATCCACCTAACTTACTCATTCACTTACTGAAATAGAACTATAACTCTCCCCCCCCCCCAGATATTATTTTTAGATTTTATTTATTTATTTATTTATTTATTTGTCAGAGAGACGGCAACAGCACAGAGAGCTGCAGGGAGAACAGGCAGAGCCGGGAGAGGGAGAAGCAGGCTCTCTGCTGAGTAGGGAGTCCGATGTAGAACTCAATCCCAGGACCCTGGGATCATGACCTGAGCCAAAGGCAGACGCTTAACCAACTGAGCCACCCAGGAATCCCTATAACTCTTACTTTAACAGTACCTTAAAATTTTATTTTACATTTTAAAAGATGTGAATTTAATGAAGATACTCCCCTCCCCTGAATATTTTTTTTCCAAATAATGGTTTACTGATTTTAAAAATGTGTTATATTCATATTGTAGAACTTCTGGAAAATATAGAAGGTATATTAAAAAAAAAAAAAAAAGTAAACCATCTGCCTAAAGATGACTACTGTTAGCTTGAGATATATAGGTATAGGTATGTATTCCTATTTGGAGCACTTGGGTGGCTCAGTTGGTAAAGCGTCTGCATTCAGCTTGGGTCATGATCCCAGGGTCCTGGGATCAAGTCCCAAATGGGGTTCCCTGCTCAGCAGAGAGCCTGCTTCTCCCTCTCCCTGCCAGTCTGCCTACTTGTGCTCTCTCTCTCTGTGTCAAATAAATAAAATCCTTAAAAGGAAAAAAAGATATCTATTCTTATCTATAAATGATATGTATAAACAGGTTTGCATACTACTTTTTCCTATTAATATTTTTCTTGCCATTAAAATATGTTTTAAAAACATGACTTTAAATGGCTGCTTACAGTCCACTGTATAGCTGCTGAATAACTACTGCCCTGCTACTCAACACTTGTGCCTGGTATTTTGCAATTATAATTAACACCATATTGATACCTTCATAGATAAGTACTTGTGCAACCCCGGGACCATATTATTTCCATAAGGAAACACTCTGTAATTGAAATTATCCAATCTGAAGTCATTAATAATTGTAAGGCTCCCCACATACACTGCCACCAATTTTTGCAGAAAGAGAATGCTGGTTTACTTCCCCACCAGTGTCTGCTGCAACCTCATCCTTGCTGACACTTACCTTGACTATTTTGAAAAACGGTTCTCTAACCAGAGAGGTAAAGAAGTGCGCTTGTTTTCAGTGTGAGTTCCTATGACCACCTATTAAGTTAGCAGGGTTACTCATGTTAACTGGCCTATATATTTTTTTAATTTCCTCTTCTGTAAGTTGTCTAAATCATTCCACTACTTTTGTTTTACTTCAAAATTTACTGAGGAAAACAGAATTTATGCTTAGGCTTCTAAGAATTTCACTAACTGGCTGCATCAGACTGTGCTCTGGGTACTCAGAGCACAGAAACCACCATCCAGGGCACAGAACGCAGGTGGAGGGTTCAATCCAAAACATATCCGCTTACTCAGTGTTGGACTAAAAGGCTCCCTATGACTTCCTATGACAATGACAAGAAACCTCTTATCTTCCAAGGCACTCTCTCTCTCTGGGCATATTCATTCATAGGATTTCAGCTAAGTGTTAAAAGTCCTCTTGAGCAAATGGCAATATATTCTCTTTCTCCTAACATCTGTAAGAGTGTCCAAGCTGACAAAGGAATTATAACTGGGGTGAAAGGGCTTCAGAATTAAAAAATAAAAATTATACAGTTTTCAAGCATATGTTAACATCCCAGTAGTGAAAAACAGTAGATGTTATCAACTCTATTTCATAAGTGAGAAAAATTCAGGTTCAGACACTGGACACCAGGATTTCTGACTGGTACAGTGGTTTGGGGTCCTTTCGTGCTACCATGTTGCCTCTGGGAAAAGGGAAGAAATTGCTGTTTAATTCATTTAATAGTCATGCTGTGATGATAACTGTTTTCTAATCTAATGTCAGATTTAAACGGATGTTTCATACGACTGGATGTGGTGTAGTGACTAGTTTAATCACTTTAATTGATTGAGGAAGAAAATGGTTCTTGCCTCCTCTATAAGGGAGCATGACACAGGAAAAGTATTTCTGGATAGGGAGAACAAACCGGGTTTAAAACCTGGCTGCTTCATTTATTAGAGTTCATTTACCTCCCAGAGCCTACATTTCCTTACCTACAAAATTAGGACAATTCAGCATATATTACAGAGCTATTATAACCAAATTAAATATATAAAAGTGTTATTTCAACCAAAATTCTAAAACAAAATTCATTATCATTATAGTTGTTACCCTAGCACAATTTCAACTCAAGAGGTGTTTTTGCTTCTGCAAATGGAGTGAAATCTTCAGGGCCTCAAGGTCACTATCTTCTGAATCTCCTAAGCCAAAAGCAAAACTGGACGTCATCATGGCCTTAGATCTTCAGGAAAAAGAGAGCCACAATGTAGGACAGTTTCCACTCGAGATGATATCCCCAAAAGTAGGAAAGCCAAGCTCAGAATTCACATACAGCACAGCTCCATGGGCCAGTTTAGTTGGTCATCATGAAAGGAGTAATTGTGGGAAGCACGGGGCAGTCAGCTGAAAATCAATCCCACACTTTGGGCTTTGGAGGCCTGGTCAGTTCTGCTACATCCTCAGAAAATGGTGAGATCTCACCAAAGATGGGCTGGGGTCAAACCAGAGGTATATTTGGACCAAAGGGTTTGCTCAACTGTGTTTGCCACATGGTTGGGAATAAAGAAATGCTATTTTCCTGATGAAGAAAACAAAACAGATTTGTGGCTGTTGGCCTTGTACTTATCCTCTGACCTAGAGCTCAATCAGCAAAGCGCATGACAATCCTGAAACCTCTGAAGACCAAGAGATGGTGGGTTCCGGCAGCAAAGAGGAGGTGCAGGGGGTGCAGGCATGCGGGCAAGCAGCTGCTCTCCAACCTTCAGAGGCCAAGGACCATGGGTGATTTGGCCGCTATTGTGCATGGGGCTCCACTGGCCCTAGACCTTTTTCACTCATCATCATTCCTATGCCTGTTATAGGATTTTGGAAGGGAAGATGGAGGTCGGCTGCAGAGGCATGGGGGTTGGTTAGCAAATGCTAAATTCATACCACACAGCTGTTGGCATTTAGGGGAAAGATGGGAAACTCAAGTTCTCAAAAAAGAAATTATGCCTCTGAGAAGAATAAGCACAGAATACCCAAACTTGTTACATTTAAAACTTTTCGTTCACTGTTAGAACAGCACTTGACCCCCATGCATTCCTCAACTAGAATTTGAAAATATGTTTGTTCCTTTGGCAGCCCACATTTTACAGAAGGGTTTTCTTTTAAAAAATTAAGTTAGAAATTGATGGTTAGAAGTCAGAGGATTTTCTCAAAGAAACAAGGTCATACTTGGTTTTCAGGAAGTAAGTTCAGCCCACAGATGCTCACCATGTCCATAATGAAGCTCAAGAGTTTTAATGGTTTTGGTATTTTTAATGTCCCAGGAAAGGGGACCGAGAAAAGAACTTAGATTTAGGGAAAACATAAAAAGGAAAACAGGAGTTTCCTTTAGTTGGGTGTCGGGTTAAGTTCCAGGCAGAGTTCCAGAATAGGAGGGCATTCGGGTTTAGCTTCTTTCTACCCTGCTTTTTGACACGACTCCTTCCGAGTATCCCTCTCCCCTTACACCATCAAAGACGTGGCTAACATTCAGCCAGGCCTGTTAACACCCACGTCTTCTACTCTTCTGCTCCTTGACTACAACACAGCCAAGTGGGATGCAGGCACTTACAGGGAAGGATTTTGATGGTACTACCTCGGTTAGGGTCCACCCTAGTCCCAGGTCCAAAATACAAATAAATGAACTACTGACTGAAGGGATTTCAGGTGGTGCAAAGAACATGTCTTCTGGATCAGGGAAGTCACAGTATCTACACTAAATGTTTTGTTTCAACAGTCTACTCTTTAACTGGGCCAGCTTTTAGCTCTCCTTTCTCCATATATTAACCTATAATTTAAAAGTTTCGAGTGAACTTTGGTGGGGGAGGGGAGAGCAATTGTCCACTTACATTAGGAGTTCTCAAACTTGGCTGACTACTAGAATCTCCTAGGGAGGGTATTAAAAATCCAGACACCAGATCTGCCCAGATCTGCAGGGCAAGACATCAAACATCAGCTTACTTCCCAGTTCCCAGAGGACTCCAAGGTGTAACCAGGGCTTCGAACCACTGATTTGCACAGCAGCACATTTATAACTTAGGTGACACTGACATATCCAAGTGTTAGCCAGTTTTCCCACCAGGCTCCTAAGTGTCTATGTCACAACCAGTGGTCATTTTCAGTTATCCAGGGGGAAGTACTGAACAACTGAGTTGGATCCATGTGTAAATCCCAAGAGCTCTCACTGGCCATGAAAGTGAAGGTGCCCTCTGCTCCACCTGGCCTCCCCTCCCGTTGAAGAGGATCCCAGGATTAGAGAGGTTGGCAGCTTTCATTCCAGGCTCTCTGGAACTTGTGTGGACGCCAACAGCTACATGGTACATAGATCCTCAGGGCTTTCCGCTCCTCTCCACAATCACTAATGATTTACTCTAGAAAATACTCCTAAGAAGTGCTGCACTTCTTATTTCCTGGCAGTAAACCGTGCCCCAAAGGCTATGACCTGCAAACCACTTCCCAGCCACAAACATGGACTGTTTGGGTTTATGCCTACTCACCATTTATCATGCCCTAAAATGCCAAGGTAATAAAGGAAGAAGCTGCATTTCTATTTAGATCTTAGAAAACATGCAACCCTTGAGGACAGAAGGCAGCCTCCCTCCAAGTGGCCCCATCTTCCAGCACCTGGAGTGGCTGCTGTCCACAGAAGACTGACACAGTCCCTGCTGCCTGACTGAGGTTGTGATTTATTGTTACATATGGCCACACTCAGAATAGGGCTTCTAAGCCTGAAAACATGGCCCACTGAAATGAAAGAATACCTCTTATTTAGAAATTTAAACACTTACATCATACACTAACTTGGCCTGTTGTTAAATGTGTAATTTCTTAAACACATATAGAATAAAATACCCCAGGTTTTCTGCAGTTGAAATGATGACCACAGACCCCCAGCACATCAGGTTTTCTGCGATCTCTGTCAAAGGCCATTATTATCACAATGCTAATGGGGGAACATTACAAGAAAAAAGTGTTTCGTCCCTCTTACCTTCCATTTTAAAATAAGGAAATGGAAGCCTGAAAGGGAAAGGATTTTATCCAAAGACTCCCCTTTCCCCTTAAACTCCTCTTTAAAACAAGATTTCAAAGAGAAGTGTCTTACCCAAACCCTCCCTGTTGCTAAAGAGCCAAGATCAGAACTCAGATTTCTCAACTCTGGGCAAATACACTTTCACTGTCAGGCCTGCTTTCTACTGTAGCCCTGAGTCTTAAATGGGACCGCAAAAGCCCCTCTTTATTTCAAAGGTAAAATGTTAGTAGAGTTATTCCAGGATGGCTTTAATAAAAAGTGGGGAGGCAGAAATCAAATACATGTTCTCATCTACATTTAAAATAATTTTTAAATCTGGTCTTTTATGCAAATGGTAATATACACAAATATTTTGGACACCCCACATTTTAACTACCAAAATCACTTTTTAAACAGATATCCTCAATAGTCAAAGGCCTGTCCTCCAGCCCAGTCTTACCACTTCTAGACCCCACAACCAACCAGTTAGCTGTCAGGTTAAGGAACAGAAAAAAGCATTCAGTCAAGCAAAAATGTGTATACCCACCATTTAATTGTATACTTGAGGTTTGGTTGACTGACTGTGCTATCATCTAGGAAAATAGTGGAGCAGGAGCTGTATTTCCTCGCTATTTGTCCTGGAGGATGCTAGAAAACAATGGCAACAAGACAGGACAATTAAATGGGACTCACAATTCTTCCAGGAAACATCATTCCCTTAAACTTGATATCAGACCACAGAAGGAAAATGTTTTAGCAAGAAATATCAATACCACCATCAAGAACAGTACAAAAACACTTTCTTTGTACAGTGAAATCCCTTGTTCTTCTACATGTAAAAGTCACCACCACCATTGCTAGTCCCAAACCTCCTTCACTAGGAGAACAGTACTCTCTTACAAGCAAGCACCGATGAATGTGTTGCAAAATCCACAAAAATCACCTAACCCTGAGGCCCGTGTGAAACAATCAGTACACTGCTCATTACATCAGTGAAAGTGCCTAATCAAGGCAGCATCCTGGTTTTATGCATCGAGATCAAGGCAAAGACCCATTGATACCCATTTTCTTTATTCCTGAGTGCGGCTGATTTGGAGGTCATGGAAAATGCAACCAATGTAAATTTAGATCTTCTGGTTTATCAGCTTGACTTCAGGAGGTGAAGTTATAAAGAAAAAAGTATTTCTTGTTAGGGGTGAAACATATTTTAAAGAAGATTATTGGACACTTTTGAAAATACAACCAATGGATGGCCTTCAGGTAGTGTCTGTTCCAACTTATGACTGGTTCTTTCACAAATGTATAAACTTTGAGCTCTTTGAAGCACCTCAGCACTGAAAACTACTTCTGAAACATACTGGTAAAGAAAAGAGAATTTAAATTATACACTGATGATATTCTAATTGAATACTAAGTAGATTTTTGCCAATATGTGGGCGATGTGATTAGTAGACATTACTCCAGATAGTTCTTATTCAAAAGCAAGTTAGGGGGGAAAAAAATCGAATCACCCAAACAAGTTTCCATTTGCCTGGTGCTGTGTTGACAGCCTAAGAGGCATTTTCAGCAACTGATGCAAATAATCCCTTTAGTGCTAATAAAACTGCCTGCCTCGAGTGCCCACCCGCAACAAATTCCCGTGTCCACACTTTACAAATGTAAAGGAAGCCTCAAAGCTAATCACAGATCAAATGAAAATTTACTTCATTTTTAATAAAGTTTCCTCTGTAATAAAATTATGAAAATATGCAATACCCTGAGAAATGTAAAACCCATGTATAAACAGAATCTCCCCTCAAAACTAAGTAAATGGCAGGCAAGTCGCTATTTCAAGTATCCAGTTCATCAGATCACAGCTAGAGGGCACTGCACTACTGAAACATTATAGCCTTCCCTAGCACTGGTTTATAAATAGCATGTGGGTCAGAAGGAAATAACCAAAGTCAGGAAGGAAATTCAGTTCTCAGGCTTTCCTTCTTAAGCTTACACCCTTTTGTGCCTGGGTAAGAAAAGGGCACAAAGAAAACTCGCAAAGTTGAAGTTACAGTTTGAATGTCAATTTTATGATGGCATTTTCACATCTATCAAATTACAACATTCTCATTACAGTAATCCAAAGGCACTAAAAATAATTTTTTCTCTTCTTAACCTCTTATAGCAATCATATTTAAGTCACATAAAACACATCAAAAACTCAGAACATAAGACAGCTATTAATACAGGCAGCAAGCTTTTAAAGGTCTTAGGAAATTTTTCCTCACCGGTTTAAAATCTACTACAAAACAAAATCTCAACAGGTATTCCATTTAACACAAAAATTCTGTAATCAACTGGTATGTTAATGAATTTTTAGAGACACAGGATAACTTTAGATACAACCCCAACAATGAAGCAAAAGTACAATGAGAATTCACTTCTGTTTCGTGTGGTTTCAACTATTCCTTCTGACACATATTTCTCAGGATTAAAACGTGATGGGAACTGCAAAGAGTAAGTAGTTACTCTAAGAAAACTTGAGCACGGGTGTCAAGGAGAGGAGATGAGAGGCGCACGCAGGTGAACATAATCTACCCCCCTTCAATCTAGAAACTCCTGTGAGCCTGTTGGCAGGCACACCCCTGGCACACACAGTCCCTAAGGGTCAGAGGGTTCATTGGACAGGAGTCCCACAGAGCGCAACAGCCTCCTGGCACTCAGGGCTAGTGTGCAGAACCCTACAGTTTGCCAGGGGAACACCAACTAAGCTTTCAAACTCTGTAACAATGTCTAACTTGAAGACAAAGCCTCAGTATTGAGTTACCAAGAGATTTGCAGTTGCAGGATGCCTCATCACTCTGAAATACCATTTGGGTGTGAAGTCACTTGTTGAATGTCAGGACCACAAGATTCAGAGAACGTGTACTTCTCTGGATCCAAAACCCGTGTCACTAAAAAGCTCAAATTAAAAAAGCTCAAATAAATCCATGTCACTAAAAAAATCAAAGAATCCTGCAGCAGAAAAGCTCTGGACTCTGGGGTTGCTCTCCTGTTCTGGGTTCTGTTTTGAACTGTTCTGTGTAGCAGCAGGAAGGCTGAGCCAGCCCAGGCACCAGCACATGCTGATGCACGGCACCAGTGTGTGTCCAGCAACACAGACAGCGGGAAACATCGGCGATGCCTCTGAAACAACAGACACATGTACTTCACTGAAACGTGTGTTCTCATGTGTTCAGTATTTTGAATGAGCGCATGGTGCACCAGATATATGGTTCTCGGTTTCAGTATTATCTAACATAATACCACATTAATTTAGTCATCCCATGATTCTGAAAAGTCCATATGCTTGGACATGTGTATGTTTGGATATATGAAATCTTCCAATTAGGCTCCAGTCTTTGCTCATAAGTTACACAGCCATACGATGCCCTGGGGAAGAGCTGTCAAGAAGACAGGTGAATCAGACTCAGCCAGAACTCACGCCATGAGCTGGCGCGTCACTTAGCCTCCCTCTCTGCACTTCCACTTCCCTGTCTGTGAGACAGAGATGAAGATGCAGATCCTACCTCCCAGGGGCATAATGAGGAGGAAATGAGGTCATATTTATAATGTGCTCAGAACATGGCCAGTGCATGAGAAGCATTACATCAGTCCCTGTTAAATAAGAACATTAAATATGTCCAGAAAAGTGATGGGAATGCTTTTTTGTGCTAATGTCTGTAACATACTAGAAATACACAGAACAAAATACCTAAGACAATGTTTTACTGGAAATGGAAGGGCACAACAGTTTCGTTGGCTGGCTCAGATAGATGGTACCAAGAAGGCCAGTCTTATTACAGTGACATTACAGTAGATACTGTATGTCAAGCATAAACTGTGTGGAGGGGGAGCAGAGAACAGTCCAATTAGTGAAAAGCCCAATTACATACTGCAAGGAAATAAATGCTCTAAACTATTATTCAAAATATTTTCAGAAAATAAAAATTTTTATCTTTGTAATGTGTATATTTTACAAATTACAAATAGTGTATCTTTTACAAAGTAATAAATACGTGGCATAAAGCCTTAGAACTGGAGTGAAGATCATCTAGTCCACCTATTAACATAACGTCCACAATATAAAATAACCTATTATTTACAGCCAGACCCACTAACACACAATTGTTGGACCGTGTATTTAAGAAGATTTTATTGAAGAGTTATCATGTGTCCCAAATAATGAGATCATTCCTTTCTGTGATTCCAATTAGATGTCTGTCAGATACAAAAATATGTAAATATACACTCACATATGCACACAGGCACACAAAATCCAAGTGCAGGACAAAGAAAAATGGGGTACAGGGATAAGACCACCACTGGACCCCAACTATCCCAACCCCCACCTTCCCAGGTCCTCTGTCAGCGCCTCACTCTGAGCTCCCGCAGGCAGCATGCACTGCAAAGAACTGAGAGGCCATGAGGCAGTATCCGCTCACTTTACTCCTTCCTCCCTGCCAAACACCTACACGCACTGCCCTCCTCACCCCCAGTGGAAGACCTACCATTCTCCAGGCCAGGGCTAGTAAATGACTCCACCTCTTCAAATTTTCTAGAACTTGGCTCACACTCCACATGCAACACCCATTCACAAAGACCCCCCAGCTGCTATTGCAATGAGGGCTTTCCAGCCTGAGTGCTCTCCTAGTGTCCTTCTATCTTTCTGGCTACCTAGTCCCTTTTTGTGGACTCCAATTCTCTCAACTCCCTGGAAGGTGATAGTCTTTTCTTCCCCCTGTACACTCTCTCCCCAGGGGGTCCTCCTGTAGCCCCATTAGTTCAACTTCCTTCTGCTCTCCTTTGAGTCCCAAATCTCTCTTCCTTGGCCCAACCCCTCTTCTGAGTTCTCCACCTAAATGTTCCTCATAGACACCTCAAATGACAAACGAATCTCTTTTTCCATTCAATTATAATGACTTAAAACCAGAAATCCACAAATATTCTTAAATATTTTATCTTTCCTTTGGTCTCCTTGCATTGATTCCACCTCCTAAATACATTTCAAAAGCATTTGCCTCTACATCCCTCCAGCCACTAACTGGTATATATGAATGGCCTCCATCACTTCTCACCCACATTACCATTGAAGCCATCCTGTCTCTAGGCTCATTCCTCTCCAACCAGTCTTCCTCTGATGTTGTGATCTTTCTACAAAGCAAATCAGATCATGTCCCCTCCCTGCTTAAATGATTCGGAGATTCTCCATTGCAGGGAGGGGACATTTGTTGTCTCTTCATGTCCCCAGGTCACCACTCACTTCTTCCTTCCACATACACTACACTTAGATATAATTAAATGGTGACATGATGACAATAACAACAACAACTTTTATTTAATAGCCATTAAATAAAAGCCAGTAGTATTCTGGATACTTTACATGTGTCCATTTACAGCTCACAAACACCTAGCAAGGCAGGCAGGATTCTCATTTTATAGGTAAGTCAAAGGAGGTCAGAGAAATTAAGTAATGTTTCCAAGGTCAAATGTAAGACACCAGAATTCACATTTGTGAACAAATCTGCCTGACTCCAAAGTCCATGCTTTCCTACCAACACCAGAAAGGAGAGTGCCATGTATTAAGAAGCTGGCAAACAGGCAAACAAGCTTGGCGAACAGCCAAGGGCTCTTGCCATTGGACAGAGAAATAATAATGACACACTCAGGACAAACTGCTGTGAGACAGTGACTGGCAAAACAAAGGGGCCAAAGTCCTAGCTCTCTTGTGGTCCTGCTGGGAACTAATGTGTACGAGATACTCCAGTACAGGTGAAGCGAGAGTATGGCTGGAGTCTGAAAGCCTTGAGTTCAGGATGTAGCTCTGTCACTCATTAGTTATGTAAACTTGGGCAAGGTAGTTAAGTAGGATGATGACACGTCCTGGCTTCCTGGGGGACAGTCCGAGTTTGCCCCTGTTGTCTTGAGTAACCAATAACCGCGTCCCTTTTCACATTTAAGAGTCCTAGTTTGGGCAATAAATTTTAGGGTCACCATATGCTTTACTTCCCCTATCTTCAATGCCTTCATCTGTAAAATAAGCAGAGCTGACCCACCCCTCATCATTGTGCTGTGAGGGCTATCCCAGGGTAACACGTGGGTGCTGACCACATGGACATGCTCAATGAGTATTATTAAGTCACTTAATAACACTTGGCCTCTGTGTTTTAACTTCCCATTTTCAATGGTTGGACAAGATTGACCTACTATTTCTTAGGGTTTGTTAGGATCTAATAAAAATAAAGCATTAGAAAATATGAGGTAATATCATTAGAGGAAAAAAGTTGTAAAAGTTTGGAAACCAAATCAAATCTCCAAAAATGAACATTCCCTTGTTTTTTTAAAACCATGACCTTCACTGAGAAAGCTAGTTTCCCAGAGCACAGAGAAATGAACTTTGCTCTAGTATTCCTTTATTACAATTAACTAAAGGTCTGATGGGTGCAAAATACATGTGGGAAGAACACAGAACAGATGGGAAAAGGGCACTACCACCACCTGAACACTCATGATGTGTAGACAGTCCCAAGACCATGAAGGCAGGGTGTGGTAGTTCCCTCATTAAATGAAGAAAGTATTTTTGTCCAAGTCACACAGCCAATATGGAGTGGACACAAGGACATTCTTGCAACACCTAAGTCCATACAAACCCCCTTATCCAAGTGGGCAGAAGCACTTACAGCTGAGAGGAGGGCCACGAGAAAGGAGAACTCTACTAGCATCCTTCCAATACCACAAGAGGCCTCAGAAACACAATGACAAAAGAACAGAACAAACAAAAGGAAGACCCCTCATCTTTGATCTCAAGGTATTGACAAACTAATATTCATGGAAAGAAAAAGGGAGACTGAACAGCTTTTAGCAGGATCAATTTTTTAGAGCAGGAAAAGACTACAAGTTCTCAAAGACTAAAAGGAAAAGCAAACATCCATGGAATTAAGAACAGAAGCAGACAAAATCATTAATTTATGAAGGCAGAAAATAAACCAACATTGGATTTCAAGAATAAAAACTGGGCAAATGCCAGCACTGAGGTCAAATCTTGCTCTACTGTGGGTCATGCATGCTGTCGCTACAAAATAATTACATTCACATTGTACTTCAATCCCCGGTCAAAGCTTGGTTTTATTATGGCTCAGTGTACCAACTCTCAATGAGAAGTACCTTTTGTCATTAAATTTCTGGCTGCAAGCAAAATCCAGAAATATAATCTTTTAGGCCCGACACCACCTGAGGTGGAAAGATTTCCCTGATAGCACTGAAGGCATGTGGTGCTGCCCCGGGCCTCGCAGTCCCTCAGGAGGCTTTTGCACAGCAACTGGCATAGGGTGTATTTTTTGCCGCCTGAGTTCCTTCTGCAGCTACAAACGAAACAAGGGGTTCATTTCTGAAATAACATTTTTCTATTACTTCATTTCTTAAATGCAATGGTGTATACAGTCCACACTACATTTTCTGGGGTAGGGTGGGGGTGGGAAATGAGCATATCCCAAAATGCTAGGCGTAAAGTAGGGTGGATGTTTATCCAATGTAGGTCTTAACATTTTTTATTTACAGAAAGACTCAAAAATGGGTTAGACTTGGGGCACCCGAGTGGCTCAGTTGTTAAGTGTCTGCCTTCGGCACAGATCATGATTCCAGGGTCCTGGGATCTAGCCCCGTGTTGGGCTCCCTGCTCAGGGGGAAGCCTGCTTCTCCCTCTCCTGCTTGCCCTGCTGTGTTCCTTTTCTCACTTGCTCTCTATGTCAAATAAATACAAATCTTTAAAAAAGGTTAGACTTGTCTGAGTATATAAGAAATTCAAGCTTCCTTCCTAGTTCATTTGAGTTCACTCTTCTACACAATTAGGAAACTGTTGCAGAAGCTCCAATATGCACAATGCAAATGTTTAAGAGCCCACACATATCCTATCTCCACTGCCATTCATAACTATCCTGCGAGACAATTCTGGGAGGTAAGCAATAGCACTCCTTTTTTGGGTGACAGAATCAAAGCACTGTACCAAGTCATACAGGAACCAGGCATCACGAAGTGGCACTGTGTCAGAACACTTAGACTTCAGAACACTTAGACTTCAGGCCACCTAACTCCTAATAAAGTGTTCTTGCTACACCAACCTGTTCTGAAGCATCGTCTGTTCAAAATTCCTAATGAATGCAGTTATAGTCATACTGGTAAAAATGTTTCTGGTTCCAGAAGGTGATTTCTTCTCTTGGGAAAAGTTTAAAAAATAAAAGAAGGAAGTAAAGAAAAAAAGAGTTGCGATTTGAAGAAAAAAGTAAGAGTTGCAATATATTTTTTATAAAAGGAGAAAACAGTTAAAAACCAAAAGCAAGAAAATTGTTGATCAGAGTTTAAAACTGAAGTCATAGGACTGCAGCCACAATATGAAAAGCCAAAGACCAACTACTCTGAAAAACAGTTCGGCAATTCCTCAAAATGTTAAATATAGAATGGTCATATATCCCAGCAATTCTACTCCAAGGTATATGCCCAAGAGAAATGAAAATACATGTGCACACAAAAACTTGTACAAGAATGTCCATAGCAGCATTATTCCTAATAGCAAAAAGGTGGAAACCACTCAAATGTCCATCAACAGATGAACAGATAGATAAAATATGGCCTAGCCATATGATGAAACAGTATTTGCCATAAAAAGGAACAGATTTCTAACATAAACTAAGTCAATATGGATACACCCTGAAAACATGCTAAAGAAAGAAGTCTGTCACAAAAGGCTACATAATGTAGGATGAGATTTATATGAAATTTCCAGAAGAGACAAATCTGGAGAGGCAGGAAGCAGAGTAGTGGTTGCCAGGAGCTGAGGGGAGATGAAGAACAGAGAATGACTGCTAATGAATACAAGGTTTCTTTTTGGGGTAATGAGTACATTCTAAAAATTGACTGTGGTAATGGTTGTACAACTTTATGAATATACTAAAAACCATTAAATTGTATACTTTAACAGGGTGAATTTTGTGATATGTAAATTATATCTCAATAAAGGTTTTTTTAATATATTTTTCATAGAAGGAAAAAATAGTTAAAAACCAAAAGCAAGAAAACACCTGGTGGAATGGACCAGAACTGGAAATTAAAATATCAGCAGAAATGATTTCTAAACGTCTCTTTGCTATTTGCTGAATGGGCCAGTGAGAAGCACTGATGTCCAACAACAAGAAGTACATATGACGTCTAGATCTGGGTTTCTAATGGTCTTGTCACCACAGTGGGGAAAAAAAAAAAAAAATCAGGGCTCCCTGGAGAAATGGCTGATTTCAGGGCTGATCCAAGGAGGTACAAGGTGAGCCTGAAATATCTTAGTGTGCCAAAAAGCAAGAGAGTGCTTTTAAAAAAAAAAAAAAAAGCTGGAGCATGCCACAAGAACACAGAGCCAGTTTGAAAAGACTGCCACTAGACAAATCAAGGGAAATGTGAGCATCAAAATAATTAAGGACAGGAATGGCTATAAATCACTGAAAAACCAGGAATCCAGAATTCTACACTAAAGATGGATGGATGGTAGAATGGGTGGATGGGAAGAAAGTGGGAAGAAAGGGTTCCCCTGAGAGCAAAATGATGACTGCCACATGGGAAGGAAGCAATGGAGCTGGAAAATCAGCATTCTGCAACCAAAATATAAAGACTGGTTCGAGCAAGAATGATCAACAGATGCTAAATCTGGGGTTGGAGATAGGCAACAGGATATCTGTACGGCCCAAAGACTGCTTATTGGTTGGCAGGGGGAAGGCATTAGGTACTGGGTAGAGAATCTGGACAACACCTGGCAGGGTGATCAAAATCAACATCACCACTGAAGCCAGAAGGATATCGTGTCTCCAGATTTGAAACACTAAGAAGCGCAAGGGAGCATTCCATGAAGAATTCTGGCTGCAAATGCTTTCCTAAGTCCTTCACTCAAATCCAAAATGAGAAGCATTTTCTTTAAAAAACAAAAACAAAAACAAAAACTGGGGCACCTAGGTGGCCTAATCAGTTAAGCATCTGACTCCTGGTTTCAGCTCAGGTCATGAACTCACGGGTCAGGTCATGAGACTGAGCCCTGTGTTGGGCTCTAGGCTGAGTGGAGAGTCTGCTGGAAGCTTCCCTCCCTCTAGCCCCTCCTGAAATAAATAAATAAATAAACCTTTAAAACAAACAAACAGAGTCAAGATGGCGGAGAAGTAGCAAGCTGAGACTGCTTCAGCTAGCCGGAGATCAGCTAGATAGCTTATCTAAAGATTGCAAACACCTGAAAATCCATCGGCAGATCGAAGAGAAGAAGAACAGCAATTCTGGAAACAGAAAAACAACCACTTTCTGAAAGGTAGGACCGGCGGAGAAGTGAATCCAAAGCGACGGGAAGATAGACCCCGGGGGGAGGGGCCGGCTCCCGGCAAGCGGCGGAGCAACCGCGCACAAAATCAGGACTTTTAAAAGTCTGTTCCGCGGAGGGACATCGCTCCAGAGGCTAAACCGGAGCGAAGCCCACGCGGGGTCAGCGTGGCCTCAGGTCCCGCAGGGTCACAGAAGGATCGGGGGTGTCTGAGTGTCGCAGAGCTTGCGGGTATTGGAACGGGAAAGCCGGCTACAGAGACAGAGCCGACAGTAAGCTCGCAGCTCCGTGTTACCTTGAACCGGTCGCAGGCTCGGTGAGCTCGGAGCGCAGCCGGAGGTCAGGCAGACGGGAGTAACTGGGCGCTGTTCTCTGAGGGCGCACTGAGGAGTGGGGCCCTGGGCTCTCGGCTCCTCCGGGCCGGAGACCAGGAGGCCGCCATTTGTATTCCCGTCCTCTGGAACTCTACGGAAAGCGCTCAGGGAACAAAAGCTCCTGAAAGCAAACCCGAGCGGATTACTCACCCCGGCCCCGGGTAAGGGCGGTGTAATTCCGCCTGGGGCAAAGACACTTGAAAATCACTACAACAGGCCCCTCCCCCAGAAGATCAACAAGAAATCCAGCCGAGACCAAGCTCACCTACCAAGGAGTGCGGTTTCAATACCAAGGAGAGCAGCAGAATTCCAGAGGAGGAGAAAGCCAAGCACGGAACTCATGGCTTTCTTCCTGTGATTTTTTTTAGTCTTGCAGTTAATTTAATTTTTTCTTTTTCATTTTTTTTTTTTTTCTTTTTCTCGCCTTCGGGTAAAATTTTTTTTTTTTTTTTAACTGTTACCTTTTTCTTTTTTAACGATTTTTTACTAGTTTATCTAATATATATATATATTTTTTTACATTTTTCTTAGGTGTTTTCTTTTTTAAAAAAAATTCTTTTCTTTTTTTTTTTTTTTTTTTTTCTTTTTTCTTTCTTCCTTTTTGAACCTCTTTTTATCCCCTTTCTCCCCACTCACGATTTTGGATCTCTTCTAATTTGGCTAAAGCATATTTTCCTGGGGTTGTTGCCACCCTTTTAGTATTTTACTTGCCCCTTCATTTACTCTTATCTGGACAAAATGACAAGACGTAAAAATTCACCACAAAAAAAAGAACAAGAGGCAGTACCGAAGGCTAGGGACCTAATCAATACAGACATCGGTAATATGTCAGATCTAGAGTTCAGAATGACAATTCTCAAGGTTCTAGCCGGGCTCGAAAAAGGCATGGAAGATATTAGAGAAACCCTCTCGAGAGATATAAAAGCCCTTTCTGGAGAAATAAAAGAACTAAAATCTAACCAAGTTGAAATCAAAAAAGCTATTAATGAGGTGCAATCAAAAATGGAGGCTCTCACTGCTAGGATAAATGAGGCAGAAGAAAGAATTAGTGATATAGAAGACCAAATGACAGAGAATAAAGAAGCTGATCAAAAGAGGGACAAACAGCTACTGGACCACGAGGGGAGAATTCGAGAAATAAGTGACACCATAAGACGAAACAACATTAGAATAATTGGGATTCCAGAAGAAGAAGAAAGTGAGAGGGGAGCAGAAGGTATACTGGAGAGAATTATTGGGGAGAATTTCCCCAATATGGCAAAGGGAACAAGCATCAAAATTCAGGAGGTTCAGAGAATGCCCCTCAAAATAAATAAGAATAGGCCCACACCCCGTCACATAATAGTAAAATTTACAAGTCTCAATGACAAAGAGAAAATCCTGAAAGCAGCCCGGGAAAAGAAGTCTGTAACATACAATGGTAAAAATATTAGATTGGCAGCTGACTTATCCACAGAGACCTGGCAGGCCAGAAAGAGCTGGCATGATATTTTCAGAGCACTAAACGAGAAAAACATGCAGCCAAGAATACTATATCCAGCTAGGCTATCATTGAAAATAGAAGGAGAGATTAAAAGCTTCCAGGACAAACAACAACTGAAAGAATTTGCAAATACCAAACCAGCTCTACAGGAAATATTGAAAGGGGTCCTCTAAGCAAAGAGAGAGCCTACAAGTGGTAGATCAGAAAGGAACAGAGACCATATACAGTAACAGTCACCTTACAGGCAATACAATGGCACTAAATTCATATCTCTCAATAGTTACCCTGAATGTGAATGGGCTAAATGCCCCTGTCAAAAGACACAGGGTATCAGAATGGATAAAAAAACAAAACCCATCTATATGTTGCCTCCAAGAAACACATTTTAAGCCCGAAGACACCTCCAGATTTAAAGTGAGGGGGTGGGGGACGCCTGGGTAGCTCAGTTGGTTAAAGTGAGGGGGTGGAAAAGAATTTACCATGCTAATGGACATCAGAAGAAAGCAGGAGTGGCAATCCTTATATCAGATCAATTAGATTTTAAGCCAAAGACTGTAATAAGAGATGAGGAAGGACACTATATCATACTCAAAGGGTCTGTCCAACAAGAAGATTTAACAATCTTAAATATCTATGCCCCCAACGTGGGAGCAGCCAACTATATAAACCAATTAATAACAAAATCAAAGAAACACATAAACAACAATACAATAATAGTAGGGGACTTTAATATTCCCCTCACTGAAATGGACAGGTCATCCAAGCAAAAGATCAGCAAGGAAATAAAGGCCTTAAATGACACACTGGACCAGATGGACATCACAGATATATTCAGAATATTTCATCCCAAAGCAACAGAATACACATTCTTCTCTAGTGCACATGGTACATTCTCCAGAATAGATCACATCCTCGGTCCTAAATCAGGACTCAACCGGTATCAAAAGATTGGGATCATTCCCTGCATATTTTCAGACCACAATGCTCTAAAGCTAGAACTCAACCACAAAAGGAAGTTTGGAAAGAACCCAAATACATGGAGACTAAACAGTATCCTTCTAAAGAATGAATGGGTCAACCGGGAAATTAAAGAAGAATTGAAAAAAATCATGGAAACAAATGATAATGAAAATACAACGGTTCAAAATCTGTGGGACACAACAAAGGCAGTCCTGAGAGGAAAATATATAGCGGTACAAGCCTTTCTCAAGAAACAAGAAAGGTCTCAGGTACACAACCTAACCCTACACCTAAAGGAGCTGGAGAAGGAACAAGAAAGAAACCCTAAGCCCAGCAGGAGAAGAGAAATCATAAAGATCAGAGCAGAAATCAATGAAATAGAAACCAAAAAAACAATAGAACAAATCAACGAAACTAGGAGCTGGTTCTTTGAAAGAATTAATAAAATTGATAAACCCCTGGCCCGACTTATCAAAAAGAAAAGAGAAAGGACCCAAATAAATAAAATCATGAATGAAAGAGGAGAGATCACAACTAACACCAAGGAAATACAAACTATTATAAGAACATACTATGAGCAACTCTACGGCAATAAATTTGACAATCTGGAAGAAATGGATGCATTCCTAGAAACATATAAACTACCACAACTGAACCATGAAGAAATAGAAAGCCTGAACAGACCCATAACCAGTAAGGAGATTGAAACAGTCATTAAAAATCTCCAAACAAACAAAAGCCCAGGGCCAGACGGCTTCCCGGGGGAATTCTACCAAACATTTAAAGAAGAACTAATTCCTATTCTCCTGAAACTGTTCCAAAAAATAGAAATGGAAGGAAAACTTCCAAACTCATTTTATGAGGCCAGCATCACCTTGATCCCAAAACCAGACAAGGATCCCACCAAAAAAGAGAGCTATAGACCGATATCCTTGATGAACACAGATGCGAAAATACTCAACAAAATACTAGCCAATCGGATTCAACAGTACATTAAAAAGATTATTCACCACGACCAAGTGGGATTTATTCCAGGGCTGCAAGGTTGGTTCAACATCCGCAAATCAGTCAATGTGATACAACACATCAATAAAAGTAAGAACAAGAACCATATGATACTCTCAATAGATGCTGAAAAAGCATTTGACAAAGTACAACATCCCTTCCTGATCAAAACTCTTCAAAGTGTAGGGATAGAGGGCACATACCTCAATATCATCAAAGCCATCTATGAAAAACCCACCGCAAATATCATTCTCAATGGAGAAAAACTGAAAGCTTTTCCGCTAAGGTCAGGAACACGGCAGGGATGTCCATTATCACCACTGCTATTCAACATCGTACTAGAGGTCCTAGCCTCAGCAATCAGACAACAAAAGGAAATTAAAGGCATCCAAATCGGCAAAGAAGAAGTCAAATTATCACTCTTCGCAGATGATATGATACTATATGTGGAAAACCCAAAAGACTCCACTCCAAAACTGCTAGAACTTATACAGGAATTCAGTAAAGTGTCAGGATATAAAATCAATGCACAGAAATCAGTTGCATTTCTCTACACCAACAGCAAGACAGAAGAAAGAGATATTAAGGAGTCAATCCCATTTACAATTGCATCCAAAACCATAAGATACCTAGGAATAAACCTAACCAAAGAGACACAGAATCTATACTCAGAAAACTATAAAGTACTCATGAAAGAAATTGAGGAAGACACAAAGAAATGGAAAAATGTTCCATGCTCCTGGATTGGAAGAATAAATATTGTGAAAATGTCTATGCTACCTAAAGCAATCTACACATTTAATGCAATTCCTATCAAAGTACCATCCATCTTTTTCAAAGAAATGGAACAAATAATTCTAAAATTTATATGGAACCAGAAAAGACCTCGAATAGCCAAAGGGATATTGAAAAAGAAAGCCAACGTTGGTGGCATCACAATTCCGGACTTCAAGCTCTATTACAAAGCTGTCATCATCAAGACAGCATGGTACTGGCACAAAAACAGACACATAGATCAATGGAACAGAATAGAGAGCCCAGAAATAGACCCTCAACTCTATGGTCAACTAATCTTCGACAAAGCAGGAAAGAATGTCCAATGGAAAAAAGACAGCCTTTTCAATAAATGGTGCTGGGAAAATTGGACAGCCACATGCAGAAAAATGAAATTGGACCATTTCCTTACACCACACACAAAAATAGACTCAAAATGGATGAAGGACCTCAATGTACGAAAGGAATCCATCAAAATCCTTGAGGAGAACACGGGCAGCAACCTCTTCGACCTCTGCCGCAGCAACATCTTCCTAGGAACAACGCAAAAGGCAAGGGAAGCAAGGGAAAAAATGAACTACTGGGATTTCATCAAGATCAAAAGCTTTTGCACAGCAAAGGAAACAGTTAACAAAATCAAAAGACAACTGACAGAATGGGAGAAGATATTTGCAAACGACATATCAGATAAAGGACTAGTGTCCAGAATCTATAAAGAACTTAGCAAACTCAACACCCAAAGAACAAATAATCCAATCAAGAAATGGGCAGAAGACATGAACAGACATTTCTGCAAAGAAGACATCCAGATGGCCAACAGACACATGAAAAAGTGCTCCATATCACTTGGCATCAGGGAAATACAAATCAAAACCACAATGAGATATCACCTCACACCAGTCAGAATGGCTAAAATCAACAAGTCAGGAAATGACAGATGCTGGCGAGGATGCGGAGAAAGGGGAACCCTCCTACACTGTTGGTGGGAATGCAAGCTGGTGCAGCCACTCTGGAAAACAGCATGGAGGTTCCTCAAAATGTTGAAAATAGAACTGCCCTATGACCCAGCAATTGCACTATTGGGTATTTACCCTAAAGATACAAATGTAGTGATCCAAAGGGACACATGCACCCGAATGTTTATAGCAGCAATGTCCACAATAGCCAAACTATGGAAAGAACCTAGATGTCCATCAACAGATGAATGGATCAAGAAGATGTGGTATATATACACAATGGAATACTATGCAGCCATCAAAAGAAATGAAATCTTGCCATTTGCAACAACATGGATGGAACTAGAGCGTATCATGCTTAGCGAAATAAGTCAAGCAGAGAAAGACAACTATCATATGATCTCCCTGATATGAGGAAGTGGTGATGCAACATGGAGGCTTAAGTGGGTAGAAGAATAAATGAAACAAGATGGGATTGGGAGGGAGACAAACCATAAGTGACTCTTAATCTCACAAAACAAACTGAGGGTTGCCGGGGGGAGGGGGTTGGGGAGAAGGGGGTGGGATTATGGACATTGGGGAGGGTATGTGATTTGGTGAGTGCTGTGAAGTGTGTAAACCTGGTGATTCACAGACCTGGGGATAAAAATATATGTATATAAAAAATATATGTTTATAAAAAATAAAAAATAAAAAAAAAAAAAAAAAAACAAACAAACAAACAAACAAAAAACACCAGGCCCTATATTCTTCAACAATGTCAGTGTTATGGAAGACAAAGAAAGGCTGAGGATCTCTCCAGATTAAAGGACACTGAGAGGGCATACCCACTAAATGCCATGCGCGGATCCTGGATTGAAAGCAGTACCAGAGAAAAACATGCTACACAGGACATTATGAGGCCACTTAACACAGTTGGATTATGGACAGTAATAAGTATAATAACTAATAAAAAGAATTTTGCAAATGTTAAATTCTTGATTTTGATAACAATATTGTAGTTATACAGAGAATAGCCTCATTCTTAGGAAATACACAGTAGAGTAGTAAGGATGTAAAGGGAATGATGTACTCCCTAACAATTCAGAAGAAAATACACAGGCTAATGATCAGAGGATGGGCAGAAAGTGAAAAAACACTGGCTTAAAAGTGGTAAATCTAGGTAAAGGGTATATAGGAATTTGTTGTACTATTATTATTACAACTTTTTTAAGTCTGAAATTTTTCTAGAAAAAGTTAAATATATACATGTGTAAAAAGTTCCATGTTTATATGACTATACATGTAACACATATAACTTTATGTAACATACATATATATAACAATGTTTATATAAAGTAGAAGAACAGACTGTAACGCAGAGATGCTGGGGTGGGAGCCTCTGCTTAAACGGTAAGGGGCAAGACAGTCTGCTTCTTAAAGGGCTTTTCTGGCCAACTCCATACTCTTTCTCAGCCTTCTGTTTTTTCTTTGCTTTCTCTACTCTAGAAACTCCTAAGTGAGGTGGTAAAATTAAAAATGAGGTTAAGAGCAAAACGTGAAAAATAAAATGGCAGTAGTAAAGTGGGTGCCTGTCCAGCTTACATAAGGAACAGCTATGTCCCATCTACCCTTAGTAAATGACAACAAAGGAACTGGGAAGTCACAGACTGAAATCATGTAAGAACAGCTCCTTCCACCCCTACAGGAGTGTCTAAACAATGTGAAAAACAGGCAGCCATGGTCAAGAATTTGTGCTGGCTTCTTCACAGATGAGATCTTAACAGCATATACAAAAGACCAGGGTTTCAAACAGGGCAACCCCCAACCAACATTATTGCCCTGAATTTTCTAGGACAAATCCTAACACTGGTTCAGTGACTCCTTCACTTGCATGTCTTAACAAGGACAATATAGTTCTCAAAATGACCTGTGAAGGCACGAGAGAAGCAGTTTCACCTGTTGGTTATCCTGTATTTGCAGACCCCATCACATTTTACCAGCCACCCTTTATTTGTGCACGTAATGAGTGGCCGAATGAAGAAAGGGAAGGGTGGGTGAGGAGGAAATAGGAAAGAAACAAGTGTTTCATAGACATAACCAAGACACTGAGGACCTGACACCTTGTACCAACTTCTCATCTGTATCAACATTATCAGTGTGCACACCATTATCATTTCTTGATACTCTTAAAAAAAAAAAAAAAAACAGATAAAATAACAAAGTGTGTCCCCTCTTTCAATATCCTGTGTCAAGCAGAGTGAGTGTGTGAGAACCAGAGTTAAATAAGGTTCCCTTAGTGAACTGTGAAAATCCTATATGCTTGTATTACTACAACTTTCCTATAAATTTCAAATTATTTCAAAATATAGGTTGGATCTTTTGATCTTCCTGAACTTTTAAAATCTTACTGAGATTAAAATCTTACTGAAGCTTTCTTCACACTGTCCAAGCATATTGTATTGATGCTAACATAGCATTTACTCAATAAATTTGTGTCCTATTATGAGCAAATTTCCCAAAGACACAAAGCAAGTTTTAGAATTTTTAAAATTTCAGTCCCTGGATCAAACTCATTCGTCATTCTTGGACTTTTATGGCTTAACAGATGGAGACTATAATGGAATAGACACTGTTAGAGAAGGTATCTACTCCTATCCCACTCAACGCTAGATGGCAGAAATCAACTCAGAATTTAACTATTTAAGAAGACCATCAACTCTCTATACAGCAGTATCCCCAAACAAAGCTGAGGAGAATGTATTCCACCCTGATCTTTACAATTATGAAAACACTGTATCCAAAATTAAAATACCAGAAAGACTTTCATCGGTTTTGGTACTGAACTTGGAAAATTAAACAGAATTTATCTATATCCCAAGAGGCAGTAATAGTAGTAACATTGACATATTTATATGGTGTTAACAGTTAGTTTGCAAATCACCTTCTTTTCCATTATAACATTTGAGTCAGGTAGGCCAGGAATTATGCCCTATGTTCTATAAGACAGGAGAACTGTGACTTCCAGAGTTTTTCAAGGTCCCCAAATCATGAGGTGCTTGAGAAAATCCTTTTGGCTCTAAGTCCAGCTAACAGTGTGACTACTGCTCAACTGGCATCATCCTCTGAGAAACATACAGGATGAGAGCTAAGAGGGAGTTCTGGTGCCAGACCACCTGATTCCCAATCCTGGGTCCACTATTAATTTGGCTAACTTCTTTGTGCCTCACTTTCCTCAACCATAAAATGGAAATCATAAATTGTACCTGCCCAGAATGGTTACTAAGTAGGTTCAATCAATTAGAACAGACCCTGGCAGAAACATGGTAAAGTACTCAAGAGACATGGTAAAGTACTCAGTTGCTGCTCCTGATCTGTCTAGTGCTCTAACTTGTAACTCCCCAGTGCCTCAAAACCTGAAAAGCACAGTTGGTTTATTAGCCCAATTGAATCTGCAGTAATTTCGCTCAAATTATATTCCAGTTGGTTGGAATGGCACATTCCAATGGCTCTTCCCAGCACAGCCAGAACCAATATGCTATTTGGCAACGAGGTCTGTTCACGAACTGAAGGGTCATGCTGTTACACAGTCATCTGTTACGGAAGACAGCACGGAGATGTTCTCTATGTAGGAACAAGCAGAAAGAGCAGATTTCAACAACTGTCTAATCCATATTCTCAGTCCAAGAGATATGTACTCAGTGTGTGCCAGGACTGTACACAACACAAAGTGCAAGGTTAGGTGGGAAAAATTATACAAGCACTTCTGCACGTTAGCACGAGGAGAGTACATCTCTATCTCATTAAGCACAATCACAACAGCTGGCACGGACGAACTCCTAACCTCCTCTTTCTTCAAAATGCCTTTACTAGAGCTGCAATGAGCAGGAAAGGTAAGCTGTCTGCAGTTTCAGCTCTTCTCTCTTCCTTGCAAGTTCCTCATCAGATGTGCTAATGGGTCAGAAAGTACGCTAGTATCCCGCAAAGAAATGAAAAGTAAGGATTTATAAAATTAGCTCAAATCACTCAAATTTTTATGTCTAGGTATATACTGTCTTTTAAAATAAGGTGTATGTTTTTCTTGCAACATAAATTTTAATTTCACAGATGCTGTATACAGTGATGCTTCAGAATTTGAGATGGCCAGGGAAGAGGTCATAAATGGTTCAAGAATACAATAAAAACTAAAGAACCCTCTCTCTGGCCCTTCACACACCGTACAGGCATGTATATACTGACTCTGCCTAAGAAGATACTACCTATCTCCTAAGGGCCAAGCATGGAGCCCCTTTGAGAGTGTGGGTCCGGCTTCTGAATTTCTTTTCAGTTGCATTTTGTCCAGATTTCCAAAGGGCAGGGAAGGCAATATTATAGCTTTAGGTCTCTTCAACACAGCTTCAGTGCCAAATATTTCAAAATCCACAAATACTTAAAGGCAGACAGTCTAGAAATTCTCAGAAAAACCCCTGTAAGGTCAAATACATCATTCTTCTTTTCAATATGAGAATTTATAGCATACTTATTTTGGCAATTCACCTACTTCATCCTTCCATACCTCACGGAGACAGTTTTCTTTCCTAAATGAAGAGGCATACATTGAGAGGGAGAGCAAAGTGGCAGGTCTCCACACTCCTGAGGCGTGCCAGCTGGGGTGCCACGGGGTGGGGAGGTGTTGGTGGGAGGGCAGACAGAGCAGAGATGGAGCCAGCCAGCTGTCCCCGTTGCTCAAGGAAGAACAGCAAAGTATCTCCAAGAGACACTTTATGCCCAGCCAGCAGGGAATACAGACACTGCTTAGAACAGGCCAAAAGCCTAGAGCTGAATTTTTCAAATTCTTTTAAAACTAAAGTGTTATCAAGTTTATTCTTTTCATGAGCACCCAAAGAACAAAGAGACTCTACTGGACCTATAAATACCAATTAAAGAGAAACAAGAGTGTGTGGAGGCAGATAGCCTCACGGAAACAAGTATGGGTTTATTCAAATAGAAGTGAACTACAAGGAGAAAAACAGTAATTTGGGGGTGGGGAAGGAGAAGGCAAGAATGAGAATTTAAAAGTGGCTTTCATTTGGACCTGTAGTGTGTGCTGTGGTACTGTTCACACACACCTTCCCAAGAACAGGAGCAGTGTGGGTTTTCTGGGAAAAACACTTCAGACAGTGGAAATACCAAGCCACGCTTGTCCAATTACAAACCAAACTGAGCATAAGTACATCACAGCATTCTTCACATTCTTCCATGTCTTGACAAAATAAGTGAACCAACTGTACCTACTCCAGACATGGTGATTACATAGTATCATCATTATGGAGAACACAAGGAGACAGCTTCACTTACATGGTTAATGAAGAGACTCTTGCGTTTTTCTCTCACTGTGAAAACAAAAGATGCAACAGAAGTGTTACACACCTGCATGCCAACCCCCTGCAGGACGGGGCCTCTGGCGTCATGGCCCCATCCTTTCACCAACCAATGCCCCAGATGCTCCATTACCATATTTAAGACTACAGGAGCTGCACAAGTGAGGATATAAACTTGGCAAACAGAGCAAAATACACACCCACTTAAGTACGGCACCCTAACAAAACAACTGCCCCCGCGATTAACGGAGTGTTAACAGCTTTCCAATAACTAAAAAGTACATTACATAGTGATTTCATAGAACTTGTATGCATCCATTAATTTAGAATAATAAGACTATTTATTTCTAACCCCACCTGCCCCACAAAGGGATGGGTGAAATAGAAAAATATAACAATATATTAATTTATTGACATTGAAATATAAAAAAATAACAATAACACCTGCAACCACATGAAGACATAAGACAGGTAATGTACATCAGAAGTGTTATTCACTGCAGAAACCGATTATGCTCCAGGCTGGGTGCTAATGAATAAAACCAGGCTTCTGCTGTCCAGGAGCCCTTCCAGGGGGGCATCTGCTGTACCTTCTCCCGCTCATGAAGGCTGGTAGGCCTCACAATAAAAAATACTGCCCTGTCTACGATTTCTCCTACTACTGTCTGCATCACGGCTCAGCCTCTCCCACACCATGTTTCCCAAAACAGGTGTCCTTAGCCCCAAAGACGTAGGAGAGTGACAGGGAACCCAGAGCATTATTGAAATACCCTAATATCATTGAGTTTTGCCTCTTTTTTCCTGAACACTCATTTATGAGGGTACATACTAGTCAGCTGACACATTTATTGAGTAGGTCACTGTAGAAGATATGAAGAATAGGTTTCCTTCAAGGAGATGACATCCTCGGTCCCGGGAATCACTAATGCTACCTCAGGGTATCCTAAACATACAAACGCATAAAAATCGAGCTCATCTGAGGAGGACTTCTTTTCTCCGCAGTCCATGACCCAAGGCAGATTCAATAGTTTTCAAAAGCCCTCCAGCTGATCTGACTGAGGGGCTAGGGAAACCGTTTTCCTAAGTTTATGTTCTGTTCTTCAATTCACAAGGAAACATTTTGCTTTTCCTTAGAAGTTGTATCATCTCTGGAATGAAAGCTGCCCCTCTTGCTATCTCAGAGATGGTTGAGGTACAAAGCAAAAACCAGCCTGAGGATACTGCTGAGAGACAGTGCCTTGACCTGGTCATCAGATGGATTCAGCTGCAAGTCACATGCACTGCACACAGACTGGGGGGCTGCTTAGCCACACTGGAGGCCAGACCAGCACCCAGCACCCAGACCAAGGCACATAAAACAGCAGCATACTGTGTCTGCTGTTCACACTGTGGAGGCTGCAAGATTTCTTTTGACGTAATTCCAAATAAGCATCATCCACATGTGAACCACAACAAAGAAAAATGAGGGTCTGGCAGAAGCACTGGGTTTGAACTTCCTGGCATACGTAGTTTGTGTGCATGTATTCTATGCAAGTGTGTGTGCACATGTGCATCTTTTCCTTAAATTAATTCAATACTGAATTATCATGCATCTATTCAAGGTTGCTCGACCACATGGGGGTACGATGACATTTCCATGCTGGTTTCCCATTGCCTGAAGGGATCTGGAAACACTTTCTACACAGGCAGCAGACCTCACAGGATTTCTAGCAAATTCTAGAACATCCCAGAAATAGGTTTGTGCAGAGGCTTTGTGTCTCCCAATTATGGGAACTGCCTCCAAGGTCACCTTAATGCCCCATATCACCCAACCTCCAACAGATAAAATATATCCATGCCTCAAAGAATATTAAAAGTTCTTATATATGGGTACTACCAAAAAATTAAACATTATTCAAAACTAGAAGGAGAGGATTGAAAATCAGAGTTTTCAATAGTATGGACTGAAAGCTTTAATAAGAAAGTTTATAATAAAAAAATAAAAACAAACCACCCTAAACAAGTATACTATGCTTGTACCTCTCCTACAAAACTAAGTCTCAGGGGAAAATCAGGCCATTTCCATGAAGCCCACTGGTTCCAATTAAAGAGTAAAAAACAAAATTCCCTAAGACATTATAAAATACCTAAGGATAAGGTATCCAAATCTATTTCAGAATATCTTGGGCACTCACTGTTTTTATACAGTGAGTACCTCTACCTTATCCTATTTCACTTAAATCAACTGAGTCTGCTGATTCTAATCTGAAATCTGGGTTCATGGGATTATTTTGTATTCTTTATTATTGTGTAATGACACTCCTAAGCAGGCCTTTGTCTACAATAGTATCTGAAAGGCCTTTCCACACACACATCCCTATGACTGACTTCCTTGTGGAGTGTCTCCTGAATCCCCAAACCAACTGCCAGTCCTGACACAAACAAAACCAATTCCCAACATCCATGCTTATACAGGTGACCCTGACCGTAACTGCCTGGATCCAAGTAGATACCCATTCCTAACCAGGTGAATTCTCTCTCTTAGGAATCTGGAGATGCTAGTTCCTCATTGCTAGCACCTCATCTGAAGATACGGGGTGGGTGGGATGAAGTGCATCTCCTTCTCTGCAGAAAACAGTTAACACAGGTCTGACTACCATCCCTGAAATGGCCTGTTTGCAAGGGAGGCCCTAAGCTGATGTCTGGGAATATGGATTTGGGGAGGGCTCCTACCATTCCCTAACCAATAAAAGTGGCTCACTGTACTTACATTGTGCAAACAATACAAGTTTATGCTAAACACCTGCTTCCCTCCTGGGAATCTAATTTTGGCACACATTGGCAGAGGCTGCCTACTTAACCAATCCTCAGTGAAAATCCTGGGCTCTGGGTCTCTAAGGAGCTTCCCTGGCTGGCGCATATCACGGACTGTTGCTGGGGAAACTTAGTGCATCCTGCATGATTCTAACTGGAGAAGACTCTTGGAAGCCTGTGCCTGGTTTCCTCTGGACTTCACCCATGCACCTTTTCATCGTACTGATTTTGCTTTGTATGTATTCTTTGTAATAAGCCACAGCCATCAATACGACTATATTTTGAGGGCTATCGCTCCTCCTGCTTAGTCATCACCCCCGGGCAGGGGAGGGAGGCTATCTTGAGGATCTCCAACGAAGCTGCCATGCAGAGAAGAATGGAGGGCAGGAGGGTGAGGAGGAGAAGGCAGGTGCTTCCTTATTCCTAATGGCTTTTAGTCCTTACTTCCAATAACTTAATAAGGTTTCTCAGATACCCTGGTGTCCTTACAACTAATTATTCCTTTTCCCCTAAGCTAGTAGGAACCAAGACTAAGACAGTTCCAGAGGAGAAAAAAAGTAGGTGGAATCTCTTACACTAATACCAAAAAAGATGAATTATATTGCTTAAATCTAAATCTGTCTTTAAAATAAATTTGAAACTACTGAGGCCATTAGTCAGCTCTGAAATTCAAATGGCTTTTAACCGTTTTGTTATATGTAATAGAATAAGCAATATACCAATTCATTTCTGATATTAGTTTAATCATTTTTAAACCTGGATATTTTGTGTTCTAATAACATATCAATCAAATTTCTCTGGAGTTTTCAGAGCTTCTATATTAATTGAGTGACTAATAGGTTTTGCTTTGTTGGGAAAACAGACAATAAGTTGATGTGGATCATACATCTCACTCTCCTGGAAAAGGAATAAGAGCTCTCTCTCCTTGGGATCCCATTCATGATGGTTTGGTAAAAGAATTTTTAATTAGCTATTGAAATAACTCCATAATGACTGAAACAGAGAATGTATTTAAGGCTTTAAAAATAAGCCATCTAAAATGAACAAAAAAACACTACTGTTAATATTAAGTCTTCTCCAGATAAAATGAGAAAATGGCAGTGTTCGCCATCTGAGGAAACCAAAATTTCACTTAGGTTGCCACATGACATCCCCTTATCACAATGTCATAGAAGCAAAATTTCTTTACTTTTTAAAAATACAACTATCTAAAAAAAACAACAACAAAATCAAGCAACCTGCCTAATTACTGAGGATTTGTTAACAATCTAAATGCAATTACAGCTAACCTCTTTTACAGACAGGCATTTAAAAAATTATCTTGGTTTCCCCTGTTCCGTCTCTAAAATAGACCTTCCAATGATTGGCATCAGTCACTATCTGACACAAAATGAGAGAACTAAATAAGTCCTAAAACAGGCAATCCAACATCCTTCCTTTGAAAATGAGGAAGCAGGGGTGCCTGGGTGGTTCAATAGGTTAAAGCCTCTGCCTTCAGCTCAGGTCATGATGCCAGGGTCCTGGGATCCAGCCCTGCATCAGCAGGGAGCCTGCTTCCTCCTCTCTCTGCCTGCCTCTCTGCATACTTGTGATCTCTGTCAAATAAATAAATAAAATCTTTTTTTAAAAAAATGTTAAAATGAGGAAGTAGCCCATGTAGTCCCAGGCAAGGAGTGACCAGAATGGGGAAGACTGGGGATGGCTTGCCAGGTTTCCCAGACTCCATCCTCTGCTCTAGCCTCCCTCCAAGGGCAGTGTGGCCGCTGCCTGGAACCTGCATGAGAAGAATTCCATCTGACAACAGATAATTAGGATCCAGTATGAACAGAGCTTAGCTGCTCCACAAAGAAAACCTACTTAGCTTATTAATTACTCTGGATATGAAGGACTGGCAGGCCATTCAAGTGGGAGGCCTTGACAATAACATAAAGAATTCTAGACTTGGTTTTGAGGTGTAAAGGTGATTGTTGGGATAGCAGAGTCAACCGGGACCACTGAAGTCTGGTTCAAAAGAAGACGTGTTCTTTCCCTTTCCTTTTTCTGGTGTGTGAACACCATACAGC
Organism: Mustela lutreola; assembly: GCF_030435805.1. Lineage (NCBI taxonomy): Eukaryota > Metazoa > Chordata > Mammalia > Carnivora > Mustelidae > Mustela > Mustela lutreola. The sequence continues at coordinate 33,993,968 of NC_081297.1, read as the reverse complement.
TTTAGACAATCAAAGGATTATATTAATTTTTCTTATGTTTGAGATTACCACACAATTTCCACAGTTTTCAATAATTCAGTGAATTTAATTATTCAGTGAATTCAAAACACAACCATTGAGTCCCATTAGGGAACACAGCTCGGAGGCAAATGCAAAAATATTCTAAGGTCCCAGCCTGTCTAAGCTCACAGCTTCACAGGGCTGTAAGTCATGACCACCAGTGACCAGGACACAGGTTTGTACAGTGTAGGAACACATTCACCCCACACCTAAGGGGCCCGGTACGAGGTATCCTGATGAGGTCACTACCCCACGAGGCACCTCTCCTGCACTGTAGGAGGGCAGCTTCTCCCAAGAACTCTGGCCCACACTGAAGTATCCTGGACCTGCATTTATTTCTAAATCTGGGCACAGAGGAAGGGGATATTCTGAACATTCAAAGTGAAATCTAACTAAGCAAAGCAGATGAAACAAAAATGAAAAGATAAGAAAAGTTGCAAAGACGTCTAGGGGAGATCAGTCGTGGAGAGCAGCAGATTCCAGAGAACAGAACAGGTGGCAGAAGTAGGTACAGGCATATGGAGAAAACCATTCAAAGATCAAGTGTCCATCTACTAAACTGTCAACTAACTTTAGATGTTTTCTGTTCACCTTGGAGAACACCAAGAGTCAAAGTATTTACGCAGAAGCACAGAAACCACAATAAATTGGATTCTTTGAGAACTTCGCTGATTGTAAGAGAAATGCATGCTTACTATAAAAAACACTGGAAAATACTGAGCAGTATAAGGAAAAAGATACAAATAAAATTTACATTAGGAAAATACAGAGAAACATAAAGAAAAATGATATAATTCAACAACCCAGAGATAACTATTTTAGTGTATATCCTTTCAAAGGGAGTCTTTCCCTACACATATGTACACAGATGTGTTATATGCCCTTTTGCATTTTAATATATTAAGATATAAACATGCAAATATACATGTGCACATATACAAGCATAAAGAGAAATGCTACCCACTCTTCTGTTGTTATGTTAGCAGTGTCATTGGTTGTACAACGATTCTTTAACACAAAGGGTATTAATCCTTTGTCATATGTACTACAGTATTATTCCCACTTGATAGATTAATTTTTAGGATGCATTTTGACATAAGTTTTCATTTTGGGGCAATTTTTCCTATTGGTCCTATAAGCATACACGCCCCCTTCCCCATTCTGAGATTAATATTCACTCATATTGTTTCTAGATATTTATAATTATATTCACCACAGTTAACCTATGACTAGCCAACCCATCAGAAATCCATTTTGGCACATGGTGGCAAAGTTATCATTTGATTCTTTTTAAGGTGATATTCAAAATGCTCTCTATACTTTTATAAAGGACTGCTATCAAATGTTGGTTGCTACCATTTCAGATCTGACCTATTTCTGGTTTGCTTCCAAGATGTGTGGAAGCAACTCTTAAATGAGAGGGTTTCTCTCTCAAGAAACATGGACAGAAGACGATGGGTCTGGGCACAGCAGAGCCCAGAGACTATCCTTTCCTCTTTCACTGGTAGTCGTCATATCTACCCCCGTCAGACCCAGGGTTCAGTGTGAAGTGCTGCAGTCGGCATGAAGAAGGACCCATACCTAAGAGACCGAGGTCAGGGAAGAGCCTCAATCCAAGAAAGCAAATGAGTACTTCCACCCCAGAATAAGGACTGCACTTACTGAGAGCCTCTGTTGTCTTAGATTCTGCACCCAGAGCTCTGACAGATTACAGAGCAGGTCTTCCTGACAACGTCATGAGGAGGCACTAACTCTAGTCTACTGTGGTTCAGGAACACCATGCAAATCAGGTGGAATCATATAGACTGTGAGGGATGCAGGCTCAAAGCTCCATCAGGTTGATTCCGGAAGGGTGTGCTTTAAAGCCTCTGCCTTCGGCAGGGTCCTGGGATCAAGCCCTGAATCGGGCTCTCTGGTCAGCGGGGAGCCTGCTTCCCCTTCTCTCTCTGCCTGCCTCTCTGCCTGCTTGTGATCTCTCTGTCAAATAAATAAGTAAGATTAAAAAAAAAAATACATGACTATCTTCAGGAAATCTTTCCAAGGCATTAGTTGTTCTTACATGGTGACTGACTCAGACTTCTCAATGAAATTCAGTTGCCTCCCTGATGTCGCAGAGGAGCTGACCACAGACATCAACCGTGTAAGGTAGGCTATAGACATGAGACACTATGAAAAGTAGAAGGGAGACTGAAAGTCCTCACAGTTAAAAAGGGGACTTGAAAGAAGCTGTAGAAAAGTAAAAGTTTATCATTCCAACTACCAAACCAGAAGGTGCTAGCGAACAGCAGAACACAGCTGTGGTGGAGAGGACAGAAAGCCCTGCCCTCACCCGTCCCCCCACTCCCAGCGGGGGATGGAGGGGTGGGGGGGTGAATGACTACCCCAAGCCTTGCCTCTGGGTTTCTGCTCACTGAGCAGTTTTCTGACAACTGAAACTGGGAAAGCATAGGTCAAGAGAGACAACAGAATGCAAGACACATTGAGGAAAAACTGATATCCTGGGTCTCAATTGATTTCAGTAGAGTCTATACTGTGCAAGCAGCTTCATCTAGACTAGAAGGCTCAAGAGATCAGACACTGGGGCAAGGCAATGCTTCCAAGAAAAGTGGGCCACAGAGGCCAAAAAAGACCTCCCTGGACCATTTAATTTACAGGGCTTAGCATGGCCAAGAAACCCTGCAACACCCCACCTTGTGCAGCTCAATAGATGACTGCAGAGACAGGAGAGCTGTCCTAAGGGTGGGATGGCCACGTCAAGTTCCGACCTGGGAGCAGGAAGTCCAAATACACTGCCCAGGCCTCAAAAACCTACATCCCTACATTGCAGAATAAACTAGAAAGCCACCTTGTCAGAAAGACTGTCACAATGCCTAGCATGTCTGCCCAGGAGTGACTCCCTGCCTTCACTCTTTTATTACTTCATTCATTCAATCCATTTTCTTTTTAAGTTTCTAAGATGTGCTAGCCTCTGTGCTTGGTACAGAGAATGCAAAATGAGGGAAACAGTCCCTATATAAAGCAACATGGAATTGAGTGGCTACATTCACCCACTATTCCTTTACTTACAAACCATAAAAAAATGAACTCCACAAGGGGTATATACAAACTCTGCATTGAATTTAATGCCACTGATTTTATTCTATTTGCCCACTTAGGAAGGAAAAAAAAGCCGCCAATTAAATGCTGAGAAGCCATTGCCTGTCTTGATTTCAGAGATATTATAGGTGGGGAACAGTCTATCAGAATGGATGAAATGTGGGGAATCAGGGGGAGTACCACCTAAGAGGCAGACTTTGGGCTGGCACGGGCAAGAAGGAAGGGCACTGAGGATAAGGATGGTGCATCAGCTGCAGTGTGACAAAGCAGAGGCCTGGCCTTTCAGGACTGGAAGCAACTCAGGACTGTGGGAGCGCACAGCAGAGGCAGGGGAGGACTGGCAGGGAAGGCTTAGAAAGGGTCCAAGGGAATGGCTGCACGCCACACCTAGGCTCACTGTCCCTTATGGGTGAGCGGAAACCACTGAAGAAGGACAGTTTGAGCAGGAGGGGCGCTAGTCGACTTGTGTTTCAGAATGTCCTTCTGGTAGCAAAGTGGAGGAAAAGTGAGAATAGAGTTGGAAGCAGGAGGGTAGGAAAGGGCCCGTGGTCACAGACCAATTGAGGGAATATGAGCTGAGAGTCATGACACCAGAGGAAGGGATACCAAGCATATAGGGGAGAGATGGGACCTAAGTAATCACAGGACTCCTGGGCTGCTGGCCGGGGACCCAGAAATCCTTAAAATACGGGATGAGGAAGTAGACAGGAAAGGAAAGATGGCGGCTTCCAATTTAGACATAACAGTCCTGAGGGATTAGTGGGACTGCCAGAGGGAATGTCTCTCAGGCAATGGGAGATATGCATCTGCAATACCTAACCACAGTGCAAAGGCAGAGGCTTCTCCTTGCCTTGGCTTCTCCTTGCCTGAGGTCCTGGGGCGGAATGGCTCAGAGGAGTCCCAGGTGTCAGTGCTAAGGGACTCAAGTACCTGCTAACAGGTACAAGAGCAGAGACTGTGGGCACGGACTGACTACTTACTGTGTGTAAGGTCAAAACATCTCCCTATTGCCTCACGACAATGATCTACTAATATGACAGTTATGATCACTGTCCATTTACAGGAAATTATGACCCAGGAGATCACATAACTATAAAGCTAACTAATAGCACTCAAGAGCCTTAGGTCAGTCCCAGAGCCCTGGCTACCAAACTAGAGACCAAAGAATGATTCCCTTGCAAGAAGGGGTTCACCACAGGCTAAAGATAATCACAGTCAGCCTACTTATGAACTGACCTTCCACTACTCTGGACTTCTGATATTTCTTGGGCATCTACCCCCTCAGACCAGAAGGAAAAGATAAGGTAAGGCAATCCTAGTTTTCATCATTCTTTCCCTCAAAATGATCTTGTCAACAGATAATTCAGGACTGGATTAGAGCAGCAGTCTTGAAAGTAGGTTTCAAAGAACTCTTGAACATGGCTGAGGTGTGAGGCAGTGGCTCCATGAACGCCTTTTCCTTCACAGTTACCTTTCTCCCACTTCTCAGAAAAAGGCATGCCAACCCACCCCTGGACATGCATGAGCCTGACATGAAAGACCTATCCCAGGGCACCATAGGGACAAAACAGACCCCATGGGTGAGGCTGCTGCCTTTATTCCAGGTTTTATAACCTGCAGCACAGCCTGGAATCTGCCATGTCCTGTGGCCATTTCTACCAGGGGCACAGTGAGGACTTCTGGCTCTCACTCTACAGCTATCACACACGGCTGACAGTATCTACTAGCACCATGCCTCCTCAGTGCTTAGACTCCGTCAAGAAGACAGGCTCTGAGGGAAAGACCCAGGGGAGCACAGGGATGAGCATAAAGGTACAGCAGACAGCTGGCAAGGCAAACACTTCGTCCTACCTGGCTGGCCATCTGTCGTGATCATAGAGTGAAGGTGGTCACGTGCATGACACATGACATGAACTGAAAAGAAATAAAATCAGACCACTTCTGATAGAAAGTGAGTCTGATTTGACTGACTGGCTTGACAATGATGGCTAGCTTTGCCATTAAGGTCACATGAAGGACATACAACATTTTGACAAAAATATATTTAAATCAAAAGAGAAGCTAAAAAAAAACAATAGTTTGGAGGGAAAAGGACAGCTGGGAAATCTTTCATTCCACATATATTAGAGTTCCATGCATAGAGATGTAAATGTGAGAAAGGCATGCAATAAATTAAAACCATAGAGTGAAGAGCACTCCTTCTTTCGAGGGGTATAACAGAATGCAATGGGGTCAAAGGAATCAGGCAAGGTGTTCTGAAATGAATCACAGATTTGTTTTCCCAAGGCTCCTGAATGCACCAAGTTCAACCCGGTGCCACCAAATGGAAATGCTGTTCTTTAACAGCAGATATAATTAAAAGTCATTTGTATATCTGGTAAAGTCTTTTTGGTATATTTCCCAGAAACTATAGAAGTGAGAAGCTTCTCTAGGGGTGAGAAGCTCTTTTGCAAATCAAAGGATTCCAATTCCTTTCTGTCAACAAAGCAGAAGTAGAACAAGAATGAATTGTAGCTCATCATTAGGGAATGGTTTTGGATGATAAATCCATTGGAGATTTTTTGACGTATGAATCAGATGAAACAGAATTTAGTGATATTACTATAATAAATCTCCTATTCCCATGTAGGTAGCTATACGAACAAAGTTCCTCAGCATTTACATTTATAAAAACAAGGAATTTGATGTTGACTAGCACCTCATTCCAGTAACATGTAATATTCAGCCATAGAAGCATCTCAGTAAGAAATGTTTTTCTAAAAATTACTCCACTTCTCTATTGACTAATTATCCATTAAAATCTTAATGTTTGTGTTGTTTTGATCAACTGAGGGTTAATGATAATAATAATGATTTATCAATCCAGAATTTACTTTTTATAATGGTATGAATATAAAAATTAAAGATAAATTATAGATTTATAATTGTAAGAAATAAAAATTAAACTTAGATCCATATTTTCATAAAATGGAAGTATGATGGTGTGACAAATGACTTAGAAATATATTACATTAGGATAAAATTCTATAAGAAAATGACATGGAAATATAAGTTCAAGATGAAAAAGAAATCATATGAAATTTCCAACTGTTAAAAATGAGTTGTTCATACATTTTTAAATGATTCATGGTGGATTACTAAATCACTAAGATATTGAGATAATATTTGAAACATCTTTTTCAAGATGGATAGTTTCATTTTTAAATGTCCATATTTAAAATACATCAAAAACTACATCTTTTGATAAGTGAAAAATTTTTATAGTCAACATAAAAATGTTCAAAGGAGTTCATAGTTTTCTAAATTATTTTCTATGGTATGTAAGTAAAGAAGAAAAAGAATGAAAACCACTGGTGTAAGAGCTTTGGGGTTCTACGGATTCTTCCATATCTAATAGTAAAAATATTCTCTAAGGAACCTGATAGACTGTAAGGGAGACGCACGGAGTGATAGTGACATGGAGAAAAGGGCACGACAGAGCACAGTGCATACAAAGGTGATAAAGACAGCCGGGGACATGTAGGAAAGGGGATGACAGAAAGGTCATGGGAACACTCAGATGGAAGAGATTCCTGGCAGGGCACAGGGATCAGCTGCTTCTAAATGCCAGATAAAAAGAGTACAAAACGGTTGGTCCCCTCGTGATAGATAAGTTCAACACTGCCCAGGAACAAAAACATGACCTGAACAAAGGAAGGCCACAAAACATTTTTTTCAATTTCAGTATTTCTGAAAGAATGTGCAAAGAAAACGAAGGATCATATTTTTATTTCTGAATTTCAACACTTCTGCTTTGGCTTTAAGTCACTCAAGAGACATTGGTTTTCATTCCTTTAATTATTTCAAGAAATTCTTGAACACACAGATTACACATACACACACACACACAAACACAGACACTTAAGTTCTTATTTTTGTCCAAATTCTTTTTTAAGATAAAGAACGTCTAAAAACCATACCAGTTAAAAAAGATGTGGTTTGGCTGCTTTCTCCTACTACTTAAGAGTAGGCTCTCATGTCTTCGAAAACAATGAATTAAAATAGTATAGAAAAGGAAAAAACACTAGGAACTATAATTCTTCTCCACAAGCCAAAATGATAGCATGAAAAGCCAAGGCAGGCTAAGCAAACTAATTTCTCTCTCACCTGGCAACCCCACCCAGTCCTGAAAGGAACCTTTGGTCCCTTCTTTGTTGAGTGGCTCTCAAACAAAGATTCTGCCGTGACATCCCACTTGTGTGAAGAAGAGACTGAGAGAGCAGTCAGTCTGGCTTTGGACAGAATATCCCTAACTTCAGCCAGCTGGCACAGTTCTAATTAGGCAAGCACTCTATTATCATTCTGTTATGGTAAAGTTTCCAGTCTCCTTCTGAACACTGAGAAAAAGGATCCAAGGACATCCTAAATCTCTGACATCAGAGGGAAAAGGAACTTAGTAGGTTCTAATTTAACTCCTAATGACTTAATATAGGTATCAGCTAGAGCAGAATAACGAACAGTTGGCCCATGGGGAGCATAGCAGATAGTGTGTATTCATCACACCATCGAGTGCTGCAGAAGGAAAGAGGATGGTGGGTCTGCAGTGTGGAAAGGGGCAAAGGCCAAAGAGCACGTGGCTGTGGCCCCAGGCAGGAGCTGCCCTCATAGAGAACTGCCACCACCCCACCAACAGCCTCCTACCCACAGACCTAGTGCAAACTACTGAAGGAGTCCATCACCCTGAGAAGAGAGGGGAGATCACCAAATTTGAAAGAAAGGAATCTAAAAGGTGCTGTGTGCCTTATAATCTGGGATTAGAACATTTCTTCCAAAAATTGAAATTAAATAGAATAAAATAAATTGGTGTGGGAGGGACCCACAATTTTGGACTGCTCTAATTCTCTTAGACATATGGTCTTGTAATGAAAATATAAGTCTGTGGAAGCAAAGAATGATCACAAGTAAATCAAAAATGTCTCGTGGCTTTGTCATTTTTTTTCCTTCTTTCAATCACCTAAGTTAAATATCCTCGGTGCCAGACAGAGCAAGGCACAGGAGATACTGAGATCCATGACCACTTGCTCTCTAGGAGCTAGTTGTCAACACAGACAAGAAAATAGTTCTAAATACCACAATATAGCTCAGACCATGAAGAGCGGAAACCCACCAAAGGCCCAGTTAACCCAGCCTGAGGGATGAGGAGAGGTGATAGCTGAAATGAGGCTTAGAGACTGGAGGAATGAGCTGTGTCGAAGACAGAAGGGGAAATGCAGGTCAGTGCAAAGGCACAGGAGGCCACGTGGCACACCAGGGGAACTGTAAGGGATTCTGTACCGCGGAAGCCCGGAGATGCAAAAGAAGAAAGTGGGCTGAGAAGGCAGGCAGAGGATGCATCACGAGGGCCTTGTCTATTATCACATAAAAATGTTCGAAGGATGGTGATTCACAGACCTGTACCCCTGGGGATAAAAATATATGTTTATAAAAAATAAAAAATTTTAAAAAAATGTTCGAAGGAGTTCATAGTTTTCGAAGAAGAAATCATATGACATTTCCAACTGGCAGCTGAGATTTAATTCTAAGGCAACTGGAGAGCCATTAAAAAAGTTGAAGCAAGCAAGTGACATAGTCAGATCTGATTTACAGAAAGTCTTTTCACCTAGCAAGAGCAGAGCCATAGGACGGGAAGGAGATACAGTCACAGGTGGGTCCACAGGCTGCTGCAGTAATCCAATGGGGAAAACAGGAGTCTCAGCTAAGGCGGCAGCAACGGGAATGGTAAAGAGGAGGCGGATTCAGGGGACAGTTATGAGGCAGAAACTAGCACACCTTTGATCACTTGGCTGTAGTGATATGCCAGGAAGTGCTCCACAGCTGCCTTTTAAAAAGGAAAAAGAAAAAAAGAGAAAAAAGAAAGAAAAAAGCCCTGATTTGTAGCATTTGTCAATTTCTACAGGGTAAAATTCCCTTTGTGACTGTTCTCGAACTCCCAAAGTGGTGTCGCTGAACTTGGAACTGGGCAGAAATGTGCACCACCAGCTGCTGCGAGTCAGTGTGAGTGAGCTCCAGCACTACCACCAGCACAGGAGAATTGGGACAAGGGATGAGTCCAGGAAAAGTCAAGCCTCCCCTGCTCTGGGGACCTGGGTAGAACAGGAAACGCAGGGCACTACCTGTAGTTACTAAGTCCTGACTGGGACATACTGAGTTAGAAGAAGATATCAAGATGTCCAGCAGGCAGATGGATATAAGGGATCTGAACACTGCAGAGAAAAACCCGACTAGAGATCATTATTGAAACGAACATTGTGAGAAACTGTGTGTAAACCCAGAAAATAAGAGGATAAAGCACAGAACCCTATAAAACACCAACATTACGGAGATGAATGGAGAACTTGATCAAAGATGCCTGAGTAGGACCTTTAAAAAAAGGGAGGGTTTCTCAGGACCAATTCCCTAAATATTTCCATGACTGATAATCAATTCACCAAAGAATTAACTTAGTAAAGTTATCAAGTGTACCTATTTTTAAAACCTATTTTTTAAATTATTTATATAGCAATTGTTCATTAGAGGGACTTGCTTTCCTCAAATTGGCCTGTCTGAATATAAAATGCCAGAAGAGGAGTTTTAAGGAGCAAGGAACAGTCAGTGGCTGTAAATGCCATACGAGAGCTCAAGAGCTAAGAGAAACAAAGATGTCCCTCATGCTCCAGAGAAAGGTGGTGGTGGGAAGATGCTAGTGAACAAGTGAATGGAAAGAGAAATTGAGATGGTAAAGAAACTCCCACTGAACAGAGGAGAGAAGAAAACCTCAGGGAAAGGCTATTGATTATCTTTCCTTTTTTTATATTTCTTGTGTAACTCAAAAAGGTTTACATGTTGAATGGGAAGATCCAGCATTTGGGGAAAAATTGAAGGATTAAACAGAAGGGTGAGAAGAATCAATACTTGGGGCGCCTGGGTGGCTCAGTGGGTTAAGCCGCTGCCTTCGGCTCAGGTCGTGATCTCAGGGTCCTGGGATCGAGTCCCGCGTCGGGCTCTCTGCTCAGCAGGGAGCCTGCTTCCCTCTCTCTCTCTGCCTGCCTCTCTGCCTGCTTGTCATCTCTCTCTGTCAAATAAATAAATAAAATCTTTAAAAGAAAAAAAAAAAAAGAAGAAGAATCAATACTCTAATGTTCCAGAAGAGGAAGCAGGAAATAAAATTTGTAGTAAAGGTAAAGGGGAAAGATACACTTCCCTAACTCATTTGTGGAGCAATCCTTCTGTTAGCTCAGAAAATGGCTGAGTTTCATTTTACCAAGACAAACAAGGTACGTGTCATCTACTTAGAGGCCCTTCTGCAATTCCATCTGATTCAAGTTAGAAAATTTCCTGAATGAGGAGTGCCTGGGTTAAGCCTCTGCCTTTGGCTCAGGTCATGATCTCAGGGTCTTGGGATCGTGCCCCACATCGGGCTCTCTGTTTCCAAGCATTTAATTAAAAAAAAAAAAAAAAGGAAAGAAAAGAAAATTTCCTGAATGATATTGGTCTATACCCTGAAGTCACAAGAAACAGGAACCAAACCTGAAAGTATGCCAATCTTGCATCAAGTGCAAAATTTAATTGTTTTATATTCTCCTTGTTCCAAACCCTCCTGCCTTCTATCACTGCCCTTCCTCCTACCTCTCCCAGTGACTTCCCACTTTACCAGGCCAAGAAATACGTATCCTGTTTTGTTTTTACCTGATATATTTAAAACTTATTTTTAAAGTATTTGATGCCTATAACGATTTGTTTTTATGCTTGGAAACACTGACTGACTTTTATAAATGCACCAGATTCTTTCAGATCAAGTCAGTGGCTGCTTAAGTAATGATCATCAATATCACTTTAACATGTCAAAACTGTCACCTAACCATTACTGGAAAGTTATCAGTTCTTATAAATGAAGTCTGTCTTATAAATATTTGATTATTTTCTAGTCAAATTAGGATGTTCTCTAAAGGAGGGCTTAGTGATTTGCCAGACCTGTCAGGGATTGAATTACACAGGACTCCAGCACTGTCATGTAATATCCTGGTCACTTCATGGTCATTTAACAAATTTCTCTGGCTACTGTTTTATAGGAAACCAACTGAGAAGATTCATGTTCATTATACTGTATAACTTTTATCTGTCCTTTGTAGCCAAAGGCCAGGGAACAGTGAGATAAGCTAGGGGCTGAAAAGAGAGGAAAAACGTTTAACAGAATTTCCACACATACTCCTGGGACAAACACAAAGACTGCAGAATAATCTGGGTAGTAGAAGTTTGGCAAAAAAGAAAGCATTTACCCTTAGTGTACAGGTTTAACTCAGCTCTCAAATGGCACAACAGACATAACAGGGATTTTATTTTATTTTATTCAAGGATTACATTTTGCTTTCTTCTACAAACTGTCTAAAAAACCAAACACTTCTGATCTTTAGAGATTTATGCAAGTATCAGTTCTTAAGAGAAAATGTCTGACTGTTGTAAAAACTGGTAGTATAGAATACATACAGAAATAATTCAGCTGACGAGCAAAATGAGGATAATAGCTGCTTCAAGAAAGAAAATTCTAGGGGCACCTGGGTGGCTCAGTCCATTAAGCATCGGCTTTCAGCTCAGGTCATGATCCCAGGGTCCTGGGATCAAAACCCACATCCAGCTCTCTGCTCAGCTTGCAGGGGTGGGAGGGAAGCCTGCTGCTCCCCTCCTTGTGCGCTCACACTCTCTCAGATAAATAAATAAAATCTGAAAGAAAGAACAGCGAGGAGGGAGGGAGAGGGAGGGAGGGAGGGAGGGAGGAAGGAAGGAAGGAAGGAAGGAAGGAAGTTCTAAAAACATAACTTACTACATACAAAGGAAAGAAACCTCCAGAGAACACCATCCAACAATACACTTGAGGGGCTACTAAAGGGGATTCTACTTTTACCTCAAGAATCACAACTAGTGGAAAGTCAAGACTTAGGTTACCAACATGAGCCTTTTGTTTTGTTTTAAGAACACAAATAAATTAGTAACCTACCGTCCGTCTGAGATTTACTAAGGAATATTGTGCTGGCCCGAGGATGGTCTGAAGGATTGAATTCCATGTTCAAATCTTTAAAGAAAGAAAAAGAAAACACATAAATATTGATTTGATAACTCAGGGGAGTCAACATTAATTTTCAGGTTTTTTAACTGATAATACATTCAAGGATTCTGGCAAAAACCTAAGTTATTATGTTAATACATTCTAGGTTCAATTGAGAACACTGCTATTTAGAAACTTGAGAAAGTCACCCATAAAAATTAGACACTTGGTGGAAGATCTGTTGGCCTCAAATTCCATTTTCTTTTTAAAATCCTACTCTGCACCCAGGATACTACAAAATAGCAAGATAGAGTGTAACCTCAATTAAAGGGAATTAGGTGCTACAACCGACTCATCTAAAATCTACCATTATTTAAGCAGTATTTCCTTGTTAAAGGTGATTAAAATAGAGTATCTCAGCCAAATCTGCATTCACAAACTACTTGATTTAAAACTGTTATTTTCTAAAAAAGCACAATTTATCCTTCAGAGCAAAGACCGCAGATTGGCCAACGGTGGGGATAATCTCGGGCCATGGATAGGTTTTGTTTGAGCCACAGACAAACACATAATGATTTTTATATTTCAAACATATAACACAGAGACAAAAATCTATTTCCAACTTCTCTTTCCACTGGGTTCCCATCCCAGTGGTCACAATGGGCTGAATGCAGCAGCTGCTGGCCCCTCCGGGTGAGACCTAAGATTCCAGTGCTCAGCGGTCAACCCTCTCGCCTCCGTGACACCCATCAGGTACTGCTCCTCACTCTCAGACCTTCCCACCACCCCATGGGCATTTGGTTTTGTAATCCCTGCCTCCAAACAATCTCCAAGAGCTAGAGGCTTGTCAGTAAAGTATAAACAATTTAGAATCCCATCATAGAAGTTTTTCCAGCTTTAAAAAAAAAAAAAAATGATTTCAAGGGGAGGGAAAAAATAGTTAAGCAAAACAAAAGATTTCAATTAGGGGAGGGAAAAGAAAACCAAAATTACTAGAAAGTCAGAATGGTCTTCAAATCAGCTTCCAGCATCAGAACAAAGACTATTTTGAGTTCATTTCAATAAATTTGCAAAGAAACCTACTCAAGGCCAATAAAAATAGATGGTATCTATCCTTAGCTTTCATAGCTAATTAAGTCAAAAATAAAAGAAAAAAGGATGGTCATATACACGTGGGAAGCAACACCTAACCACTTATCTACAGAGACTCACCTCAACAAACCTTTGAAGTAAAGCAATCTTCCCTACATCAGCCAATGGCTTATTGGACTACAGCTCCTGACCTCACCCTGGGTGCCTGATTTAAACAATGCATTCTTGAATCTTAAATGCTATTTCAATTATCTGGTCCTTCTTCTGTGACAACTATTAAAATCATATCTACAGTATAGCCGTTTCACAGCTAAAAGCTATGGAAGGAGAAAGCCAAAAAAGACAATTGTTCACACTTGCTTCAATTTGAACTAGATAAAATTTGGCCATAAATCTGGTGAATATGAGTCTTTATTACGGGGTTTCCTGCTCAAATAGGATTTTGTTATGAAAAAGTCAGAGGCGCTTGGGTGGCTCAGTTGGTTAAGCAGCTGCCTTTGGCTCAGGTCATGACCCCAGGGATAGAGTTCCATATTGGGCTCCCTGCTTAGTGGGGAGTCTGCTTTCTCCTCTGCCTCTCCCCCTGCTCATGCTCTCTCCCTCTCTTTCAAATAAATAAAATCTTTATTTAAAAAGTTAATAAATAAATTTTTTTAAAAAGGTCAAGTAACAAATATGTTACTCAATTATTTTTTTGAGAACTCCAGCATATGAAAACTGAGGGCATATATGTAATCCCAACCACGATGGATGCTGTTAACTTCCAAAATCTTAACTTACGGTCCCCATAGAAGTATTGACTGAAAAACAAGGTGCTGCAGTGTCCCATGCTGATGGTAGAGTAACAGAAACTCAACGCCCTAGCCTTGGACAGTGTCAGCACTGCATCTATTTTGAACTCATCCACCAGACCAGTTTTGAGGGATTTGTTTGCAGGGCTGGGGTGGGCAGAAGACTGTCAAGTGACAGATTTTAACCTAGATATTTGAAAAATACACAGGCAGGCCACCCTATGCAGCCTCACTTTATCATTAAAAAGTTCACTAGGGGTTTGTAAAACACCACAAACAAAAAGTGTAGTTTTTCTCTTTCAAGACAAAAGTGGTGCCCAAGTAACACAAGACTGCCACTTCTTAGGGAATTAAGATCCTGCTGCTTTAAATTTAAGAAATGTCCTGGAGGACAATCCCTAGAGATAAGGATTCTATACTATAATGGTCACAAACCCTAGAAATGGCTAAGAATGGAGACATTCACAGATTCTGAGAGAAGGCTGCCGATAACAGGGCATTTGTTATGGTAACTAATGGTGTGCCTAGATGGGAGAATGCTATGCCACCAAAAAACACTTACGCGAACCACACTACTCACCGTGAGCACAGCCTCATGTAAGGAATTGTTGAATCACTATGTTTCCACCTGAAACTAGTCTAACACTGCATGTCAACTATACTTCAATAAAAATACTTCATATAATTTTAAAAATGTGAAGAATATTTTAGTCACATGGAAACAGTAATACCATATGTCATTAGGTGAAGAAAGCAGCATGGTATCATTTGGGTAGGGGGGGGGAATATGCACAGGCATAGTATACATATTAAAAGAATATACACTAACACTTGGTTACCTTTGAATAATGCAAGGGAGACACTTTTCTCTTTTCCATGTTTTCTAAGTTTCTGCATTGAGCATATTTTCATCTGTTTAACTTTCATCATTTCAAACATTAATGTTTTAAAACAATTTGTGATAAATGATGTAAGACTTTGTTATACACTAGGTGGCTGGACATTATTTCTCCAGCACACATGGATTTTCCCAGGAGATGCCCTGAGCAATTTGGGCTGTGGCTGTTGCATTCTCCTTCCCACAAGTCCGGGGAGCCTTGCGCAAAGCCACCAAGCTGAGTTGCCCCACCAGCACTGGCCACATGCTATAGGAACTCGTGATAAAAGACACTGTGCTGTGAGGGACGAGGCCCCCCCCCCCCCCCCGGGGAGGAGCCTCTGTCCTGCCCGCAGCCGCCCTGTTAGTACACTGCACACGTCCTAGTCTAAGCTGAGCGGGGGCCATGGGGGAGGACAACCACTTGCTCTCCTGTGCAGAGGTTAAGGGCCTAGCTGCGTGATAATAGAACGTGAACCAGAATTCTGGTCTCCATCTGAAATCTAGACTCCAAAGTTTTTCCCATTACCCCTACTAGGCCCCGACCTTGCCTCAGATCCTGACTGCCCTAGAAGGACTGGAGCTCAAAAGAGAAAGGAGGCAAAAGCCGACACAGAGGAAAATCCAGAAGCCTCTAAAGCTGGGTTCACATAATCTTTCTTAAGTTCTCCCTGGAATTTAAATTTTGGGATCTAGATCCTGAAGGAGATAACCAGGAAGTTTATACAAAGAAAAATCGAGGCTATCTCTGCTTCTAAAGAGTACATGTAACACTGCTGAAGAACACAGACTAATTTTTATCAGCAAACATGCCCAGAGGTTAACACATTCGAGCTCAACACTTTCATGAGTTGCCAGGGCATTACTCAGAAAAAAAGCATCTAACAACATGCTGGTTTGCATTTTCTGCAATCCTAACCCAGATCCATATTCCATAACCACAGAGTGGAAAGTAATAAAACTCTTGCCAACTGTAGGTCAATGGGCTAACTTTGCATAGGGCAAGTATGAAAGCCCCACTTCTATTAACTATTCATGTGAAGGTGGGCCAACCTCAGCACCTGGTTTACCTAGCACTGATTTACATATGCACAAGAGCAGAATACAAAGGTATAAGGCACTGCCAGGTGTTTCCTACACAGAAGAGCCCCAGATCTTGAAGAGAAATATGGCAATTACAGTATGTGCTTTGGCAAGGGAATACCAACTTTTCAGGGAACAAAAAATGAGAAAAGGCAGCATTCTCACAAGCCAAGCAGAATAAACCTGCCATATCACTCAAACTTACACTCTGAAGTCAAGCATGACAAAACTGCTACTTTAGCCATAAAGAAAAAAATCCCCACACTGTAGAAAGTTAGGAAAAATGATATCCCAGATGTGAATGAGCTGGAACACATATGGAAGAGTGTAATGATTTCAGTTCAGCTCAGTGATGTTTCTTTCTTTATTTTCCTTTTAAAAGATTTATTTATTTATTTTGAGAGAGAGAGAGCTCTCGAACAAGGGGAGGGGCAGAGGGTGAAGGAGAGAAAGAATCTCAAGCAGACTCCCTGTGGAAAGTGGAGCCCCACAAGGGCTTCATCTCACAACACTGAGATAACTTGAGCCAAAATCAAGAGTCAGAAGCTTTACTGAATGAGCCACCCAGGCACCTCTCAGTGATGTTTCTGAGTGTCAAAAATTAAAGGAAGAAAGTCATGAAATAACAAGGTTAAGATCAGAGATGACAGATGAAATAAACCTCACTGCTAAGGAATGCTAACCATTGTGAAGTCAGTTCTGACAGTATACTACCTATTTTAAAGTCATAAACACTAATTGTTCCCATAATCCTCCTCCAATTCACCACTATGACAAACACTCCTCACCCTCCCCTACCCCACTCTTAGAAACCCACAAGCCCTAGCTTTGCCATCAGACCCACCCGCCTTCCCAGAGCACATACAGCCCCATCAAGCTCTTGAATTACCTGATGTGCCAACTTAATGAGGAGAAGTGATAACTTACAAAATTAAATACTCACTAGGCTGGATGTCATTAAGTATAATTTTAGTGACGACAACACCATCCTTACTGAAAGAATAAAACCCCACTGCAATACTGCCATCCCCAAGAAAAGACCCACAGAGAGTAGCTGGCTAGTGACACCACATAGGGGCCAACAGCTCTGCAGCAAGTGAGGTCAGCACTTGGGCAATCTCTGGAAGGGGCACACAGAAGGATGAGATGCAGTTTGTCCTACAGGAACTTACAATTTAGTCAGCGAAACAAGATGAAATACCTGATCCCATCAGAAAAGAGGACCAGCCAGTGAATTATGAAGAACAGGGTATCTAACCAAATGCTACGAGATAGAGAATAGTGTGCTTAAAACAAAAGAACTTAAAGCACTGGATTCTTTCTGAGAGTCAAAAATTTATACTGCTTCCCCCTTCCTGCCCCAACTCCAGCAAGGCCATTCAATTCAACGAGGTGAACAAAAAGGCACTGAGTCTATACTACGTATGTTCAGTCCTGTTGATAACAAAGACTACTTTGGGGTGGTAACCATGTCTGTGTCTTTCCCCTTCCAGTTACCTCCATCAGCTATTTCCTGGGCATGAGAATGCATTCTCGACTTTCAAAGGGCTGTAGTACATTAATAGTGTAACAAAACTTGTATTTAGATGACTTTAAAAAAATCATGTTATTTCTATCACATATTTACCTTAATAATTACACCGTGACAGGGTAAATTAGCATTTTATTAGATACCATGAGTATGAATACAATGGGTATTTATCAAGGTCAGTCCAAACTGCCATGGTTTTCATTCATTCACTCAACAAACAATCGATGAGCATCTCTAGGTTCCACATATTGAGGATACAAGATACAGAAGGGAACAAAACAGATCAAGTTCCTGTTCTAATAACGTGTCCTTCTAATTTTAAGGTGTGAAGTACCAGTGGAAAATACAAAAAGAATAATTAAAAAAACCATCAAGAACACAATAAATTCAAGATTTCTGGGTGGTTCAGTCGGTGCCTTCAGCTCAGGTCATGATCCCAGGGTCCTGGGATCAAGTCTCACATCAGGCTCCTTGCTCAGTAGGGAGCCTGCTTCTCCCTCTGCCTACTGCTCCCCCTGCTTGTGATCTCTCTCCCTCTGACAAATAACTAAAATCTTTAAAAAAAAAAAAAAAAAAAAAAGTATATTTTAAATCCTATAATCCACATTTAGAAAGTAAAAATCAACTATCCTAGAGTTCTAGGAATCATTCATTCCCCAAAGAGAGGCACAAAAGGTGGAGTAGAAAAAACACCTTTTATAATATAAAAGATCTAGATTTGAATACATCTCTGCTCATTCTAGGGCCGTGGGCAAATTGCCATACTATGCCATACTGGGTTTCATTTTCCTCATCTACAAAGTGGGCAAATAACTCCCAATTTAGAGGATTGCCATGATGATTAGAAGATATTCACATAAAGCAATAAGCATGATATTTGTCACACAATAGGTACCCCATAAAGAATGGCTATTAAAATTTTAGGGTATTAAAAAACAGTATTACATAGCATCTAGCTCAATGCTAGAGACACAAAACTCTTCAAATATGTATGTTAAAGACACTAAAAATGATGCTAAACCATCGTTATACAGTATCTTTTCTCTAGGGAGTCCTGATTAGAGACTGATGTTTAAAACTTCAGTGTTTCAGGGACGCCTGCACAGCTCAGTCAGTTAAGCTGTTGCCTTTGGCTCAGGTCATGATCCCAGGGTCTCGGGATGGAGCCCACACTGGGTTCCTTGCTCAGGAGGGAGCCTACTTCTCCCTCTGCTTGCAGCTTCCTTTGCTTGTGCGTACATGCTCTCTCTCTCGCTCTCTCTCTGTTTCTCTCTCTAATAAATAAAATCTTAAAAAAAAAAATAACTTCAGTGTTTCACACTCCTGATACAGATCTTCCTACCTCTCATAAAACAGGACAAGGTGATCCATAATGACATGATGAACCAGCCCCTAAGGAAGGGATTCTTTACAGAAAAGGGGCAGTTTTAAGAAATATTACGGAATCTCTAGAGTTGATTTCAAACCTTGGGAACCAGAGTTTTGAACTACTAACTGCTTCTTTACCATCATGACACTTATTAAGAAATACAGTCCAATTAAAATATTAACAGAACGGACTTTCTAAGAGTTTACTGCCACACTTTCAGGTGCTAATAGAGATATTCAGTCACGCTGCTTTGAGTCCATTTCAGCTGGGTACAGGTTATGAAGGGATGGATCCTTTATTCAAAACTGAAAATAGTCAAACAGCGTGCTTGCCAACCAGCTTAATTCAGCAGTCTTCTCCTACGCCAGGTAACCTAATTTTCTCCTGTTCTTTCCACAGATGTCACAGTATCAGAGATCCAAAATGGCTCATCTTGGCTTTTAAACCAGCATCAGTATTATAACCATTGTTATAAAAGATTCATGCAATAAAATAACATCCAGGAGTCATTATCTATCACTGATGGTCTAGAAAGCTAGGAAAAACAGGAAAACAGAGAAGTATATCAAGGCCTAAAATGTACTGGGTCTAATACAGATAGGAGCCACAAAAGACAATCTGCACAGAACAGTAACTTGCCACCCTCTACCTCTTTACTCTGCACTGGCAGCCTCAGTTTCCTATTTTTAAATATTTGACATGATCAAGATCTCAAACTTTTAATTTCAACTTTAGAACGACACGTTTCTAAATCTGGTTATGATTTTCAAGGCAATGATGAAATCGGAAAAGTCAGCTTAAAATCAGATTGATCTACTTTTTTTAAAAATTACTACTGTCCCACTGTCCCACTAAAAATCAGTGATTATCTCTATTCATCAGTGCCAAGGAGACCAAAATCAAAAGCTTGACTCCCCACACCCCCCCCCCACCTCCCACCCCGCACTGGTTTGCTCTTTCAGTTGCTACCAGGCAAGTCCCACCCCAGCAGCCTACATCCCCACTCACAATAACCACTGTTGCTGTGGCACCAAACTGCTGGGAGCAAAATTCCAGTTCATTTTAAAGCCATCTTTTCTACTCCCACTGATTCTGAGTTTACTCTTACAATTATTCTAATGCACTTAGATTTGGTTATTTTCTGTTTTCACTGTCTACTTTCAGCTTCCTGCATCCCCAAGGGCAGTGCATGCGTGTGGCTTTGTGAGCACGTTATCACTGGGTCCACACACCCAGGTGTGCCAGGTCTCCAGGTCCGAGTCTGTGCCTGCATGTATGTGTCTCTGTGTGCATCTCTCTGCTCAAACATGTCTGACTCTCATTCATGTGTTCTCTTTCTCTCCATCAACCTCTTTCCCCCACTCCTAACCTCTCCCCCACCCACCTTCTCCAGTCTCTCTCCACTGTTATTCTGTCTTAAGATGAACCAAAGGAGACAGAGAAAGACCCTAATGTTAAGATTAAAGACAGATTATCCTGCCAATATGGCAGACCAGATAAACTAAAAGGTGTCACACTATAAGCACTTAGGAATGTGAGATAAAATATAAGACATCCTTTTAAATGCCTATAAGAGTGTATGTCAAGAAAGTAAGGGAAATGACCTGAGGCCTCAGAGAGAACTGAGGTCTTCCAGCAGGGATAGGCTATCCAGCCCTGTAAACTGGGTCTTAGGTCTCACCTCTCATCCTGGCCTAATTACCAATCTAATCTCCTTTTATTGATTTAAAAGTATTTTGGTTTTTAAGTCACCTTAGTTTAATGCCCTACAGGGTAGGATATAAGCCCACAGAGTTGACAAAAGTTGGAACTCATGCTTTTACATATATGGGCTATGATCTCAACAAAAACTAAACTGGAAGGAAAAAAAAAAAGGTCATGAACCTAGATGAAGAAGGAGGTTGAGCCAAGAGAGGAAAAGGCTCCCAATCCCTCAGTAACTGGTAACCACTGATGTGTCTCTAATGTGGTTTTGGAGCTCTACTCTACACATGTAGTTCAGGAAATCCCTAGACACATTTATACCAAATTGGTCACATGTCAGTGATATCCCCAGGTACCTGACAGAATTAACTGTAAACTGCTCTGGCAGGGGGAGCCTGCCTCCCAGAGCTCCACCAGATTATGTCCTCTAAAGACAGACTCATCATTCAAGACACAACTGGCAAGACACAGGAAGAAACAATCCATTGTAAACAAGAGTCAGAAGACACAACAAATAGCAAGATTAGGCTTTCAAGAACTTGGAATAAAAGAACAATTGGATAGAGACCATAAGATAAATATGTGCACAACTGTATGTACTAACTAAACACATAAAAAAATAAAAATGTAAGGGAAAAAGAGCATTTTGGGAAAAGCCCATGTCCATATGTATATCTATATATAGATAGATAGATATACATACATGTATGTATGCATATACATGTAAACATATATATATTCCAGAAATTTAAAACTCAGTCATTGAAATCTGAAACTAAATAGATGGGTTAAATGGCACATTAGACTCATCTGAACATGGGATTGGTGCCCTGAAAAAACACCTGAGGAAATCACTTAGAATGAAGCACAGAGAGATCAAGAACTAACAATGTATAGGATGAAAAAGTCCAACTAACAGTGGCTCTGCACTCCATAACCAGTCAGAATAAAAAAGACTCTTAGCAAATCCCTTTCATCTGATAAAAGGTATCTTCATAAAGGCTATCTGCCCCAAACCAACAGCAATCCTCATACTTAATGGTCAAACATCAGGCGCATTCTCCTCAGGTCAGAGAGGAGGCAGTGATCCAGCTACCTTCAATTCAACATTATAAGGGACAGGCCAACAAAAGAACACAAAGAGAATTTACTGGACTGGAAAGAAACATAACTGTCATTATCTGCATATAATCCTCTACTTAGAAAATACAAGGGGCTTTGCAAATCTATTGGCATTAAATACAAATTAAGATACAGAAATTATTTTCATTCAATTACCTTAGTAATTGTGCCCCACTGAAGGAGCAGCACCATCACCCTTACCCTACGGTGTTTAGAAATGTATGGGGACAATTTTGGCTGTCACAATGATAAGCAGCTGCTACTTGTCTGTTACCACAGTCCCACACAATGAGGAACTGTGCCACAAAATGTCAACAGGGCATTCACTGAGAAACACGGTGGCCTAGAGCAACAATTAACAAATGTAATAATGGTAATATTAAAAAGGCTTAATTTGACTGTGCAGGTTCGCATGAAACCTGCTGGGGAAAAAAAGGCTCAATTTACTGTTACAAAAAACTATCATTAAATTTAACAAAGGATTTTAAGATCTGATACAGAAAATTATAACATTTGATAAAAAAGCTAAAATAAATACATACGTATATGAATATTCTGCGTGCACACGCACACACACATACACACACTCATAAATACATACAACTACTCACATGCATATACATCCTTACTTGGCATCACACCCACCCTGTGTCAGACCCCTTGCTACATGTTGGGCTGGAATATAGCACTAAACAGCAGACAAGGTTCTTGCTCACAGAATTATCAATCCAAGTGTTTGAAAGTTTCAAGATGATCACTCTGTCTGGTGACAGTTCGTATTACAAACTAATCTCTTCCACTTTGAAACTAAAATTGAGCAGGGGCTTTTCCAGGATACATGCTTCATCCCATCGTTACTCTCCTTTGAGCATTTTGCTGATTATGCCTACATCCACTAGAGGTCAGGCAAGGAAGAACATACAGAAGGTTATAAAGTCATCACAGAGGGAGTTGGGGGTCGGAAGAGCAGTGCTACTACATGCTCACTTCCATATTAGCTTTAGTGGAAGTGTAAGTACAAGCTAACACATCCAAGAATATTTTGTTATACCCACAGTACAATTGTTATTTGCATACAATCAGCCACTTAGAAAGTAAGAATAAGCTCTCACTGGCTTACATGTTCAGTCACTGGCCAGCCCTATACAACTGGCTGGTCTGGTTTCCCACTTCTCTTTGCCTTATACCCTTATACTTCGTTTTCCTCACACACACACCTAATATCCTCTGTTTCTCATGGGCTTGACCAGAGCATCCCTTCTGCCAGGAACAGCCCCTTCTAGGTCAGCCCACCTACCCATTCCTGCTCCCACCTCAAATCTGGCCAAGGCTTGGTGGTCCCTGAAAGACCTTCTTACTCATCTAGGCTTGCTCACTTGTCCTTCTCCACTCCAACCAATCTTGTTACATGTCTGTGTTCTAGCAATTTTCTTCTATCTCCATAACTGTTGGTTTGAATACATGATCCCCCAAATGTGTACTGACTGTATAAAGGTCAGTGAATAAATTCAAGTATCTTCTATATGCCACCAAGCTACTGAAGCAGACACATATATTAACACAAGATATTCCAGGAGCTTCTATCCTCCGGCCCATATACACACACTTATTTCCACAAATTCTTAAGCAAATCAGAATGTGGGAAGGATCACATGAGGGACACTGATGGGAAATGCTCCAAGGATTACTGGTAGAACAGAGATGACTTCCTAGAACAGATGAGATTTCAGACCTGACAGATTCTTATTTGAAGAAGGCTGCTCAAAGGGGGTATATTTCAGCCAGAAGGAAGAGGATGGGCCAAGGCACATGGTGGACAGAAAAAAGCTTTTTAAGGGACAGTCAGGAGACATACATGGCAAGCCTAGAGAGTTCAGAAAGAAAAGCCAAAGGAAGCAAAGCAAGAACAGTGGATTCAGGCCAAACTGCAGAAGACCACAAATGCCAGAACAAGAAGCTGCATTTCTCCTGTGAACAATGAGGGACAAGCCACTTATGGTGTTCCAAAATACAAATCTGGCTGGTGGTATCTGTGTTTAGAAAGATAGCCTCTGGAGAAAAAATTTGAATGTGAAGGGACAAGTTTAAATTAAAAAAAAAGGGCGCCTGGGTGGCTCAGTGGGTTAAGCCGCTGCCTTCGGCTCAGGTCATGATCTCAGGGTCCTGGGATCGAGTCCCGCATCGGGCTCTCTGCTCAGCAGGGAGCCTGCTTCCCTCTCTCTCTCTCTGCCTGCCTCTCCATCTACTTGTGATTTCTCTCTGTCAAATAAATAAATAAAATCTTAAAAAAAGGGGGGGAGAGAAAAGAAAAATCTGCATTTGATTTATTTATTTATTTATTTATTTTGCCTCAGATGAATTAACTGAAAAATGCTTACTTTGTCCTGGCATCAAATTATTAAGCATATACTGCAGTGTTTGAAATCCAGCAGACAACAAGGTATTTTTTAAAAATGCAACTGAAAGCTAAAACACTAAATTCTGGTTTCTGCTTAGCTACTTAGCCATGCTACTTCTCCAAATCTCAATAAAATACAGATGATGGTAATTCTCACACCTTCTTTGCAATCAGTGGCAATGCAGGTTAAAGCCAGCCGGGATTCATGGGCCCACATGGGGACCATATGGAATCAGTACCATATTAGGAAAAGGACCATGTGTACAAAATCCAAAGGCTCAACAATAATTAACTGAATATTGTAAATAACATAAAATCATGATCAAGCGAAGTAGCTCTTCGAAAGAAAGGAAAAGAAAAATTTGCAAGGCCCAACCTTTAACTCAAATGTAGATTAATGCAAAGAGAAGGAATCTCCTAGCAACCAGCCTCTCCTGAGAGGCATGAATTAACACTATCACAGAAACAGGAAAAACACCACTTGGATCACTGATACTTTAATACCAGGCAAATACCTAGTCTTTTACATATGGGCAATACTGACAAAATGTGCTACTGTAGGCAACTAAAAAGTGTCCCAAATGACACCCAGAACGCCAGGGAAGAGATATTTAACTCCCTCATCATTATTTAATTCAACAATCAACAACTGTTCATTGAGAATCAATTTGATGTCGTCACTGTGTGCAAGGAATACATTGGTGAATGAGCCTGTGGCCCACTAGAGGGTAAAGGCTAGGGGAGGAGTGAACCAGACAAAACAGCCAACAGTAGTTAAGTGTTCTGCTAGGGGCAAGTGCTATGGGAGAAGCAAGGAGCAAGCTGAGGCTTCCAAAACGGGGTTAGTTAGCCTCAATGTGTTAAGAGTAGGGGTACTAAATGCAGAACTAGCATACCAAAGGCACAAAGTTGTTTTGTTTTGTTTTTAAAGCACATACTGAGCCTTTAGGACACACTTAAAATATGTAAGAGTGTAAGGAGAAGTGGTGAGAAAAAGTTCTTGGAAGAGTTAGGATTTTACTGCAAAGGCACCAAGAAGCTACTGAAGGATGATGTGACATAATTAAACACACACCTAAGAAAAATCACCATGGCTGCACAGTGGGGGTAAAAAATGAAACAAAGGAAGACGAGAAGGAAGGAGGCTGTTGCCATAATTCAGGGGGGAAGGAAGGTGGTTAAGAGAAGTGGATGGACTTGAAGATATTACAGAGGGACCCAATGCATTTGGTAACGGGGCCCAGCACAGAGAGTAGGCACAGTGGAGGGAGGGAGCAGGGAAGAGCCACAGGGTGGATGTGCTGCTGGGTTTATCTTACCTGTGGGAAAGCAACAGTCTATTAACCCAGTTAAACCCCAAACACTAACAGCCATGCTAAGTGCCTTTAATTGCTCATTTTTCCCATTTCCCAACACCATTCCCCCAAGTCTAAACAAGATAACCTGTTACCATCCAGGACAATGGTAGCAAATCCTGCCGAAGCAAGAGTTTCCTGAATCTTCTCTGAAGATTTATTTATTCTGAAGCCTTAAATGATGGCCAGTGTGTAACCCCTGACCTTCTAGGTTCTTTTGACCAGAAGAGGTCAAAAGCATGAATTTACTTTCCAAAACCAGGCTTACCACTGCTTATTTTAAAGCAAATGGTGGTAGAAATTTAAAGCTGTGAAAATGTTTATCATTTGCTTATATGCATGAAGTCCTGAAGGAGGATTTTTTTTTTTTTGCTTTTGCTTTTCTCTCCAAGGATGTACTGCCAAATTTAATCTTTTTAACTGTTTTAATAAATCTTTTTAAAAGTTCTGTTTGACATACATACTTCCCAAGATCTTGTAAATGATGTCATTTGTTTCAAATAGTAATGTCTTAGTTTCATTGATTCTGCTTCCTTTCTAAACTTGGTGATGATGCCAGGGTTTCATTATTCATTACCCTCTACTAGGTCATGTCTCTTTAGAATCCTACCATCAAAAAAATCACTGGTTCTTCCTTCTGTAAGATTCCATAATGCAAAACCCTGGCTTGCACTCCTCCAGTGAAAGAAGTCACTCAGAAGCCATGAAGATCAGGAACCTCCATCTGCTGAAAAACAAACTGTGCATTCAAGGTACAGAGATCTCCACACCTCACCAATAGGGCTGGCTTTTTTGTATCCATTTCCCCAAATATCACTAATCGAAGCATGATATTGCTGATACACAAGACAATCCTAAGGAATGCCAAAAATACCACGTCTTCTCTTCCTCTGCCTCTCCCATGGCAAAGCTATGAACAACACACTGTGGTAAAAAGCCCCCGGGCCTGAGGAAAGCTAACAATGTCATCTGGGACGCAGGTGGCTCCTACCTCGCAAGCTGCTGATACAGGGGGAATGGCTGGTGCTTCTGACCTGGGCTGGGGGGCAACTTTTCAATCACCAACCCTCTATTCCAAAAAGAAGTCCCACTGACACAGCCTGAGGACCTGCCACAGAGAGCAGCCGACAGGGACGTGCCAAATGCAGCACGCAACACAGAAGCTACAGCAGAAAGAGACCTTCCCCTCTTTATTTCTGAAAGTTAATCTGCTTCCTGCTAGGTTCAGAATGAGGCTCACCTTGGTTCCCAGTTTCAGCATCTCAGTGTTTGGGGGGATTTTTACAAAGCCCCTTCTTGAGGAGCCTCTTGGATTGAAATGGCAAAACAATAGCAAAGGAGCAAGGGCAGGGATGAAGAGAAGCTAAATGGAAATCCTAAGAAGTAGAAATATTGGAGAGGAACAGAGAAGAAAACTATCCAGTCATTAGACGACCAAGATCCTTCTGTGGCTGGTAGAATGGCACGAATACCATTCCAAAAGAGGCAAAAAAAAAAGCTCCACTTAACATGACCACTTGGAAAAACACTGTTTCTTTAGATATAAAACTGTAAGATTGTTATTTTAATAAAAATAGCAGTTTGGGGGCGCCTGGGTGGCTCAGTGGGTTAAAGCCTCTGCCTTCGGCTCAGGTCATGATCCCAGAGTCCTGGGATCGAGCCCCACATCGGGCTCTCTGCTCGGCAGAGAGCCTGCTTCCTCCTCTCTCTCTGCCTGCCTCTCTGCCTACTTGTGATCTCTGTCTGTCAAATAAATAAATGAACAAAATCTTTAAAAAAATAATAATAATAAAAATAAAAATTTTAAAAAAAAGCAGTTTTACTTTACGGTAATACTAAGAAACCATCATAAAAATTCCTATCCAATCTACTTTTGAAGGCTTATGGCTAAGCTGTAAAGACTTGATTTTTAGAGTTAGAATCAAACTTCTGTTTTCCATTCCCCAGAGTCTGGCCAACATTCAAGCAAATGCCTTAAGTCTGGGGGGAACACTGGGAAGCAACTTACATTGTACATAATATGAGAATGTGTAGGGGAGTCGGGTGTGCTGCGGATAAACACATAAAAGCATAAGAAAATTCAGTCCACAACAAAATTTATTTACGCATTTTGAAGTAGGCTACACTGAATAACATGAGGGGCAAATAAAGTTACTAATGTTGAGACAGCCAAGTAATAAATCAGACATTTTTTTCTACTTCCAAATACAAAACCATTGAAAGCCCATACTTATCACAAAGAATATACAACACGAGCAAGAGATCTTTGGATCAAATTTTCATCAGCTGCTACAAGGCACCCCCAAAAGATTTCCAAGATGCTGGGGAATGGTCTTAAATAAAGTATACCTTGACTGTCAACCCTCAACCAAACCTCAAGCACAGGGTGTAGAAAGTGTCATCCTTCAGATCTTTTCCCTTTGTTTCCATATCTAGGAGGTCATCAGCAAGGCTACCACAGGGCCCTGGCAGGCATCCCTGTCCTGGGCCAGTGTTTCAGTCTGTTCAGTCCACGGACAGCCCTATCCTGCTTCCCATCCCTCCTATTCCTTCTGCAGTTTATGACACCTGGATGTCTGAGCCCAACCTCCACACACAAGCTCCTATGGTAACAAGTACTATATCCTCTTCACCTTCATACACCATATAGGTTTAGCACAGAGCCTTCTCTATCAATGTATGCTCAATAAATTATTAAATAATAAAACAACTGAACCTCACCTGCTAAAACAAGGAGGCAACTGAGTAAGGAGTTTTTCAACTGTACCATGTCATATCGCTTCGATGTCATATTCATGAAACTTCAGAAAACTTTATGTAATGGAGCAGATAAAATAAATATGTTCCATAAACATTTCATGCTGATTGTTTCCTCTGAGCTTCTGTTAGAGGTATTATTCTCCTTCCTCCCCTCCATTTGCTCAAGTTATAGTTATAATAACAGCTTAATACTTAGTGTATGCTATGTTCCAGGCACTGTACCAAGGCATTTCACCTACAGGAAATCCAATTCCCCACCATAACTCTGAAACTTGTTAAAATTATCCTCACGATAATTTTTTTCTAATGAGGTGTAGAGAAGTTAAAGAAAATCCCCCCAAGCTCACACAGCTATAAGGAGTGGGCAGATTCTAGGCCTGGTAGGGCAAGGAGATCTGACCAAAGACAAAGGTCATTCTTTTCAATAACACAATGCTACCTTGGACCCATGAAACCACCTCTGACATTCAAAGATTCTATATTAATGTCCCCTATTGTTCCACAAGCATGCAACACTGGACCAAAAGCTACCAGGGGCAGAAGTCTTTAGAGCTTTTGTGTCTTCATTTCCAGACTGTCAGATGTTTTACGCTGTACCAATGTATTTATCTCAGCCAGTAACACCTCCCCCCCTTTTTTTCCCTTTCTTTCTTTTAATCAGCCAGTAATGGGAGATAAATTAACCACACTTAATAGACCTGCTGTGAAATATCCCACCCACAATTTGCAAAACAATGTGAGCCCCTGAGAAGGTGCTCCTCCAGTACATGTCTGATCAAGTAATGGGGATAGTAACTCCCTCCCCAAACTCAGCCTCTAGGCAAGTCATAAGGGCATGTTGGGTTGAGCTTGGTAGGAGCCAGAAAAGTGGGAGCCAGAAAGCCATTCTCCCAGCCCCTCTACTAGACGGGGAGTCACTCCAACAAAACATTGAATCTTCTACCATAGGCCTTCCTACAAACTCTAGACAATGGGGACCTTCCTTGCTCAGTGTCATGATGCCTCAGGCGACACCATCCACTTAATTCCGTCATACCTTTGGAGAAGATTCCATGGTCCTCTCTGCTAAGAGCTCTAGCCCTAGGAGCCTTCTCTCAGCTCTCCCTCACAATGTGTTTGCATCCCTCTAGAGTCAACTGAGGAATCCCATCTGAGTAAATTCCATTTAATTCTACCTTCTTTTAAATCTAAAATCTTTAACAGAATAAAATTTCTTTACAAAATATGATGGACTTGCCTATGAGTGCTAAATAGAGTTTGTTCTCTTCTGTGTGGCGTGGCCTTGAGGTCATGAGGAGTTTGAAGGAGTTTCTGCTTCTCCCATTTGATTTTTCTGTCTCCTCCCTCCCTGTGTGTGGGTTAGCACTCTTTCTTTTCAGTTTTCTGCTTTTAACTGACTTTTAACTAAGGACTGAGAAAGCAAGCTATTTTGTTTGTTAAAGGCTGAAAGCAAAGAAGGAGCATGAGGAGTCCACCAAGGAGAGAGCCTAGAGCAGGGGCACCCCCTCACACCTAGGCAATGATTCCCTGAGAGTGGAAACTCCTTATGAATAAGATATGCAGCCAGGTTTGGGGAGCACTGGTTTACAATTTTAGCACACAGACTTTAGCATGGGCTTTGGCCCCACTCCCTACGTGTCTCCCGCATTCTAGACAGCTGAGGCAAGAGACGGGGAAGATAAGTAATATTATAGTACTTTGCCTTCATCCCTCCCTGCTCACTACAATGGAAACTCTGAGAGAAGGGATCTGAGGGAAGGGACCTTCTATCCTGTTTATTGCGCAATAACAATCACTGATGCCTCAAGCATCCAACACAGAGTTAAGCATTCCACAAATTTGCTGAATGAAGGAGGAATGAATGAGTAATCTAATAAAAATCTCTCTTCCATAATTAACACCCACAATGCAAAATCTTTTATAGACTCCTTATGAGTTGGAACAAATAAATTCAGGAAAGAAAACTCCAATGAACTGTGACAGCAGGAGAAAACTGATTCTTTTCAACCTTAAATGAGAGAAAAGAGTACAATTTCATCAAAGTGACCAGGTATAGGTACACAGCCACCAGGATCAACAACTCTGAGATCTGCTGGCTGGAGTCTGTCAGCACACTGACATGAAATCCCCCAAAAAGCCCACTTCGAAAAAGCCAAAGGCAAACATAGAGAAACTACCCTATAGGAAAACACAAAACACCTCTTTGACCTTGTAGAGAAGGTACCACTTCTGTTTTTTTAAACAAAGAACACACACACACACACACACACACACACACCCCAAAGGGGGGGGGCAAAAAAATTAAACAGCGTAAACAACAGGTGGAATAATTTTAGAGAGAATACAACTTTATTTTTACATTTATGAATTTCCCTAGAAGAAAGTTAAAAAATAAAGCCTGAATTTGGACTACAATAAAATAAATGTGCAGGATTCATTATAAAAATGAGTACAGGGGTGCCTGGGTGGCTCAGTGGGTTAAGCTTCTGCTTAAGGTCATGATCTCAGGGTCCTGGGATCAAACCCCACCACATTGGGCTCTCTGCTCAGCCTGCTTCCCCCTTTCTTTCTGCCGTCCTCTTTGCCTACTTGTGATCTCTGTCAATAAATAAAATCTTTTTAAAAAATGAGTACAGATCTGTTTCATGATCCAATTGCTACTTATTTCTAGCAAGGTACACCATCTATCAGAAGAAACCAAAGGCACTAAGGGGTATAGTCTCCCTGTGCTGAGTCCTGTCTATCAAGAAGGAATGGGTAGGGAGACCTGTGGACAAAACAACCAAGAACTCTTGGACAGGGGTGCCTGGGTGGCTCAGTGGGTTAAAGCCTCTGCCTTCGGCTCAGGTCATGATCCCAGGGTCCTGGGATAGAACCCCGCACCAGGCTCTCTGCTCAGCAGGGAGCCTGCTTCCTCCTCTCTCTCTGCCTACTTGTAATCTCTGTCTGTCAAATAAATAAATAAATCTTAAAAAAAAAAAAAAAAAAAAAAAGAGCTCTTGGACACCAAGAGTTGAGAAAGAGAACATTGATTACATACCAGACTGAAGTGGGGTGGTCACAACCAGAGATTTTAATTCCACGTAACATCTAAACCAAATGGAGAAAACTCTTAAAACTAAAACCATGCCTATATAATCAGTGATTATCTGAAAGTAATAAAGAAACTAGATAAGCCAAGTATATAGGCAAGTAAGATTATAAAAGAGTGCCGCTTCAAAGATGGAAAAACAGAATACACAGTTTAGGACAAATACAGTGGAGCCAACGCGTTAGAAAACCTGGTTGGACAGCTACACTAAAATGTGAAAACTTAAGGTACTTCTCCAGGGAGAATTTTCAGAGAGGAAGAGTAAAGAACTGGCTCACTGCTTGATTCAGATGGCATATATATAAAACAGATGACAGAGAAAGCAGAACAATCAACCCCTTTTACAGCCATTTATATCCCACAGAATCTGAAGATTATTGTTTTAGTCCCTATATGTCACTCTACAGCACTTCTAGGATTCCTGGCAGTCAAATTCATCACATCTGCAAATTAAAAAAAAAAAAAAATCACCTATCAGTATTTCACCCACTTTTAGATCTAATACATAACTTCTATTTTAAGAAGAGAAAGAATTTACTTCCTACCTCAAACTGTAACTATAACCTGCCTTTCAAACATTCCAATTCTAAGGAAAACCATGCTTTCAGGGGGAGGGGTCACCTCAGACACAGGGAAATGTGATGCATAACTAATGATAAAATCTGACATGCAACTACCAAGGCAGAGCTGTTCTGAATTTAATCAAGTCTGCTGAGCTTCAGAGGGATGGATAATAGGCAGCCAGATGGACAAGATTTGCATTCAGAAAAGCTACACTAAGAAGATCCAAATAAATGTGCCTCAGAATCCTGGCATCAAAGATCTGCTGCCCAGTTTAATAAAACCTGAATTAAAACAATCACAAAAACAAAAAATGTTTAAACAATCCATTTCATTTCTAAAGCTGAATCAATAAGGCAATTAGCCCAGCACAATAGAGGCTCAGTCTTAATTCTCTTTTTGTTCCATCTGAGAGCTCAAGCGTTGCTGCCACATCAGGCTCTGATCCAGGTTGCACTGAGAGAAACAGACACAGAAAGAATGAGAACCGGTGAATTCTCTCTCTGTAACTACCTGGTGAATGGTGAAGTCAACTTTATAACTTGGACACATGTGAGTACAATTATACACACACCAGTGCATGCAAAAATCGTGACTCTTCTGCAAAACCTGAGCCATGGGGTAAATATAAGAGGAAAAACACAGGGCTATAATGTTACAGCAAAGTACCTACAGTCTGCTATTTTAAGTCAGCATGACTATAAAAGAAAAACAAAGCCAGATTTTTCCAGGGCCTTCAAAGGGTCATTCATATTTCCTGGTTTGTTAATCTAGTAAACAGTGCTCAATAAAATATGCTGAAGGCTGGGAGCTCAGGACTAGTCCTGGCTCCTTCTCATGACTCAGTGGGGGATGGGCAGTCAAGCCAACCCATGCCTCCAGAGCCCTAGGCATGCTAGGGAGGTGGTCATGAGATGTCAAAGACCCATTTTGCACCTGCCCCAGGTCCAAAGGCCAGTAAGCGGAGGGGCTGAGATTCAGAGGTACCCCAGGCATTGCCAAGCCTCACTGGGTTCAATTAACAGCAACCCTACAGAAACCATTTTCTTCCAAATTTTTGATGGAAGTTTAAGTGGAGCCTCTGATCGATTCCCTGTGTCAAGAGAAAAGAAGGGGAAAGATCCATATTTATTCAATTTTTTTCCTACTGCAATTTTCAAGGTTTGATTTAGTTTAATTTTTTTTATTTGATTTGATTCTAAAAATAGCGGAAATGTTAGAGAAAAATGTTAACAGTGATTAGCGCTGATTTCAGTGATGGCTTTAACTTGGTGAAAGGTATTTTCTTCCATAATTATAACATCCAAGAGAGTTCATTAAAATCTAACCTTTCCATGGTTACTGTATCCAATGGAAGGGTACATTTCATTCAGACAAAATTTTCAGTAACCTCGGGCCCTTTGGAAAACCCTCTAAGTAAAATGTCCCTTTCCCCGTGCCATTCGCAGCTGGTCAGCCCCATCATCCTCCTGAGACATTAAAGCACTCAGGGTTCTGTTGTAAGTTACTGCCAGCCTCCTCTACAAAGTGTTCACTGGCCTTACTCCTATCCCAGCAGAACTATTTTGGTGGGGACTATTCAACAATAAAGCCAGAACAAAGGCTATGGCCGGGGAGAGCACTCCATCCCCAGACATAAAGACACTCCAGACACAATACCGGGCACTGTGCACACACCATCTCCTCCGATACACTTCACTCAGCACCTGCTGAACAGTTAAAGGCAAGGGGCAAAGGGAAGCCCTGCCGTTGTAAAGGACCAAGAGAAGCGATCAGGCTTGCATTTTCAGCAGATCCTTGCTTCAGGCCGCTATCAAGATCTTCCTCCACAGCAGATCCTTGCTTCAGGCAGCTATCAAGATCTTCCTCCACCAACGGACCAAAAGCTTGCTTTCTGACTCTAACTCTCCACAATCGTGATCAAGTTTGCCCAGTTTTTCAAGGAGAAATTTCAGAATGAAAAGCTGTGCTCTGCCCTGGTTTACTTCTGCTTGTTGTGCCATGGTTCTTGGGTGGGGTTCACAGTCCATTCAAGATATAAACAGCTTTTCAGTAAACCCGCACTTAACCAGCTTGGCTGAGTCTTTCCTACTGTGGTCCTCCCTGGGTTACAGGACACAAGCTGGAATGGCTTCTGTGCTGGAAGGTGTAAAGGCTCCAGGTTGCTGGACCATAAAGCACGATGCGAAGACCCTGGACCTGGGAGTCACCCAGAGCTGGCTCATGTCCCACCCTGGCTACTAACTATGTGCCCTTGGACAAGATCTTTAACATCCTTATGTCTCAGAAATCTCCAGGATTCCTAACCACACACACAGAAAAAGTCAAAGCAGTCAGAAAGAAAAAAACCACGTGCTTCACTGAATTTATATCTGTTCTACAGTATAATACACTGTTTCTCAAACTCCAAGTTAGGCCTTTTGGGAGGATGCGATATCAATTTAGAGGATCATGAATCATACTTTGAAAAAATAGAACAAAAAAGATCAGAACATAATAAATATAAAATGCATAAAGGTAAATATTGTTTCATGTGTGTTTATTATATAAAACATAGATTTGGGTTCAGATGATAAAATGTATTTTCTTACTATGGGGTCAGAGTCAAAAACCTGGAAAATCACAAGTGTAACAGTAAAACACCAATATGGTTATTACTAGAAAGACCAGTTGCAAAGAGCCTTAAATATACCAGATTTTTCTTTCACCTACTGATTAAAATCTTTTAAAAAGGGTCTAGTCACTTGAGAGAAAAAAGTAATTAAAAAGAATCCAAAATAAGCTACCAAATGCTGCTCAACTTAGACATCCAATAAGTAGTTTTTGCTAATTCAAATATTAGTATCATGCACCTTCTCAAACAGTAATTTTGTAGATTGCCTTTGAAATTTTAAATCATTAATTCCACTCCTGGGTTTCTACCCTACTGTATAGCAGTATCACCACATTTACATGCTATATATGTTGTGGGCAGAGGGGTGGGGGATGGTTTGGTTGTTTGGTGGTAGTGGTTTTATTTTAAACAAATCCAGCTTTTTAAAGAAGAAATTACACATAAATATTCATAGCTCTCTCTGTATAATGCAAGCTATAGGAACTTTTTCTTTCTTCTAACTTTCCTTTATTTTCCGGTTTTTCTCTAATGGGCATATTACACATTCAAAATGGAGAGGATGATAAAACAAACTTTCCTTTTTAAGCATACCAATGCCACAGAGTTTTTGAATTTTACCATAAAATTTCCAACCTCAAAGAACAAAGAAATTTATTCTAAAACAGCAGAAATGTTAGCAGCCGCTTAGATGGAAAAGGAAAGGGTCAATAAGAACTTCACATCATGAAGTGGGGAGACAAACATTAAAAATCAAACAAGTAAAGGTTAAAATTTATTCACCTCTGAATAGGAATATTGTTTCAATCTAAGATAAGCAGGGTTATGCCTGGTTTAAAGCAGACCAATATTATTACTGATCTGATATGAACTAAAGAGTTACTTTTATGTCTGAATAAAAGAGGAGAAATTCGTATTTCTCATTTCTGCAGCACCTAGCCTAAAGGTATACTCAGAGATGAACAAAAATAATAGGAAAAAACCAATAATCACTCTGAGCCCCAAGTGGAGAATGAAGTATAAACTGTTAGAGGAGGATGTTTTCAACATCACTGCAAACAGTTACATCTCCAATATGTATCATTGTTGTTTACCATCTTTTCTCTAATGCTCAAAAGGACAAGTTCTACAAGTTCACTTGCCCCCATCTTCATTAATTCATGTAGGAACACAGAGAAAATTGTTAAACTAATAAAGTATTAGCCGGATCCTGGCATACATTACCATCTGAACTATTAAAGGCAAGGGGGAAGACAATGTCTTATTAAATACTGCACTATAATAACAAGTTGAAATAAAATTATGAAAGAGATTGGCACTGCTAGGCCCAATGCTGCTGACATTCCAAGTGTTCTACAACAGGGCAATGCTGCTGCTGGCTTGGGAAGACAGTGGGAAGGAGAAGGTGTGCACTGCCCAAGCCTTTCCCCAGGGGGAGTCAGTAACTACCCAGGCAGTCAGCAATCTCACATGGAGCTGCACTGTTCTGGGGTAAAAGACAAGAGCTCCAAGCTTGTCCCCAGGTGACAGGTCAAGCAAGCCCAGGCTGACCCAAGAACTAGGAGGAACAGCATCAGGAAGCTCCTTCAGGTGTTTGTATCCGTTCTCAATTTATATGATTAAATTTCACTTCCCAAAGCTAACCACTGCAAGCTGAGTGTCATATAGACTTATTCCTCACAAAAGGCCAAAAAAGGAGGAACCAAATCAAACAAAACTTGCTTGGAAAATTACTCTGGTTTCATTTGCTCAGCACAGCCTTTAGCCTGGCTGTACTCTGACATCAAAAGAATCTGTGTTAATCACTGATTTTCCAGTTATTTTAAGAAGAAATGGAAAATCACCAACTCATTCTGAGTCTGAGGCACTTGGTAACATTTGCAGTTTACCAAGCACGCACACAAAAAGCTAAGAATATAGCCAGCTCTGAGCCAACTAAGCAAAACAGCTACATCCAAGCAGCTGATCAGTCTGTGATGGAACAAACTATGTTTCGTCTTCCATGTTTCTGCTCTATCGACTTCGAATTCACTTTGGTGCAGAGAAGGAGAAACAGAGGAAGATTATTTCACAATCTATAAAACACACATGCTAATACATTCACACCATGGTCTTCTTTAAGTCCTTATCCTTATCAATACAACCTCCTGTGCTGGGGAATACATGTTTATTCTGCATAAACTCTTTTTAAAAAAATATTAATTTGTGTTACACATAAAATTTGTTATTTGGTTCATAAACATGCAATGACTAAACCTTTAAAAAACAACAAAACTGGAAGTTATGATTGCAGGAATCATTTTTATTAAATTTAATAAATGAATGGAAGGGTTCAATTCTAAAACTGGAAGGTTTTACAGTAGGGGCACCTGGCTGGCTCAGTCACTTTAGCATCTGACTCTTGATTTCAGCCCAGGTCATGACCTCAGGGTTGTGAGATAGAGGCCTGCATTGGGGTTTTTGCTGGGCGTAGAGCCTGCTTTTAAGATTCTCTCTCCACACCCTTCCTCTCCAACAAATAAATAAACACACACAAGATTTTATAGTAGAATCCTCCTACCCCCCACAACTCACCTCTTTTAAACAAAGGAATAGAGTCCCACAGGAAGTAATCTCTCCAAGGTCCCAAACAAAGAAGTGGTGACTAGATCACAGATCCCCTAGTTCCAGCCCACTGCTCTATCATATTGGCTTCCTTTAGCAACACAATCTGCTTTAGACAAGAAATTTAGGGGCGCCTGGGCGGCTCAGTGGGTTAAAGCCTCTGCCTTCGGCTGGGATCATGATCCCAGGATCCTGGGATCAAGCCCCGCAATGGGCTCTCTGCTCGGCAAGGAGTCTGCTTCTCCTTCTCTCTCTGCCTGCCTCTCTGCCTACTTGTTATCTGTCTGTCAAATAAATAAATAAAATCTTAAAAAAATATATATATATGACTCCTTGGATTTAATGGTGTCATTCTCCAAACCAGAGGACAGAGGGAAAATTTAAAAAATAAGTTTAAAAAAAAATTTTAATCTACCATATCTTAATAAGAAATACTGACTTACAAAATGTAAAAAAACAAATACCTACCAGTATTATCACTTCCATCCTTCAGTACCTCGTCCCCAACACTCAAGAATAGGAAGATGCAGCTCTAGAACTATGTAATCCTGACAAGATATCCTTCCTAATATACCACAGAGATCTTTCACAGAATAATCCCTTTATCCCTATTTACCTTGGTCAACTGAAGAAACCGACACTCCCAGGGTGTCCATTATCATCCCAATTTTCTACACAACCTCTAAGGACATCCTCCAGTTAACTCCTAAAACGCTTTTCTTCTGAAACTCACAGTCATCCTCAGCACCGTACTCTATATCGTCCACATAACAGTGGTCCCTGCTCTGACAACACCACTTCCCTACACGCTCTGATACTCTTTCCCAAACCTGACCACTGCCATGTTCACACCACAACTCCTTTTCCCTCCAAGCCCTGCTCTTCATCCCTGTCTTTCCCATGCTAAAAATCAAGGTAAGGATCCTACACTGCTCATGACTCCTGTCTACCAGGACCACATCCTGACCATACCCTAGCCCCATCTCCACAGTCACATATCTGTAATCACCATTAACGACACTCCCTGACAATGTCAAGCAGTCCCCTCCAAATACCATCTCCTATCATTCCAGCTCACTCCCTCTGGTATCCCAACCCTAATTCCAATCAATTCTTCAACCCATCAAGTACATACACACTGATTCTGCTACCTTTTTTGCTACCTAATCCTTTCTATGACCTTACTTCCCTCTTTATCCAACTCAGAGTTAGTGAGTCATCAATATAGTGGCTCCCTGGTATACTTGCTTGTCACCACACTCCTCCATCCCTCTCCAGAACTCTCTTGGTAAACCTAGACTGGGTTAAATCCAACTCTTCACCCCTCCATATCTGCCCCAGCAGCTGTACCCAGCTGGAGAAATATGCATGGTCATGTGACTAGTCCCACTTTCAATTCTTGACAATCCTCCAGTGGGCCCTTGGTGTTGCTAAGCAGCTCCTCTCTATTCACATGGTCCCTCCAACCCCCACCACCCATCTTACTCTTGCTGCCCATCCAGCTGAGAAGACAGAGCCAGGAGAAGCACTGTACCCACTCCTACCTCCACTCTGCCCACCCACCTGCCTCTGTCCCTCAAACACTTTTACCTCTGGTTCCTACACACATGCTACGCTCCTTCCCAAAGCCGACCGCGTCCCTCCTCTCCTCTCTCTCTCTCAGCTCTACCGCCACATTGTCGGCTCCTTTTCATTCTCCCTCACATCTTTATCTCCCCCACCCAGGACTCAGGACTTCATCCTCACACCTTAGGTCTCTCCCTCTCCACCTATATGAGGCCTCCTTGGTGACCTCAACCACAAGATTCTAGAGAGCCTCAGCATGACTTTCACATGTTGTCCCCTGCATTGACCTCTCCCCTGCACTCCCACATTGACCATTCTACCATTCTCCCTGACAACCTACTAAAGCAATCAAAATCAACACGTTCAGTATCTACTCCCCTTCCAGTTTTTCCCAGCTCATGAGACAGCAGCTCCACTCCTCAAGAGACTCAGACC
Source organism: Mustela lutreola (assembly GCF_030435805.1). NCBI lineage: Eukaryota > Metazoa > Chordata > Mammalia > Carnivora > Mustelidae > Mustela > Mustela lutreola. The sequence continues at coordinate 33,954,804 of NC_081297.1, read as the reverse complement.
TGGACTCATGTTCTACTCCTCCACATTTCCCGTACCCATACATCCGAAACATTAGCAAACCCTGTCAGCTATACCCAGGGCATAACCACTCCTCACTGCTCTCACTGCTGTGACTCATCTTCTCTACCTGGTCTCGTGCCTCTTGATTCCTCCACAGCAGTCAGAGGAATCCTGTCAAGGATTCCACAGGAATCCATGTCTACTCAAATCGTGACATGGTACCCATCTTAGAGTACCACTGAGAAAGTAGTCCCACTGGCTCCAAGGTGGGACACGCTGTGCCACTGCTGATTGCTCCCTCTGCTCTCATCCCACGGTCACCTCCCTGCCCTCAAACCCACAAGGCACATACCCAGTATGCGCAGAAGTCTTCTCCCCCAGACAGTCACATGGCTCCTTCCCTCACAGCTCTCAGGTCTCTGCTCAAATGTCATTTTACATGAGAATAACATAATGTCACTTCATATAAACATTACCAGAGTAATACCTAAGACATAACAGTTATCACTATTCTAAGAACTTTCTGTATATTAACTTATTATTTACTACGAATCATTTAATAATATTATTATCCTTATTTAACCAATAAGGAAACAAACAGAGAAATTATAGAGCTTGCCCAAGTCACACAGCTAGTAAGTGATAAAGGATGCATCCCAACTCAGGCGGTACACTGGTTTCCCCTGGTGGCAAAGGTGCTCTCCTTCACCAGCTGGAGGAAGGGGACAGTGAGCTGGAGGCAAGCTGAGCAAAGGAGCAAAGGCTTGGAACAAGTAGTTCTGGGAACAGAACGTGAGCAAGTAGGTACCCCATCAGAGGTGAAGTGCCGAACACAGACACCTTTATCAAAGGAGATCCCGGGATAATCCTACACATTTTGGTTAAAAGCGTATCATTTGTTTCTTGTCTATTACTTCTTATCAAACGATCAGTGATTATAGCCACATCTTCATCAAATTACAGACCAAGCACAAATAGCCAAACTTTGTTAAAACACATTGGGCAAACCAGTGGAAAGAAATCACATGAAGCCCAAAAACTCCCCAAAGTGTCACACATGCTCATTACTTCTGGCATTACATGGCAGACACGCTATACTGGGCTATGATCTATAAACCTTTCAAGCTACTAAAATGACACAGCTACTAAATAACACTTCAAAGATCTTGAAACCTTAGAAATTAAGGTTTTATTTACATTATTTTCAATATTCCCATATGTTTCTTAGGAAACAGGATTGTGTAGCTAAAAATCCTTAAGTGACTGAGATGATGATGATAATCATGAGCATCTTAAGGACCAGAGTGATGTCTCCTATCACCTGCTTTTTTTTTTTTTTTAATTTTATTTATTTGACAGATCACAAGTAGGCAGAGAGGGAAGTGGGCGGCAAGGGGGGGGCAGAGGGGAGCAGGCTCCCTGCTGAGCAGAGAGCCCAATGTGTGGCTCAATCCCAGGACCCTGGGATCATGACCTGAGCCAAAGGCAGAGGCTTTAACCCACTGAGCCACCCAGGTGCTTTTAAATATAAATATAAATAAAAAGTATCTCTCTGGTTTATGTTTTCACCAATAAAAAACAGTCAGTCTCAGGCTCTCCTGGGTCCAGCAAGCCGGTAGGAAGGAGGTTGGACACAAATGGACCCCTGCTCTCCACCAACAAAGACCCTGGCAAAGAAAGCAAGCCACTCATGAAAGACAACTTGATGTGATAATAATTCCTGTTCATGAGTTTTATGTTCAAAATATGCACTATACATGGCAATTGTACACTGCCACGCCTTTACTAGTAGCAGGCAAAGGACAAGAATAAGTTCCTGCCCACAACTATGTTCTGAAAGTCAGTTAACTTAGGGCAATTAAGTACAATTTCAATTAACTAAAATGTTCTGTAATTAGGGAAAAAACTCCACATTTTCCCCTTGAACATGTTTGTCCAGTGCCAAATCAGAGATTATTCTTTAGGGATTTATTTATCATATTAAGTATTTTGAAGAGAACTTTTGAACCTTGCTAATCTATTATCTCATTTCTCAGGCAATTAATTAATAACAGAGTTTTACACTGTGGAATCAAACATTGGTTAGAAGCATATTGTTTCTTTCTTGCCTGTTATTTCCTTACCAGACTATACAATTACGGTTACACTTTTGAAAAGGTCCAAATAGCCATCATTTCCCTCCATTTTTCCTGCTGATCAGCTACCAATCAACAAAGTCTGATATCTAAAAAAACAATTTGCATTTTAGAAGCCTACAGTATAGTCTTAATCCCAAATTTTTCTCCCATGAGACAAATAACCACAAAATATTTTAAGAAGTCAAGGGGACTTTCTGATTATTTTTTAATAGAACTTCCTAAAGACCTTTTCTTATGAGAGTAAAGAGTGCTAAATACAACCTATAAAACATGAAAATTTAGAAGTAAAAGCATCTATGATCTGCAACTGATTCTCAAATGGTTTAGGGGAAAAAATAACAGTATGTATGAAGAAAAACAATAAATAAAACAAATGTGACAAAATGTTACCAGCTGGTGCCTATAGGTGAAGTTAGTCCTTCCATTCCATCTTTATGTTTGAAATAGCTTAGAAATTAAACATTAAAGGGCATGTATTAGCAGGTTTACTACACAGAAGAAGAGTTATTGCAATGAGATAAACTATCTCCCCCACACTCTCCATCTTTTCTTCCCTCTCATTCCACCCTGACTACCCCTTTCCTAAACAAGCTTCTATGAAAAGTAGTCTGTCACTTCCTACTCCCTGCTCCAAGGAGCTTTAAAATATGGCTTCTGTCTCCTCTCAAATGAAACTGTTCATACCAGAGTCATCAATGACTTCCTAATACTCAAATCTGCCAACAAATTTCAGCCCTAACTGTACCCCATCTTTTCTGACAGGGACTGGATTTAACTCTTGATTGTAAGCTCGGTATCTCCATGCAATTTTCCTCCTGACCCCTATATTTTGCTGTTTCATAGAAGACCCACATTTTGCCCCAACTCGTGTCAACTCCTCATGCACTGCGTTGAGAAGGTTACTGAAGATCCCACAGGCTCAGAGGGAATAAGTGGTGATCATATTTAAGCAATGTCTGCAGTGGGTGGACAGTGGGAAGTAGGAGTGGAGGTGGAGCAGCTTGTCTCCTGGAATCCGACATCCCTCCCTGCTCGACCTGGGTTTGATTTCTTGCTCTAAATGCTCTCCTTGGGTAGCTAGTTCCTCCTACAACTGTAACTACTTATTTACAATAGCCACCAAATTTTAAGGCATACTTCTCTGATTTCCAGACCTATGCTGCCAACCACCCATGTGCAGCTGCATTTACTATCCCACAGGCATGAACTCATTCAGCACCAAAATGTATTCTTTATTCCAAAAGCACAAGCTGGTCCCCTTCTTGTCCAAAGCACAAACCTAAACATTCCCCAGACTTCTTCCATTCCCTCATCCCTCACATATTCAAATCCAGCCAACTCTCCTATTTAATTGTATTCAGAAGGTCCTCTCTTATCTACACCCTTAAGTCTTCATCATCTATCACCAGGACCAATGCAAAATACTCTTAACTCCTCTATCTTTTGTCTCCTACATCCCCAAATCCATTCCCCACACTGCTTTATCAAGATTATCTTTTAAAAATACAAATCGAACTTAATTTGCAAAAAAACCTATAAACCAAAAGCATATGAAATGAAGGAGGTTAAGTAACACAATGCTAGATCATGGCCCCAACTAGTTCTCCTCGTTTCTCACCACCCATCATCAGTGGGGCTGACATTCCTCCCTGTGGCCCTTCCCAGGTTCATTACTCATATACCATATGTTCCAAACATGACGATGCTTTTGGTTCCCCAAAGCATCATGTTGTTTCACACCTCTGTACTTCAAATGATTTTCCCTTAGCTAGAAAGTCCTTGTGCTACAGGCAAACTCCTATTTGTCTTTTAAGACTATGTTCAAGGGGCACCTGGGTGGCTCAATCAGTTGAGTGTCTGACTCTTGATTTTGGTTAGGTGATGATCTCAGGGTTGTGAGATCAAGCCCCACATGGAACCTGAGTAAGATTCTCTCTCCCTCTCTCCCTCTGCCCCACCCCCTGCACTGCACATACTGTCTCTCTCATAAATAAACAAATAATCGCACTATGTTCAAAAGTCAAGTCCTATAAGTAGACCTTCCTAACTCCCACCAAAGAACCTCCCATCCCAGCAATTTACAAATGTCTCTGGTCAAGTTATTTCAAAATCTTTTCATTATAAAGCTCTCTCTCTACCCATACACTATGCGTCTGATGTATAATCAGTGATCAATAAGCTGAATTAATTTTATATCCCTTTAATGACTCACACTGGCTCAAATTCAAAGTTCTAATTCAAGGTTACTAAGTTTGTCACTTTTTTATTTCTCCTGTGTATGTATCTACATCTTCCACTTCTACCACACTGATGTACTTGTTCATGAACCAACCCCACGTGGTCAGCAAACTTTCTCCATAAAGATCTAGATAATAAATATTTTAGACTTCATGGGCCATACAATCTCCAAGCAACTACTCACCTATGCACTGCAGGTAAAAGCAGCCAAAGACCAGACGTTAATGATGGTCATGGCTTCAAGCAGCATATCCCAGACTAATTTTCATCTCAGTCTTGCTCACACTATTCCTCTAGCCTGGAAAGCCTTCTTTTCTCTCTTCTGTCCACCTGGGTTCTCTTCTGCTTAAACTTAACACTGATTTAGTGCCCTTACTCAGAGACCTTAGACGATGCTCCTTTCTCCACATTTTATCAGTACTTAAAATAACAGCTCATTTAATATTTAGCCTCTGCCATCCAGTGCACATGAGCCATTTCGCTGACTTAACACCACCATAAGCCTTGAAGGGCAACAAGCCCTGACTTCAAGGTCTGCAAAGGCCCAAGCTTAGCTCATGACCCTACACGTAAGGAGCATATCAACACTCTCCGGTAATCAGGTAAGCTAGTATTTCTATCCCATGTGTTATGCCCAGGTACACTTTCACTATTGCTTTACTCAGACTTTTAAACTATTACTCAAAATCTCATTCCTTTATTACCATTTTATCGTTTTATATATTTTCTATCTAAAACTATAAATGAAAACTTTTTCTTTTAATAGGTTGTTTTGTTTTGGTTTTTTTTAAGTATGATCATCTATAATCATCTTATATCCTAATCCCAAGTTTACTTTGTAGAGAAACACATTTTCTTTTATTTTATAAGGAGTCAAAGGTAAAGACCTTCATTAACTGAATTAACTTTATTAAAGGCATCTACACTTTAAAATGTTTCTTCTAAGTAGAAACAGTATTAACTGTTATCAAGTTTATGCTAATAACCTACTGCTTTTCACCTCTAATTTCTGAGCTGAAACCATATTAACAGAGCACTAAAATTAAGAAAACAAATGTACACAATGCAGATACACAGAAAAGAAACCCTGTGTCACTTTCTAAGGCCACAAGCACGTAACATCTGGAAAAGCTCTTATTCTTCCTATCAATGTCCCTGCCAGAGTAAAAGTAATTTCAAAAAAGACTGTCTCTGCTTCTTTGCTAACAATAGTTTAAAAGGCAACTTGTTTTCCATTTACAATGGCTCCATTCTGCAACATGGTAAAACAGGCTGTATTCAGAAGAAGAGGCCAAAACACCTGTCAGTGCTGCAGAATCTCCCCACTCCCACCACCCTACCTTACCCTCAGACCACAACATTCCCTACAGGGAAACGTCATGCAAAGAGAGGACCTAGAAGAATAAAAGCCCATCTTCCAAAGAAAGAAATTTTTATGGAGTATATTTTTTGCTCAGGCTATTTTATAATTGTAGCACTTGGAAATCAGAACTAAGTTTCTATATTAAACTTCTACTACTAGACTTATGTCCCTTTAGTGTGAGATAAACTTCTATGAAACTGACATTTTCAAAAATTTTATATTTCAAGCAATTTAAGTCAGTATAATTTTAACCCTTTCTTATTTATTTTACCCCCAAGTCATTTAAGTGAGCATAATTTTAACCCTTTCTTTTTTATTTTACCCCTTTCTTTAATAAAGACGAGGGAGTAAAAAGAGAGGAAAATTCCCCTTCTATCACAAATATTTATCATCTTTGATTTTTCTATTACAGGCCTGGTCTCAAGTAAATAATTTATATGCATACTATTCATTTAATTTTAGCTCCCTAAGAGACTCCACCTTCACTTTCCAGCAAATGGGGTCTCGTCGGGGAGGTGCTGCTTTAACAATATAGGATGAACATAACTGGCAATCATAATGCTCATGGCTGGAGAAAAATCACACCATTTCTCAATGCCTCAAGGCTTCAATCCCATGGCCATTTAACAGAAGTAAGAGCAGCCATCCTTAAACAACTTCATGAAAACACAAAACAAATCAATGTGGTATGTAAAAAAAGAGGTCTGAAAATAGTGATGCTACATGAAAATCTAGTCGTACTTCAGCTTAACTTATAACTTAGATAATCTCCCTAATAGTATACTGTTCTACTGTGCCCCATTATGGGTCATTCTACTTTGGAATCTGCTTCAAGGTTCATCATTTCTGCTACTCAGTGTCTCTGTTAAAAGTCCTTTTTTTCTTGAGGTCTTTTTTTCCCTTCCTATAGATGAACATACAACTGTTCAAAAACCAGATGCCAGAAACAGGGGTCTAGAACACTAGTCTAGCTAACACTAGAACACTGGTATAATAAAAGTTTATTAGAGGACATCCAGGAAAGAATCGCCTGGAGGAGGCATAGGAAGTAAGGGTCCAGGGCAGGAGTAAGCAAATCCTGCCCCAGGCTGTTTTTATAAGTAAAGTGTTACTGGAACTCAGCCAGGCCCCTTCATGCACATCTTGTCATGGTGACTTCTGCAGGACTGTGGCAGAGCTGAGGAGCTAAGACAGGGATCATGTGGGCCTTTCCAGGAAGAGTCCACTGACCACTGGTCTAGAGCTAAGGAAAAAGGTTGATGCTGAACACCGGGAAGCATCTGGTTACAGGAAATACAGGAAAATAAAAATGTCTACGGCAAATTAATTTCCAAGAGGTGTACAGGCAAAGATAAGCAGAAACCAACCCAGAAACTTTAGAAATGGTCCCATGCTCTCTTCCTCCTGCATCCCAGTAATGTCCTTCCACAGCCACTCTCTTCTAAGTAGAAAGCAAGATTAGTTCTTATAAGAAAAACCACAAGAAATGGAAAATAACTGTTTAGCTCTCTGAAAACATTAAAAACAAAAAAAGGCACTACCTATTCCATCCTTTTTATCCACGCATGGAAGAAATATAGGGATAAATAATTTTTTTCAAGAGTCTCTTACCCTGTAATGTTAATTACCTCAAAAAACTCTAAACACTTAAAATTGTTTAGAAAACATTTACATAACCCGAACATATACTTTAAAAATAATTCATGAATTGGGTCTCCTGGGTGGCTCAATGGGTTAAAGCCTCTGCCTTTGGCTCAGGTCATGATCTCAGGGTCCTGGGATCAAGCCCCACATTCGGCTCTCTGCTCAGCAGGGAGCCTGCTTCCCTTCCTCTCTCTCTCTCTGCCTGCCTCTCTGCCTACTTGTGATCTCTGTCAAATAAATAAAATCTTTAAAAAAAAAAAAATTCAGGGGCGCCTGGGTGGCTCAGTGGGTTAAGCCGCTGCCTTTGGCTCAGGTCATGATCTCAGGGTCCTGGGATCGAGTCCCACATCGGGCTCTCTGCTCAGCAGGGGGCCTGCTTCCCTTCCTCTCTCTCTGTGATCTCTTCCCTTCCTCTCTCCTACTGTGATCTCTCTGTCAAATAAATTTAAAAAAAAAAAATTCATGAACTTTGCTCGCAAGAGAACATTTTTTTGTCCTCATTCCCTACCATTTGCCTTTCTTTGCACACAATTAAAACAACACAGATAGAGTGTGTGTTGATGTGTTTTGCATACTGTGGAAGTTAGTAAAGTTCTAATGCAGCTAGTTAAAACAATCCTATAGAAATAGGTATTTTTATCCCCATTTTACATATGGAAACTGAGGCTTACAGAGGTGAAATAGGCAGTCACCAACCATAATGATGGGGAAAGGGTTTTGAACCAAATCTGCTGGGTTCTAAAGGAGAAAAACATTTTAATGTGATTTAATGCATATAAGAAAGTATGAAGTGAAGAAAAAAAGGAAAATCCCATATATACAATGTAACTTCAATGATGTAAAGAAATATATTAGAAAAAATAAACTGGAAGGAAATAAACAAAATGATAAAAATGATATTATGAGGGATTCACAATTCAGAATGAGTATTTTCCTCTTCATATTTGTATTCAATTTATGGGGAGCATTTTTTCTTAAGTATTCTTTTTTTTTTTTTAAGGTTTTATTTATTTATTTGTCAGAGAGAGAGGAGCGAGAGTGAGCAAAGGCAGACAGAGTGGCAGGCAGAGGCAAGAGGCAGAAGGAGGCTCCCCGCCAAGCAAGGAGCCCGATGTGGGACTCGATCCCAGGATGCTGGGATCATGACCTGAGCCGAAGGCAGCTGCCTAACCAACAGGGCCACCCAGGCGTCCCTATGGTGAGCATTATTACTATAAACAGAAACAAATAAAATTTTTTTAAAACAACATTTTTAGAAGTATAACCATTCAGGCCAGTTGAGGATCAGAGCAAATATTTTCATACATTTCAATCAAGGTCACTCTATATTTCAGCACAATTAAAAGTGATGAATCATTAAGGAGAAGTTGAATCTTATAAAAGACTCTGCCTTAGAAAACAAGAAAGCCCAGCATGTGTGCCGTCTGTGCTTACTTTCAGAACCAGAATGGATCTTAGAGATCATAGGGTCCAACTCACTTTATAGATGGGCAAACTGAGGCCAAAAATTTAAGTGTTTTCCCAAAGACTTACTAAAAAATTAGTGTCCTTTTGACTACATCATATTAAAAAGATTTCCACTAAGTATAGGTAAAATTAAAAGTTTCAAGCATCCAAAGTGGTAAGCTTCAATTCTTAGGAAAAGTCACATGTACGTATTTCATGTCATTCCCCAATTATGCCAATAAATAAAACATTTCTCATTATTTCTAAGGAGTTATAAAAATAAACAGCAATGACAATATCACTGTCTTTATAAAAATTTCACATCTTATTCAGCCTCTACTGCCAGACTGCCATCCTCCATGGTTAATTTCTGTATTTGTGCCTACAGCTTAGAATAGCATCTGTGCCATTTTCTAAGCTAAAGGCAGATAATCATTTGCTTCAATGCTAGCTCACTCTTTCTTTTCCTTTCTTGGCAAAACTGGACCTGTGGTTTTTAACAGAGATCTGGATTTCGTAATTCTGTTCTACAACCACTTTTTAATGGAAAGGTAAAGGAGTTATCATTTGTTTTCTACCCTTTGCCTCCTCTTCCCCCAACACACACTTTTCCTATTGCTAATGCATGTATGTAATTAATATGCTGCCACAAAATGATCTGAGTTTATAGTTCAGTTATAGGTGGGCATGCTTTCCAAACATAATCATTATAGTATTATATCTGCAGAGATGTGAGCATAGCCCTTGGCACTGTCAAACCTCTGAATCCTAAGCTTCTATCAAAAGAGAATAAAGAAATTCCACAAGATTGTTTTGAACAATTCTCTCAAGAAATTCAGACAATATTTTCTTTTTTTTAAAGATTTATTTATTTTACAGTTAGCTCACGCCACATGAGTTGGGAAGAAGAGCAGAGGGAGAAGGGGAGGAGAAAGAGAATCTCAAGCAGACTCTTAACCAAGCACAGAGCCCGACACAGGATTCGATCCCACAACTAAAGATCATAACCCAAGCCAAAATTCACAAGTCTGACAGTCAACCAACTGAGCCACTCAGGCACCACTGGACAACATTCTGTCACAGGGAACAGTAGGAATTCCTGAACCATTCTTCAGAAGCTTGAGAATGAGCTAGAAATTTGTCCTAACCAAGGTAATACACAAAGAACATTTCATGAATACCCATAAGAACCTAAAGAAAAATTGGAATCACAAAACTAACTTCAGCAGGAATGGCTCTTTTAAGATCAGCCAGTTTAATCCCTTCCATTTGTAGATGGCCAGAAGGCACGGGACAGCAGCCCTAGTCATACAGTCGGTGACAGGGCGGGAGCAGGGACCAAGACACCTGTATACCAAAACTAGCACTTTTTCTTCCACATTTGCAGCCTGGAGATTCCAGAAATCCAACTTCCAAAGGCAAAGGTATAACACAGACCACAATGGGGAAGACAATCTTTTTTCTTTTTTTTTTTTTAAGATTTTATGTATTTATTTCAGAGACAGCATGCTTGCACACACACCCGAATGCACAAGCACAAGCAAGGGAAGGGGCAGAGACAGAGGCAGACCCCCGCTGAGTGGGGAGCCCATCGCAGGGCATGACCCCAGGACCATGAGATCATGACCTGAGCCAAGACTCCTAACCGACTGAGCCATCCAGGAGCCCTGGGGAAGGAGGGAGTGGCATGCTATTCACACAGGTGCACTCAGCAAAGCACCTTGTATCTGTCCCTGATGGGTTTCCTCTTCCTTCTGCTTCTGACTGGGGAGAGAAGGATGGGAATGCAGGAACCTCAAAGTCAAATAAGGACACCCAGAAGGTGGTGCCTCTCTAATTCTCCCACCGAGGCATTTCAACGAAATTAGACAAGCCATGGAATCTGGACACAACAGAACTTTCTACTATAAAAAATTCCCAAATAGATCCAGGCCCTGTAGTATATTGCTGGCAGGAAATGTAAAGTTCTTTGGTGGGCAATTTGGAAATAACAAAATCAAAATGCACTTCCAGGAAGATGAAATGGATGTATCATCCCCTATTTCTCCTGCTAAATAAAACTAAATCCCTGAACATTATATATAAAACAAATATAAGAAGACTCTGAAAGGTGGAGAGAACAAAGCAGACTGGCTAGGAATATCAGGACCAGAGGAACTATGATTTATTTTTTATTTTTTATTTTTTTGACCTCATATAGCTCAGACCTGGAGCTGAAGAAGTGGGCAATTGGCAAAATGAACAAATGCAGACCAAAAAAAAAAAAAAAAAGCCTGCTCTCCCTAGCTAAAAGCACACAAAGGGACCCATCTAACAAAACAGGAAACTTTTAGACAGTAAGCACACTACTCCAGACAAATACCACAGAAAAGACTGTGGCCCCAGCTCTACTCCTACCAACAAAGGCTAAGTGGGAAGCCTAAATGTCTACCCTCGAGAGGTAGCTAATAAGGTACCCCAACATCCCCACCAGAGTAGGGTCAGAGAAGGCCAAGTAGGGAGCTAACTGGGACTTCATTCCCCACTGGCCAGTAATAATACCCCCCAACAGCAGTAATAAAGAGTCCCCCACCCCAAACATCTGTTAGTTGTCAACAGAACTTGAACTTCTACCTCTATCAGACAGTAGCAAGGCAGTCAGTGCCCCTCCTATCTCCTATCAGTGCGATGTCATAAGACAGCGAAAGTAAAATGTTTAGAAAAGAGCCAAGGTCTCAGTTAATAATAAGAAAACCAGGTCTCAATCAAAAAAAAAGAAAAAAAAAAGAAAGAGAAAAAAATCACTTATCATACCAAGGAGCTGAAAGATCTCAAATTAAATGAAAAAAAAAAAAAAAGGAAGAAAACAAAACTAATATATGGCAACACTAAGATGACACTGTCTCTGAATTAAATCAGTATTAGAATTATCTGACAAGGGGCGCCTGGGTGGCTCAGTGGGTTATGCCTCTGCCTTCAGCTCAGGTCATGATCTCGGGGTCTTAGGATAGAGCTCTGCATCAGGCTCTCTGCTCAATAAGGAGCCTGCTTCTCCCTCCCTCTCTCTCTCTGCCTGCCTCTCTGCCTACTTGTGATCTCTGTCTGTCAAATAAATAAATAAATAAATCTTTAAAAAAAGGAATTATCTGACAAAATTTTAAAGCAGCCATGATCAAATTCAATGAGCAGTTATCAAAATACTTAAAACAAATGCAAAAATAGAAAGTCGCAGCACAAAAACATGGGAGTCTCGGCAAAGACACAGACAATATGAAGAACAACCAAATGGAAAATTTAGAGCTGAAAAATACAACCACCAAAATAAAAAGCTCAGTAGGGCTCAAAAGCAGAATGGATGAAACAGGAGAGGATCAGGGAACAGAAAAAAGTGAAGGGAAGGGGGAAGGGGAAACAGGAAAGGGGGAGAAGGAAAGAGGAACGGGGAAAAGAGGAAGGGGGCAGGGGGATTGGGAAAGTAAGGGGAGGAAAGGAAAGGACGGAGGGAAGCAGGAAGGAAGAAAATAAGTTATCCAACCTCAACGACAGAGAATGGACAGACTGGAATATAAAAAAAAAACAAATAAATAATTAAAAAAACAAGTCAAGCCAGCACGAATGTGTTACAAAGGTCTAACATCATTGAAATCCTAGAAGAAGAGATAGAGGACAGAACTTGAAAAGCCCTTGAAAAGGCAATGCCTGAGAAGTTCCCAACATGAACCTACAGACTCAAGCTGAGTGAATCTCAAACTGAATAAACCAAAGAAATTCACATCAATAATTTAACTTCTAAAAACTAAAGACAAAGAAAAATTCTTGAAAACAGCTGGAGAAAAATGACACCACCTATAAAGAAAAAACAAATTGCAGATTTCTCATCAGAGGAAACTATTTTCACGTGTTAAAAAGAATTGTCAACCCCAAATCCTATACGCACCAAAAATACCTTTCAGGAATGAAGAGGAAATCAAGATATTTTCATGAAAACTATGGGCATTTGCTCACCTACCATGAAAGAACAGCTAACACAAAGGAAACACAGAGGAAATGACAAAAGAAAAAACCTACTTTGGAACATCAGGAATGAAAAAAGAATAGTGCATGCAAAAATATGGTATATACAAAAGGCTTTCGTTCCCCTTTTGAGTCTTCTATATTGTACCAGTAGAAGCCAAAAGTGTAATAACACAGTCTGGTGTGGTTATGAACGTCTGTAGGAGAAATATTTCAGACAATTATATGGCTTCCACATCTAACGAATGACCTGCCAATTACAAGGAAATGCACTAAAAAAATAATAAAATATTGGAAATAACTTTAATATCCGTTAATAGAGGACTGACTAAATAAACAATGATATACTTGTACAATACAACATTACATAGCTATTAAAAAGAGTAAGTTAGAAATTTACATACTGGATCCAAAAAGAACCCCAAAGTAGGCTGTCATGGACCACAGCTGTTGTGTATTATGCTATCACCTGTGTGAAGATAAATGTACATTTCTATCAGTAAGTGTATGAATGCAGAGCCCGCCTGCAGAGAGCCACACAGAAGCTAGTAACAGTGCTTGCTTCCAGGCAGAGAACTGGCATCTGAGGAGCAAAGGAGACTGGTGGAAAGGGGACAATTTTCTCCATTTACTACTTTCATTCCTTTCTTTTTTTTTTAATTATCTAATTTTAAAACTTCTTAAGAGAAAGTAAAAACTTCTCATCCTGAACACAAGACCTAGAAGGATGCATCAAAAGCTCAGGGGAAGTAGTAAGTATAGTGAGATATGTGTATTTATTTAAACATGGCTAACATTTTATAAACCCTTAAACTGCCAAGCAAATTCTTGCTACCATCATACTTAGACTCATTTAACAGAATTTTTTTAAGAGTCAAATTATAATTGAATTGAAAAGCATGCTATATATGTTGAGTCTGAGGCCACAGCTATGAAAAAATGTAATTTCAAATAATCAAGTTGTCACTTAAGAACACAGGGCAAATATGAGTATTTTGAGTATTTGGCAGTTCAAACCCAGTTCCATCAAGTCACACCAAATATAAAGCTTTTAAAATCGGCATTTTAAATTATGAACCTGTAAACCTGGTCATTGATAAGAAACGAAAAAAAAAAAAATAACCTATTTAAAGCTTTCTGAAAATCCCACTTTTATCAAATGAACAAATATCAAAACTGGTGCAAATTTTAAAACCTCAGAAACATCAAAATCATGACAATACATCTCTCCTCGGAGCAAGGCTCAGGTGAGATGGGACGTGGGCTAACATGCCTCAGGTTCAGGTGAAGCTGGATTCCCTCACAATCTCCCCACTGCAGACCAACTGGGAACTCTTCAGCCAAGCTGGGAGGTAAAGTGAGAAATGGCAGCAGTGGAAAATCCAGCACTGACAAGGCCACGGGGAACTGAGAGGCAGAAGCAAGAGCTGAGTGACGCCTGAGGTGGGTTCTGACAAAAGGGAGGCATGTACCAGACTCTTCAGATACTATGCCCCTCAGACAACCTCCTTAGATACATGTTGAAGAACAGGGAGACATGTTGAGAATCACCTTAACTTAGAGTTACTTTTCGAGCACTGTATCCCACCACCAAACTTTCCTCAAAAACCCTGTCTTCTCCAAAAGACAACGTCCAAATTCCTGGGCTGGCATTCAAGGCCCTCCTCTCTGGACCCTCCCAACAAAACTCCCCAAGCTGCCATCCCACTGCTGCTCTCCCTAGTCCTTCAAGCCCACTCTCATGGTGGGCGGACGTGCTAACCCTGCTCCTGCCCACCTCTCTGCATTTCTCTGTCCACCTGAAATGGCCTCTCATCCACTATCCAGAGTACATCCTGCTTTTACAACTCAGTTTACATCTCCCTCACTTTTTAAAACTCCTGCTGACCACCTCCACCTATAATGAGCTTGCTGCTTCAGAACTCCGAGAGGAACTATATATCATCATTACCACAGTAATAGGGAAAGGAACTTAAACATCTTAATGGCCAGGGTGTGCCAGATACTATCTCTCTTCGTCCTCACTCAAGCCTACTATTTAATACCTACATAGTGCACTATGGAGGAAGATGAGGCCCAGGAAGGTTGGGAAGGGCATCTGAGTACAAGTCCATATACTCCTAAATACAAAAGCTTTTGGCTATACCAACAGTTCTCAGTTTGACACTGAAATATTCTAATGTACAATATAGTAAGTAAATAAGAAACTTGGGGAGGGCACAGAGATGTAATGGCAGCATGACCACGTCATATTATCTTTAAAATAAAGGCAAAAGTTGCATTCTATAAAAACAATGTGCATGTGACTATTTTAGTATAAAAATAATCTTTCACATTACTTACTCTCAGGCAGAACCAATCCTCCATGCACGTGGGCCATATGGCCTACAGTAGAGCCCACTCTGAGACCCACTAGGCTACACTGCTTCCTAAGGGGATGGCAGGCTTATTCTGCACACTGGACTTAACCCTTTACAAGGGTTACAAGGGGCCTTTGTGCACATTCTATCTTATTCCACCTTCACAATAAGCCTGTGAAGAGGTAGAATGGATAGTTATTCCCATTATTTCACAACTGAGGAAACAAATTACCAGGGAGATAAACATTTTATCCAAGGGTCTGGCAACCGCTAACTGCCCTGGCAGGGACGGGGTCACACTTCTGACTCCTTCCTACACTTGTAATATTCGTTTCTAACCATCATTTATTTACATACCTTCAATAGTGTCTGCTCCATCTCTGAAATACGATCATCCACATACTGAAGTCTGCTTTCCCCAAGCAGTCAGAGCCTGTGAAGCAGTGGATTTGGGTTTACTCCTTCAATTTCTCTACCCCCCGTACCCACTCCTCCAACCACACGTTGCATTTCAGGTAGGGAATTCTGTTCACTTACATTCTAAATTTAAGTTTAGGCAGAGAGAACATAGGAGATGACACATAAAAAGGCAAAAAGGAAGAATGAGGGGCACAAAGTGAAGAAAAGGAGGAAAAAAGAGAACCAATAGGTAACTGTTTAACCCCAAGTAGCAGCCATTGTTGAGAACAGTAAATTTGCCTAGATTTGGATAAAAAGTAAATTCTCAGAACTGTGATATAAAGAAGGAACCAGGCAGAATCATTCCAAAAATAGCTATGTATTGTTTTCATTCAAAGCATAGGATTAGAAAATAATACCTCATAAGCAGAAAAGGGAATTTCGTTCTTGAATTTGAAGAGGGAAACACACACACACACACACACACACACACATTTGACAAAGGGTTACATCAGGACAAAGTATAAATATAGGAAAATAAAGTTTAAAATTAATCAATTTGTCTTTGATGACTTTTTTAAAATACCATTTGTCAAATAGTGCAAGTTGCCAGACTCCTTCCACACTGTGGACATGCTACTCAATAGTCTGCCCAGCTGGGTCTTCACCAAGGGCCGTGGGAGTCATAACTAATTCATGAGGGCAGAAAAATTACACAGCCATTGCTTTTCCTTGAACCTGTTATACCCAAATCCCCTATTCAGAGAGAGGGAAACAACATAATAACACATGGCACTGGGCCAGCCTTTTCTAGACTTGCCTTTGTAAGGGAAAAACCCAAACTCATAATGAGAGCCCCACGTCAGAATCACATTATCAAACTTGGGCTGCCCCTTCTTCCTTCATGCTTCATGTCACTTAAAATACTCTAAAGGGAATGAATTAACAGAAGTTTATTCTCCAGCTAAAAAAATTCACAAGCAGCCTTCCCCCATCCCTCTCTGTCACTCACGAGTGTGAATATGACTGACGACACTTTGCAGCACTGAAACTTACTGTCAAGGAAACACTGCCAATACCAGTCTAATTTGTACAGTAAAAGGCATTGCTTTCAAAAACTATTTCTGAAGGCAGCAGAGCTGAGACAAGTGTATGATATATATATATACTGGAAAATCTGTGTTTTTTCTTTTTATGCCTAACAGTTAACATATCTGCTTAATTATTCTACGTTGGGACAGAGAACATTATCCTTCACTTCTTTTCTTTGACAATGATACGTTTTACTATTTGACAAAAACCTGTCAGATGACTATGTTGATGAGATTTCCTTATGGTATTAAATGATAAGAAGAAACCAAAAAAGTGTTTTTATTAATTAAATAAATAAAAAGGCAAAAAATAATTTTTAAGCTGAGAAAAGAGTGATGGGACTAATACTTTACTTCATTTAAAAGGTCTTACAATAGAAGGGGGAGGAGTCTGAGGGAGGGCACTTCAGTGACATATTATTTGAAAAGGAAGCCATCTTCATGTCCCTATAACAAAGTGAATCCTCATTCAGATGGTAAGACCAAGGTACACATAGTACTAGCACATCAGTACAACTAAAAAGATTTAATAAAGTTTTACCACATTCCAGACTTTTAAGAATCAAATAAAAAGGCACTGATAAAAATGACAAGCAAATTAACACAATGAGTCCCCAGAATGTCCTTCACCTAACAGAAGCCACTCAAGAGAGACTTCAGAGGCTAGGTCACATCTCTCAGTTTTGCCAGTAACTAGCTGTGACCCTTTCTGAGTACTAGTTTTCTCAACTCTGAAATTAGAGGACTAAACTAGATGTTCTCTTAGGGTTACCTTCCAGTTCTAAAATTCTACATGGTGAAGAAACTGCAAGAAAAACCTGAGATACCAGAAAATTTAATTGGGGTTCTTGTCCTTTCTTACACTATGTAATTAAAATACTTGTTTTGTTTTTCATCTTCTATTATTGGATTTTTCTTATCCAACAAGAAGAATTGAAAATTCCTCTCCAGAAAACATTTGAACTTCTAAACTTAAGTATAATTAAACTTATAAAACCCAAAATGTGAATGTGTTTGCTTCCACGTTAAAGAAATTGCCATTTTGTGATTCAAAGATTCCAGTGGAAGGAACAGATATTGCTCTTCATAAGATGACTGATCAATATATATGTTCTACCAGATATCTTACTAAGATAAACAGGTAAGGAAAAAGAGCTTAAAATATTATAAAAATAGGGACACCTGGGTGGCTCATTCTGGGTTCAGCATCCGACTCCTGATTTTGGCTCAGGTCATTATCTCAAGGTCCTAGGATCGAGCCTCTGTGGGGCTCCACAATCAGCAAGGAGTCTGTTTCTCTCCCACCCTCTCGCCCCCGCCCCACGCACACGAACTAGCATGTGTGTACTCTAAGATAAATAAAATCTTTTAAAAAATACATATTATAAAAACACTCAAACAAAAATATGTACAGTTATCTTATGCCCATTGTACAAGGTAGCCTGTTCACTTATTTTTTTTTAAAGATTTTATTTATTTACTTGAGAGAGGAGAGAGAGTGACCAAGCATGAGAGGGGAGAGGGTCCGAGGGAGAAGCAGACTCCCCGCCGAGCAGGGAGCCCAATGCAGGACTCAATCCCAGGACTCGAGGATCATGACCTGAGCCAAAGGCAGTCAGTCACTTAACCAACTGAGCCACCCAGGTGCCCCCTGTTCAGTTATTCTTAAGTGATATGAAAATTACACAAAGGACTGCCGAAAATTCAAAGTTGCAAAGGTAAGCAGTTAGAGATGTTAACTATTTATTTACAAAACTTAGACAATTCCTCTTTATTAAGGCTATTGTACAACAGGCACTCTTAGGTTCTTTCTCATTTCGTCACTCCAGCAGTCTTCCGAGGCAGCTATTAGTCTTCTCATTCAGGATAAAACACCAAAGCTGAGCAAAATAAAAATATCCACCCAAAGTAAAACAGCAAGTAATGGAGCCAAAATTCCCACCCAGCTCTTCAGAGTCAAATCTAATCCTCCTTTCCCTACGTCAGACAATCAGCATTAACTTATACCAATAAAACTATGCCACATGACTCAAGTATTTAAATCACTGATCTACCAACAAGGTTTGCCCACACTGCCATTCTGTCCACAATATGATCTATCTATGCTTGTGCTGTTCCTCAACAGAAGAAAATGCACCACAGTTTTTCCCAGCCTCTGCCTTAAATACCTTACACACCTCAATGCCAGCCAAGGCATAGATCTTAATTTCTCCACTTTGCGGACGTGGAAACAGAGGACCATAATATGAAGTTCAGTAACTCACCATAAGACCAACAGCCTGTAAGTGGTGGAACCAAGGAGCTAACCTAGCCTGTGGAGCTCCTAAGCCTGAGTTTGGACTACATGCTTAGGATGCTTTTCCTTTCCCAACAAAATGAACATGGCTTTATCAGATTTTGCACTACAAACACATGTCAAAACTCTTAAGAATGACAGCTTAGCCATTTTTTTTTAATACAGCACTGGTTTCTAAAGCATTTGTCAGCTAGATCAGAGAGAATTCAAAGGTTAGATAAGTGACAGATTGAAGCTATAACTTCAAGGACTATTTCTCTCTCCTTGCATGCTTACAGAAGGGCGGAGGAAGAGAGAGAACTCCTAAAAGTGAGCAATTTTACTTACAAGATCAAAGACAGGACAGGAGAAAAACTGTAACAAATTATATAATGATGCTTCTCTGCAATTAACAGGATTAGTATAAAAATTTATTCCTTAGAAAGGTTTATCCAAATGACCAAAGATGAATTTAAATGCTGAATTTATATATATATATAAATATATATACACACACACACACACACATACACACACATAACTTTTTTGGAAATACATCTACTGCATAAAATTATGCTCTTTTTTCTTCATAAACTGGGTTAAAAAGTCAATTGTTACCTTCAATTCTGACAGGCAGTTGGACAACAATTAATCTTTAAACTCTAATTTCTACCTCTTAATCTGCTTCTCTCCTGAGCAGTTAATAATATGCACTGACATTGCTATTATGTAGCCAATCTATTCCTAAAGTGAAAAATTCCCATACAGTTCAAATGGTTATCTCCTAATTTATTTATAGGATAACTTCGGATTTTTCAGTCACTAGATCATCCACGTCTCCTTTTTCTTTTCCCACACCTTCCCTTCACCTGTGCCTTAAATAAAATACTACTATGAAATCCACTATGCTTGAACTTGAAATTCTATGGTAAGATTTCAGCACCTCATCTTTTTTTTTTTTTTAAATGATCAGACTGAGAAGCAGGGACTTCACTAAGGTCACAGAGTTCATGGGTGGCAGAGCCAGGAACTAAAGAAGGGAGCGTACAAAGTCCTTTAAGTTTATGTTCTTTAATTTTATGCTAAAACTGCTACTGATGGAGCGCATCACTATTAACCTGTAAGTCAAATACTCAAGGTTAGTTCTTGAATAATCAAGGATTATTTCAAAGGTAGTAAGAATTTTCCAATCACTTGTCTAACAGGCATTTTTTTTAAAGATTTTATTTTTATTTATTTGACAGACACAGATCACAGCAGGTAGAGAGGGAAGCAGATAGAAAGAGGAAGGGAAGCAGGCTCCCCCCTGAGCAGAGTGCCCAATGCAGGGCTCGATCCCAGGACCCTGAGATCATGATCCAAGCTGAAGACAAAGGCTTTAACCCACTGAGCCACTCAAGCGCCCCCTAACAGGCATTTTAAAACACCTGTTCCAACAATAACAGAGATTCTGCATATTTGTCTCTGATACAGAGACACATAAAGAGAGCTTATAATGTGGTTGGAAATGATTCCAATAAGTGTTAAGAGTAAGGGGCGCCTGGGTGGCTCAGTGGGTTAAAGCCTCTGCCTTCGGCTCAGGTCATGATCCCAGGGTCCTGGGATCGAGCCCCGCGTGGGGCTCTCTGCTCCGCGGGGAGCCTGCTTCCTCCTCTCTCTCACTCTCTGCCTGCCTCTCTGCCTACTTGTGATCTCTGTCTGTCAAATAAATAAATAAAATCTTTAAAAAAAAAAAAAAAAGTGTTAAGAGTAAGAATAAGTAAGTAAGAGTGGAACTATCAGTTTACTAAACAGTTACTAAATATTTGGAACTGAGTTAGGTATCTTAAAAGAGATTATGTCCAAACTCAGAGCAACACCATTTTATTCCTATTTTGAATGTACAGGGAAATTAAGATTTTAAATAATTTATCTAATGTCAAACAGCCAGGGAGAACCTAGAGCAGCTATTTTTAAGTTCTTTGGTCTTAGGACCGCTCTATAACTCTTAAAAAGTACTGAAGACCTCAAATAGCTATGGTTTATGTGAGTTACATCTCTTGATATTTATCATACTGGAAATTAAAATAGAGAAATTTTAACACTATTTCTTTATTCATCTTAAATCAGAAATACGAGTGTTAAATTACAATAAAAAACTATTTCTACAAAAAATAACTATACTTCCCAAAGCAGAAGTTGATAAGAGTGACGTTATTTTACACTTAGGCAAATCTCTTTCGTGTCTGGCTTAAGGAAGGACATCCTTCCTGTTTGCTTCATCCTTCAGTCTGTGGCAATATGCTGCTTTGGTTGAAGTATATGTACAAAATCTGGCCTCACACATACATGAGGTTAGTAAAGGGAAGAGTATTTAAATAGCCTTTTCAGATAATTATATTCTTCTCTGATACTGTGCCAAAAAAGGGTATTAAAGGTTAGCTGCAAATACAGAATCTGAAACCATGCCAATGAACCTTTTGTACACTGTTAGTTAAAATCCACTGGTCTATCTTGTACTTTGAATGGATATTTTATTCAAGTGAGATTCTCTAACATTTCGTTGGTCATCTGAAAAATACTCATTCACGGATCTTCTAAATGTTGACATATTTCATTATTAATTTTTTTTTTAATCACACTGGGGCGCCTGGATGACCAGTTGGTTAAGCGCCCGACTCTCGGTTTCGGCTCAGGACATGATCTCAGGGCTGTGAGATCAAACTCAGCGTCAGGCTCCATGCTCAGGGTGGAGTCTCCTTGAGATTCTCTCCCTCTCCCTCTGCCCCTACCCACACTCACTCACTCTCTAAAATAAAATAAATAAAATCTTTTTCAAAAAGAGGGGAAAATCACATTATTAACCCCATCTCATTGGAAATGTGTTTTTTTTTTTAAGATTTTTATTTATTTATTTGAAAGAGAGAGAGAGAGAGATCACAAGGAGGCAGAGAGGCAGGCAGAGAGAGAGGGGACGCAGGCTCCCCACTGAGCAGAGAGCCCGATGTGGGGCTTGATCCCAGGACCCTGAGATCATGACGTGTGCTGAAGGCAGAGGCTTAACCCAATGAGCCACCCAAAAGCCCCCAGAAATGTCTTTAAATAACAAGAAACTGTTAAAACTCAGGTAAGTGATACAAGTTTTCCAAAATTCTAATTTTTGCATGAAAACAGAACTTTTATTATTGGCAACAAGTATTACCATTTTCC
The DNA here is from genome assembly GCF_030435805.1 of Mustela lutreola. Taxonomy (NCBI): domain Eukaryota; kingdom Metazoa; phylum Chordata; class Mammalia; order Carnivora; family Mustelidae; genus Mustela; species Mustela lutreola. The sequence continues at coordinate 33,932,668 of NC_081297.1, read as the reverse complement.
TTGAAGGGACCAAGTCTTTTACATATTCAAGAAAATATCCACCTGAATAACTTAAGTCAACTGTTCTTTCAACTAAAAGTGGTGTTCCATGAAGGGGAGGGGGGAGCTAGTTTAGCTTACAACTCAAGAATTACATAGGTGCTGCCACTGCTTTAATGCTTACTAATGAGCCAACGGTTTTACCCACCATTGCCCCTGTACCATTAGTGCTATGTCCATACAGTGAAAAATGCAAATAACTACTTATATTATTTCGAAAGTGTTTCTGATCTCATGATCTACCTGTGAAAGGACCAAAGACTAGATTTTGAGAGCTGCTGACCTACATATCTGAAAAAAACTAGAATATAACATACCCAGGATAAGAGTAATGAAGAAGTTGTATAGCATCGAGCACTTACCACACATTTGGCACTGAGCTAATTTTTTTTTTTAAGTGCGTGATTTCATTTAATCTTCAGACAGCACAGTGAGATGATACTATTTTAAGATGAAGAAACTGAGGCATTGACAGATTTAATTGGACCAATATCTCAAAGCTAGAAACTGACAGACCAAATATTCAAACCTCTGTCACCTGACCCCACAATTTATTAACCATTTTAATCTGAAGATCTAAATCAAAAGTGAACTCAACATGTTAGAAAAACATAAAGGTACTTCCATGATGTGCCACCTCTAGGGTATGGTAAAAAAGAACAACTGCCTATGATTCTTTCTCTTTGTAGCCTAAGAAAAATCAAGATCCAGGAATGCAGTAGCTAGGAGAGGAACTGACAATTCCTTGGTACATTGAACCAATCCCCAAATCTACTAACCCAAGGTCCTTGGGGCAAATCATATCCCCCTCCAGGACAGTCATACATGTTCATTAAAACAGTTAACTATCACGATTTTGATTGAAACAAGGGAGAGGAGGGCTAGATGTGGTTTAGGTCCTGAAACTACCTCAGTCAACTCTGAGCTCAGGACGGGAGCAAGAACCCAACATTTCCCAACCCAAGATGACCCTGCTGTTTCCAAATCAAAATTAAAACAAACATATGGCTCTTCCTCACCAAGTAACCCTTGTTTAGGGAATCTAAAATACCTGACAAGAGAAACTAGAGCTGGACATTTCATCTCTTTTTTCATTTCAAGTTCTCTGTTTCACAATATTCAGACTGATTTTTACTGTGAACTACTAACCCATGCTGTCACCCCTTGGAAGATTAGAAAGAAAAATAAAACACAGTTAACAACTTCTGCCTTTAACTCCCATTGTAGTACTACACTTCTCACCAATCTCACTTCTTTTATGCTATTTCTTTCATCTCAGTACTGGATGAAAACCCATGGTGGAGCCAGGACTGGACTGCATTTAATGGTTCTAGTCTGGGTTCACCCAGCATTTTCAGAGTGCTTACAAGGGGCACAACAATAGACTCGTTCTGGGGACATACTACCAAGTACCAATCCTGCTCTCAAAGGGTTCATGCAACAGTACAGGACAGCTTAAGATGCAGACAGGCTGACATACACACACCCCTCAACCCTGTGCAATTTCCACTATCAAGATCAAGTTCTTTAACACAATTATTTCTACAGTCCTCTAATTTTGAACAGATTTCCCTTGGCCAAGCACACCTTTGAGAGGTGTGTAAGAGTAAGAAGGACCAACTGCTCTTTGGTTGAGTGATACCTTCCTTCAAATTACTTTCCAAACAAGAATACCTCAAGGTATTCCCTTGTCAGCTTGTCAGATAAAAAGGCAATCTAGTGAACTGATCATGTTACTTGTAAGAAGCTATCACTAAATCAAAGACTATGCCTTACTACCCAGACTGGTTAGACCACTAGCACTTGGTGCTGCAATTCCCATAGAAGATGACTAGAAATACACTTGTTATGAGCTTAACGTATATGGAAAATCTCATCTAAATAAACAATAAAGGAAAAATTATTACAACTAAACAGTGTGGCTGCTCCTCAAATGTTTAAATTATAAACAAAGTACTCAGGGCGCCTGGGTGGCTCAGTAGGTTAAAGCTCCTACCTTCGGCTCAGGTCATGATCTCAGGGTCCTGGGATCAAGCCCCGCATCGGGCTCTCCGCTCAGCAGGGAGTCTGCTTCCTCCTCTCTCTCTACCTTCCTCTCTGCCTACTTGTGATCTGTCAAATAAATAAATAAAATCTTTAAAAAAAAAAAAAAAAAAAAAAAAGTACTTGTGCCTTGCTCTGAGAAGGGGCCAAGCAAGGACTTTGCTGCCCTAGGGTGGGTAAAACACTCCCTAAAGCTTTCTCAGTAAACAGGATCCTGAATAACTCATTCCGTGTGAACTGAACTGTCAATGTAAATATGGAAATTGAGAAACAGCCACAATAAAGAATTCAGTTAATTTTAAAAAGGATTTTGTTAATAATGTGTAGTCAATTCTTTCCACATGTCAGGAATCTGTCCTACAAGTGAGTGAGCCATGGGGAATCGGTCCCGTAGGACAGATTAACTCTAGGTGCCTGGTTTTTCCCATTCACTTTACCACTCACAGACACCAAAAGTAGAAAATGATAAAATACACATCACATTTTGTAGGAAAATTCAATTTCACAAACATGCAATCTCTTTTATGTATGATTTAAACGTCTCATGCACTATTTGAAGAAAAATGCAGACTTGTTACCTTTCTAAAAATTAAAGTTCATCAGATGATAGTTTTTTAAATGTAAACGATGAACACCATTATGCCTCCAGACACACTTGAATGGTTAATGTGCTCTGACAGATACATTACCATGGTCAGAAAGACCACATATGCAATGATGACAAATTAATCCAATTAATGCTCCAAAACAGCTGACATCTTACTTATACTACATATGGATATGCTATTTTCAGTGAATGATTTTCAGTATTACATGTCACTAGTGATCTTTAACGCTTAGTTAAAATAAGGAAAACTGCTGTCAGATATTATCAGGTAAATAAAGTGCTAGAAAATGACCAATTTGATATTTTAGCTGTCACTCAACTATAAGGATCCAAATTTTAAGGATCTTAAGGCCACAGCAAAAGGTTTTATCAATTTTACTGTACTCTGGGCATGAAACTCTCTTTATATTTGTGTCTATCTACTGTTTGACTGCCAAGCTCTCTTCAAGGCAACCATTATATACAAATTGTTTTTATAATTTATTGCCAAAGTCAATGGTACCAAAGTCAATGGTACCAAATAAAATCATGCTTTGCTAAGATAAAGAGCCAGCTTAACTTGGCCCCAAAACTGTACTTTAAAAGAAAATAGAAGATAAACCATATAAAAGCTAAACCATAATTCAATATGTCTTAGGAATAAGACACATGTTCTACCACACAAAATATTTCCTTTCAGAAATCATTACTGGCCAGACTCAGAAAAGAAATTAAACACACTGCCAGAGTATCTAAAAATTATTTCTCTGGAATCTAGAACACACCCACATAAGACACTGAATACCTTCTAAACGGCCATGATACAGGATTTCAAAAATTTGTTGAGATTTCTCTAAAGTTCTATTATAAACTAAACATACACAACTACAGTATTAAAGAACCCTTAAGGAGCGCCTGGGTGGCTCAGTGGGTTAAAGCCTCTGCCTTTGGCTCAGGTCAAGGTCTCAGGGTCCTGGGATCGAGCCCCACATCAGGCTCTCTGCTCAGCGAGGGGCCTTCCTCCTCCTCTCCCTCTGCCTGCCTCTTTGCCTACTTGTGATCTCTCTCTCTGTGTCAAATAAGTAAATAAAATCTTTAATAAAAAAAAAAAAAAAAGAACCCTTAAAAATTAAATTGACAACCACGACATCCTCACTACCTAGTGCAGTAAAAGGCATAGGTTTATAACTGAATGAGTCTTAGAAGATGCCCATCTCTCTGAAATGTTCTTCTATATTTTCACTTTTATCAAACATATTATCCATTATAAAAATAAATATGAAGCAAAAAATGGAAAGCAAAAATTAAGGTCAATACCACCATCATCCATAGTACAACTCAGAAAAAAATCCTGTAACTATTTTGGTAAACTTTATTCCAGTATGATTCCAGTACATTTATTATGCATTTAAATAATTATAACAGTGTATGGAATATTTAAAATGGTGTAAGCTAGCTCTTATTGCCTATTTTCATTTTAAAAGTATAGTATGCCAATTGCAGACTGTTTAGAAAATGTAAGAAAAATAAAAATCCAAAATCCCTCCATTTTAACTTTTCACAGTATTCCCTTTCATTCTTTTTCTTTTATTTATATAAAGCTGAGTTCTGTGTCCATATAAAAAATACTTTAATTTAAGCACACATAGTGCTGGAACATTCCTAGAGGCTAACTGGAAGATAATACAAAGAAGCACTTCCTAAAAGAAAATTAACTTATGGGTTATTTTGTTTTGTTGTATAAATTTTAAAATACTTATTCAACTCATTCCATATAAATATAAAGGTAAATAACACAGTTACTTAACTTTCGCGGTAATAAAATCACCACTATATATAGAATAAAATTCTATCTTAGCCAAAGGGGCAAAAAAATACCATGTAATTCTCTTGGCACATTATCTCAATCATGCAAGTAGTAGTTTCATGTTACTGTAGGGTCCTTAAGTACTTTAGGAGATAAAAGCCTCTGCTCTCAAGGAACTGGAAATGAAGAACATTAGCATTGTGTCCTGAAACACAATCAAATCTATAAACTGGATCGGAACTCAGTTATAAATTGGATCAGAATTTAGCTATAAAAAGTCACCAATACACCAAGATTGCCTTGGTTGTTTCAACATCGCAGATGAACTTAATCCCTCCCCTTATACTAGATGCTAGCCCTTTTTATATTCTTAGAAACCTTAACAGTATAAATTATCCCGTCTCTCTCCTGCATCGACATTTAATCTCCTCATCCATATTTAAACACGATCAAGTCTAAAGGGAGAAAGATAAACTTTCCTTTCAACCAATATCTCTACCCCAACCCTACCTACAGCTACCAACCAAACCTCCTGACTGAGTCGCTAGAGATGCTATCTCCATTCTCTAACCTCCTAATCACTCCTCATTCCTTAACCAACTGGACTCTAGCTCTCTCATCTTGCTGCTAAAACCTGCCTCCCCTTGGCTGCTGCTGACTAACATGTGGTTAAGTGCACAAGCTTTTAGAATCCTCTGGACAGAGGATGCATTTGTGTGCTCACCATTCCACTCTTCTCTCCAGGTTTTCTTCTGGCCCATCTAGCCACTCTTTTTCAGGCTACCTTGTACTTAATTAGCCTCCTTTCCCCAGCCCTGAAGGCCACTTCCTGAGTCAGCCCCTATACCCTCTCCTTTGGTAGGCTCACTTGTACAAGATGGCTCAGAATCATACCTTGGTCCTAGACCTCTCCTCTAGGCTCAAGACCAATCTGTCTAACTGCATACTGCACTCGTCCATTTGGATTTTTCAGAGGTAATTCATACTCAATATATCCTTGTATTCCCACCATGATCTGTCCTGCACTGTTTCCTGAAGTTCATGGAACCACATGCAGTTGCACAAACCAGAACATAGTTCCTTCACATATGTATCCGACACATACTATCAATGTTACCATCTAACTCTCTCTGAAACAAAATTCTCTATTCATTTTCATAATCTCTTACCTATATACAAGTCATCCTCACACATTCAATCTAGATCTTTCTAATCTATTCTCCAGAGCAGTCAGCCAATTCTAACTATGTCTGTCAGTCTTGTGGGCATCTCCCTCCAGCCCTCAACCTATCTATCCTTCCCTCTCTTGCTTGAACCCCTTCAATGGCTTCTCACTGCTCTTAGTATAAATTCCAAAAGTATTCATATATCCTATAAGGACTTGCATAACCTAGCCCCTGCCTGTCTCTTCAGGACTTACTCTATATCACTCTTACTTCTCACTGTGTTTTTCTAGCCAGACTGGTTTCCTACAGTTCCTGGATGACAAGTCACCTGCTCTCCCTTCTACTCAACACACCCCACATCATCCTAACTCATCTTTCAGATCTTAACTCAGCCATCACATTGTCTGTAAAATCTTCCCAGCTCCAGGTGATGTCAGGTTCTCTTTGTTCTAGGCTCTCCTGGAATGCACCCAGCACTCAGCACAGTGGTTTTATCTGACAAACGCCCTTCTATCTCACCTGATTGTAAACAATAGAAGAGCAGTGACAACATCTGTTTTTGTTCAACATTTTAACCCAATGCTTGGTTTACAATAAGTACATAAGAAGTAGCTATTAAATGAATAAAATAAGATATAATCAGACAAAATGAGTCAATCAAGAGAAGTAGTCCAATTTATGTGCCCACAAACTGTAAAAGTGACTTTCCCCCACCTGCATCGCTAGGTCATAACAGGTAGTTTACCAAAAGGAAGGTAAGTTTAGATGTCTTAGCTAAGCGGTTCCTGCCACGAACTGCTGCCAGGCGCAGTGATGGCCATGGTCCAGAACCCAGCATGTGGAGCTAGGTTTCTCTCAACAGTTGGCGACTATCAGCACTCGCTTTGCTTTTCCTTAAATCCCAATGAGGGATATAATTTGAGACTTGATTTCAGCCTGTCTTACCAAGACCTGTGACAGGTTCCAGCTGACATTATAACTTATTGTTGGCAAATCTTAGAAGCTAGTTCCAACTTCCTTGTGCTCTATATTATTTATTTATGTCTGTGTCTCTGTGGGTCACAACAATTTATATAGAGAGTATGTGTGTGTATACCAATAAATATTATATTTTACAAACACATATTAAAACTTACGGGGCACTTATTATGACCAGGCCTAACACAAAAGGTTTTACATGTGTTATTTCAGTTAATTCTTACCACAAGGCAAGTTACGCCCAAGGTTACCAGCTGGTAAGTGGTAGGGATGGCACTCAAAGCCAGTCTGTCTGGCTCTCAATCACACTGCCTCTGTCATCTCTTCTCCCCAAGAGATCCTTTGGATAACTTCACTATGCTTCTACCAAACTACCACCAACATTCAAGAGCTCATCAGGATGCTGAAAAGAACAATGTTGTTTTGATCTTTTTTTTTTTTTTTAAGAGAAAAAAACATACATCTTTAGTGTAATCTTTCCACGCTAAACTCAGGCCCTGGCCATACAAAGAGTTAGCACAATGGGCTTATTCTGAGATTCAGTCCCACCATGGAGTGAATTTTGGGGCTAGACATAACCACATTCAATCATACGCACCAAAGAGAAGCAGCAGGGAAGCTACAATGAGTAATACAATTTATTTTGTAAGTTTTTTGAAATTAACTTTTTTGATTGCACCCTTTCCGGTGCAGATGGGAAAATACAAGACGTGCTTATTATGAAGCAAGTTTCTTCAGCACTGAGAAAATAACCATGTCCCTCCCTAGAGAAATGCTCACAACATGCAAACACCACGTACACAGTAACACCAGCACCCTCTGTTTACAGTTACTCCTTGTCTGCTTTTGTTTACTTTTCAAAAACAAGATTTATTTGAAATAAGTCAGTCAGAGACAGACAAATACTGTATGATTTCACTCATCTGTGGAATTTAAAATACAAAACAAATGAATGTGGTAGGGAGGGAATGAGAGGCAAACAAGGAAACAAACTCTTAACTACAGAGAGCAAACTGAGGCTTGGGAGGAAAGAGGTGAAAGCATTTAAGGAGGGCACTTGTTCTGACAAGCACAGGGTCTTGTATGTGAGAGATGAATCAGTAAATTCCACACCTGAAACCAATATTACACATTATGTTAACTAATTGGAATTTAAATAAAAACTTGAAAAAGCCTTACTGAGGTAGTTATTTATATATAATTAAACGCACCCACATCAAGACACAGAATTATTTTCATAATCTCACCAAATGCCCTTGTGCCCCTTTCTTAGTCAATGCACCTGCCATTACTCCCACCTCTGGGCAAACCCTGATCTACTTCTGTCACTATAAACTGGAATTGTCAGTATAAACTGGCTTTGTCCATTTCACATAAATGGATACATAGAGTATCTACTCTTGTCCACTCTATTTATGAATCTTTATCCAGCTGCACCGTTTTGTAAGTGCTGATGTTTAACGTACTCCAGCAGCTGTACTTCATGCAGGAATGCTCTAGTCCAGTGAATCCCATCAGGTATCGAGATGGTTCAAACCGCATGCATGTGCATATGTGTGTGTGTACATACACACACACACACACACACACACAGTGTGAAAACACAAAAGCCCTAGCATAGCACAGCACTCTACCAAGCGCACGTTGCAGTCAGAGCAGACACCCCAGGGAAGGTTACAGTGAACAAAGCCTGGGAACCACTGCAGAGCGCCCCCTGACACTGGCAACTACAAAATTGAGAGCCAGTCAGGACAGACCTTTGGCCTCTCTGAAATTATATTAAAGCCTCGTTTGCATCTCATTTTACATTTTCAATGTCAGCTTTGTCATCGTTCCTTCCATTCTTAATTTGTGATATCTCACTTATGTGATCTATCAAACAGAAGAACATGAGCTCATTTCTTCCCAGGGACATAAGGGGAGGAAGGCAGGAATGGGACTTAAGCGTGTTCTTCCTCAACCACCGGAGAGCTCTTCTCCACACAAGATAAAATACTCATCAATCCATCCTGACTGCAGCAACATTCAACCCTGGCTGCACAACAGACTCACCTCCCAAGTTTTAAAAATGATGATGCCTGAGTCCCCCACGACACACCAAAAAACGTCAGTCAACGGGTCTAGGATGGGGCCCGGGCCAGGCAGACTGTTCGCCAATCGGGGGATTCCACTGGGCAGCCAGAGTCAAGATGCCCTGCCCTGAGGTCAGCCTCTAGGAAGGGTACCTTACCTAGCCAACTACTGCTAAACACCTAACAGAGGCCATAATCTCTGACACCTGCCACAGTTCCTCATTCCAGTATTTTAATACCTCAGTCCAGTTAGGGACCAGTTAAGTTCGACAACAAAATCCATTCCATGTAGCATGTCCACTGTTCCAGCTTAAACATGGATTTTCCACTGATGCTTAATAAACTTGTGATAAGGTCTGTTGCACGTGACCACTAACTAAAAGCTCCCAAATATTCTTTTTTTTTAATCTTGTTTCTGCTCTGCACAGGATACAAATATAATTCTGAAGAGAGCATCAATGTTTCTATGATTGTGGTTCTATATGTCTAAGCCAAGACAGGAAGCCCCAGAGGCACAGTGGTTTCTCCTCTTCATAAGTCAATCTAATAATAATGAAGGAACCACAAACCCTATTGTGATACACAGGTGGGTGGAAATTTGGCTCCTTCCTCAGAAGAAAACTGTGAAGTCTTTTCTGAAGACTTTTCTGTCAAGAGTGCTGGCTTTTGCAGAAATGACAATTCAGGATATTGCTCCAGGGTAGAGGAGTTTCCAGAAAGAGTCTGGCCTCAAGTTATTTTTGAGACAGAGAGTTTCGAGAAGATGGATTTTGGCTTTAAACTCAGTGAAACCATTCGTTTAGCCTCAGCAAATTTCCAGATAACCAATGCTTTAATGTATCACCCTACTAAAGAAATTCTAGGAGCATTTTAAAAACTGTATTGCACACAATTCTATCTTCCTAAACAGAGTGTTTTAAACAGTATTTTACCTGTTCTTGATGCCTGTCCAACGTCATCATAAACCTCAGTGACTATGTATTAATACAGTGAGGTGCCCTGGGCTATTTGCACCAACACTAAATGAAGTTTGAATTGTGGTGTATAATATAATTGCCCTGTATAATGACCCATTCTAGGAATGTACCATAACATAGTCAAACAAGCTCCAATAAAGAACTTTATAAACTATGCTGTGATGAACTCCCTAGATCTTTGCAAACATATACAACTACTTCTAGGATATATTCATGCACATGGAAATTCCTAGGTCAAAAGGCATGAATAAATTTAAACAGATATCTTCCATTTGCCTTCCAATCAGGTTATACCAATTTACAGAACAATTTTTAATCTAATACAATGCCAATGCAATAATCTTCAGGCTTGTTCAAGGTTCCTAGCCAAAGCAAGGGAGAAAATAAGAACAAGTCAAATAAATGGGTTATCACTCGTTGCTATGGGAACTGAATTCCCAAAGCCAGTTCTATTGGGAAGGAGACCCTCTCTCATCAGCCTGGCAATCTCTGCAGCAGAAGAATGGGGCCTATCTCCCTGTGCACCCAGGAGACATGACTACGCATGTGCACAGTGCGAAGGGATTTTCACAGCTACACCTGGGAACACAACACACAGGACCTCTTCAGAACCAAGAAAAAAAAAAAAAAAAAAAAAAAAAAAAAAACAGAGACTGAGGTCCCAGCCAATTTACTGGAGCAGGAAGCGGGTATTATTGGCAGAAATCACAGTTCTGTTTTTTGGGGGATTGTTGTTGTTGTTGTTTTGGGGGGTGCCCCCTCTGAGGTTCTTGTTTGTTTTTATAACCAATGCTGTATCTGACATTTTGACTTTCACTTCCCAAGCTGGTGCAGCTGAAGGACAATGTAGATTAGGCATTTCTCTGGGCTTGTACCTAAAAGTAAATCCAATCTCAGCAAAGGGACTATCTAAAATCACACAATGCACAAGTTTTAAAGCATGAATGTTGTATTCCTTATGTGCCTACTTGGGAGGGAACATTTTGGGACACAAACACCTTGGTTCTCAACTGTACTCCTATGATGCAAGACAAGGTGCTGGTCTTGCCACTTAAGAGCTGGATGACTCTGGACCAGCACTCAATAATAACAGACATACCTCCCTGAAATGATTCTGTAAGCATCAGATGAGATACTGAACAAGAAAATACTCCAGAAGCCACAAGGCACAGCACAGATAGAATTACGACCCACTTTGGGCCAATGAAATAACAAAGGCCTGAGCCTAAGCAACTTTCCCAAATCCTCAGACTCTTTAAGGAGCTGAGCCAGGATGTATAGGCAGCCCAGGTCATCTGACTACAGAGCCAGGCTCTTACCCTCTCTGGCTCTGCCACCATATCACTGGGCACGGGGATTACCTCCCCTGGATTCATTTCCTCATTGCCACACTGAAGGGTGGGCTCAGATGTCACCTGAATGGCTCATCTCTAGCCCTGGTATTCTACTTGGTGATTTCTATTAGGTAACTGAGAAAGTGACCTTCGGATAAGCAAAGCATTACTGGAATTCAGAAAGAGCAAATTTGCGAATTTTCAAAGGCCCGTGCCTATGCTTTTAATCATTTACCTCACCGGACATGGCCAGTAACCCAGGGAACTAAGGCAGGCCAAAGTTCTCCTTGCACAAAAGCTTTTCTTGCACAGTTCTCCAAAGGACTCAGTCATTGAAACAAAACTCAGACATCTGCTACCATTCAACAAACTCAGGGGGAAAAAAATCTTTAATAAAGTGTTAGTTTGCAGGGCACCAAAATTACCTACTGCTTATAACAAACACCCTCAATGCACATACCCCCGCCCCACCAAAGAAAGGCTTTTTCAGTAGAAAACTATTAAACAAATGGGAAAAAAAAATGATGTATAGAGAGTAAAACCAAATTAAAGGCAAACATCACACAGAAAAAATGCTAACCAAAGAAGGCCAGTCATCTTATTTTTGGAGACTGCAGGAGGTGGAAAGTGCAACATACAAGACAACACTTAGAACAGCATTCACAGATCAAGTGGTTTTTCAGTCCTGTTAATGAAGGCAGTAACTGTGGCTGATTTAGTTACCACCTAACAAAATTTGAAATCAGTATCAAAGACTGCAATTTGCTGAAAGCAAATACTATTTTATTGTGTTTTTAGAGAAAACCTTTACTCTAGCTAGACAATTAAATGAGTCGATATTTTTTTAAAGATAAACGGGGGGAAATGTGCCAAAGGTAGATATCTTCATATTTAACTAGATGTTAAAACTAGATGGCAAAACTTTCTCCGATCCTTTGGCTCTTAAGTGACAATAAATCAGTCTTCCTTTCCTCCCAAACTAAACAAAAATTAAGAGAAAACTCTCTTTTTGGTCCCATCCACTGATTAAAGGGCACATGGGTGGCTCAGTCAGTTGAGCATCTGACTTCAGCTCTGGTCATGACCTCAAGGTCCTGAGATGGAGCCCCATGAGTGGGTGGGTGGGTAGCTCCCCACTCAGCAGGAAGTCCACTTCTCCCTCTCCATCTGCCCCTCCCCCTGCTCATGTTTTCTCTCTCTCAGATAAAATCTTTTTAAAAAATAGATATTTCTAAGGTTCATACGTTCTCAACATTTTTAGTAGTAAGCATAATAACTACCATTTTCTGAACATCCAATATGTGAAAAGCACCTTAGTACTTACTCATATTTAGTTCCCTCAAATACCAATGCTATAAGATGAGGAAAGTGAGGTAAGAGAGGTTAAAGAAGTTTGCCCAAAGTCACACAGTTAGGCAAATGCTGAAGCTAGTGTCCCAGATCTAATTCTAAGTCCAAGGCTTTTTGCAAAATACCAGAACTCCCTGTATAAAATTGTGGCTGAAAACAAGATGAATGGGGTAACCCATCCTGGCAGCCACCAGGCCAGTTGAAAAATTAAAAATTAAAAAAAGATTCCAGAGAGCAGATGTACCAAGAACTAGCAAGTGATAGAGAGCAGTGTTCAAGACAAAAGGCTCCAGAGCCAGGTTGTCCACGCGCAAATCCTGGTTCCCCTACTTAGCAACCAATGACCTGGGGCAGGGACTTACTCTTTAGGTACCTGCTTCCCCACCTGCCACCACAGGGATAATAGGAGTACCTACCCTCACAAGAATTTTGTGAAGAAAGAATTAAAATTCACCCAAGATGAGAACAATCTCTGCCCTATACTAATTCCTATACTGCTCTTAATAATAGCAAATATTAACAGCAAAGAGAGAATGCAGAATGACTTGATCCAAATCTAATAGGCTACTATATAAGCCAGGAAGAAATCATGAGATAAGTTTTAATAGCAAATATCAACAGCAAAAATAGAAGAGAATGCAGAATGATTCGGTACAAACCTAACAGGCTACTATGAGTAAGGAAAGAAATCAGAAGAGAAGTTATTTAAAAAACAAACAGGGTGAGCTGTAAGAAATGGCATGCTGAATGAAAAATGAGTGACACTCAGTTAATCAGGGAGGGAACTGTCATAACTAGAGTAAAAGTTCACCCCAGACTCCAGGTTAATGGAATCCGGGTAGGTAAACTCACTTGGAACTTGCAGTTTTGAAACAAGCCAGTGGGGTATGAAACTGAGTCCCTGACAGAAATCACCTGACTCTTCTAAATACCAAAGGGAATCAAAAGAAAATGACTTAGCTTTAAACTGGACATAAAAAAATGAAGGTAGGTTAGCCAAGCTCTGGGCTTTTCATAGCGAGGGGGTCTAGAATAACACAGAAAAGGAATGGCTGGATATCACAGAAGGACACCGGTCTGGTAAACCTGCATATGCTGAACAGTGGAAGATGGGAGTTGGGATTTACTGCAGCTAACGAGAGAGAGCAGCATGAACCACCACACTGTGTTAACGACGAGCTACCCTACAGACAGTAACTTCACCAAAGCTCCACAAAGTAGGAATGCCATCACAACAAGTGTCTTCTCCTTTGATAATTGGACTCAGATAGGTATCCCCAGAAAAGCAGAGGAGGCCTACGGACACCTGTGTGGCTGCATCCCATGGCCTCAGCTGAGTCCTGCATCCCAGCTCCAGCCCCAAAGCAGAGCAGGCATCTGCATGAGAGCGCCCAGCCTGATCTCAGTTGGATGACAGGCCTACTGAGCCGGCTGGCTGTGTTATTAAGAAATAAATGAAAATATGCAAATTTACATTTGGCCATGACAGGCTCACATTTGGCCTAATATGCTACAGGGTATGGTTCTGAATTAGTAAACAATGACACATTTTTCACCTCAGTCAGCCAAAGCTAGAGTTCACATAAGATTTTGAAATGAGAATTCAGACTCATTTCCATCTAGACTCCACACTAATAGTTAAGAATTATCCTCCATTCACATTCAGCTTAGGTTTGACAAGCAAAAGTGACAGAAGAAAGCATCTGCTTTTGCAGCTTGAGAGCTGATTTTTTTTTAAGTTTACTTAGCATTCAGTTCTTATTTTTTAGGTGAGACTGTTTTCATTTTCAAATAAGATTTTTGGGTAAGATGGTGATTTTCTTCATGATTCAATTATCAGGGACTAGATAAGGTGACCCTGGATCCCACATTCACTCTCCAGAATCCCCACACAGGCACATGGGTTTTACATCATTCAAATCACACTCCAGCCATTTTCACCCTTTTTTGGACCTCAAATCCAATCACCAAAAAGCTACCTGTGCCAAGTCAGAGGCATAAAAATATCATCACAGCAGCTTCACACCTTCTCAAGAAACAAGAGGCGATCAGTGAGAAAGACCCAGAATATCCAGGAAGACCTAGTTTCTCAAACTAGCTCCAGCCTGCCCATTAGGACCATTCCACAAACTGGCTTCCCTGCTATAAGGTTAACAATTCCAGAACTTTATCAGGCACTCTTCTTACACAGAGAAAGACGTGAATCACTCAGGCATTGCTATATACACTCCTACTTATAAATGAAAATTAAAGCATGATGCAGATTTCTCTAGGAAGCAAAGTGGTTTAAGTGAAAATTTCTAGAATTTATATATATGATGATATTTCCACTATTTTATCTGTAAAAAAGAGCACAGGAAAAATCAAGAAAGCACAGACATAGGACCCCAATTAAGAACAATAGAAAATTAAGAACAGGAGTCGCCAAGACTTCTCAAGTAAAGTAAAATTGGATAAAGAAGAAATCATTTATGGGACCAAATCTGAACTGTGCTTATTATTAAAATACGATGGCCACATTTCTTTTTATCATACATACTTTTTAAGTGTTTTATGAAATAAAGCATTCAAGATCAATTCAAAGAATGAGCAGGGATGAAACTAAAATGAAATGCATGTCTACGGAGGTCTAGTCTGGGACAGTCTCCCAATTCTCTCTCCACTCGTTCTCTCAACCTGTAATTTAGCACCTCTCCACCCGGCTAAGAAAGAGAAAGGCCCAATGTGACCCCGCTCTTCTTTTATGTTCCCATTGTCAGCACCCTAGGACACACCTGTATTAGTCATTCCCAGAGGTCGTCCGTCAGTCTTCCTGCCGCAAATCTCTACCTACCTCTGCCCTCTGTGCCATTCCAATATGGCTAAAATTGTTTCTTCATGCCATTTTACATAAAATTTTTAAGATCAACAGAATAAAATCCAAATTCCTTAGCATCATATCACATTGGATATGCTTCACAATAAACCTCAACCTGTTTTAATAATTTTTCTTCAAGAATTCCTAAATAATAGTATTAATACGCCTGAACACTCACAATATATCAAGTACTTACAACCTAAGTACTTCATATGCATTAACTCACAACTACTGTGTGCTATAAATACTATTATAATTCCCATTCTGTGTCAGAGAAAACTGAGCACGAGCAAATCAACTGCCTATGTCGGGTCTCCTGTGAGTAAGCAATGGGGGCCAGGATTCCTATCAGCTGGTCAGACTGCAGAGCCATACTCAGAACCACTATGCTATGTTGGTCTCTACCTTCCACTGCCCGCCTACCCTACATGCCTCTCATGCCTGCAACTCAACTCTGTCTACTCTGAGTTCCAAATATGCTCAATTCTAACTTACCCCATTCGTTATCATTTTCGGTAGAACTATGACCACATCACACCAGAGTATACAACACCTTGCAGACAAAAGAGCTACCCTTATATGATTTCTGTCCACATGGCTCTCAGAGCTTGATATATGGAAACCGGTTAACTAGCATGCTTCTGCTTTGTTCTCTGCAGATTCTCCCTCCTGGAAGAGCATGTTTTGTGACACAGTAGCTTTCCTTGAAAAGATGCAGTGATCTAGCCAGGAGAGTTTCCAAGCCATTCTGTTCCTCCATCCCAACTGCGGGCAGATACAGTTATATGTTGGTTGTGAGACAGCTCAGTAAACACTTCATCCAGGCCACAGAAGAATGTTTCCCACCTGTCCCTGCTTCCGGCCATTAATGTTTGCAAGCCCTGATATAAAAGAGAGCACTTAGCTTCCTGGTACATAAATTCTCTGCCCTTCACTCAAATTGAATCTAAATGATTCAGCTTCTACCTTACAGCACAAAATCCATTTTATAACTTAAGAGCCTCAGCCTCAAGCTTTACTGATGATTTTCCTAAAGGAGACACACTCTAAAAGGCCATGGGTTTAGAGCTTTTTTAGACTGACTGCAAATGGTATCAGCTGAATGTCACTCAGCATCTTGCTGAAGGCCTCTTTGGAAACAGCTGATGAGAAAACAGAACAGATTGCCAGAGAGGTCAACTAGTCCTAGTGGCTTGCTCTTCACTCTCCAAGCTCTGTTAGTCCACAGATATGTTGAGAGATCCTTAATGCATGTTGTGAAAACTCTTAAAAAAAAAAAATTTTTTTTTTCATTTATTTATTTGACAGACAGAGATCACAAATGGGCAGAGAGGCAGGCGGTTGGGGGGTGGGGGGGCGGTGGAGAGCAGGCTCCCTGCTGAGCAGAGAGCCCAGTGCAGGGCCTGATCCCAGGATCCCAAGACCATGACCTGAGCCAAAGGCAGAGGCTTAATCCACTGGGCCACCCAGGCGCCCCTCTTTTTCTTTTTTAAGATTTTATTTATTTATTTGACAGAGAGAGACACAGCGAGAGAGGGAACACACACAGGGGAGTAGGAGAGGGAGTAGCAGGCTTCCGGGGAGCAGGGAGCCTGATGCAGGGCTCCATCCCAAGACCCTGGGATCATAACCTGAGTCAAAGGCAGACGCTTAACGACTAAGCGACCCAGGCACCCTGTAGCGAAATCTCTTATAATTCTCTGGCGAAATCAGTTTTGATAACTGCCTTGTTCATTATTATTGAAGCACGTAAGTTAAAACAAATTAACACAATTAAAAGATGCAGATTTAATTCCCTCAAAAACCTAAGAGCCACAGAAAGCAAACACCAGAGGACTAAAACTATGCACAACCAAAATCTCTAGAAAGCATCCAGTATTTACAAAAGCATCCTGAGGAATTGGGTTTTAAACTTTCCCTTCATTAAGACAAAGAAACATGTTCAAACACTTTAATTGAAACTGACCACCATTAACATTTCTTTCCTCTATAGATAAAACCATAAATAGACCTGAGGATAACTTACTAGTTCCTGACATACACACATGCGAAGGGCAAGGATCTTGCTAGCACAGGATTAAAACTTAATCACTGTTAAGGATAGCAGTGAAGATGATGACAAGCACAGGCAGTTTTCTACACTTTGGGCATTAAGAATCATTTTATATTTACCACTGTCCTACTAGTGACCCTATTTTACCAACAAAGAGATTGAGGCAGAGTAGTTTAATAATTTGCTCACAGTCATGCAGTAAGTGGTGGATCAAGAATTCAGACTCTGAACCAGAGCTCACTCTGAACCACTATGCCCCACTGCCTATGGGATCAGCCTTTTCCACTACTCCCTGAAAGGCACCGCCATGGGAAATCACCTCTATTAGAATCTGTAAAGGTGACTGCGTCTAACATACCTCCTTGACAGAAAAGCTGTTAGGAGAGGTCAAAGCAGTGCAGGAAATCTAGTGAAGACTAGTGTTTCACAAGCCTCCCTCATTTCCCAGTCACCCCTGCAACAACCTGGGGCCAAGTGACAGGTTCAAGCTAATAAACTATAAGGGGAAGTGATGTTTCTCACTTCCAAAGTAAGGCAGTTAAATATAACTCTTCCATTTCTCTCCTTCTGCTGAAGTGACCGTGGAGAAGATGGAAAAGGGTCACCTCGCCAGCATATGATTTTGTGTAAGCAAGAAATAAACTTCTGCTGTTATCAAACCCTGAGACTTGAGGGTTGATGATTGTAAAAACAAGCAATAATGATTATGACTAATACAAGAAGCTTAAGAACATGTTCCCAGACTTGAATCTCCTTCCTATTGTACTTAAGCCAGACTCTTCCTTCCCTGGTTTCCTCTAGGCTACAGTTTGATCCCAGTGACACCTGTCTGAAGATTATTTTGCTTCCAGAGGTCAAAGCAGTCACAGCTAGAGTGATCTCTAGGGCAGCAGGCCATGTAAGCAGGTGGTTCAGATCTGTCCTTCCAACTGGGCCCCATTCTAACCATCTAAACACTCTGTTTGGACAACAGTCAAATAAGTCTCTGACATGTACTTTTGTATAATGAAAAAGCCCAGGAACCAATAAGGAATCTTGCTCTTGCTCTGTGGTATCTTCATGACCGTTTTCTGAGGTAAATTTAGTACAATCTAACTTGGAAATTCAGGAGATAATTCGGTAGGTATTTGGCATCATGCTTTCCCAAACTTATGACTTATTTTATGATTCTTCTCAAAAATATAATTCCAATTTCTTCTCAATCAAAAGCATCCCCCATTCTTATTGATAATGAGTGGCCTGAAGAGATCCAGGCAATTCTCAATACCATCAGGAAGTAATGATGTGAGTCAATAATGAAAGGGATAGAAACCAAATGAAAGGGATAGAAACCAAATAAAGAGTGCTATGTACCTAAATAAATACATCTCCAGAAACCCAAAAATGTCTGCTTCATCAAAATAAATGGTGGGTGATCTAGGACAGAGGTAACACTCACACAAAGCCTAAAGACAGTAACACAAACACATACCCAACTATCATAAGTTTCCAAGTCATGTCACAGATTGCTGATTGGACATACAACCTTCATGAGTGTCACTACCTGCCAGAGATGCCAATTTCCCTCCCTTTTGATGTGTAAAGCTGTTCTTTAAGTAAGTACGGGAAGTGGACGCCTGGGTGACTCAGTCGATTAAGCATCTGCCTTCGGCTCAGGTAATGATCCTAGGGTCTGAAATCAAGCCCTGCATCAGGCTCCTTCCTCAACAGGAAGCCTGCTTCTCCCTCTGCCTGCTGTTCCCCCTCTTTGTACATACACTCTCGCCCTCTCTCTGATGAAGGAATGAATGAATGAATGAATGAATGAATAAGGGAGGGGCACCTGGGTGGCTCAGTTGGTTAAGTGTCTGCCTTCAGTTCAGGTCATGATCCCAGAGTCCTGAGATCAAGTCCCACATCAGGCTCCCTGCTCAGCAGGGAGGCTCTCCCTCTGCCCTGCTCACACACACACACACACACACACACACTCTCTCTCTCTCTCTCTCTCTCTCTCAGTCTCAAATAAATCTTTAAAAAAATTTTAAATAAATAAGTATGAGAGGAAAAAAAGCAACCATTTCTTCTTGATATCCAATATTGCCAACACTACATCATGAAAGATTGTCTTTTTAAAAATCATTGGTTTTTATATATGAAAAACTATTTCTCATCAGCTATTTAATCAGAGTTGGTAATGTTGTTTGCCTAGCCCCTTGAATTCCCACATTTGAGAGGTATGACAGGAGGAAGCTGTCCTGCAGTTATTTGAAAGTGGGCAGTCCCAATAATTCCTCTGTAGGCTATCACATTCCTCTCATTCCCCAAATCTGAGACCTTGCCCAGGTTTCTCAGGAAGAGACACAGACAGCAGCAGGCCTGGGTTCCTGGGACTGCTACACCCTTTCCTGTCTCCTTCCAACACCCAATGAGACAGACCTGAATGGCAAAAACACCCTTCCATCTCTCAGTCACCCTCCTACTGCAGCCTGAGAGAAGTTGTTCTGAAACACTGTTCTAAATTATGCCGTTCTTCCTTTTTGCCTCCAGGACCAAGCTTTCTCTCCTCTGAAGGCATACAACTTCCCCCAACTTTCCCTTTCATCTGCACTCTCCCTCATGACCTTCTATGTACCTTAAGATCCATCCTCATGAAACTGCTTACCTTCTCCCCAAAATACACCATGGCCTGTCAAGTCCCAATGGCCCTGCTCCCGCTGGTCTCTCTGCCTGGAATGACCAGTTTAATCCTGGTTCCTCATTCCCTCTTGACTGAAGACAATCTTTGCATCCTTCAGAGCAGTGTCAGTCTCAAGGTGTGGCTTGAGAAGGCTCTAGCTCTACCTCCCAAACTACCCCAAATAAATACTGTGCGTGCTGTGTAACCCCTTCTGATCAGACCACCACTCTATTCCTAAGCCCCTCGTACACATGGAAATTCTGCAGCAACCATGTCAAAGTTCAGATCACATTTCATCTTCACTATGAGAATGTCTGCTGGCATGAAATGAATCCCTCCCTTCAACCATGGATCTCAACTTGCTTGAGGACATGCTGCAAAAGTCTTAAGATTAGGGGCACCTGGGTGGCTAACTGGTGAAGCCTCTGCCTTCAGCTCAGTCATGATCCCGGGGTCCTGGGGTCGAGCCCCGCATCAGGCTCTCTCCCTGCTCGGGAGGGAGCCCGCTTCCCTTCCTCTCTCTCTGCCTGCCTCTCTGCCTACGTGTGATCTCTGTCTGTCAAATAAATAAATAAAGTCTTTAAAAAAAAAAAGTCTTAAGATTAAGAGATGTACCATGGAGCTTTATTCTGTGGCACGCAGTCTGTAGGCTTCTCCTCTACCCAATCATTCCCACCTCTTAGCATTCACTCTCTTGTATAATCCCCTTTCCTGATTGTGGGTGAGGAGAACCCTTCCAATACCCAAGTTCTGGAAGTACCTTGGAAACAGATGCTTCCCCAGTCACACATCCAGATGAGACATCCAGATGAGACCCCAGCCACGGCAGTCACCTGAATTGTATCTTGTGAGAGACCATGAAGCACAGGACCCAGCCATGCCCAAACTCGTGACATGCAGAAACTGTTATAATAAGTTTATTGTTTTTAAAAGTGTGTTTGGTTTTAAGCTGTTAAATTTGTGATAATTTGTTATACAGCAACAGAAAACAGAACAGAGGGATAGGTTAAAAAGACTAGAAATCCTTGGGCTAAAAGACCAGTATCTGCAGCTCCCTCTTCGACAGTCACTCAGAAGCAGAAGGGAACTTGAGACCAACTTCCACTGGCTCTGCATCCCCCCTTTATGAAAGAGGGAGAGAGAGCAACGTGCCTGCTGAATAGTGTAACTCGCCATCTCCATCGGTCACTTCTCAGTCAAGTTCTGACTTTGACCTCCTCTCCCATTTAAAAATTGCCACTGGGAGGTTTTTGGTTTTTGTTTTTCCTTCCTAAACTCCTGGAGCTCCAATGGACCCGTGTGCTCAGTCTTACCCTGTGGTGGCATCTGACAGGGTAAGATGTGGTTGGCCAACCTTTGCCTGCTTAACACGCTCCTCCAAATAAGACATCACCCTCACAGGTTCTCCTCCCACCGGTGAGAACACTTCCTCTAAATCACCTTCAAACAGCTTCCTCCCTTGCCTATATCATATGCATATATGCCCTCAAGCTTCTGTCCTTCAAACTTTACATCATTTCCCTGAGCAATTCATTTTCATGGTATAAATACCACTTATTTGCTAATAAGCTTAAATATACCCTTTCAGGGAGCCTGGGTGGCTCAGTGGGTTAAAGCCTCTCCCTTCGGCTCAGGTCATGATCCCAGGGTCCTGGGATCAAGCCCCGGATTGGGCTCTCTGCTCAGCGGGGAGCCTGCTTCCTCCTCTCTCTGCCTGCCTCTCTGCCTACTTGTGAACTCTGTCTGTCAAATAAAATCTTTAAAAAAAAAAAAAATACACACCCTTTCAGGGCAGAACCACATATATCCAGTGGCCTGCCAGACATCTTCATTTGGATGCCATGAGACTCAAACTGTAAACATAATCCAAAAATTAATCTTATTCTATTTCTATTAAGATAGAAATGTTCTTTCTTCTCCTGCATTCCTAACTTTGGTGATTTCAGCACCAACATCCACGGAGTCACCACTGAATTCACTAGGCCCTTTTGTCTTTACTCCCCCTCCCTCCAACCATCCACTGAGTCCTACTAATTCCATTCTCTAAGTAGCCCTTGAATCTATCTCATCCTTTCCTAGCATCCTGCAGACCTTCACCACGTCTCTCGGGCAAACTCATCTCTTTGACTGCCGTCTTGGCCTCTTCTAATCTAACCCCCCAAGAACCACATGAAAAAACAGCATAAAAATCACCCCCTGGCACCTACCTCTATTGTAACTCCCTCCAAACCCCCTCTAACAATGCCAAAAGATTTAACGGATCAATCACTCAATAGGCACTGTTCTAGATACAGAAGATAGAGCAGTGAACAAAGGTCTATTCACTTCCATGAAGCAACCCACTGTGTATAACTCTGATTTCACTTATGCTGCTGTCCCTAGCCTGACCCCCATCCTCTTGCCCACCTAGCAAATTCTTAATTCCGTCTTCAAATCTTTCCTCTGGGAATGCTTCTCTTTTATCCCCTGCCCCCCACAGCCATTCCCTCTTCTCTGCTGCTTCTGTACTTTGGGAACATATGGCTATTTTTGTATGTAAGTCGCATAGTAATTTCTTTGATTATAACCCCTTCTGCCCTTCTCGACTGAGCTACCCAAGTGACTGTTTCTATTGATCTCTGAATCCTCCATGTGTTAGCACCATGGCTGATTTTGTTATAGGCAATCAATAAATGTTAAGGTAACTGAATCTCTGTGTGCAGTAAATTGGATTATTGTTTTCAAATATATGTTCCCTCCCTATAACAGGGTTATAACTCCCACCCACCTTGCTCCCACTACCCCGTCATAGGCCATACACTCACATCCAGTGGAAGTTTACTTCTCCACCTCACTGACTTTGGCCATGTGGCACCCTTGGCCAGTGAGATGGAGTCAATCATGTTTTCCCCATCCCCACGGAAGCTACTAACACAACTGCGTGATGTGGCTCATATTCTCCTATACTCCTGCCCTCCCCATGAGAACTGCATGTCCCAAACAAGCTGCTTTTCAGTCTGGATCCTGATTAATAGACACTTGAGGCAAGTAGAGCCCCTTAGAGGCCCAGCTCACCTGCACCCCTCATGATATGAACAAGAAATAAAGGCTGTGACTGTAAGCCACTAAGATCCTGGTGTTGTCACCCCAGCAAAGCCATCCCATATTTTTTAGAACATTCCAGAGTCATCAAATCTCAGCTTAAACACACACGTTTAGGGAGAGCTGTTTTTTAAAATATTTTAAAAATATTTCTTAATTCTGATGCCAAATTTACTTCCTATTTTCCAAGATTGGACCTATTCTTACCTACAGATATTTCATAAGACATATATAACAGCCTCATATTTGAAGACAACTATCATATCATGTCTAAAGCAGACTCAAGGCTAAGCAAGCCACATTCCTTCAACCATTCTAGGTAATCTCTGTCAATACCCATTTTAAATATCTTAGTCTTTTTCCTCAAAATATACTCTCAATTTTGTCAAAAATTTCAAATGTGGTGCTAGAATTGTAACAAATGGCCTGCTAGATATGACCTGACCATGGAAGAAGAAATCCTTTACTAGAACACAAAACTTAGCTTGGCATTTTCTTTTCTTTCCCAGGTTAGCAGAGAGCAGAAACAGGCTACAAGATGGAAAAGATACAGTTCACCATAATCTTATTTCAAAAAATACTGTCGTCAAACCAAATCCCTAAGCCTTGATCCTATGAGATGTTTTCAAGCCTCCTGTATTTAAATAGCTAACTACAGACATTTTACACGTATCACTGCTAACCATTACCTTATTTTATTGGTCCAACATTCCAAAAGCAAGATCATTTAGACCCACACTCTACCATTCAACACTCTTTAACTAGTCTTCGCCCCCAACCCCATTTTTTGGTGCTTCATATTTGACATACTTTTTTTATCATTTTAATCTGATGAAATTACTTAACAGGTAAGGGTCAAGGTTGGACACTCTAACAAAACACTAAAGAAATCTGTTTGAGGTAAAATGGTGCCAACAAAGTCACACATCTTGTTTAATCTGCCAGAAGCCCCTTACCCTCCACCCACCACCACTAATACTTCCAACCAATATGCTTTTCTGTATTTTCCAAAAGTTCTAAGACTTGCCCCAAACCCAGCAACAGGAAACACATGGGCAGTGTTGTCCAGACATCATGCTGTTCTCCAGCAGCATCAGTGTCACCTGGGACTTTTTAGAAACGCAGTCTTTGGCCCCAACCCCAGACCTAAGGTGTCTGAAACATACCCACTGGTGAGTTGGAGGGGGCTCAAGTTGAATCAGAGCTCTAGAGCATTTCCTTGACTGGCCTGTCCAGCAGCTCTCCCAAAAATGTATGATATCCTTGTGAAGTTTTCTCCTCTTTGAACTATGGCCTGCTCTTAATTAGCTCTTATTTCTGAATAGCCACTAACTATTTAATCAGCCTTTCTAGCAAAACTACAAAAATAAATAAATAAATAACAAGGCAAAGTCAGGGTCCCAGTCCAGAGTGCTCAGAGGCTATCTTTTCTCCCATTTAGGAAGATGAGGAAATTATTTGCCTTATTTTGTAACATTTCTTTCCCACTCTTAATGATTTTCCAAAAATTACCCATAATGCTTCTCTGATTACATGTGATAGTTCCCTTAGACTCTGAGATAGAACTTTTTAAAATCTCTCTTAATAATTGTCCTCCTGGATGGGGTTTCAAACTTTGAGGTTGGTATACAACTACAGCAGGGATGGAAATTGTAAAGAACCGAGTTGATTGTTATATGTCCGCCTATATCACTCATGAGTGTGTCTCTTTGTTGGTCCCACTCAATAGAGAAGATTCTGTTCCACTGTTTTGTTTCATCTTCAACAGTGTTGAAAGCCTCAGTTCAGTGTGGGCTTTGACATTGTTTGGAGAAGTCAGATTACCATGAATCTATAGTTTCCTCTGTCTAGAGGGACAGAAGAAGGTTGACTGTTTTCTTCTTACTTTGCTCTTCGGTACCATCTAAGTTGGATGTAAGAATCACAAACAACTTTTTCACAAAGGGACAGAAGATTTCTATGTATATATTTAAATTTTATTTTAACAGGAGTTCTTTGAAGCATTCCGTGCAATGTCTTTCTTCCCTAGGAACCACCTATACATCAGTTTAACTGAAGACAATTTCTTCTTTAATTTTAGAATTACGTTTTTCTGCTCCCTCATCATCTTGTCACTCTGGCCCAGTCTCCAGAGAGCAGGACACTGGCCTCTTTTCTGTTCACAGCTGTTGGTTCCCAGCTGCCTGCAGTCACTGCACAATGACTCAAACTTCTCAGAGTGTGTGGCCCAGGCGCCTTGCGCACAGCCGCCCCACTGCAGACACTCAGACAGCAGCTGCCGGGGAAGCGCGCAGTCACCCACAGCCAAGCGCCCACGCCTGTCTGAATTCGGCAGGCTCTCCCGGCAGACCATCTGAAAAAGAGGCAGCGAAGGCACTGAAGCTATCATTGTTACAACCTGGGCACTCTGAGGCAGGATCATTGGTATTCAAGTGGGATCCTTGAGGCAGATGCCAGATGCCGCACTTACCCTGTGAAGGCAGCTGGCTACACAGCATCACAGCTCCGGACTTGGAGAGGGGTCAGAGGCCTGTCAGGCCTGGTTGCACTACACAGACTAACAGTCTTTGGGGCGGGGGGGACACAAGGCCTTCTTAATGTAGTTCTTGGCCTAATAACAAGGTATTACATACAGTAAATCCAATTTCTCCTTCATGTCTGTGCCTAGATCAAAGTAAAAGACTAATTCTTTATTTTTGTTTTTCTCCATAACTAGAAGATAACAAGAATGATAACCAAGCAGGATGACTGAAGAAAAGAAAATCGAGCCATTAATGATGAAACAGTATGGTCTGTTAGTTGGTTTTAATCAATTTCTCACGTCAGTTTCTCTAAGTTTTTGTTCATTCTACCTCTAACATTTGCAGTAGAGCTAGAGATTTTTGTTTCTTTTTTTCCTCTGAAAATAAATTTCCCTCAATCCATTATATCACAATTTTAAGCAAAAAAAAAACAAAAAACAACAACTTATGAATGAGAAAGGAAGACACCTTTGCTTGAAAGTAGCTGCTCCCTACCCACCCTCAAAATACTTTGGGAAACTTAGATTTGATTCTGTTCAAGGACAGCTGTTGAAGGAAAAGACTGGCAGATAATCATGTAATTTGGAAATAACAGCTAAAAAGAAAAGGTGTGTTGTGGTCCTGTCATAGATTCTGGGCTTTCAGTATTACCTCCCCAGCAATGAGGATTTAATTAGACAGATGAACAGCATGATCACAAAAGAGCACATCTGCGGCTTCCTCTGCTCTGGTGAGCCAGTATTTCTTGACACAGAACTTTGCACTCATCTCTGCCCCTCCATAAGGTTTACTCTTAGTAAACCTGAGAAGGAATCATCACAGTACAAAGATTCTTTGCACTGGCCATGCAGTATAAAACTCCACCAAGATCGGAACTTCTGGTGCTGGACACAGCCCAACACCACCGACACTTGGGCTGGGGCCTGTCAGCTGCCGCACCTCCGTTGTGCACAATTCTGCATGTCCTTCAGGGCATGGTTTATTGCAGTCAGTGTTCCGTAAAGCACACATTCAGAAGTCTCTTTTCTTTTCTACCATCTTCTCTCCAAAGAAATAAAGTGCACATTAAAATAATAGATCAATGCCACCATATGCCTACTATTAAAAAGAAAAATACAATAGTCTGGAAATTCACACTAAGGTTTCCACAGCAACTGTTCCACAGCCCAACTTGCAACATTAACCATTCCATTCTAAAATGTTTCAAAGGACTCCAGAAGAGAAAGGAATAGTGGGGGGATGACCAAGTTACAGTACTGGGGGAAGGGAAGAGAGACTCCCTTGTTTTCATGTACTTGAATTCTCCCCACTGAAAATACTGTTCAAGTACATATTGCACCATTAATATTCCTAACCCCAATTATCTAATTAGATAATTCTGGAAACATCTACTGATAGTTTTTATGGTGGGGTGGGGTGGTAAGAGAGATGTTCAGGAAAAATTTCTACTAAACCATGACGCAAAGTGTCTTCTGTGAACTAGGGACCAACTCAAATGCCTTGAACATTCATTTCCAAAGTTGGGGGAGAGGATGAGAAGGAGTTTAATTGTGCAGCTTCCCCTCCTCGAAAGGGAACAAAACCCCAGCCCTGTACCACGAGATTCTGAATGAAAAGCCTATTCACCAAACTACAAGGAGAAGTTTTTAGTATTTCACAGAGTTCACCAGGCTTCCTCTATAAAAATGCCCACATCAAATATATGTTGCTGGAAGGGAATCCAAATATAAAGAAAAGCTAGCACGTGGTTTAAACCAGGAAAGAGAGACTAGCATGTCCAAAAGGCTTCGGTAAGACTCTGGCTCCACATGTTTTCCGAGTGCCTCTATAAATAGGAGAACAATAAGCCCAGCCTTCAATTTTATGGGCATGTGGCCTCAAACACCAGTTTAGAGGCTGATCCTGTATACAGCCCAAATGTCCCCATTCTGTAGAAGGGTTCTCAATATAATTTTCTCCCCCAATGTGGCATCAAAGGGAGCATATTCTTGGGATCTGCTAAGGGGAAATCCAACTATATATTTCCCTATCAAAATTCTGCATATAAAAATAAAAATCTATTGCAGAAAAGACACAACCTCTTTTTATTTGAGGAAAGCAAACCAAAAAATAGCCTGTGTTTCCATTGCAGGAAGATGTTCGCCACTGAATTTAATCTAGAAAGCATGCTTCCTGTGTTGATCCATATGGCAGGAAGCTGGGACCCAAGGTCATGTCACCATTTCTCACCACTTCCAAATTCTAGCACCCAAATTCAGTGGGCTAGAGGCTTCCAGGAGATGAGAGGAGAAAAGCACAAAGCACCAGCCCCTGAGGGAACCCCATCCCTGGCCAAGCATCCCAGAACATGGTATAAAGTCCTGAGCATAGGAAGCAACCCTGAGCATGGACAACTGTGCCTGAGGATGGGCAAGCACGCCTGAGGCATGGACAACCACGCCTGAGCACAGACAACCATGCCTGAGTATGAACAACCATGCCTGAGCATGGACAACCATGCCTGAGCATGGGGAAGCACCCCTGAGCATGGACAAGCACGCCTGAGCATGGGCAAGCACACGTGAGCATCGACAAGCACGCCTGAGCACAGACAACCACACCTGACCATGGACAACAATGCCTGAGCATGGGGAAGCACCTCTGAGCATGGACAAGTATGCCTGAGCATGGACAAGCACGCCTGAGCATGGACAACCATGGCTGAGGAAGGACAACCACGCCTGAGCATGGACAAGCACACTTGAGCACGGAGAAGCCTGCCTGAGCATGGAAAAGAAGTCCCTGGTCTGCAGTCAAGCAGAGCGTCAGCAGCCAGACACTGGGTCCACAGCATGGTAGGGAGTTATGATCTGAACACTGTATTAGGGAGAGATGTTCAAAATGATCCCCACTTTCAAGATGCATTTAGTTGCCTTATGATCAAGCACATGCAGCAATACACCCAAATAAGATGTGAAATTTAAAAAAAATGGAGGGGTGCCTGGGTGGATCAGTGGGCTAAGCCTATGCCTTTGGTTCAGGTCATGGTCTCAGGGTTCTGGGATCAAGTCCTGCATCAGGCTCTCTGCTATGCAGGGAGCCTGCTTCCCCGCCCCCCGCCCCCCACCATGTCTCTCTGCCTGCCTCTCTGCCTACTTGTGATCTCTGTCAAATAAATAATATCTTTTTTTTGTTTTTTAATGGAGAAACCTAGTCAACCTACAAGTGTTTGGAACTCAAAATGCATTTCCATAGAAAGCCAGCCAGCCCCTTCCTTATCCCTGAAATCTGACAATAGCATCACTGTCCAGAGTGCCCTGTGCCTCACATGTGGATCAACATGAGAAGCTAAAAGGAAAGCAGAAGGGAAGGAAACACAGGAGTAGGTGGGCAGGAAAGGAGGCAGCCAACACCATACTGAGGTAGCTTTAGGTATCTCTTCCAAAATGAGGACTCTCCTGGGACTGTTCAGTCCTAACTCAGGCACTGCCAGCATTACTACACCTACCTAGAGTTCTCAGTCTTCAGTCTGGGGAAAGAGATCTTTTGGTGCCCTGCATACAAGGCTGACCCCAGAAGTGGATTCTGAGTCCCTCCTACCATCAGTTCTGTGTCTCGCCCTCACCTCCTAGAACTCAGCCTCCTCAATCCAGGGCCAACAAGTCAAACAGTGCCCCATATCAAATGCCTGTCCTAGCCTCCCAAGTATTCCTAGCCCTAATTATCTGAGTGCCCCCCAACGTCTAACACCGCCAATCAAACTCTTCTGTCGTGTGGAGATCTCAGCAGGTGTGACCAGTCAAAAACTACCTCCTGAACTAAGGTGGGAGAAAAAAAGTGACAGCTCCCTTAGCATGCCGAAGCTGTATTTGTATCTAAATAATAATGAAACTTATTGAACTCAACAGGCAGAATTTCAGGCAATAAGGTAAAGAGTTCTGAAGGGAGGAAGCTGTCAGAGACTTCACTGCTGCCTTGCACATAGGCCAGGTACCAGGAAAACTCCCCTGGACACAGCTTCTTTTCTTCAGAACACAAGTTTCCCACTAGCTTCAAGTTTGTTCTGCCCTGTTTATTTTCCTTAAGAGTTCACACAGCAATGACAGAGGATGCTACCTCTGGGCAGGAACAGGACTGTGTTATGAAGTTTGGGGGTCAAACAGTTCCCTTGGGTGCCTTTATTATAGCTTTACTTTGAATAACCGCCCATTAAGCCCAACACTGGAACTGTAATGGGCAGAAAAACTGACTGACTCTAATGCTTCCAAATTTCCTGTACCAAATAGAAGCTAGGATTACAACCCTTTAAAGCTGAGTCCTAGAAGCACAGAGCTTTGAAAGAATCTTGCAAATGGCCATTTGCCCCCAAGAAAAGCAATGCTGCAATGAGGAGGCTAGAGCCAATGCACAGATTCCTGCCCGGTGAGCTTCGTGGGGAAAGAGCCAGCAGAGGACTCCAGAGGTGACTCAACACCCCACCCAGTGATGCTGGAAAACCTCAGCAACCACCCTTATAGTTGCACAGGTAGAGGGTGACCCTTGCCCAGTAGGAATCTTCTTTTCTCATGGAAGTACCCCCGCGGTCAATGTCAAACTATCTTGAGCTCCCCCCATCAACTGGAAAGAGCAAAGCTGGAGTGCTGCCCTGACCCACCCAAGAACAGAGAACCCAAAAGGTGGAAACTGTTCCTTATAGAGTCCGTGGAAATATCAGGGCACCACGGCTCATTAACAGTACCACAGGAGACTATGTAACATTCAATTACTCAGGACCAAGAGGAAGGGCTAATTATCCAATTCAGGGATTATCCAGGCCTCCCTTCCCCCTCCACTCCTCCTCTTGGCCGCCTGCCCTTCCTCACGCTTCAGCTAGGGAGGAGTGAGGTGAATAAGAGAGGTGAAACACCAGTCTGCTTGTCTGATAAGTGGTTTGGGAAGGAGAATAAAACTACTAATCAAAAGGAAGCTTTCAGACTAATTACAGCTTTCTATATTCGAGGCTCTATTGGTTTCCATATTCCATGATTCCCCTGGTCCCGTTACCATAAATAAGAAAGAGATGGGTCTAAGTTTCATAAAAATGCAACATTCATTGCCACATGCACTAGTTACTGAGCACTTGCTAAATAAACAGGGTGTAAAACACGGTGCTGGGGACAGGGATATGAAAAAGTTTACAGAGATGCTAGCCCTTCCAGGATACCACGGCTTACAAGAGAAGGCAGACGCAGAAAGAGCCAGCTGCACTGTCATATAGCAGTGTACGTGCTGGAAAAGATCACAATCCTTTCTTTGGTGCCAACCCCATGACACCCACACACTGGGCTACCTGAGAGCAGCTTTGAAACTCTACAACGGATACAAGCTCTGCCTCTCCAAAGAGCCCCAAGCCCTAAATGGAGCCTTCTTTCAGAAACAATAGAATATGAAGGTAAGAGGTTTTCTTCCTTTCAATTAATTAAAAAAAGAAGAAGAAGAAGAAGAAGAACCCATAGGGATTAAAAGTGTCACATAGCCAGACACACAGGCATACAACACAGAGCTCAGAAAGCCAGCACTACACCTATCACTTTCTGGTGAGACTATTCTTTTTCTTTTTCTTTTTCTTTTTTTTTTTTTTGGTCCTGTTATTATTATCCCAGTAAGCCAGACTCCAAGGAGAATAATGCAGGAGTCACTAGTTCAGGTCACTTTTAAGGAAGCAGATAAATAAAGAAAAGAGGATGAAACAGAATAACCATTTACTTTGTTAAAGGAAATGATGCTGTTTCATAATACATCTACTTACCTTCTTCACCCCCAAATTCTTAATTCCTATTTTAGAGAGCAAGTACAAGCAGGGGACAGAGAGAAAAAGAAACAAGCTGGGATGAGCATAAGTTTCAGAAGAGAAGTCACTGAGGAGGACAGCAGAGTAGGAGACACCAGCAGTCCAGCTCCCCTCCCTGCAGTGGCAGAGTTGTTCTGATGTAACTATTTTAGAACTCTGGAGTCTGCTGAAGACTTACAACTTCCAGAGAAGATCCAGACAGTAAACTGCAGTTGGGCCAATTATCACCTCTTAGCACAACAGTAGAGTATGAGCGTGTTCCTGCAACAGCTTGAGTATTGCTTTCAGGAGCCACAGTGGGCAGAAAGTATCCTGTCCTCCAAACATCAGCAATCTGTGCTCTGATTGGAGACTGTAGCTTCTGATCACAGAGGCAAAGAGGCTGGCAGTTGTTGCAAGCCCTTCCCCTTCTGGATGAACTCACTTCCCCAGGGACCTAAAGAGCTGGCAGCCTTTTGACCCCTTCATTTTTCACTTTTTGCCCTTTGGAGAGCCAGATGTTAAAAGACTAGAACACTCAAAAAACCATGACATACACAGGGAAAACTAGAAAGTGATTGCACATGCCCAAAGAAAGGACCTAAAGCTCATCCCCAGCACAGAAAAAGCCTACAACAATCAAGACACAAACAAAAGTAAAAACAATAACAACAGCAGCAACAAAAAGCAACCCTGGGGAAGGAGAATTTGATTTCTAAAGTTACTACCTTATGTGATTCAAATGTCCAGTATTTAACAAACAAACAAACAAAAAAAAAAAAAAAAAAAATCACAGGACATACAAAGAAATAGAAAAATATGACCTGATCACGGGGGGGGGGGGGGGGGGGGAGATCAACAGAAATGATTCCTGAAAAGAACTGATGACAGATATATTAGACAAAGACTTTAAAACAACTGTCTTAAAGATACTTAAAGAACTAAAGGAAACAGTCAAGAAAATGATAAAGATGTAATTCTCTGACATCAATAACTTAAAGGGGTGGGAACAGAGCTGTTAAATAAGCATAGTTTCTGTATGTTACTGAAGTTAAACTGGTATAAATTCAAATTAATGTTATAACTTTAGGATGTTAAACATTATCCCCATGGTAATCTTAAACAGCTATGGAATATACACAAAAGGAAACGAGGAAGAAATTTAAATATTTCACTACAAAAAACTGACTAAACACCAAGAAAGTACTACATGAAATGAGGGACAAAAAACTATAGGATAGTACAACATAAGTCCCTTCTTAATAGCAACTACTTTAAATGTAAATGTATTAAACTTTCCAATCAAAAAAACAGAGACTGGCAGAATGGATAAAAACATGTGATCCAACTAGATGCTACCTACAAGAGACTCACTCAAGATCCAAAGACACAAAGAGACTGAAAATGAAGGACAAAAAAAGATACTCCATGCAAACAGTAACGAAAAGAGAACAGAGGTGGCTATATTAATATCAGACAAAAAGATTTTAAATCAAAAAATACTATGAGACAAAAAAGAACATTATGTATTAATTAAGGGCTCAAAATAGCAAAAAAAAAAAAAAAATTTAACATTCGCATACCTAATAACAAACATCAAAATGCATAAAACAAAAACTGATGAATTAAAGGGAGAAAGAGACGGTTCCAAAATAATAGCTGGAAGCTTCAATACTTGACTCATAATAATGGACACAAACAACATACAGAAGGTAAGGAAAGAGAGGCCCTAACACAACAAGACAACTAGATCTAACAGACATATAGAGAACAGTCTGCCCAACAACAGCAGCATACAATATCACGCACATTCTTCTCACATGCACAGGAGATATTCTGCAGGATAGAAAATATGTTAGGCCACATATTAAGACCCAATAGATTTAAAAAAGTAGATATATAAAGAATTTTCTCTGATCACAAGATGAAGTTGGAAATCAATAATAAAAGTAAAACTGGAAAATATTTTTTAAAAAAGTGGAAATAACACACTTTTAAACAACCAATGGATCACAGAAGAAATTACAAGGGAAATTAGAAAATACTTAAAGATGAATAAAACAAAAATACAAAACCAAAAATTATGCAAATACAGCAAAAGCAGTGCCAAAGAGGAAATTTATAACTATAATTGCTTACATTAAAGAACAAAAAAGATCTCAAATCGACAACCTAACCTTACAAATTAAAGCACTAGAAAAAGAAAAACTAACTGGGGCGCCTGGGGATCTCAGTCAGTTAAGCATCCAATTCTTCATCTCACCTCAGGTCTTGATCTCCGGGTCATGAGTTCGACCCCAGCACTGAGCTCCATGCTGTGTGTGGAGCCTACTTAAAAAGAAAAAAAAAAAAAAAAGAGAGAAAAGAAAAAAGAAAAAAAAACCTAACCCAAAGCTAGCAGAAGGAAAGAAATGATAAAGATTTGAGCAATCAAGATTAGAGCAAAGATGAACAAAATAGAGAATAGAAAAAACAAGAAAGAAAAATCAACAAAACCGAAAGTTTGTTCTTTAGAAAGATCAACAAAAGTAAATCTTTAGCTAGATAGACAAAGGGAAAAAAGGAAGGAAGACTCAAATCACTAAAATCAGAAACAAAAGTAAAGACTTTACTACCAATTCTACAGGCATAAAAAAAATTTTTAAGAGTACTATAAACAGGGATGCCTGGGTGGCTCAGTAAGTTAAAGCCTCTGCCTTCAGCTCAGGTCATGATCTCAGGGTTCTGGGATCAAGCCCCATATCAAGCTCTTTGCTCAGCAGGGAACCTGCTTCCTCCTCTCTCTCTGCCTACCTCTCTGCCTACTTGTGATCTCTCTGCCAAATAAATAAATAAAATGTTAAAAAAAAAAAAAAAAGAGAGAGAGTACTATGAACAACTGTACACCAAAAAATTGGAGTACTGTGATCAGAAGGCCCTTCAAAATTGAGGAAAATCAGAAATGAGAAACTTGTCCTAAAAACAAAAATAAAAAGTATGGACTAATAGGCACAAGAAGTCCTGACATTTCAAGAGCACCCCTAAACCATGAGCCCCACTACGAACCACCTGCAATGACTGCAGCATGTGGCAAAGTGATCCAGATACTTCATCTTAAGATCTGATTCTTCAACCAATCAACCTTTCAAGGTGCCCCCCAAAAATGATTTTTTTCTTTTTAGCAAATGAGAACTATTCAAATCTGCAATCAAATGAATGCTTTTGTTAAACAATTAAAATCACAGTTACTAGGGTTTTCAGTGTGAAATTTTTTTATAAAGACACATAAAAATGCTAATGATAACTTCCGCAAGGCAGTTTGGGCAACTCCTTATTTTTCAGCATTCTCAGCATTAACTTATCCTCCTAAATCACTCCCATCCAGGCTTCCCAGAGTGAAAGAAATAAACTAAACGTTTAAATCAGTAAGAGAAACCAAAAAACTCCCAGATATGTCTCTAAGAGGAAGAATCCAAGACCAGCACAGCCTTGAAGGGCATTTCTAGTCACACTTCACAAATTCTCCCCAAAACAATCTGTGAGCAAGGGAAGTATCCCTATGAAACGGGTACAGTGAAGTAGAAGGTACATGAACTAAGGAAAAAGAAAAAGCAGGGGGCCGAGGTAGCAAATAATGTAATTCACACCAACTCACAGACATGTATCCCCAAAAAGCAAGGCCATGATTTCTCTCTGAATGGATAAGAGGCACAGGACACCACTCGTGGCCAAGCCAAGAAAAATCCCAGGACAGCAAGGGAGAAAACACTGCTGTTTGATCATTCCTCTTCCCGCCACAAATCAATTTAATTTGTCGTCTATTAAAGGAGCTTCCTACTGGGCTTGTGCTAAATTAAAAAAAAAAAAAATTCTGACACTTCTTAAAAACAAGGAAGACTTCATTCAGGACTACTGTGATAGATGTCAAGACTATTGCAACAAGGGAGAAAGATGGCACTCAACTTGAAATACCTGGGCTAGGTTCTATAGTGCCCACAACATGAATCTTCCTGGTCTCTCTGTCCCATTCTCTCCCCATCATGCATGTCACCCATGCATCTCACTTCTCCTCACAACTCTACAGTGCCTCCACGGCTCTGCAGGACGAGCCTGGGTTTGGAGGCTGCTCCTCCTTCACCTTCTCCTCTGCTCTTCTACGAGAACACACCCTTCCACCAAAGTGGCCACCTAAACACACCTTGGACTCTCCTGCCCCCTTGCCTCTCCCTGTTTCCCCACCACCAGAATGTGCCACTTGGACATCTAATGAAATCCTAATTCATTTCAAGATCTGGTTCTAATGCCAATCCCTTTGAAGCCCTTCCCAGACCCTCCCCAGCAGGCCCTGACTTCCTCATCCTTGATGAGCCCAGATTATTTTTTAATGCATTTAGCCCCATCTGAGTTCAAAGCTCCCTGAAGGCAGAGATCCTGTCAGAGATCACTCTGCATCCTTCACAACATCTAGGAGAGTGCCTTCCCTTGGTCTTTATGTCCATGGGAAAGATCTTTTCCTTCTTCTTCTACCATAAAAATCAAATTAGCCAATAAAACACTACAGACTTAAAACTAATAAGAATAATCTATCGGAAAGTATGATTAAGATTAAGATTAACATTTACAAATCAGGAAGAGAAAAAAGAATAAAAAGAGAGCTCCTGCCTTTTAATTTTTTACTTAAATTCAATTTAATTAACATATGTTAGTTTCAGAGGTAGAATTCAGCAATTCATCAGCTGCAAACACCCAGTGTCCATTACATCAAGTGCCCTCCTTAATGTCCATCATCCAGTTACCGCATCCCCCCACCCACCTCTCCTCCAGCAGCCCTCAGTTTGTTCCTATAGTTAAAAGTCTCTTATGGTTTGCCTCTCTCTCTGTTTTCCTCTTATTTTTCCTTCCCTTCCTCCATATTCATCTGTCTTGTTTCTTAAATTCCAGGAGTGAAACCATGGTATTTGTCTTTCTCTGATGGACTTATTTCATTTAGCCTCTAGTTCCATCCATGTCATTACAAATGACAAGATTTCATTCTTTTTGATGGGTGAGTAACAGTCCATTGTGTATATCTATATCTTCTTTATCCATTCATCTGCCAATGAACATCTGGGCTCTCTCCATAGTTTGGTGATTGTGGACATTGCTACTGTAAACACTGGGGTGTGTGTGCCCCTTCAAATCACTATGTTTGTATCCTTTGATAAATCCCTAGTAGTGGAATTGCTGGGTTGTAGGGTATTTTTTTTTAATCTATTTTTAACTTTTTGAGGAACCTCCATACTGTTTTCCAGAGAGACTGCAACAGTTTGCATTCCCACCAACAGTGTAAGAGGGTCCACCTTTCTCTGCAACTGCCAAAACCTGTTGTTTCCTGAACTGCTAATAAGAGAGCTCCTATCTTAAAAGATTTTACTATTATTCTCTTCCAGACTTATATACATTTTCTAAATTTTCTGCAATAAACATATATTACTTTTATTAATACAAATAATGGCACCTTAAAAAGACTGTAAAGGAACTTACAATAAATATTATAGGAATTTAGAGAAGGCTGAGATTCATTTGAGTAGGAACAGGCCATGATATGGTCATGAAGAAAGTATAGGCAATGAAGGGCTGGCAGATAAAAAGAGGACGGGGAGGAGAGAGAGAAGAGAGGAAAGGAGGAGGAGGAAGACAAAAGGAAGAAGAAGAAGAAGGAAGGGGGCAGGGAGAAAATCAACTTCTGAGGCTATCATTTATTGAGAACCTACTAGATCCCAGCCTATTTATAAGCATGATCTATCTCATCTAACCCTTGCAATCACTCAGTGAGGTAGGTATTACTATTCCCATTTTAAAGATTTTTTTATACTATTCCCATTTTAAAGATGAAAAAACTAAAAACTAGGGAACAACTCGCCCAAAGCCACACATCTAGTAAGTGGTGGAGTCTATCTATGCTCTTTCCACTCTGCTAGGAATTTTTCAGCTGGATTCTGTGTTTACCAGAAGGATCCGCAAACAGCCTCAGGCCCCAGCCCTCAACACGGGTTCCCATTCAGCATCAACCTGACCAGTTCCACTATAATCCATTTTATTATGCATTTCAAGTATCAATACATTATTTAAAAAAAAATAGGAGTTCCAACATTTCAAAAAATAAACCAAAGTTTGAAAACCACTGCCCTACACCATACCACCCCACTGCAAAGGCCCTGAGATGGCTGAGATATATGCTGGGCTGGGGAACACCAAAGGAGAAAGAAGCCTGACCTGGATATGTGTTAGGGAGCAGAGAGAAGTAAGACTGAAACATTAGGGCCTAGAAAGTTCCTAAGACCCCAGAGTAAGGCAAAGGGAAGGCAGCCCTTTTATTAGTTGACACCTGTGGTCCTCTGGCTCATGCCACAACCAAAGGTGCAGGCACAACCTCTAAGCAACCAGCATTTAAACAAATTTTTCAAAAAACCTGTTGTTTTCATCAGGACTAGCTTTGATATAAAAATTTTCAAATACCAAAACAAATGCAACAGATGTGCGACTCTATTTTAAAACCACTTGAATATGTGCAAATCTTCCAAAATAATGTGTTTTCTCAGCATTCCTGCCTCTGGGATACTGTCTGCTGGCTCACCAGGCATCCTGGGCAAGGTTTTTGGAGTGTTTCTCCATCCCAGGCTTGCCTCCTACTAATTACTCATTGAAAGACAGCACAAAAGGCATTTAGAGGAATTCAAAATTAGCTGACAAGAGTTTATCTATATTCGGTCACAAAATAAAGTAAGATCAAACTATGCTCTTATGCTGATTTAATTTATATACTATATTTTATCCAAACATAATCTGATAGTTCTCACAGTTTGGAAGCATAATCCTTATGGCTAAGTCAACAAATGCTTGGTATGAGATTTTCTTCACTTTCCATTTACTAAATGCTGAGCTGATTTATTAGTAAGTGATATTCTCTGTTTAGAGGAGAGCAGCCTTCAGATACACAAGCGTTAATTCATTTTGTTCATTTGGCTTCACGCTCATGACCAGTATCAGATGATGCCTTTATAAGAGATGGTAACAATAATGCATTCTTATTCCACACATAGGTTTTCTGAGCCTGGCATTTAATGGCTTTATGGAGGTCAACAGATGAAAGGGTTTTTGAATGATTCTCATTGCTTAGCTGTAAAAGTTACAATTCTCTAGCTCTTAAAGGTTGGTTCATAAACAAAATCAGGGAGCTGAAACATTTCTGTCTGAACATACACCTCGTAAGCACGCTACATGTGTACCAGGTGCTATGGTGATGTGGAGAATTCAAAGATGAAACAGACACAGTGCCTGCCCTTTAGAAGTTTGTGAAAGGTAGTAGGGGTAAATTATATGTAAACAGGTAACTTCTATGTAACTTGGTATAGATCAGGGTACTACATAAACACAGAAAAAAAAACCTGTGGTGGGCAGAATAATAGCCCCAAAATGTCCACATCCTAATCCCCAGAACTTGCAAAGATGTTACCTCACATGACAAAAATAAACTAAAACTGCAGATGGAATTAAGGTTACTAATCCTCTGACTTTAGAACAAGGAAATCATCCTGTGTTATCTGGTGGACCCAATATAGTCCACTTAGAAGTGGAAAGAGGCAGCAGAAGAGGAGAGAGAGAGAGGTGATGGCAGAAGCAGAGTTCAAAGACGCTAGCTGCTTGCACTGAAGATGCAGCAGAGGACTGGGGGCCAAGGAATTTAGCCAGATGAGGCCAGGAAACAGGACTCCCCCTAAAGCTTCCAGGGAGAAGTGGCAACCGCTTGACTTTAGCTTACTGACACCGAGGTCAGATTTCTGAGATAGAGAACTGTACTGTTTGAAAGCACTAGTGTGTACTCATTTGTTACTGCAGCAAGAGAAAATTAATAAAGAGCCCTTTGGTTGGAAAAGAGAGTCATTTATATGTGGAAAGAGAACACTCCTTCTTACCAACACCTCATCAGCCACGCTCACCAAGAAGAGCAAGGCTGCTAAACCCTAAAGCTCAATCCAGAAATGCAAATGCCAGGAGGTACACAGTCATTGCATGATAAAAAAGTCTCCAGTGGCTGTCCCTAAAATATCTGTTACATACCCACTGGCGAAAAGAGTAGGGGTCTGGGAGACAAACCACTCACCAAATACAAGGCCACAAATATCGTGCCAGCACCACCACTGTGAACACTTTGGAGGCGCGCTAACGGGCCTGTAGACCTTCCCAACATCTGCTGTCAGACGGTCTAGTTTGCTTCTGCCTTAGTCAACGGACACTATAAATAGAGCCTACTATGGAGCACCACACTTAAATGTGACTCCAGGAAAAGCTGCAGAATCATTTTCCAAACTCTGACCTGGAGCCAGAGAGAGTCTATTCCTCTGGAATTGCTCTACAGAGGAGTCAAAAATAGCCCCGCTTACCTGCCAGGCCACATTGTGAAACATTAAAGAAGCCTGAAAAAGCCAAGAGGGAGGCTTCCCTTGGATACCAGCCCAGTACTTGTCTGCTCACTTGAGATGACTCCTGGGAGCACCATCTCAGCAGGACTAAGGCCGGAGGGGAAGGGCCACACCTAATTAGGTTATTTTCAGGAAAGCCCTGCTTATGCATGGAATTCCACAGCTGTGTTCCCAATTTATCAACGATAAATTTAAATATCATATTGTGCATCAGTGAGTTCACACAGGAGGAAAATGCTTAATTCTACATGCTATACGTTAACGACTAAATTTATTCCAACACTAAATCCAAAATTCTGTCTCCTTTACTGAACTTAGAAAGTTGCCCACAATACATTTTTAAGTAATAAACTGAATGTATACAATCACTTTTAGGAATGCATGTTTGTGTATACTTCCCTCCTCCCTTCCTTGATTTCTTTCTTTTCTTTATCTGCTCATCTCCTCTCAGGATTACCACCTGACATCCTACTTTGTATATCTGATCAACAAATTTAATTGATAGATCAAATTTAAGCCATTCCCCTTCCCATCATCCTCGTCCCACATATGCACCAAGAGAACACTGAGCAAACGCTCTTGATGCAGCTTAGGGTTACACTATTAACTTAGTGTAGTGCAGCCTCCTCTTCATTTCTACCCTTCCCTGGCACTCAGAACAATCTGAGTCATTCTAATCTTCTGCTTTCGTATGGGAGCTCCTCCAACCTCCAGACAAACTAAAGGGAAAAATAAATATATAACCGTGATGAACACAGCTCTCCTAGGAAAGGCCTGCAAGATGGTAACAGTTAACATGCTTTACAAGGGATCCCTTTCCAACTGAGACCTACCTTTTCTCTAACACCAAGATTAAGAGAAACTAAGGATCATAAGGCCCCAGAGACATGGAATTACTTGGTTAATGGAAATGTGATCAATGATTTCTCAACCAGTCAATACCAAGTTAAGCAGCCCCAGGTCACATGACACAAATTCTGAGTTCAATCTAATGAAATTATCTGGAGGTCCAAAAGTACAACCATTTCCTATTCCTCTATTTCTCATTTTAATCAGATTGTTGGAACAAATATATAAATAAAGGACCAAAATACCTAAATCAAGAGAAACACTAGTACAAATGTATAGTTGATGTTCAGAACTCACACATACTTATAGTTCACTTAAATTGACAGTATAGTGTGCTAACCTCTTTTCTTTCAAGTGACTCAACAAAGAGCCATTGTCACTCTCAATTAAAATACCTAAACACCTCATTCTTAGAAGGAGAGATACTGATGTGTGATGGAGCACACATCAGTATCTTACACTGGATCGTTCTAATGATACAAATACAAATCAGTTTTAAAAACTTTGTCAACTAGGGCACCTGGGTGGCTCAGTCCTTTCAGAAACCAACTCTTGCTTTCAGCTCTACAGGTCAGGACCTCAGGGTTCTGAGATCGAGCCCGGCGTGGGGCTTCCTGCTCAGCAGGGAGTCGGCTTGGGATTCTCTCTCTCCCACACCCTCTACCCTCCCCCGACTCTCACACTGTCTTCCTTAATCTAAAATAGATATATCTTTTTAAAAACCTTTTTGTCTACTATTAGAAGAAACACAGTGAACCTAAATTTCTCTTGTTTAAAAGGTAGTATCTGGGGACAGCTGGGTGGCTGTCAGTTACGCATCCAACTTCAGCGTGGGTCATGATCCTGGGATCAAGTCCCACATCTGGTCCCCTGCTCAGCCTGATTCTCCCTCTACCTGCTGCTTCCCTGCTTGTGTGTGCTCTCTCTCTCTCTCTCTCTCTCTCTGCCAAATAAAAAATAAAATCTTGGGGCACCTGGGTGGCTCAATAGGTTAAGCCTCTGCCTTTGTCTCAGGTCTCAGGGTCCTGGGATCGAGCCCCTTGTCAGGCTCTCTGCACAGTGGGGAGACTGCTTCCCCCTCT
Organism: Mustela lutreola; assembly: GCF_030435805.1. Taxonomy (NCBI): domain Eukaryota; kingdom Metazoa; phylum Chordata; class Mammalia; order Carnivora; family Mustelidae; genus Mustela; species Mustela lutreola. The sequence goes on along the minus strand of NC_081297.1, from coordinate 33,890,987 downwards.
CTCTCTGCCTGCCTCTCTGCTTACTTGTGATCTCTATCGAATAAATAAAAATCTAAAAAAATTTAAAAATTAAAAAATAAAAATAAAATATTTTTTTAAAAAAAGTAGTATCAGGTATTCGTGAGGGTGTGGAACAAATGCAATTTTCTTTTTAAGATTTTACTTATTTATTTGACAGAGATCACAAGTAGGCAGAGAGGCAGGCAGAGAGAGAGGAGGGAAAGCAGACTCCCTGCTGAGCACAGAGCCGAATGCGGGGCTCAAACCCAGAACCCTAGGATCATGACCTGAGCCAAAAGCATAGGCTTTAACCCACTGAGCCACCCAGGTGCCCTAACAAATGCAATTTTTAAACACTACTGCTGGGAGTATATATTCCATTTTGGAATACTGGTGACAGAGTATTTCACGCATAGACTAAAGTTTGCAAGTAGCAAATAACAATATTACACCTCAAGTTGTTTCACTGTTTTAGATTTTAAATACAAACAGAAACTCCAGTGGTCCCACAGAAGGAGGCAATCACAGTCAATGTGCTAGCACTGTTTATTTCAATTCATTGTTTAGCTCACAGGGGCTGGAGACACACATTACATACAAAGTGAGTTCAAGATTACAAACCATTGAGGAGTCAAGATGGCGGAGAAGTAGCAGGCTGAGACTACTTCAGCTAGCCGGAGATCAGCTAGATAGCTTATCTAAAGATTGCAAACACCTGCAAATCCATCCGCAGATCGAAGAGAAGAACAGCAATTCTGGAAACAGAAAAACAACCACTTTCTGAAAGGTAGGACCTGCGGAGAAGTGAATCCAAAGCGACGGGAAGATAGACACCTGGGGGAAGAGCCGGCTCCCGGCAAGCGGCGGCAAGCGGCGGAGCAACGGCGCACAAAATCAGGAATTTAAAAAGTCTGTTCCACTGAGGGACATCGCTCCAGAGGCTAAACCAGGGGGAAGCCCACGCGGGGTCAGCGTGGCCTCAGGTCCCGCAGGGTCACAGAAGGATCGGAGGTGTCTGAGTGTCGGAGAGTTTGCGGGTATTGGAACGGGAAAGGCGGCTACAGAGACAGAGCCGACAGTGAGCTCGCAGCTCGGTGTTACCTTGAACCGGTCGCAGGCTCAGTGAATCCGAGTGCGGCTGGAGGTCAGGCAGATGGGAGTAACTGGGCGCTGTTCTCTGAGGGCGCACTGAGGAGTGGGGCCCTGGGCTCTCGGCTCCTCCGGGCCAGAGACCAGGAGGCCGCCATTTGTATTCCCCTCCTCCGGAAATCTACAGAAAGCGCTCAGGGAACAAAACCTCCTGAAAGCAAACCTGAGCGGATTACTCTCCCCGGCCCCTGGTAAGGGCGGTGCAATTCCACCTGGGGCAAAGACACTTGAGAATCACTACAACAGGCCCCTCCCCCAGAAGATCAACAAGAAATCCAGGACCAAGATCACCTACGAAGGAGTGCGGTTTCAATACCAAGGAGAGCAGCAGAATTCCAGAGGAGGAGAAAGCAAAGCACGGAACTCATGGCTTTCTCCCTGTGATTTTTTTTTTAGTCTTGCAGTTAATTTAATTTTTTTCTTTTTCATTTTTTGTTTTTTTTCTCGCCTTCAAGTAAAAATTTTTTTTAACTTTTACCTTTTTCTTTTTTAACGTTTTTTAACTAGTTTATCTAATATATATATTTTTTCTTTTTATATTTTTCTTATTTGTTTTCTTTTTTTTAATTCTTTTCTTTTTTTTTCTTTTTTCTTTTTTTTTCTTTTTTTTCTTTCCTCCTTTTTGAACCTCTTTTTATCCCCTTTCTCCACCACACGATTTGTGATCTCTTCTAATTTGGTTAAAGCATATTTTCCTGGTTTGTTGCCACCCTTTTAGTATTTTCCTTGCTCCTTCATATACTCTTATCTGGACAAAATGACAAGATGGAAAAATTCAACACAAAAAAACAGAACAAGAGGCAGTACCGAAGGCTAGGGACCTAATCAATACAGACATTGGTAATATGTCAGATCTAGAGTTCAGAATGACAATTCTCAAGATTCTAGCCGGGCTCAAAAAAGGCATGGAAGATATTAGAGAAACCCTCTCGAGAGATATAAAAGCCCTTTCTGGAGAAATAAAAGAACTAAAATCTAACCAAGTTGAAATCAAAAAACCTATTAATGAGGTGCAATCAAAAATGGAGGCTCTCACTGCTAGGATAAATGAGGCAGAAGAAAGAATTAGTGATATAGAAGACCAAATGACAGAGAATAAAGAAGCTGAGCAAAAGAGGGACAAACAGCTACTGGACCACGAGGGGAGAATTCGAGAGATAAGTGACACCATAAGACAAAACAACATTAGAATAATTGGGATTCCAGAAGAAGAAGAAAGAGAGAGGGGAGCAGAAGGTATACTGGAGAGAATTATTGGGGAGAATTTCCCCAATATGGCAAAGGGAACGAGCATCAAAAGTCAGGAGGTTCAGAGAACGCCCCTCAAAATCAATAAGAATAGGCCCACACCCCGTCACCTAATAGTAAAATTTACAAGTCTCAGTGACAAAGAGAAAATCCTGAAAGCAGCCCGGGAAAAGAAGTCTGTAACATACAATGGTAAAAATATTAGATTGGCAGCTGACTTATCCACAGAGACCTGGCAGGCCAGAAAGAGCTGGCATGATATTTTCAGAGCACTAAACGAGAAAAACATGCAGCCAAGAATACTATACCCAGCTAGGTTATCATTGAAAATAGAAGGAGAGATTAAAAGCTTCCAGGACAAACAAAAACTGAAAGAATTTGCAAACACCAAACCAGCTCTACAGGAAATATTGAAAGGAGTCCTCTAAGCAAAGAGAGAGCCTACAAGTGGTAGATCAGAAAGGAACAGAGACCATATACAGTAACAGTCACCTTACAGGCAATACAATGGCAGTAAATTCATATCTCTCAATAGTTACCCTGAATGTGAATGGGCTAAATGCCCCTGTCAAAAGACACAGGGTATCAGAATGGATAAAAAAACAAAACCCATCTATATGTTGCCCCCAAGAAACTCATTTTAAGCCCGAAGACACCTCCAGATTAAAGTGAGGGGGTGGAAAAGAATTTACCATGCTAATGGACATCAGAGGAAAGCAGGAGTGGCAATCCTTATATCAGATCAATTAGATTTTAAGCCAAAGACTATAATAAGAGATGAGGAAGGACACTATATCATACTCAAAGGGTCTGTCCAACAAGAAGATTTAACAATTTTAAATATCTATGCCGCCAATGTGGGAGCAGCCAACTATATAAACCAAGTAATAACAAAATCAAAGAAACACATCAACAATAATATAATAATAGTAGGGGACTTTAACACTCCCCTCACTGAAATGGACAGATCATCCAAGCAAAAGATCAGCAAGGAAATAAAGGCCTTAAACGACACACTGGACCAGATGGACATCACAGATATATTCAGAACATTTCATCCCAAAGCAACAGAATACACATTCTTCTCTAGTGCACATGGAACATTCTCCAGAATAGATCACATCCTCGGTCCTAAATCAGGATTCAACCAGTATCAAAAGATTGGGATCGTTCCCTGCATATTTTCAGACCACAATGCTCTAAAGCTAGAACTCAACCACAAAAGGAAGTTTGAAAAGAACCCAAATACATGGACACTAAACAGCATCCTTCTAAAGAATGAATGGGTCAACCTGGAAATTAAAGTAGAATTGAAAAAAATCATGGAAACAAATGATAATGAAAATACAACGGTTCAAAATCTGTGGACACAACAAAGGCAGTCCTGAGAGGAAAATATATAGCGGTACAAGCTTTTCTCAAGAAACAAGAAAAGGGGGCGCCTGGGTGGCTCAGTGGGTTAAGCCGCTGCCTTCGGCTCAGGTCGTGATCTCGGAGTCCTGGGATCGAGTCCCGCATCGGGCTCTCTGCTCAGCAGAGAGCCTGCTTTCCTCTCTCTCTCTCTGCCTGCCTCTCCATCTACTTGTGATTTCTCTCTGTCAAATAAACAAATAAAATCTTTAAAAAAAAAAAAAAAAAAAAAAAGAAACAAGAAAGGTCTCAGATACACAACCTAACCCTACACCTAAAGGAGCTGGAGAAAAAACAAGAAAGAAACCCTAAGCCCAGCAGGAGAAGAGAAATCATAAAGATCAGAGCAGAAATCAATGAAATAGAAACCAAAAAAATAATAGAACAAATCAACGAAACTAGGAGCCGGTTCTTTGAAAGAATTAATAAAATTGATAAACCCCTGGCCCGACTTATCAAAAAGAAAAGAGAAAGTACCCAAATAAATAAAATCATGAATGAAAGAGGAGAGATCACAACTAACACCAAAGAAATACAAACTATTGTAAGAACATACTATGAGCAACTCTACACCAATAAATTTGACAATCTGGAAGAAATGGATGCATTCCTAGAAACATATAAACTACCACAACTGAACCAGGAAGAAATAGAAAGCCTGAAAAGACCCATAACCAATAAGGAGATTGAAACAGTCATTAAAATCTCCAAACAAACAAAAGCCCAGGGCCAGACGGCTTCCCGGGGGAATTCTACCAAACATTTAAAGAAGAACTAATTGCTATTCTCATGATACTGTTCCAAAATATAGAAATGGAAGGAAAACTTCCAAACTCATTTTATGAGGCCAGCATCACCTTGATCCCAAAACCAGACAAGGATCCCATCAAAAGAGAGAGCTATAGACCAATATCCTTGAACACAGATGCGAAAATACTCAGCAAAATACTAGCCAATAGGATTCAACAGTACATTAAAAGGATTATTCACCACGACCAAGTGGGATTTATTCCAGGGCTGCAAGGTTGGTTCAACATCCGCAAATCAGTCAATGTGATACAACACATCAATAAAAGAAAGAACAAGAACCATATGATACTCTCAATACATGCTGAAAAAGCATTTGACAAAGTACAGCATCCCTTCCTGATCAAAACTCTTCAAAGTGTAGGGATAGAGGGCACATACCTCAATATCATCAAAGCCATCTATGAAAAACCCACCGCAAATATCATTCTCAATGGAGAAAAACTGAAAGCTTTTACGCTAAGGTCAGGAACACGGCAGGGATGTCCATTATCACCACTGCTATTCAACACAGTACTAGAGGTCCTAGCCTCAGCAATCAGACAACAAAAGGAAATTAAAGGCATCCAAATCGGCAAAGAAGAAGTCAAATTATCACTCTTCGCAGATGATATGATACTATATGTGGAAAACCCAAAAGACTCCACTCCAAAACTGCTAGAACTTATACAGGAATTCAGTAAAGTGTCAGGATATAAAATCAATGCACAGAAATCAGTTGCATTTCTCTACACCAACAGCAAGACAGAAGAAAGAGAAATTAAGGAGTCAATCCCATTTACAATTGCACCCAAAACCATAAGATACCTAGGAATAAACCTAACCAAAGAGGCACAGAATCTATACTCAGAAAACTATAAAGTACTCATGAAAGAAATTGAGGAAGACACAAAGAAATGGAAAAATGTTCCATGCTCCTGGATTGGAAGAATAAATATTGTGAAAATGTCTATGCTACCTAAAGCAATCTACACATTTAATGCAATTCCTATCAAAGTACCATCCATCTTTTTCAAAGAAATGGAACAAATAATTCTAAAATTTATATGGAACCAGAAAAGACCTCGAATACCAAAGGGATATTGAAAAAGAAAGCCAACGTTGGTGGCATCACAATTCCAGACTTCAAGCTCTATTACAAAGCTGTCATCATCAAGACAGCATGGTACTGGCACAAAAACAGACACATAGATCAATGGAACAGAATAGAGAGCCCAGAAATAGACCCTCAACTCTACAGTCAACTAATCTTCGACAAAGCAGGAAAGAATGTCCAATGGAAAAAAGACAGCCTCTTCAATAAATGGTGCTGGGAAAATTGGACAGCCACATGCAGAAAAATGAAGTTGGACCATTTCCTTACACCACACACAAAAATAGACTCAAAATGGATGAAGGATCTCAATGTGCGAAAGGAATCCATCAAAATCCTTGAGGAGAACACAGGCAGCAACCTCTTCGACCTCAGCCGCAGCAACATCTTCCTAGGAACAACGCCAAAGGCAAGGGAAGCAAGGGCAAAAATGAACTATTGGGATTTCATCAAGATCAAAAGCTTTTGCACAGCAAAGGAAACAGTTAACAAAATCAAAAGACAACTGACAGAATGGGAGAAGATATTTGCAAACGACATATCAGATAAAGGACTAGTGTCCAGAATCTATAAAGAACTTAGTAAACTCAACACCCAAAGAACAAATAATCCAATCAAGAAATGGGCAGAGGACATCAACAGACATTTCTGCAAAGAAGACATCCAGATGGCCAACAGACACATGAAAAAGTGCTCCACATCACTCGGCATCAGGGAAATACAAATCAAAAGCACAATGAGATATCACCTCACACCAGTCAGAATGGCTAAAATCAACAAGTCAGGAAATGACAGATGCTGGCAAGGATGTGGAGAAAGGGGAACCCTCCTACACTGTTGGTGGGAATGCAAGCTGGTGCAGCCACTCTAGAAAACAGCATGGAGGTTCCTCAAAATGTTGAAAATAGAACTGCCCTATGACCCAGCAATTGCACTACTGGGTATTTACCCTAAAGATACAAACGTAGTGATCCAAAGGGGCACGTGCACCCGAATGTTTATAGCAGCAATGTCCACAATAGCCAAACTATGGAAAGAACCTAGATGTCCATCAACAGATGAATGGATCAAGAAGATGTGGTATATATACACAATGAAATACTATGCAGCCATCAAAAGAAATGAAATCTTGCCATTTGCGACAACATGGATGGAACTAGAGCATATCATGCTTAGTGAAATAAGTCAAGCTGAGAAAGACAACTATCATATGATCTCCCTGATATGAGGAAGTGGTGATGCAACATGGCGGCTTAAGTGGGTAGGAGAAGAATAAATGAAACAAGATGGGATTGGGAGGGAGACAAACCATAAGTGACTCTTAATCTCATAAAACAAACTGAGGGTTGCTGGGGCGGAGGGGGTTTGGGAGAAGGGGGTGGGATTATGGACATTGGGGAGGGTATGTGCTTTGGTGAGTGCTGTGAAGTGTGTAAACCTGGTGATTCACAGACCTGTACCCCTGGGGATAAAAACATATGTTTATAAAAAATTAAAAATTAAAAAAAAAAAGCTTACAAACCATTACGAACTTCCTTTCACAACTAATGTGTAGAGCTACATCAACATATATGGAGCTAAATATATAAGATTTAACTTCCATGTGAAACAGAATGTTTATTACAGCAAAACAAAAGCCTCAACAGTTACTGCAGCAAATACCTGGAATCTTGGCCAACAAAAGATGTGGTGGGGGAAGACTTATTATGGACATTGTTTATAATGGCAGGCACATGGCAGTTAAAAAGAAAAGAAAATAAACAATCTGACTTTCAGTCAGCTCTATCCTTGGTTTTAAATCCTCTACAATGGACCCCTGTGTTGCCTGCAGATAGAGGGGGAAGCCGATCACTCCCATCTCCCTATTCTTGGTTAATCACTCACTGTGTGCCAGTTAGGGTTAAAAAGGACAAGTAATAAAAAGTATGTTAATCTGAAACTTACATACATTTTATAAATATGTGCAATTTCTTAAACCTAATACCTCGAGCTCTAGGTATCTATCCTGTGAAAACATGCAAACCTGTGCCCAAAGAGACTTGTGCAAAATGTTCATGGCCATCAGTATTTGCATTGACTATGAGATAATATACTATATTAATGAGTTAGAAAAAAACAGAATAGGTAAATAAAATAGGATATAAGGATACAACTGAATACTGTATAGCAATTAAAAGGAATAAACTAGAGCTCTAGGTTTTACCTATAGTATTCTAATTCTTAATTTCATGTATTTGTATAACACAGATTTAAATTACAATAATGAAAGAAGTAAATAACCAGATTATTAGCCACAATTAATTCTCAGCAGGCCCACAGCTGTTATAGTCCTGGGTCTCTGCTCTATCTTGGCACCACAAGCACTGTAAAAGATGAGAGGAGCTCAATCCATATGCTGGGAACAAAGGTCTCCAGATCAGATTTTGTGCATTAATGTGAGTTCCTAGAGATGACTGCCCTTAGCTGAAGTGATGGTCCAAAGGCAATTCATCATCAGTCATCCAAGCACTGGCAGAAACTTCTGAGTTAAACATGGGTGTACATCTGGGGAGAAATTAGATAGTCCTCCCAAAGGCAACAACAGAATTCTCGGAGGGCAGACTTCCATCCTAAGTTCACAAAAGTGTTTGCTAAGGAAAGCTCCTCCACCAACCCAACCTAAGAGTGCCCTTGCCAACCGTATGTACGGGACTGGCCTGGAGCCATGTCAGTGCTAAGTGTGCAAACCCAGATGGAATCAATGTGTGTTCAAGTCTACTTCAGTGAGTCATGATCTGTATCATCACTCCTCCCACCGCAGGGTCACTAGTTTCATCTGCTTACTTTCTAGGATAGCCACGTAGCTATCCTGCTAAGACACTAGCAGGAAAACCCCTTTGACTAGAATTTGTTAAGAGTAAGTTGTTGTAATTCATAGTTTTGGAAAGTGTTGTCGGTGGAACATCGTACTGCCGTGTGCTTAAAACAAAGAGGTAAAGGTAAATAAGTCTGGTAAATGTTGCCTTATATACATTCTTCCTCCCACTCCCCATAATGCATGCCACTTATCACACTAAACATTCAGCAAAGTGCTATGTGAAAGAAACCTGCTTTACTCTAAGCCAGGGTATCCCAAATATATTTGACAAAGGAACCTTTTTTCCAACCTAAAAAGGCTCTTTCCCATACTTGATCCTAGAAAATCCCTACAGTTACTGTGAATATTGAAGATTCCCTGGCTCTAGTCAAACCTTTTCATCAAAATCTTCAAGGGACAAAAATGAACTCTTGGGACTTCATCAAGATCAAAAGCTTTTGCACAGCAAAAGAAACAGTCAACAAAACCAAAAGACAACTGACAGAATGGGAGAAGATATTCACAAATGACCTATCAGATAAAGGGATAGTATCCAAAATCTATAAGGAGCTTAGCAAACTCAACCCAAAGAACAAATAATCCAATCAAGAAATGGGCAGAGGACATCAACAGACATTTCTGCAAAGAAGACATCCAGATGGCCAACAGACACATGAAAAAGTGCTCCACATCACTCGGCATCAGGGAAATACAAATCAAAACCACAGTGAGATACCACCTCACACCTGTCAGAATGACTAAAATTAACAAGTCAGGAAATGACAGATGCTGGCAAGGATGTGGAGAAAGGGGAGCCCTCTTACACAGGTAGTGGGAATGCAAGCTGGTGCAACCACTCTGGAAAACAGCATGGAGGTTCCTCAAAATGTTGAAAACACCTTACGACCTACCTTACAACCCAGCAATTGCACTACTGGGTATTTACCCTAACAATACAAATGTAGTTATCCGAAGGGGCATGTGCACCCGAATGTTTATAGCAGCAATGTCCACAATAGCCAAACTATGGAAAGAACCTAGATGTCCATCAACAGATGAATGGATAAAGAAAATGTGGTGTATATATATATACACTGGAATACTATATACTATACTATATACTAATACCATCAAAGAAATGAAATCTTGCCATTTGTGACAACCTGGATGAAACTAGAGGGTATTATGCTTAGCGAAATAAGCCAATCAGAGAAAGACAACCATCATATGATCTCCCTGATAAGAAAAAGTGGAGATGAAACGTGGGGCGTTTGGGGGGTCAGGAAAGAATAAATGAAACAAGATGGGATCGGAGGGATACAAAACATAAGAGACTCTTAATGTCACAAAACAAACTTAGGGTGGCGGGGGCGGGAGGAGAGGGTGGTGGGGTTATGGACACTGGTATGTGCTATGGTGACTGCTGTGAAGTGTGTAAACCTGGCAATTCACAGACCTATACCCCTGGGGCTAATAATATATATTTTAAAATTTTTTTAAATTATTTTTTAAAAAATCTTCAAGGGAGGGGTCATGTCATTTAAAATAAATATCCCAGTTAACTTAAATCAGAGCAGTCTAAAAAACACTGACAACTAGCACCTGGTCAGAAACACTTTTTGTTAAAAATGTTTCTAAGTCAATCCCTTGATTCAAGGTCACTATTCTAATCTAAGCATTATTATCCACTTACAGTACTGATGCTCCCCCTGCTTATGCTCTCTTGTTCTCTCTCTCAAATAAAATTTTTTTAAAAAATAAAATAACATAAAAAATTTCAACACATATTATGAAAACTCAGCAAAATATTTATTGTATAAACCAAAATTGGCAATTACCAACAAAAATATTACACCTCAAGGTTTGCACTGTTTCATGTTTTAATTAAGCAGAAACAAAAACTTCAAGAATCACACACAATGACAGAATTATAAACCTCAATAATAATATCACTGTTAACTTCAAATATACCACTTAAATGCAGAAATATGCAGTACCACAGGGATTGAATGCACAAAAAATGTTTGAAGCAAGCTTGAACAATTTTAAACTCTTAAAAATCTCTGGAAGTGAATGCATGTCACTGAATACCCAGTGTTGGGGGCCAACTGTATAATTAAGAGTCTCTGATTCAAGTTCTGTGTAGAATACAGTATCTATCAAAGGATAATCAAAAAGTGCTTATTTGAAACTTACATTATATATTATTAAAACTCAAGTTACATAGCAATTATTTAGAACACACACCAACAAAAGATTTTTGGAGAAGGAATATGTTATCACTGACACTGTTTAGAACTGCAGACACAATTCTAGAATTTTAGATTTTGCAGACAAACTTTTTGGATGTTTTTATTATTGTTATTAAATTCCCTGCAAACAATGCACCCCTTATCATCTGCACCAGAGCAGACTACTCCCACCACCCAAGCCTTGGGATAACACAGTCTGCCTAACATGGTTAAAACAGTACTCAAGTTTCAAGTCCAAAACCAGTTGGCTACAAAAGGCTAGTGGAAAGAAAAAAGTCATAAGAAAATTATCATAAAGGAAATGGTGAAATGGTCAGGTCTCCTGGTCCCATCTCAAGTCCAATTCCAGCTTACTATGTACGTCAGACAAGCCATGAAACTTCTTCAGGCAATTCAGGGTTAGGAGACAGACTTAGAATGTTGGCTGCTGTGTAACCCTTGGATAAGTTACTTAATCTCTCTGGACCTTTCAATTTTCTCATGTTCGAGATGGAGATATACTATCTGCCCCCACGGGGTTGCTGAAGGTAATAAAAAGAGAGCAGAGTTAAGTGCTCTATATAAAACAGCTAGCTGCACCTGGGCAGTATCTTGAAATTACTTTATCTGGGTGATAAATATATAGAGATCAATATACTGGTCTCCTTAATTTTGTATTTTTTTAATTTTTCAAAATAAATGTTTAAACTTACTTGTTATCTTAACGTTCTTTACAGAAGCATACCTTGAAGATATTGTGGGTTCAATTCCAGAGCATTATAATAAAGCAAATCAAATTAAATTTTGGTTTCCCTGTATATATAAAAGTTACATTTAAAATTAAAAAACAAAAAAGGGGCATCTAGGTGGCTCAGTCAGTTAAGTGTCCAACTCTTAGTTTAGGCTCAGGTCATAATCTTGCAGTTTTTGGACTGAACCCCATGCTGGGCTCCCTGGTAAGTCTGCTTCAGATTGTCTGTTCCTCTGCCCCTCCCCCGTTGGTGCTCTCCTGTGTACATACTCTTTCTCTCTAAAATAAATAAATAAGATCTTTAAAAAAATTTTTTAATTAAATTAAAAAACAAAAAGTTATATTTATGATAAACTGTAGTGTGTTAAGTGTACAATAGCATTATGTCTCAAAACAATATACATACCTTAATTTTAAAATACTTTATTGCTAAAAAGTGTTAACCACGATCAGAGGTTTCAGAAAATTGTAATCACTTTGCTGGTGGAGGCTCTTGCCTCAGTATTGATGGCTGCTGACTGATCAGGATGGTGTGACTGTTGAAGGCAGGGGTGGCTGTGATCATTTCTTAAAATAAGATAACAGTGAGGGCACCTGGGAGGCTCAGTCGGTTGTGTCTGCCTTTAGCTCAAGGTCATGATCCCAGGTCCTAGGACTGAGCCCCGCATTGGGCTCCCTGCTCAGTGGGGAGCCTGCTTCTACCTCTCCCACTCCCCCTACTTGTGTTCCCTTTCTATCTCTCTCACTCTAATAAATAAAATAAAATCTTTAAAAAAAAAAAAAAAAGACAACAATGAAATTTGCCACACTTGATTGACTCCTCCTTTCACAAATCATTTCTCTGAAACACGCAAAGCTGTTTGACAGCATTTTACCCAGAGCAAAAATTCTTTAAAAATTGGACTCAATTCTCTTAAACCCTGCTGCTACTTTGTCAACTAAGTTTATGTCATATTCTAAACCCTTTGTTGTCATTTGAACAATCTTCACAGCATCTTCTCCAGGAGTAGATTCCATCCCAAGAAACCACTTTCTGTATTCATCCATAACAAGTAACTCTTTATCCATTAAAATTTTATCATGAAATTACAGCAATAATGTAACAATAATGAAAATGTCTAAAAGACTACAAGCAGTACCAAAATGGGACACAGACACAACGTGAACAAATGCTGTTGGAAAAATAGCACCAATTGACTTGCTCAATGCACGGTTGCCACAAGCCTTCCACATGTAAGACCAGACACACACACACACACACACACACACACCATTATCCGTGAAGAGCTATATAGCAAAAGCAGTAAAACAGGTAGGCCTACATATAAAAAAGACAGGAGAAATAGGGATTTCTAAGGTCTCTTTGGACTTTAAAACCCTATTACATACCTTAGACTGGAAAGAGGGCTCAATTTCTAGGTGCATATCAGGAATGAGGCAAGACATTCCAGAAGTAAACTCAGACCACCAGTAATCTCTAAGAGTAATCACTGCACAATCAATGCTTTACACATAAATGTTCAATGACTGGATGTCAGACTAATTCCAGGCATTCAGGCATAATTCCAAGCACAAACCAAAGTGGAATCAGCACTTCCAGATCCAAGCCCTCAATGATCTGAGACTGCTGTCTGTCCCAGGAAATAACCTGAATCTTTCTATTCTTTGTGGAGAAGAGGACAGTAAAAGTCACAATGATGAGAACTGATCCCGAGGGAAGGATATAACCAAAAAATGCTGTATAAATTGAATGCATTCATACCACAAATGACTTTAAGGCTTTCTGAGGGAAATTTATATGCAAAAGACAGAAAAAAAGGCATTCATAATTAATTCTATTTGCTGACTGTACAAATAGTTGAGTAAAATATCAGCAAAACTTAGAGGATCTATTATAAACCAGGAAAAACACCTATGACCAGACAAATACACTTTCCGCCAAGCTGAAATGAAATGGCTGTCTGAATGTACACAACATACAAAGTTACATAAAATTTTAAAGACTGTAGTAGTAGTTCAGACAGACCAAAAATGGAGGTGAGAAGATACAGTACCTTGAAAAATGACATAATTTCACTTGAGCAAACATCGTAAGAGTCATGATATGTTACTGAAAGACAATACTGACCCCAATGAAATCACCTTATGAAAAAAGACAAACCACACCTCTCTTCCCAAGCTCTAAGTAACCCTCAAAGCAGCATCCTCCTTTCCACTAAAGCAATGCAAAAGTAAAAGCAAGTTTTAAGAGCTAGAACAGATGTTTCGACTTTGAATCATCTAATACTACAACATGTAACTAACTACACAGTATACTGTTAGAGTGCATGTCCTATTGGCTTCCAAAACACACCTTCCCAAGTGTAACCTACTAATGACAGTTTTCCAAGTTCAAAAAGTCCTATCACAAAGTAGTCCTTCGCAATCCATCTATTAATTCCTGTGCGTTTCTTCATTCAGCTGTGTGACCTGCTTTGTTAGACAGTTTCAGCCTGATGACTGCTAAAATTTCTGGAAGACAGCTATTAATTCCCCCTCCTGTGTGATGAAAGGAGGTTTCAAATCCTCCAACAGATGGCTCCACCAACGGTTGGCCCAGATTAACTCACTTTCCTAACAAGTCCCAAGGTAAAATAGGGCTGGGATGGAGGACAGAGATAAGCAAGAGAGAGCGCCCAGTAAAAGAAAGCAAAAATGAAACGGGACAAAACCAGAGAAGGAGACAAACCATAAGAGGCTCTTAATCTCAGGAAAGAAACTGAGGGTTGCTGGAGTGAGGAGGGGTGGGAGGGATGGGGGTGGCTGGGTGATGGACACGGGGGAGGGTATGTTCTATGGTGAGTGCTGTGAACTGTTTAAGATCAATAAATCTCAGACCCGTACCCCTGAAACAAATAATACATTATATGTTAATTTAAAAAAATAATAAGAAAATGGGGAGGGGAAAAAGCAATATTCATGCATTCGTGGCCTTTCTATACCACTTTTTTTTTCTTTTCCCACAGACTACACTTTGTTCCTAATAGCATAACACTCAAAATCAGTTAAAATGCTTAACTTATTATGGGAAAGGAAATGGGCAGTTATAGGATACGCAAAGCTGAGATCATGCAGAGTTATAATCATCGCTAAATCCAAAAGTCCTTCCAGCTGCTCACGCAGTCACTACCCTAGAATCAAACTGCTAGTTGCTAGGTCCCTAGAGAAAGATGCCTTTGCCTCTAATACAGTCTGGCTCCATTTCTGATGTTTGACTGCTAACAGCTTTCAAGCCCTAGCTCTCCCTGGTTCCCTTTCTGCCCCACATGTGGGCAAGCTGGTAAGAAAGCCCAGGGCCCCCTCCTTTGGCACAAGCAGGAATTTCAAAACACGCAAGCACGGACAGGCAGGCAAGGAAGACCTCAGCCAAGTTCATTTTCTCTGCAAAATTAAGCCACGCCAGTCTTTTCCCTGCCCTCTGACAACACTCTCCACCTACTTCAAAGCCTGCCTCATGTCCCAGACAAAGATTGATCATGTGAGTAGGAGCCTTTTCATACTCTCCTGGGGTGCGTGTGGCCTCATCTTTGACACATGAACCAAATTTGGGGTAGGGTCCATCCCACCTCTATAGAGT
This sequence comes from Mustela lutreola, assembly GCF_030435805.1. Classification (NCBI taxonomy): domain Eukaryota; kingdom Metazoa; phylum Chordata; class Mammalia; order Carnivora; family Mustelidae; genus Mustela; species Mustela lutreola. The sequence goes on along the minus strand of NC_081297.1, from coordinate 33,875,846 downwards.
GGCAACAGCATATTCCCTAGTAAATCACCCTGAATACTCCTGACTTCAAGTCTGCTCTAAGGTAGCCACTTAGCACACTGACTCTTTTAATGTCCTCTTGACTCTGGCCATGAGAAGCCTCTAATTAAAATAAGCAAGCATCCATTGGGAAGAGGGAGGCCTGAGGACTGGTGCCCATTCTGCAACTGACTAACCATATGCCTTTAGACTGACATTTATGAGTCTCATTTTCCACACCTATAAAACTCCCTGTCTAACTGGTAAGATCATGGTGAGGATCGAAAGGGACAGGATATAGGACATCACACTGACAATCATAACTCTTACACTTACCGTAGATCCCTGAGGTGGGAGCCTATCTCCCTCAAGACATCCTGCATTGCAGCTCCCCCTACAACATCCCACTTCCAGTCTCCTTCAAGTCCCCTTCTGTCTCTCCTCTAAAGGCTCTTTTTGGGAGCTACTAGTCCACTAAAACAAAAACAAAACAAAAAACCCTCCTAATAACTCTTCTTATGACACATACACCATACTTAGCATAAGAAGCAACCAGAGAGGACTCTAGGCAAGCCCTTCCAGGAAGTTAAGGTCCTAGGTTAGGACATGGATTAACACCAGGCAAAAATCTCTTCTCTAATGTAGTAAAACACTGAAGATCACATGTCTTATCACCCACACCAAGGCCAACATCTGAAGTCCCCTTCCAGCTCCTGAGCCCTTTGGAGGAAGACAGTTATTTTGGCACACCACAGAGAATCCACTCACAAAAGGAGGAAAGCAACTTCTCCCACTTAAAACAAGATCTGCAATAAGGAAAAACTCAAAAGCCAAGCAGATATCCATTTTGAAAAATCTAAATATGACAAGAGTCACCTCTCCAGGTTAGTTTTATCCAAATAGCAGAGTTGGGATAAAGTGGCAAAAAGCTCTTCCAGCTCTTTAAGGTAATTGCTTCAATACTCATGAACATTTTGTCACCAAATGAAACAAACAAAAAACACTATTTAAAGTGTTGAGAAGCCAGGTCTTAATATTAAAATGTCCCAGGTAAAACCTGTTCCCAGCTTTGGCACAAGTTGTTTGGGGCCAAAGTACTACTCAACTTCCTCATGTTCTAGCTGCCCCAGCTGTGACACGGTACAGAGCTCAGCCAGTACCTGCACTGCATTAGCATCTGCATTCTGTCTACTCATCCAAATGAACAAGGGCACCAACTCCTGGAAAGGACTGACTGTTGAAAAGTACACAATCACTCTGCCTGCCTCAGACATCTTCATGGGCTCAAACATTACTCACATAAACACCTGACAGGGGGCACTTGGCTGGCTCAGTCAGTTAAGTATCTTGACTCTTGATTTTGGCTCAGGTCACGATCTCACGGTCATAGGATCAAACCCTGTGTCAGGCTCTGCATTCAGCATACAGTCTGTTTGTCCCTCTCCCTCTGCTCCTCCTCCCCCCTCCCTTTCTCTCTCAAATAAATAAATAAAATCTTTGGGGGGGGGGGGGGAGAGAACATCTGACAGCTAGGAAAACTGCCAGAAGTCAAATATGCAAATTCTTCAGTTATCTGGCGTCCTTCAACATCAAAGTTATCAAGAAATCACCAAACGGGGGCGCCTGAGTGGCTCAGTTGGTTAAGCCACTGCCTTCGGCTCAGGTCATGATCTCAGAACCCCACTTTGGGCTCTCTGCTCAGCAGGGAGCCTGCTTCCTCCTCTCTCTCTGCCTGCCTCTCTGCCTGCTTGTGATCTCTCTCTCTGTCAAATAAATAAATAAATAATCTTTTTTAAAAAAAAAGAAAGAAAGAAAGAAATCACCAAATGGTGATCGCTACATCCAGTAAAGCAGTCTCTTCCACCTTAGCATCCAGCAAAACAAGTATTTATATTTAACATGCCCTCCTTCCAATCCTAACCCACAGGAGTTCATTCACTAATCTCACATTTATCAATGTCCTAATCCCTCTGGGATACTTTGTCCAGTACTTAGGATGAAAGATAAGAGCCTGGACCAAAGACAACAGACGTAAAATAATACAAGACAGTATCAGTTGGATATATATACTTAACATCTATTACATGCTAGTCCAGCAGTTCTCCTAATGTGGTTTCTGAATCCCCAGGGGTCCCCAAGAAACTTTCAGGGGTTCTGCAAGGTCAAAACTACTTGCATTGTAATACTAAGACTTCGTTTTGCCTTTTCACTGCAGTAATCATGCAAATGCGATGGGGAGCAAATCTGCTGGCACCTTTCACAGAGCCAGGTAGAGACACTACACTGTGCCACTATACTCTATTCTTCAAATCACCCACTCACAGAAGGGGGGGGGGGGGGCGGGGAACAAGCTGTTTCACTTAAGAATGCCCTTAAATGAAGCAGTAAAAATTATTAACTTTATTAAAGTTCTAGCCTTGAGTAAGTATCTTTTTAATATTCTATGTGATGAAATGGAAAGTATTTCAATGGTCATCTTGAGGAAAAGCACCTAAGTAACTGTTTGGGTTCTAAGCTAACCTAGTCACTTTTTTCATAGAATATCATTCTAACCTCAAAGAACAAATGATAAACTCTGGCTATTGAGGCTCGCATATCTGTTAATTTCTGAGAAAATATTTGATAAAGGAAGCCTTGAATTACTTCAAATTCTTAAGGCCAGTGATAAAATCTGTGCTTTCCCCCAAAGTCAGAACTCTGGAAAACTCCTACCATCACAAACAACCTTAAAATTTCCCAATAATTAAAACACTTTTCTGATTAGATCAGTGTTGAATCAAATGTAATTTTAAATAGACGAAATATGTCAACATTAGGAAGATCTACATAACTTAGTAAACCAGTATTTTCCAAATGATACAAGCATGGTGTTACAAAATCTTGCTTGGGTAAAACATCCACCTCAGGTACAAGCTTGATTAATAAATTTTAATTTAAGAGAACAAATGGTTTCAGATTCTGCACTACAACTAATCTTCAGTAAACTACCACCTGTCAAGTTTTGGTACAGTATCAAAGAATATACACATTATATAAAAAAGACTATAAGAAAAATGCTCCCAGGACTCCTGGGTGGCTCAGTGGGTTGAGCCTCTGCCTTCACTTGGGTCATGATCTCAGGGTCCTGAAATCAAGCCCCACAACGAGCTCTCTGCTCAGCAGAGAGCCTGCTTCCCACCCCCCCCCACTGCCTGCCTCTCTGCCTACTTGTGATCTCTGTCAAATAAACAAATAAAATCTTAAAAAAAAAAAAAAAAGAAAGAAAGAAAAGGAAGAAAGAAAAGAAAAATGCTCCAATCCCACAGCTAACATTATATTCAATGGTGAAAGGTTGAAAGGTTTTCCTCCAAGTTCAGAGAAAAGACAATGGTAAAGAAGTAAAAGATGTATACTCCAAAAACTACAAAACACTTATGAAAGAAATTAAAGAGGGCACAAAGAAATGGAAAAGCATTCCAGGCTCATGGATCAGAAGAACAAACATTGTTAAAATGTCTATACTACTGGGGCACCTGGGTTGGCTCAGTTTAAGTGTCTGGCTGTTCGTTTCTTCCCAGGTCATTATCTCATGGGTCATGGGACAGAGCCCCATGTCCGGCTCCACAATCAGCAAGGAGTCTGCTTGAGATTCTCTCCCGCTGCCCCTCCCCCCATGGGCACACACATGTACACCCGCTCGTTCCCTCTCTCAAATAAATTTTTTTTAAAATATCTATACTACCCAAAGCAATCTACACATTCAATGCAATCCCTATCAAAATAAAACCAGCATTTTTCACAGATCTACAACAAGCAAATCTAAAATTTATATAGAACCACAAAAGATACCAAATATCCAAAGCAATTCTGAGAAAGAAAAACAAAACTGGAGGCATCACAATTCCATATCTCAAGCTCTATTACAAAGCTGTGGTCATCAAGACAGTATGGTACTCACACAAAAACAGACACAGAGATCAATGGAACAGAACAGAGAGCCCAGAAATGGAACCACAACTCTATGGTCAACTAATCTTTGACAAAGTGGGAAAGAATGTTCAATGGAAAGAAGACAAGCTCTTCAACAAATGGTATTAGGAAATCTGGGCAGCAACATGCAGAAGAATGAAATTAGATCACATTCTTACACCACACACAAAAATAAATTCAAAATGGGTGGAAGACATTAATGTGAGATAGGAAACCATCAAAATCCTAAAAGAGAACACAGGTAGCAACCTCTTTGACCCCCACTGCAGCAACTTCCTGCTAGACACATCACCACAGGTAAGAAAAACAAACGCAAAAATAACTATTGGGAATTCATCAACATAAAAAGCTTCTCCACTGCAAAAGAAACAATTACCAAAACTAAAAGGCAGCCTACAGAATGGGAAAAGGTATTTGCAAATGACATATCCGATAAAGGGTTAATATTCAAAATCTACAACGAACTTACCAAACTCCCCACCCAAAAAAAAAATAAATAACCCAGTTAAGAAATGGGTAGAAGACATGAAAAGACATTTTTCCAAAGAAGACATCCAGATGGCTAATAGAAACATGATGAGTGAAACATCACTCATCTTCAGGGAAATACAAATCAAAACCATGATGAGATGCCACCTCACACCTCTCAGAATGGCTAAAATCAACAACAAACAACACAAGAAACAACAGGTCTTGGTGAGGATGTGGAGAGCCCAAATGTCCACTGACTGATGAATAGGTAAAGAAAATGTGATGTGTACATATATACACACACATACACACACACAACGGAATAGTATTCAACCATCAAAAAAATGAAAACATGCCTTCTTGCAATGATATGGATGGATCTAGAGGGTACTATGCTAAGTGAAATTAAGTCAGAGAAAGATAAATACCATATGAGCTCAGTCATACGTGGAATTTAAGAAAGAAAACAGATGGGGGGGGGGGGGGGGACAAGCCATAAGAGACTTTTAACAACAGAGAACAAACTGAGGGATGATGGAGGGATGTGTGGGGAAAGGGCTAGAGGGATGATGGGTATTAAGTAGCGTACTTGTTATGATGAACACTGGATACTATACATAAGTGATGAATCACCGAATTCTACTCCAGAAACCAATATTATACTCTATGTTAACTACCTAAAATTTATATTTTTAAAAAAAAAGGAACATGAAGGGAAAATTTTTAAAAAGAAAAAAAGAAAGAAAAATATTCCAATCCCATAGCTAACATTATATTCAATAATGAAAGGTTGAAAGAGTTTCCTCCAAGATCAGATAAAAGACAATGGTACCCATTCTCACCACTCCTATTCAACATAATACTGGAAGTCCTAGCCAGAGTAATTGGGAAAGAACAAGAAATAAAAAGCAGAAGAATTAGAAAGGGAAAAGTAAAACTGGTTCTATATGCCAATGACATGATTTTATATACAAGAAAATCCTGAAGACTCTACAAAAAAAAAAAAAAAAAAAAACATGCTAGATATAATCAATGAATTCAGTAAAGTTACAGGATAAAACTTAAACAAAAATCAGCAGTTTCTAAACACTAACAATAAATTATCTGAAAAAGAAATAAAGACAATCCCATCTAAATGTTATCAAAAACAAAATACTTAGGAATTAATTTAACCAAGGAGGTGAAAGATCTCTACACTGAAAATTACAAAACACTGATTAAATAAATCAAAGGAGGCACATATAATTGGAAAGATATCCCATGTTCATGAATTGGAAGAATTAATATTGTTGAAATATCTCTACTATTCAAAGCCATCTATAGATTCAGCACAATGCCTATCAAGAGTATAATGGCATTTCTTCCTGAAAGAACAATCCTAAAATTTGGAACCACAAAAGATCCCAAAAAGTCAAAGCAATTCTCAGAAAGAACAACAAAACAGGAGATACCACACATCCTGATTTCAAGCTGTATTCTAAAGCTATAAGCTGACAAAAACATACACAGGGCAGTGGAACAAAATCAAGAGCATGAAAATAAACCCATGTATACACGGTCAACAAATACCTGACAATGGAGTTTGGAATACTCAATGGAGAAAAGACAATCTCTTGTCTTTTGGGGGACCGAATAACTTGAAATTTACACATAAAAGAATAAAACCAGACCCCTAGCAAACACCACTCATGAAAATTAACTCTAAATGGATTAAAGACTTAATAAGACCTGAAACTATAAAACTCCTAGCAGAAAACACTGGAAAAATGCTCTTCAACATGTGCCTTGGCAATGATCTTTTTTATATATAATACTAAAAAGGACAAACAAAAATAAATAAATGGGACTATTTATTTTTAACTAAAAAGTTTCTGCACAGCAAAAACAAATAAAAAAAGATCAACAAAATGAAAAGTCAACCTACAGAATGGGATAAAATATTTGCATATCATATATCTGATAAAGGCCTAATATCCAAAATATATAAAGAACCCAAGAGCTAATAATAATAACAATCCAGGGTGCCTGGGTGGCTCAGTGGGTTAAGCCTCTGCCTTCAGCTCAGGTCATGATCCCAGGGTCCTGGGATGGAGCCCCACATCAGGATCTCTGCTCAGCAGGGAGATTGCTTCTCCCCGCCACTCCACCCCCCACCTGCCTCTCTGCCTACTTGCGATCTCTGTCAAATAAATAAAATCTTTTTTAAAATAATAATAATAATAACAATCCAACTGAAAAATGGGCAAAGGACATAAATAGACATTTTTCCAAAGAAGATATACAAACGGCCAGCACATGAAAATATGCTCAGCATCACTAATCACTGGAAAATGCAAGTCAAAACCACCATGAGATAACACCTCATGCCTGTCAGAATGGCCAGCATCAAAAAGACGAGAGATAACAAATGCAGGCAAGGATGTGGAAGAAAAGGAACCTCTGAGTACTGTTGGTGGGGCTGGAAACTGGCACCACCACAATGGAAAACTGTGTTTAACACATGTTTTCAGTTCTCTTCAGCATATACCTAGGAATTGAATGGCTGGGTCATTGGATAACTCTATGTTTAGCTTTTTGAGAAACCACCAAACTGTTTTCCATAGTGACTGTACCATTTTATATTTCTGCCACAACGTATGAGGATTTCAATAATTCTTAACACTGTAAATGGGGTCCTGAGACATAAATGTTTGAGGACTACTGGGCTGAGGGAATACTGAGATAACAGACATTCCTCAATAAGGCCATTATGTACCACAGCTCAGACTCAGAAAGACAGATCCAAAAATCACCTCTTTGAGCTTCTGAGATATAGTATAGGTAACAGTTTTTCTGCTGCTCAGCCGAAACCCAAAAATGGGGCAGTTCTCTGCTATTGTTGACTGTGGTGCTAACACCATTAATTGCCCCACCACTCAATTCTCTCTATTCTCTCCTATCTCTTTTACTTTGGTCTTTAGTGTTTCTTTTTCTCCTAGTGTTTCTGCTGTGCTCCTTAGCTTTCCATAAAAGACTCACTTCTATATAACAGCAGGCAAACAAGGCATTTAACTTTCTGCCCTTATTAAACTCTTCTCCATGCACTGTAACAGTCTGAGAACTTGTTTCTTCACCTACAAATACACTTTCTCTCAACTGCTTATAACTTTCAGTGGTACTCCAGAATTCCTAGGATATATTCTCCTTAACTGAAGTTCTACAGTATTTGTTACACTTGTGAAGCAGCAAAAACTAAGACCCCACCAAAATGTAAAGTAGTAGGTCTCGATATTTAGATTACTGAAAACTAGTGACCTTAGGAGCACAATCGCAGAATTATGAATGCACTTTACAGTAACACAAACTCAAAGCAAATTTTCCTTTTATAAATTTTAACTAGAAAAGAAGTACAAAACAAAATTGCATCGTAATGACCCCCAAAGATATCCATGTCCTAATTCCCAGAACTTAGGAATATATTACCTTTCATGGCAGTAGGGAATAAAGTCATTAATCAGCAAAATTTAAAATAGGGAGAGTATTCTACACATTACAGATGGGTCCAATGTAATGGCCATGATCCCTGGAAGAGAAAAGGGAAGCAGAAGGGGAAATCAGAGTGATGAGATGTGAGAAGGACTCAACCCACTGTGGCTGGATTTAGAGATGGGGAAAGGGGCATTACAGCCAATGAAAGTGAGCAACTTCCAGAAGGAGGAAAAGGCAAGGATACGGATTCTCCCCCCAGAGCTTCTAAAAAGAAACACAGCCCTCCTGCAGGATGACTTTTGCACCCTGAGGCCCAGAAGAACCTCCCAAGCTACAGCACTGTGAAGTAACAAATTTGTGTTGGTATAGGTCACTAAATTTGTGGTAATTTGTATGGCAGTAACAGAAAACTAATGCAGCTTAAATCCCTTTCCCACCCTCCCCAACTCCAATCCCCCACTCCCCACCCCATTCCATAAGAAGCACTCATCTGTCCACACCCTTCCCTTTGAGTTTTTCAACTTCCTTTCTTACAGTTTGAACGCTTATTCTTAAGCCCTTGTTTCGGTCAACTGACAAGCCTCAGAGTACCTACTTAGTACCACTTCCTAACAAGTGACATGTGCTTTTGTCTGTTTTGCATCCTGTTTTTAACAATCCAAATTTCTTCCAAAGAAACTGCAATGAAATTTCAAAGTGTTGGCAATGACCACTTTTCCCTCCTTTTTGTCAGCATTATCTTTGGCATTTTACCCATTTTCCAGACACATACATTAGGGCCTCTAAAATGACATGAATATAAATTGTGTCAGAATGCATATATGACAAACCACGGAACAGTTTGCCAAGATCAAAGCTGCATCACCAATCCACAGTATACTTTCAATCGGCTCAATAATGAAAGAGCACCTGTAACCACCATCTCTTGGTTTGAAAGCATCATTCATCACTGGGCTTTATGTCACAAGACATATTTATAGCACTAAGAATTAATGTGCACACACTTATCACAAAGAAAGATGACAGAGAAAACTCCCTGTGACTGGCTATGGAGATCAACAGAGTGAATGCTCTGTTAAAACGTTTATATTGCTGTGTCAAGCTCTCACAGAGCAAGCTTCTTTTCCTGTTTCTCTGTTAGGAGACATCTGTATTCCTACTGAGAAACTGAAGGATCAGCTATCCAGGAACAATGCCAAGTGCCTTAAAAATTAATAAGAAAAATTAACCCCATGGTAATATTCCATCTCTGGTTTCATAAGCTTTATAACATATACACTTCACACAGCTGCCCTACTAAAACCTCAAAGCCTCAGCATTTGCTCTGAAAAGGAAAGGGTCAAAAAATAAATCATTTGTTGAGTTCTGTAAGCAGAAGGACTGTAATTGGTAAACTTTAATTGTATAAGCTGTATACTGCTATGCTTGCTATAAATATTATGAACATCTAATCATATGCTATTCCAAACTATTGTCAATCAAAAAAGCTGTACAAAATGACACTATCAACCATACATGTACTAGTTTCTTAGAATAAATATTTCCTTCTACTCAGTCACCATGAAAAAAAATGAAACTGTCATTTGTGTGGGGCACTTCAGAAAGCAGATCAATATAGTCATAAAGAGGCATGCACTTCCTCTTTACTATACCCATTTCAGTAGACACATCAGCACTGGAGTAGAAGTACAAAGTAGAATACACCAGACTTTCACTTAACATAATGAGGGGAGGACACTAATTCACACGGCTCTACCCTTTATCATCTATCAGATAGTCAACCAAACAATGTTGTGAAGCAAGGAATCCATTATTAACAACTATAATGAGGTCTACTGAGCACTTATTACATACCAAGCCTAGGCTCCACCTCCCTAAAAAGTAGGTTTCGTTATCCTTACTTTGTAAATTCACAAAGTGATAGGATGTAACCACTCCAGACCATATCCTGTGAGAAACAGAGCCAGAATTCAAACTCAAGTTGGCCCAAATCAGGCATGTCCACTGACACTTATATTTTATTACATTTTAGTATATTTAAGATTACCCCTGGGTTTGAAAATCCTTCCAGTGTATAACCCAGCAAAAAAAATAAAAGCAAAAATAAAAACAACCTTAATTTTAAGCAGTGTGTTTCAATTCTCTATGAGCTGAGATACACAGATAATTAACTATAATGAAACACAAAGGAGGAAGGCAGAGCAGGAAAGAGCAATTCCTGGCAAAAGCAGGAACCAATGTGAGCAAAGGCACATTGGCAAACAAGCCAGGGACAGTTCAGGGAATGACAAATGGAATAGAGTCTGTGAAGGCACACAGGGAGAGAAATGGCCTAAGAGATGGATTGGAGACACACTTCAAGGTTCTCACATGCCCTGGAAGGCACTGGAGCTTATCCCAGAGACTCACGGTGAGTTGTCTAAGGCTTGTGAAGAGAAGATACACGAGACAGACTTTTGCAAAAATTCACCTTCATAGAATCAATTCAAACTACCCCATGCACACTGTTAACATGTGAAATTCCTCTTCTACATGACAGATAAAAATGAAGCAATCTGAACGCAGTGCTCCCTTCTGCCTCCCATCCTCTCCTCCTTCCCCACTGTCGGAGTTAAGGGACTCCTTAACTCGGGGAGGATCCCATCCCTTGCCTCCTCTTCTGGCTTGGCTCTTGAAATTACTCTGAATCTTTTCTTCTATGCTGGCTCCTTCCTCTGGGCCTTCAAAAAAAATAAGCATCTGCCATTTGGGGAAAAAAAAATAACAACACCTACCTTTTCACTTTCAAATCACACCAATCTGTCCTCATTGCTGCATCCTTTGTTGCCTTTAATGCAGAAGCTTCTGCTCCCACTTAAATCTTTAAGAAACACACCACAGTACCATTAATAGCCCACTGAATGCAATGGAATTTACTCAGCCTTCACCAACTTGCCTGAACATTCAATTCTGTTTATCACCCTCTTCATCTTGAAGTTTTCCTCCTTTGACTTTTGTGGCTGCCTCTCATGGTTCCTGTCCTAACTGGTCATCCTTTCCTGTTTCTCCTTCTTCCACCTGCCTTCCAAACATGGGTATTGAATTCCCAAGGCCTATGGCCAGTGCCATAGGAATAATACATATCTGCCCTATCTTGATCCTCCTAAGCTCAAGTCCCAAACTTCAAACTGTGAGGAGGATGAAAACACCTGTCAAGTCTGGTACAGACTTAGTTTGAGTAGGGCAGGAAAAGACTTTAGAAAGGCAGACTGCAGAGGGCATCACGTGCCAGTAAGGGTCAGTGAAGGCTGCTGAGGAGGGAAGTGACTTGCTCAAAGAAATGTCTGCAGAAAATTAGCCTGGCAAGATTGTGAAGGATAGATTTAGAAGCAAAAAAAAAAAAAAAAAAGGCAAGGATAACCACCCAGTTAAGCCTTGAGAAATAAAAATAGGAACAAGTGCGACAATAGTGGAAATAGGAAGGGGAGGCCTGTGAGAGTCTGAGCTGAATGAACAAAGAGTTATCAGCTGTCCAGGTCCCCCCTCATCAATCAGCCAGTCCCTAACAGGTATCACCTTCCTCCCGTGTCCTTGCACAGGGCTGTGCAATGGGACTACCGCCACCACCCACATTCAGCCCCTGTTTTGAAGGAACACACAGGCCAAGCAGGCAAGGTAAGAAAAGAAATCCAGCCTCTTTTTTTAAACCACATAAAACAGTAAGTGAAATAAGCTATGAAGAGACAATCAACAATGAACAGGCTTCTATCCAAGATTAGATAGGAAAGTAGTAATGGGGAAAGTATGAAGTAAGTACTTCCCATTACCCCATCAAGTCTCTGGAATAACTGCACAGCAATAACAACAGAGCAGAAGACTCTGAATCATTATCATCCAAGGTCTATAATTAGCTAAGTTTATAATTACAGTGTTCGATTTAGTCTTCATACCTAGCCCACTGCCAGGTACACAGCAAATATAAATCTCGAAAGAATATATGGGGCAACAAAGCTCACTTCCCCTCTAATACCCTCACCTGTGAAATCCTGGGATTGATTTGTGAGGCCTGAATGAGTATAAGGTAAAGGGCAAATCATCTGGGCAATTTACTGAAAACATATTCACCAGTCCCATGCCTATAAATTCTGATTTAGAAATCTGTATTTTTAGGTAAGTCTAATGTATATAAGTGTATAGGTCACATTTAAAAACATTCTTAAAGGTGGTCTGCAAAATTTGAAGTTACACAAGTCTGAATTCAAATGCAGTCTCTATGGTATTTGGTCACCTCTAACCTAACAAAAATATTTATTTTGGGAGCCTCTGGGTGGCTCAGTCGGTTAAGCATCTGTCTTTAGCTGAGGTCATGATACCGGAGTCCCAGGATCTAGCCCCACATCCGGCTCCTTGTTCGGTGAGGAGTCTGCTTCTCCATCTCCCTCTGTTCCTCCCCCCACTCATGCTCTCTCTCTCTCACTCACTCTCTCAAATAAATAAATAAAATCTTTCCCAAAAAATACTGATTTCTCTGAGGTCCAATTTATGAAATACTCACACATGTGATTGTACATTAATAGACTTAATCTCAGAAACACATTTCAGTTGCAAATGTTTATATACCTTCTGCTTACCTAAGTGTTAGTTCAGCACAATAATAAAAATCCTATGAAAATCTCAGGCAAAATGAACTCAACAGGGGAAAACCCAATGGAACAGTTTTCTCAAAAGCATACGTTAAGCCAAGAAATTATTCTCTTAATATATATTTTCATAATTCTTTCCCATAAACAATTGATCTCCTTTGTGTTTTCTGAAAGCAAGAATTCCAAGTTTCCAGTGACTACTAATACAGTCTGTTTAAGTCTTGCCAGAGACCACAGCTTTCCTAAACTCTGTTGAGCCTTTTACCCTTGGCTTTGCAAATACGATTAACAACAAACCTACCCCTGACACCAAACAATGTTCATGCACTTAATAATTTGGCCAGTGCTTCTAGAGAGATGAAATTCAGAGCTGATGAGCCCAAGGTCACAGGAAGGTTCTCTGTCAAGGCTCATTTGTCCTGCTTTGTCCCTCTATCCCACTGATACCCACATGGAAGTCATCAACACAGCACCAGTACCTAAAACACTCTTTACTAATCTTGTCCATAATACACTGCAAGGCCATTCCTGCCTGATAATTTATTAGTCCAGATTGCTTTTTATAAGTTTAGCACTGGACAACTTCCACAAGGCAAACTGGACAGATTTCCATGATGTCAGATCAGCAGGAAATTCCTCAAGATAACAGTCAAGCTACCACCATTCCGTCCTGTATACTCAAAAAGTAGAACACTGAATGATTTCTGAATACAGTGATAAGATCTCGGAATTCAGTAATGGAAAGCACACCAGCTTGCAGTCCAGAGATCTGCTCATTGAGGCCAGCCTTATGACCTCAGATAACTCTGAGCCTTGATTAAGGAGAGTCCAGTAAGATGATCTCTGAGGTCCCTCAGAAAATCTAAAATCTATCATCTTATGACTCTCCATCAAAAATCTTCTTTAATGCCAACCAAGAAGAGCACTCCCAGTGCCTGCAGCAAGCCTGCACCCACCCACAGGGCCAGTCTGTGCAGCAGTCAGTGCTCGGAGGAATCACTGAGCTCCACCTCTGGGAAGCACTCTGAAAACACCGTAAAATGATGATATATCCTGAGACAGTTCTACCACAAACCTGGGAATGGCAGAACTATGACAGCTGAACAGAGTATAAAATGATGACCCTAATCTACCACATCCATGAAAATAATAAGTACATATAGATGAACACCTAGTAGAGATGGAGGGAAGCAAGAAAAAAAAAAAAACCTCCGGAAAATTTTATATAAAACTCAGAATAATAGCATAGCCATTCAATTTTAAAAGCTCTTTTCTGGGGCACCTGGGTGGCTCAGTGGGTTAAGCCGCTGCCTTCAGCTCAGGTCATGATCTCAGGGTCCTGGGATCGAGTCCCGCATCGGGCTCTCTGCTCAGCAGGGACCCTGTTTCCTTCTCTCTCTCTCTGCCTGCCTCTCAGTGTACTTATAATTTCTCTTTGTCAAATAAATAAATAAAATCTTAAAAAAAAAAAAAAAGCTCTTTTCTGTAAATAGGAAAAGACTATGATTATCCCACTTTTGCAGCAGAGTAGTTTCTACAAATCAGGGCTAGAGATGAGGATGAAAGCTTGAACCCCAGAACACTGACAAGACTCACCCAAGGTCATGCATCTAAAGACTGAATGAATACTGTACCAGGTCTCCTGGTTTCTGGTTAGGTATTTTTCCACTACAGAGGTGCCTTCCCAAATGAGCAGCACGCATATTTGTCATAATGACCTCTAGCAAAAGGACTCATTCAGCAGCCTCATCTGTGTTCAATTCCAGGTTCTATCCATTTGTACTTTCCTCTAGCATGAGTTCCTTTAGCATGTTCACCTAAATCACTCTTCGAATGATTTTACCCATTTCCTCATATTGATACAAAAATAAGTAACTAATGCCCTTCTATCTGAGTATTAACCAAGCATTTTAAACCAGCATCTATACTGCCAGGTTTTAAAAAGGGTATTGTGAAATGGTGCTGGAAAAATTGGACAGCTATGTATAGAAGAATGAAACTCGGCCATTCTCTCACACCACACTCGAAATGGATAAAAGACCTCAACATGAGGCAGCAATCTATCAAAATCCTAAAGGAGAACATAGGCAGCATCCTCTTCAACATCGGCCACAGCAACTTCTTTCAAGACACGTCTCCAGAAGCAAAGGAAATAAAAGTAAAAATGAACTTTTGGGACTTCATCATGATAAAAAGCTTCAGCACAGCAAAGGAAACAGTCAACAAAACAAAGAGGCAACCCACAGAATGGGAGAAGATATTCGCAAACAACACTACAGACAAAGGGCTGATATCCAAGATCTATAAAGAACTCCTCAAACTCAACACCCCAAAAAAAAAACAGATAACCATGTCCAAAAATGGGCAGAAGACATGAACAGACACTTCTCAAAAGAAGACATACAAATGGCTAACAGACACATGAAAAGGTGTTCATCATCATTAGTCATCAAGGAAATTCAAATCAAAACCACATTGAGATACCACCTTACACCAGGTAGAATGGCCAAAATTAACAAGACGGGAAACATCAGGTGTCGGAGAGGATGTGGAGAAAGGGGAACCCTCTTACACGGTTGGTGGGAATGCAAGTTGGTGCAGCCACTTTTGAAAACAGTGTGGAGATTCCTCAAAAAATTAAAAATAGAGGCACCTGGGTAGTTCAGTGGGTTAAGCCTCTGCCTTCAGCACAGGTCATGATCTCAGGGTCCTGGGATCCAGCCTCACATTGTGCTCTCTGCTCAGCAGTGAGCCTGCTTCTCCCTCTCTCTCGGCCTGCCTCTCTGCCTACTTGTGATCTCTCTTTGTCAAATAAATAAATAAAATCTTTAAAAAAAATTAAAAATAGAGCTACCTATTACCCTGCAATGGCACTACTGGGTATTTACCCCAAAGACAGATGTAGTGAAAAGAAGGACCATCTGTACCCCAATGTACATAGCAGCAATAGCCACAATTGCCAAACTGTGGGAAAGAGCCAAGATGCTCTTCAATGGACGAATGGATAAAGAAGATATGGTCCGTATATACAATGGAGTATTATGTCTCCATCAGAAAGGATGAATACCCAACTTTTGTATCAACATGGATGGGACTGAAAGAGATTATGCTGAGTGAAATAAGTCAAGCAGAGAGTCAATTATCACATGGTTTCACTTACTTGTGGAGTATAAGGAATAACATGGAGGACATTAGAGAAGGAAAGGAAAAGTGAATTGGGGGAAATAAAGCATGAGATAAAGCATGAGAGACTGCAGACTCTGAGAAACAAACTGGGGATTTTTGGGTGGGGGGGGGGGGTCAGGGGACGAATGAGCCTGGTGGTGGGTACTAAGGAGGGCACATATTACATGGAACACTGGGTGTGGTGCATAAACAATCTTAGAACACTGAAAAAATAAAATAAAATAAAGATGTTAAAAGGGGGGCTATTGTGGGGGGAGGGAGCGGTATATGAGGATAGACAAAATTAGAAGTCCCCTGAGAGTAGGTTTTGGTCAATGAAATTTTTAACTTCTGGTAATTGAGACATGCCTTTTTCTGGTTTAGGAAAATGATGTTTAAATTGCAGAGCTGTAAAAATGTCCAGGGAAAAGATACATTTATACAGGTATGTCCTAACAACTCTGCCCACCTCATACTGCTCATGAGGGAAGACGCACTCTGACAAACAGCATGTGATGTCTCTAGGAGAGGCCACCTCTGTGAAGCCAGTCTCTTTCAGGACTGCATTCCAGAGATGTCTAAACTGTCCCACGTTTTAAGGTATTTGTTTTACTCTGTAAAATCCATAAAATTTTAAATTTTAAAATTTAAGCCCATATCTCATAAGAAATGATCTTTACCTAGCAATATCACTAATAACTGGTATCTATTGTTTCCTTTGTACCAAGTACTTTACCTTTTCTTTCATTTTATCTCTAAAACAATTCTATGATATAAATATTCTTATTATCCCCATTTTACAGAAAAAGAAGTTGAGGCTGAAGGAAGTTAAGTAACAGGCCCAGGTTCTCACAGATAGCCAACCTTAAGCCCAACTGAAGAGACCCAGCTCCTGACCCTTGGGTCTTCCTGCCTTTCAATAATTTTAAAGGTAATGACACTGAGAAATATCCCTGTCTCCAGACAGGAATTCTGATTTCCCTCTTTATTTAATTCCCCCTCCAACATAACCTACTCACTGATATCCAATGAACCCCTAAAAACTCAATCATCCCATCATTCCCCTGCTAAGAAAAAACACTCTTTACTACCAAAGAATAAAGCTGAAATTCCCTTGCCTTCCATAAGGCCTCAGACAACCTCTCCAGTCTTCTCTCTTAACTCCTGTATGAACCTTTTACGGTGCCAGAATTGCTCTCTGAAACGCTCACTGCAAATCCACTTTATTTGAAAAAGAATTACCGGGCATCTACCACCTATCACTTAGTCCATTACTTTCTGCTGAGCATCTCCTAGTGCCAGCACTGTGCTGGATTCTGGGGTACAGTGGTGAACAGGAGGGGCGTGGGCTCTGCCCTCACAGAACTGAGAGGCAAGCCTTCTACATACCACCCTCCATGCCTCAGAAACCTCATTCTCTCCCTTTCATCAAAATTCCACTTAGTAAAAAAAAAAGAAAAAAAATTCCACTTAGTGCTCCAAGGTCCCATCTGAGCCCGCCTCCTCCTCCTGACTGTACCCATGGTAGTCCTCCCCCAATGTGGATCATGCGGCCTGCAACACTCACACAACAGTTCCTGTCAGTACCCCCGACTTTCCTCTATGGCTATATCAAACTCAGTAATGAGTATGAAGCACAGCACAGTGCCAGGCACTCAACAGGTTCTCAATAAACATTAATCTATTCATCTCTTCCACCGTTTCATAAAAATAATGATTTCTTATTTTGTAACTGTAAATCTTATTTCCCACATAAACTTTCTATTCCTTAATGAGCAAGTACTGTTACTCCCATCTATATACAGCCCATTACATTTTCATATGTTCAGTACTTATTAAAAGAAAAGATCTTTCATCATGAATTCTAAAGTATGAGGATTTCATCTCCCTGCTAGTAACCATGCACTGTCCCAGGCTGTTTCAGTATAGGTCCATTTCCACCACAACTCCAAAATTATTATTTAAAATAATTCAAGTAAATAAGCATATGAAAAGATGTTCCACACCATACGTCATCAGGGAAATGCAAATTAAATCGAGATACCACCACACACTACCACTACCCAATAAAATGGCCAAAATACAAAAAGTAGCAATACCAAATGCTGGCCAGGATGTGGAACAATAGGAACTCTCACTATTAACAGAATAGTGGGAGTGCAAACTGGTACTTTGGAAGACAATTAGGTGTTTTCTTACAAAGCTGAAGATATTCTTACCATAATCCAGCAATCACATTCCTTGTATTTACTCTAAGGAGCTGAAAACTTATGTCCACACAAAAACTTGCTTGCAGATGTTTACAGCACTTTCTATTCATAAATGCCAAAACCTGGAAGTAACCGCGAAGTCCCTCAGTAGGTGAATGGATAAATAGTGATACATTCAGAAGATGGACTATTATTCAGCCCTCAAAAGAAATGAGCCATCAGCCATGGAAAGCTATGGAGGAAAGCTGAATGCTTTTTTTGAATGCTTCAAAATGTGCCACTCTGGCACACTGATTATTCTGAATAAAAAGGACTAAAGAGACCTCCTACCTAAGAATGATATTCAGACACTCCTCCATCGCCCTAAAAGCAAGAACTAAATCTTCCAAGGAAAAGCTATCCTCAAGGCACCTGGATGGCTCAGTCAGTTAAGCATTTGCCCTCAGCCCAAGTCACGATCCCAGGGTCCTGGGATCAAGCCCCACATCAAACCCCACACTCAGCTCCACATCAAGCCCCCCATCAAGTCCCACATTGGGCTCCCCACTCAGCAGGGAGTCTGCTTCTCCCTGTTCCTTAGCCCCTCCCCCTTCACTTGTGCTCGGTCTCCCTCTCTCTCAAATAAATAAATAAAATCCTAAAAAAGAAGAAGAAAAAAAGCTACCCCCCCATACCAGGAGCTAAAGAGACATCCTTATCACCAGAGATGGGAAATTTAGAGTCCAGAATGCTATATAAACAACACTTGTTACTTTTTACAAATTTAGTACCCCAGCCCAAATTCTGTTTAGAATTCCTTACTAACAGACACTCCTAAAGTCAAGCTTTCTTTGTCCTGTCAATTCCTTGCAGATTTATTGTCCCTTTGTCTGAAAGTATAAAAATTGCCTACCTCGGTCATTTCTTTCTCAAGTTCCTTACTGTGCCTCTGTGCACATGTAATAAAACTTTGCTTATTTCTCCTATTAATCTGTCTCATGTAAATTTAATTCTCAGTCCAGCTGGAAGAACTTAATGGATAGAAAATAATTTTTCCCTCCCTTCAAACCAATCTGAAAAGGTTGTGATTCCAACCATATGATACTCTGGAAAAGGCCAAATTATGGAAACAGTAACAAGATGAGTGGCTGCCAGGAGTTGGGATGGAAGGGAGGAACAAATAGAAGGCACACAGAGGATTTTAGGACAGTGAAAATATTCTGTATACTGATGGATACATGCCATCATTGTACATGTGTCCAAACCCACAGAATATAGAACACCAAGAGCGGACTCTGAGGTAAACAATGGTCTCTGGTGATTATGCTGCATCACCACAGGCTCACCAACTGTAACAAACGTACCACACTGGTGGGGGATTCTGATAATGGGGGAGGCTATGCTTGGGGGGCTGGGGGGGCCCATGGGCTATAGGAGAAATCCCTGTACTTTCTCCTCATTTTTGCTGTAAACTGAAACTGCTCCAAAAAAACTGTTTTTAAAAATAAAGATTAAAAAAATAACACAGACCACTTTCTTTCAAGAAGCTCTGAACTTGAGACCTTTCTCAAAACAAAGATAAGAGCACATCCTAACCAAAAGTGTGAAAGAAAAAAAGGTCCCCTTTTGTCCCAAATGTAAAATAAGCATCTGTTTTTCAAAGCCAGACTGGAAGCAATGACCAGCCATTTGGCTAACTCCAGCAGAAGATGTGCCAGCCTCACAAACACCACACCATCGTGCTGAGGTGGGCCTCTGGTATGGGAGAAGGCAGCAGCACTGGCGCCCAGGGCAACAACACTGAGCCATGTACCTCAGCCCATGAAGAGAGGGCTGCAGGGCTCCAGACTTGCTGTCCCAGGAACCAGGTTTCTCTATTAAGTGATGCAACAGACAGCATGTACAGAGCCCCAGGCAGAGAGAATGTTGGCAATGGCTCGCAACAGACCAGCCAAATGAACTTCAGCCTCACTCCACGGAGGCCCCTTTAAAGATATC
This sequence comes from Mustela lutreola, assembly GCF_030435805.1. Taxonomy (NCBI): domain Eukaryota; kingdom Metazoa; phylum Chordata; class Mammalia; order Carnivora; family Mustelidae; genus Mustela; species Mustela lutreola. Next base: position 33,855,967 of record NC_081297.1, on the reverse strand, counting down.
ACCCCAACATCAACCCAAGAATTCAGGGTCACTTTATTATTGCCCTGAATGAAGCAGAAAAAATAGACAAAAGATTTATGAATATGTGGATGCTACCTTAAAGGTACCTTTGTGTAAACATAAAATCCCTAAAATGTTTCTCATCCAGATGAACCACCTTTCACAAATGCCAGTTTAGAGGGCAAACTGCACAACTTGTGGGGAAGGTGAGAGCAGGTGGCAACAGACAGCACTTTAGCAATGTACATTAAACAAAACAAAAATCTAAATATATACCTACTACCCTCTGACTTAGAAATGCTAATCCTAAGAATTTCCTAAGGAACAAAGATGTAAACCCAAAACATTAAGTCTTCTAATGTCTTCTAAGAATTTTATGAAAAATAAAAATTGTCCACAATATAAAAGATGATTAGATAAATAAATGATGGCAGAATCATAAAACAGAATACTATACACTGACTGAAAATGATGAGACAGAAGTATGTTTATTTACATGGAAAAGTTAAACGGAAAAAACTTAAGTTTTATAATGGTCCCCAAAAGGTACCTCTCAGGCAAGGTAAGGAAACAAGGGCAAGGAAACAAGTAACACTGTTTCCATAGCAAGTCAGCTGAAACCCTTTTAGTGGAGATTTTGTATTGAGCAATGGACAATTCAGTTACCCTCTGAATGTCTCTGTCCATTCCCTTCCATCACACTTACACTGGCATTCAAAGCACATCTCTCAAGGAACTAGCAACGACAGCCCGAGACCTGTGCTATCCAACAACAGGCATGAACCATGTATGGCTATCTACATTTAGATTCTTTAAAATTTAAAAAAAAAAAAAAAAAAAACCTAAAATTCAATTCCTCGGTTACACTACCCACATTTCAAGTACTCAATAGCCACATGTGGCCAGTGGCTACCATATTAGACAGTGCAGATATGGAACACTTCCACCATCAGAAACTCTCCTGGAGGGCACTGCCCTAGAACGGAAGGAAAGGGTAGGCTCAAAGAAGATAAAACAGGACTTAACTAATAAAGAATGGAAATGCATGCAGCCTAATCTTCAAGGCTGGTGTCCACACGAAGCTGTCACTCGGCCTCTAGAGCAACTGCTGGAAAACCACAAACACTCATCTGTTAACAGAGATGTCAGCAATAACTTAAACATAAACTAATAACATAAAGTATGCATCTGACTGAAATCCTCTGACGCTGAAACCTACAAATGTTAACCTTAGTCCAATGGTATATCCACTGCACAAAAGACTTCCTCACTGTTCTTGGGAATGAATTCCGCTCATTTCAAAAACAAACAAACAAAAACCCCTCATTTCTTCACTCAACTTGTATATGAATCACATCCTGCTTTTTGCAAAATAAAAGAATCTAATTTATTTTCAAAAAGCATATCATCAAGAAAACATATGTGTAACAAGCTAAAAGGAAGTTATTATTTTTAGAAAGCCAGTGAGCTCACTGAGATGCACTTTGTGCACATATGTACACAAATTAGTATCTTTGCATGTATCTGCACATACAGACACAGAAAATGAGAAAGAATAAGGAATGCATTTACTAACCACTCTAACACAGCATCTTCATCCTCCTGAGATACATCAACTCTTAAATTTTTCAGGTCAATGAACATGAACAAGGATCTCAATCTCTTCCCATTCCCTACAACAGACAAACAAATGTCTTCTATCCAGTTTTGTGATACACTAATAATTCTGTAGCTGATAAATCAATCTAATCATTTTTAACTTATTATTTAATATGTTTATTATATAAACTTATATAACTATATCACTTTTAACTTATTTTGAGAGAATTTTCAGATTACAGAAGAACTATAAAATTTCAGAGTTCCCATATTATACTTTTCACTCAGCCTCTCCAAAGGTTAATACCTCATACAGGCAGAATACAATTTTCTAACTAATATTAATACTACTAAATATTTTATTTAGATTAATAATTATTTTTTATCTAATATTATACTTAACGGGAAATTTCTTTTCTTTTTAAGATTTTATTTATTGGGGCACCTGGGTGGCTCAGTCGGTTAAGCATCTGCCTTCAGCTCAGGTCATGATCCCAGGGTCCTGGGTTCAAGCCCTGCATCAGGCTCTCTGCTCAGCGGGGAGCCTGCTTCTCCCTCTCCCTCTGCCTGCCACTCTGCCTACCTGTACTCTCTCTCTCTCTGTGTCAAACAAATAAGATCTTTAAAAAAAAAAAAAAAAAAGATTTTATTTACTTATTTAACACAGAGAGAGAGAGACAGAGACAAGAGATAGCAAGAGAGGGAATACAAGCAGGAGAAATGGGAGAGGTCCACTGAGCCAGGAGCCTGATGTGGGACTCGATTCTGAAACCCTGGGATTGTGACCTGAGCCAAAGGCAGACGCTTGATGACTGAGCCACCGAGGTGCCCCTGGAAATCTCTAACATACAAAAATTAATGGGGGCAAAAGAGAACTGACAACTCAGAAGCCAAGGAAGTTGAAAAAGATCTCAATTTACAACAGGTAACCCTATGGCAGGTAATCCTGACAGTAACCACATACAAATCAGAAACCATTTTAGCTCTGGTTATTTATTCTTCTGTGGCTTTTACTCTGTGGAGTTTATAATTTATTCAATTGGTAGTAGGAAGCACAAAAATGTCTCATCTGTTAAGCACAGAAGAAATTAACCTAGGGTTTCTTTTGACCTTAAGATACTAACACTGCAGTAGAAGAGTCAACCATTGATACTACCCAAGGCTTTACATCATGAAGACAGTTAAACATATACGTGTAAATATATATTTTTTCTTTTCTAGTTGAGTATCAAATTTATGTTACTTTTGCTTTCAATTTCAAATGCCCTCCAGAAAAATAATCCATGTCCTCCAGGAAAGATAACATATCTTATTTATACTCCATAAACCTCACCAGCTCAATAAACATTACCAGTTAAGTTTGAGACAGAACTGACTCTCAAGTATGAAGCCCAGTGATAAAAAATCTTTCACCTATATTTGGAATTTTCCACCTTCCAAAGCATTAATGCCTGAATTTCAACATGATGCAAAATACATTTAAGGTGACTATTAAACATGTCCTAACTGGCTAGTCTCACAAGCATATACATTGTGTACTTGGAATTTATACCAGCACTAGGAGAACTCACAAAAAATTTCCACACGTTGGAATTCCTGGGTGGCTCAGCCAGTTAAGCATTTGGATTTCAGCTCAGATTATGATCTCAGGGTCATGAGACTGAACTCTGTGTAGGGCTCCACACTAGACATGGAGCCTGCTTGAGATTCTCTCTCTCTCCCTCTTCCCCTCACAGTCCCTGTGTACACGCTCTTTCTCTCTCTAAAATTAAAAAAAAAAAAAAAAAAAAAAAAAAAAATCCACATTTCAACAAGTGCTCAACTGTCTCTTGGAACCATTCCCCAGATTAATGCAGCCTTTGCTTTGGTAAAGACCTCAATTTGTAAAAGAAGATTTTTTTGGTAATTTTTTTAAGGTTTTATTTATTTGAGAGAGAAAGCGCGCACACACAGAAGCAGAGAGAGAGAGAGAGAGAAGCAGACTCCCTGCTGAACAGGGAACCAGACATGGGGCTCCATCCCAGGATCCCTGAGCTGAAGGCAGAGGCTTAACCAATTGGGCCACCCTGGTGCCCCAAAGAAGTTTTTTTAAACGGTAATAATTATAAGACAGTAGGCTAATGTATATAGAACCCATATTTTTGGAAAAACACAAAACCAGTAGCTAGAAAAAATGAAGTACAAAGTCAAAATTCACAGAGGTGAATTGCCTAATAAACATACTAATGAAGGTAATGTTCATACTAAAGCTGACTTTCACATAAGAATTCAAAACTTTTAAGAAATGTATTCTTTAATGTGTTACAAATAGGGTGTAAAAGTTAGTCAACTTTCTGTTATTGGTGTTGATGTAGAACAACACTAGGCTGAATAACCTAAAAAGAAGAATAAAAAAAAATTCTATTAAATCTGAATACTTCAATTTCACCCCTGCATGTCCATTCTCTTGTTCCAAAGGATAAGAATTATGGGTGAAAGGATTAAAAGACCAGATATCATATGAGATATGAGATATCAAGGGATTCCAAACCACCAAGAGTGCTGTAACACACATCTGTCATCAAGTAAACTTCCATCATTTCCTTGACACCAATCTGGGGATGGGAACATTCAGATCTTTCCACATTACTTGCATTTGAAAATTATATTCTTTTTTTTTTTTTTTTTTAAAGATTTTATTTATTTATTTTACAGAGAGAAATCACAAGTAGATGGAGAGGCAGGCAGAGAGAGAGAGAGAGGGAAGCAGGCTCCCTGCTGAGCAGAGAGCCCGATGCGGGGCTCGATCCCAGGACCCTGAGATCATGACTCGAGCCGAAGGCAGCGGCTTAACCCACTGAGCCACCCAGGCGTCCCGAAAATTATATTCTTAACAGGAATCTACAAAATGAATTTTGGAAAAACTATCACCTACAATTGAAAAAGAGTATATAAATCTCCCTAAACTCAAAAATTTTACCCTCTCCCTTCTCAAAGCCAAGTCTTCCTTACTTCTCCACCTCCCTTCACTAACATAGCACTCATCCAATCGCCAAAGATTCAGAGTCAACTCTGAATCCTCCCTCTCTCTTACACCTTTAGGCACAAAATTATATTGCTGCCTCTGTCATTTCTTTCAACAATGATTGCATAACTACTCAGTGGCAGGTGGGTGGGGAATACAAAGACTTTTGTAAAAGCCTTTGCTCTGACTCTCAGCACATTTGCAGCGTCAGAGTTGGGGGGAGGGAAGTACAGCAGCAGCAAGAGAGCTTCTCTGTCTAACTTCTTTTCATTCCAACTATCCCACAATCAGATTTTCTCAGTGAACCAGCGCAACCAATCTCACTGGTTCTGATCTTTTCTCATGCCCGTCAAGTTCTCGTATCTCCAACATATTAATCTTCCTAGGGCTACTTTGAGCAAGTGAGCCTACTATCCAAAAAAACATGATACTCCTTAACACGGCATTCAGGGCCCTACATCACATGAACTCATCAGGCTACAACAGACCAAGACTTGTCCAGACTATTCTACCCTTCTTCTGAGAATAAACTGACTCTACTTGCCATGACCCAAATAAATCCTATAGATTCCCACCTCTAGGCCTTTCCTATTGTCATTCCCCTTCTACATGAAATGTCTTATGTTCTTCTATTCACCAGAACCACCCACCCAAAAGACCCAGTCCAATCCATTATTCCATGAAGCCATCTCAAATTACTGGAGGTAAAAGTTCTCTCTTCCACCTTTGACATCTTACAGCATATTGTTTTTTCATCTGATTTTAGCATCTACTTTTGTAACAACTAATGTGGTACTAATGACACAGTGCCTTAAATGATAATGTATATACTTCTCATCTTTCACTATTAGAATTCCATGACCTATATTCAAATTTAGTAACCTAGAAATCAGAGGTCATGCCTTGTGTATCTTTATAATACTTTCATACTTAATACTGTGTTCCTCAGCAGATGTTCAATATTATTTTTTAATGAATTAATGAAGATTTCAGTGAGCAAACTGACAATTCTCAAAACGATAATACAAATTACCAACATATGCCTGAAAAATATCATGTAGTTTTTTTAATTCCTGCCTACTATGTGTCAAGTTTTGTTCCTTCGCCTCAAAAAGGCAAAGGATGGGACGCCTGGGTGGCTTAGTCAGTTAATTATCTGCCTTCGGCTCGAGTCATGATACCAGAGTCCTGGGATGAAGTCCCGAACATCAGGCTCTTTGCTGAGCAAAGAGCCTGCTTCTCCTTCTCCCTCTACTGCTCCCTCTACTGCTCCCTCTACCACTCCCCCTACTTTGTGCTCTCTCACTCTTGCTCTCTTCTCAAATAAATTTATTAATTAAATCTTTTTTTAAAAGAGGCAAAGAACTTTCAGAAATGTCTAAGGAAATGCCTCCAAAGACATTAGAATAAAATATATTATTATTTATGACAGTTTTTAAAAAGAAAGAAAAACCTAAAGGACAAAATCTAAATCTAAGAATTCAATGCTACCATAATTAGTACTGTCATGATTAAATACAGAATTGATACACCTGGGGTACCTGGGTGGCTCAGTCAGTTAAGTGTCAGCCTTCAGCTCAGGGTCCTGCGATCCAGACCCGTGTGGGGCTCCCTGTTCAACAGGGAGTCAGTCTGCTTCTCCCTCTTCTCTGCCCTTCCCCTGCTCATACTCTCTCTCCCTCCTTTTCCCTCTCTCTCAAATAAATAAATAAAATCTTTAAAAAAAAAAAATAAAAGTACAACCTACAGTAATATCATGTTAGAAGATTACTTACAAGTATTAGAATTATTATTAGAATTAATTTTATAGTAAGAGAAAAAGAAAATTCGGAGTCATAGTAACAGCACGACCCCAATTTGAAATATACATCTACATCTATGTACACAAGATAAGTGTATTCAAGAGAATACAAACCACTGAACAAGTAGATGAATAAACACCTGCGTTCTGGTAATCTCCCACTACATAAACTTGCCTTCGATTCCACACACCTATATTTTTTTATTTTTTAAAAGATACATGTATCTAAACATATCATTGGGTATTTTTGTTCAGATTACTGTAAAATAATAGTATAAAATACTTAAAACAAGCAGTGCTCTGCATAGTGGGATTATAGGTAATATTTTTCTATAGACTTCTCTAAGTTTTCTACACTGAATATACTGCTCCTATAATCGAGGAAATAACAAATACTGTCTTTTAAAACAAAATCATTCATTTTGGTCTCATAAAGGTAAATATGACATGGCAAACCAACTTCTGGATCAATCTGATTCATATCACATTTAAGATGAAGTGACAATACAAATTCACCAAAAATTAAGTTTCAAAACACAGGTCCATCCAGCAACTCCATTTCTGGATATATACCGAAAAGAATTAGAAGTTTATACACCCATGTCTGCAGAAGCATTATTCACTATAGTCCGAAGACAGAAGGAGCCCAAATGTCCATCAGTAGATGAATGGATAAACAAAATGTGATATATGTATTATGATGGAAAATTATTTGGCCTTAAAAAGGAATGAAATTCTGACAGATGCTACACCATGGATGAACCTTGAAGACATTCTGCTAAGGCCAATAATCCAGTCACAAAGACAAATTCGGCATATGGGATACATACTTGAGGTACCTGGGGTAGCCAGTCAGAGAGACAGAAAGCAGAAAGGGAGTTGTCAGGGGCTGCGAAGGAGGAGATGGGGAGTTATTATTCCGTAAGTACAGTTTGAGTTTAGGAAAATGAGAAAGTTCTGGGGATACTGCTGATGGCTGTACCACAGTGGGAATGTATCTAAGTGGTTCTTAACTGTACCCTTAAAAATTTAAGTTTTATGTCACCTCTAATTTTGCCACAATTAAAAACACACACACATAGTTATTTACAATGAGATAATGTCTGCAGAAGTCCAATGGCTCTGGATATATCAAGGATAGCTTCACTGGAAATAGGATTCTCCAACAAATGGCATCCTCGAACTTAGACTGGATATAAAGAGTACAGTAGACAGAAAAAAGGCCCTGAGAGCAACCTCATTCACATTCACACAATAGCTTCTTACAGAACAGACCTGTACACAGGTGGGACAAGACAATGGAAGAAAACAGCTTGGTGAATGACAATCAGAAGCGATAGAACTATTACGTATGGAGGTATCAATTACACCACGAAGTGAAAGAGGTACAGAAGAATGGGTCTGCTGTGATACCCTGTGTTTATCCAAACAGCCCATGAAGGCAAGGTCTGAACCACAGCTAATATGACTTGGAGGAATATCTTATAATCTTCCTATATCACAAGAAGGGGGGCTGGTCTACAGAGCCGCTAAGAGACTGTCTTAGGCCAGCTGGGCTGCCATAACACAATATCACAGTCTGGGTAGCTTATAAACAACAGAAATTTATGTCTCACAGTCCCAGAGGCTAGAGGTCCAAGATCAGGGTACCAGCATGATTGGGTGAGGGTCCTCTTCTGTGCTGCAGACTTCTCACTGTGTCCTCTCATGATAGCAGGGGCTAGGGATCTCTTTGAAGTCTCTTTCATCGGGTACTAATCACATTCCTGAGGGCACCACCCTCATAACTTAAGCTCCTTCCAAAGGCCCTACCTTCCAATACTATCACACTGTGCATTAGGATTGCAACACATGAATGCGGTGGGGGACCCACATTCAGACCACAGCAGAGACCATCTCCCACGAGCCTCCCCCTCTGGTGGCTGTCATGAGACAGGTTCTCACTGCGTCCTGGGTCTGGTGAAGTATAGGGTGCTCAACACACTCGTCCACCCCGCAACCAGATAGAGTTCCAAAACATAAACCCACTTAACTGCAATCTAGACTTGGCTTCCTGGTGGCAGCGTATCACATGACACAGGCAATCGCTGGCCTCTCTTACTTCAGCGGCACCGTTTGGTGTATTGGGAAGACTATAGGAAGCTAACACCTTTGAGCGTATTCTTCTTTTCTCTGTGTGTAGGTAATCAACCACCTAAATCTAAAAGTGATTTGTTATATCTTTACTGATCGAATCAGTCAGGCCTTCGCCTTGCCTTGTCTCCTGTGTGTGAGGACAACAAGCAGTCACAAAGGACACCAAGTTCTTGAGACAAATGCTACAAACCACTTTACATGTGAATAGGACAAAGCAGTGGCCAAAATTCACCTTTTCAATTTCACTTGTTCTTATGTGCAGTACAGTCGTCTTCCTCCAATAAACCCATCCTTAACAGACATGTTTTCTTCTACTTACCTATATAATTTGATCAGCTCTGGGTAGATAGCTTTATGCACTGGCATTACTAGAAGTATTGCTGACCATCTACACACTGTTATTTTGCCCCTGAGCCACAAGTAGATAAGGTGCTGCTCTTAGACTTCACAGAAACAACAAGTAAAATCACAACAGTTGAAGAAAAGAGAGACTTATTTAAGAGAGAGACAAGCATTATGATTTGCTACTGATGTTACTGTACCGTTCTATAAAGAAAAACATTACATCCATATTTTTTTAAAGGGGAAGAAACCTTTTTTACAAACCAAGAGAAAACTTATTTCTACAAAGCAAATATCCTGCTAGAAACTAAGGTAGTGCTTAGGAATGATAAGAATATATCTAAAGAACACAGTTTGGAAAGGAACCAGTTTGAAGAGGCTCCCAACAACCAAACCTGGGGCAATTTTAGCTACAAAAAATAAGAGATTACAACTCACCAAATAAAATAAGACTCCATGACTCCATGCTGATAATTATACAAATGGGGAGAAGGAAGAGCTCTTCCTTATAGTGCCTATCAAAAAAAGGAGAAGCCGCTAAAAAATTATTAATGGACATTACAACTAATGAATGAAAGTTTAATAAGAAACAGAATACTTACATCATCTCATTCTCCCCACAAATAACTTATTGTTACTCATTAAAGCTACATTACCCTGAAGAAACCTGAATGGTACCACCCCTTAACCAAGCAACAAAGTTAACATCGCTGATGCTGAGAAGACTGGATAGCATGTGCCTCTTGATAGGATGCATCACTTCTGCAATATTGCTGCCAAAATGTATATACAACCTGAATCTAATCAAGAGAAAGCATCAGACAAACCCAAATTCCCAGGTAATGGGAATATCATGATGGGCAAGACAGACATAGTCCCTATCCTCACGGAGTTTATATATAGTCTGGTGGTGAAGGGGAGACATTCAACAAATAGGTCAACAAAGTGAAGTGAGAAAATGATGGAGCTGCCACGATGGTGGGAGGATTCCTTTCTCTGGATTGTGTTTCTAGGAATAGACCATCTGTGAAGGTGACACAGGCTGCCCAGGAGCCAACCAGGTAATCCTTTTCAGGAAGATCTGGCAAAGCAGAAGCAACAGCAAATGCACAGACCTAGACGAGGACAAGCGTGGTAGTCTGACAAACATTCAGGAAGCCCCTGATGTCGCTAAAGGAGAAGGGAGGTTTGTGCAGCAGGCAAGGACAAACACTACCAACTGTGAGCTGCAGGGAAGTCTGTGTTTACTCCAATCACAACAGGAGTCAAGCAGGATTTTAGGCAGGACAGTGACATAGTCAACTCCACATTTGTTAAGGGGCGAAGAGACAGGATTGTAAGAAAGAACAGCCTGAAAAGAGTAAATTGTAAAAAGCACTTAATAAGAAGAAGCCAGAGAAATTTGCTCCATCTTCCCAGAGATCTCTGCAACTACGATATAGAGCCTTTTTTCTCTACCAGATTCTAACAGGAAATAGCAGCAGTTACCAAATCTAAATCTGCAATAACGGAGTATTTATGTGAGTAATACATTAGGTTAAATAATAGGAGTAGATTTTTCCAAAGCAGCACCACCCAGCAAACCTTACTGAAACCAAGTGGACCCTGCCATATTAGAATCACTCCTCTGGTCTCCACATCTGCCCTGCCCCATAGCCACTTGCCTTGCTTCCCCCATCTGTACACACCACCAGCTTCCCCACAAACTTCCAAGGGCTGTTAAGAGAGCTATCTACCACACAGCAGTTCCCAGAGACTCCTCTGCCAGTCTCAACTTTTAACCAACAAAACAATGTCTTACCATGTATAAAGTTAAACATTTACCACATACTTAATCTGCTTTAATTAAAGCTACTACTGGACTGCTCAAATCACACTGTAAAGACAAAACCCAAAACTAATCACCTGAGTAATCTACAAAGCAAAAAGAAAAATACTACAGGAAAGGCTTTCCATTCCTATCTTCTTAATACAAAAATTTTTACAACTATGTCAAAGTGTGCATTATTTTAAAATGCTATGGAAGTAAACATGCAAATATGTCCAAAAAAATCTTCTTTGACTCCTTATAATTTATTTAAATCAATTATAGCCAAAAGCATAGTGTATGTGAAGACACTAAAGGGGCAGTTTTAGAAAATAAATGCTAATTTCATTTTAGGTTACATAAACTGCTTAAAAAAAAAAAAAAACCTAAGATAAGAAAACTGACAGATGTTCACAGCATAAAAATGTTTTGTAAAAAGTGGATGAACCTGGAATTTATAAGGGGCAAGTTCAGAAAGAGAAATCGTAATTTTATTTAAATTTTATTGGTAATTTTATCGGTAATTTTACCCAAAATTTACTGATTTTCTAGCTTTTAAGTTAACAAAAGTCTCAAAGACATTTTTGTTAATTTCTTAATATAAATAATCATGCTTTTCTGCTAAGGTTTGTCTTTGCAAAATCGATGCTAATTTATCCCCAACCTGAGTTTTACTAAATTAGTTCATTTTAGGTCTACTATTTGGGGATTATAGTGGAAATGCGATAGGAAAACCAAAACATGGATTTTAAAAACAAATATATGAGAAAATTATTTCTAACTTCCCTTCTCTGGCCTTCCCCAATCACTCACTATCCCCTCCATCTTCACCCTTATATCCATTCCCCACAACAAACAGTGGAAACGCTTCTGTCCATACCCTCAGGGGAAGCCATCCTATTAACTTATCTAAATGAACTCAATACTTTCACCTGGGGAATTAGGAGCACAGATCCTGGTCAGACTTTTGTGGACCTAGAACTGAAGACATCGAGGTAGACATTTGCTACCAGAGAAAAAGAAAAAAAGCTATTTTATAATAAAGATCTACAGAAAAATAAATGAGACATAAAGAAAGATCAGATCAACTAAAACTGACAAGAGAATTTAAAAGTAAAATACTTAAATAGCTGCCTCAGTTCCTACAAGCTATCCAACTGCCTATTCCAAGTCCTTGTAAGACTCAAGTTATATTGCCTTCCATAAAATCTCAAGACTTCCAGTAATTCTTCCCTCCTCCACTCCCTAATCAGTTTCAGTGGACTTCTATTAGACTAAAGGGTCTGAATTCATGCTTGTGGTGAGCAATCTCCAACACAGCCCCTGAAGTATCTCAAGGTATCCCACCCACATACAATACCATCCCCTGGAACGCAGGGTGGATTTTAGGGACTTGATTCTAACAAACAGCAGTGACAGAATGTTACTTTCAAACTGACATATATCAAGGCAATGGCTTCCATCTTGCAGTTCTCTCAGGGTCTCTGAGATCACGTGCTCTGGGCAGAGGCAGCTACCATGTTGTCAGCTTAAAGAAAGGCCAATATAGCAAAGAACTGATGTCTACAGCCAACAACCAATGAGCACTTGATGCCATGAAAAGCCATTTGAGTGAGTTTGGAAGCAGAATGTCTCCAAGTTGCGCCTCGAGAGAACTATAGTCCCAGCAGATATCTCAATCGCAATCTTTTAAGAGACCCTGAGCCAAGGACTCCCAGCTAAGCCTTGCCTGAACTGCTGACACAGAAACTGAGAGATAATATTGCTGTTCTAAGCTACTACATTTGGGGATAATTTGTTACACAGCTCAATAACTAACATTAATTCTCTAAGACAGAATTCTAACTCAGATTAACATAATTCTAACTCAGATTAAAAAAAAAAAAATAAGGTGGGGTGCCTGGGTGGCTCAGTGGGTTAAAGCCTCTGCTTAGGCTCAGGACATGATCTCAGGGTCCTGGGATTGAGCCCCACATTGGGCTCTCTGCTCAGCAGGTAGCCTGCTTCCCACCCTCCTGCCTGCCTCTCTGCCTACTTGTGATCTCTGTCTGTCAAATAAACAAATAAAATCTTTAAAAAAAAAAAAAAAAAAAAAAACTAAGATCAGTCAAGATTAATTTCCTCTTGGGAAATTAATTCTCTTGTTGTGAGAATCGTGTTGAGTGAAAATGCTCTGACCTTCCCCCCTACCCCTATCAGGAGACTTGGCTCTCAGACCACAAACCACTATAAACTAATCCCTCTTAGCACAGCTGCCATATCTGTAAAGTGAGGATCTCTATGGCACTTGATAGTATGAATGTTCTAGGATACTATGAAGGCTATTTTCTCATACTCAACAAAAACAGCATATTGCCTCCACAGATCTGAAGACATCTATTCTGTCTCCCACGTTACAACTTTGAGTTATCATTTTACAAAATCCCAGAATATATGCAAAATACACAAAACCGGTCTCCAATACACATCCATCCATTATAGAATCTTTTAGAACAAATGTCCTCCTAATGAGCGTAATTCATTACATAAGATGTTCGGGGATTCAGCCACCAAGTTCCACATTACTTACTGACTTCAGAATGAACCTATGTGTCAATCCACCCTGGATCTTTCAGAGACAGAGCTTCCTTCTGCCTGTAGCACACCTCCAGCCTCTTCCCTACTCCCATCCCTTTTGCCCTTGCCATGCGATTGTCTTGGCAAAGCCCTCCCTGACCACATCCCCTCATCAACCAGAGTAGAAGTAATCCCTCTGGCCTCCCTTCTACCTCTGTATATTGCAATCATCCATTTGCATATCTGTCTCCCATAACAGACCATTAGGACCTTAAGAGCAAGGTTCGAGTTACACTGATCTTGCATTCCAGGTATCCAGCTGGGAACATATACGTGGAGGAACTAATGTTTGTTGACCTACTGAAAAAGTGAACCTTAAACTCCTGGTTGGGGGTGGGGGTGGGGGGGATCAAATTCTCACACTTCTTAAAAATGTCCCTCCTAGAGTCCCTGGGCGGCTCAGTCGTTTAAGTGTCTGCCTTCAGCTCAGGCCATGATCTCAGGATCCTGGGATCAAGCCCTGCTTTCTCAGTGGGGAGTCTGCTTCTCCCTCTCTGTCTCTATTATATAAATAAATAAATATAATCTGAAAAAAAAAAAAGAAAAATGCCCCCTCCTCAGGGCCAGTATATCTATGGACGACAGTTGTTATGACTTGAGCCTCCGCACTGCGGGTACCGATCAGGAGCAGGCCCCTGAGAGAATAAGCATCTCTCAGCAACACTTGCTTCCTGAAATCCACTTCCTCTCCAACTTCTTCTCTGTAGCTGAAGACAACACATTCTGGAATCATTTCCACATAGGGGATTTACCACCTGCTAAAATACTAGTTTAGAAAAGAAAGGAACTCCCTAACTTCTCTGCTTGCTTAACTCCTTACAGTATTAAGCATTCTGCTTAATACGGTCGGTCTCTTCATCTATAGTGAGAATTCCAAACTGGAAACCTGTCACCATGTTTGAACTCTGGAAAAAATAATAATAATAATTTTGTGATCAGCTTTCAGCCACCTCCCAATGATTCCCACCATCAGCATTAAGTTATTTTCAAATAAAAAACAAGAGAGACATACATGTATTAGATAAACCTCAGTGGACTAATAAAAAAGTGAAATGAAGGCCAAAACATCATACACCAAGCATCCTATAATAACGCCTAAAATCAGATGAATAATCTACACCGTCAGAAACAACACAGCTAACTTCGATCCTGGTGATCACTCCCATCACAGTCTGGCTGAACTGAACCACCAAGCTGTTCAACGAGAAATGGCTCCACAGACTGTTAGGCTAACGACACTCAAAAGCAACACTGGTCTTTATTAAGAGCATATGATTTCCATTCGTTATAAATAACCCTTTGTATACAATACCCTAACAATGAGCTAGTTACCTGCTCACCAAAAGAGGTCCCGTAAGGGCACCTCATAAGAAGCACTTTCGTTCATCTTGTTCCAATGTTTTTCTATGCTTAAAATGAAAATATCTTAAATATTCTATTATCATAATTTTCTATTTCAGAATTATGTCCCTGGTCCCCACAAACTGCTAAGAACCCTTATGTAAGTAGTACAAAATATGTTTTGTCACATTTTCATTTTGTGCAAACAGGCTTTGTGTATCATTTGTATTTGAAAACCAACTCAAAGAACTCAATACACTTGGGTCTAGTAAGGCTGGATCTTCCCTGAGAGAGCTTATTTCATGGAAAAAGCATATACTAGCGTTGGTTAAACTTTAGTTTCACTCTTAAAACAATATTCAATTTCACTTTGGAGAATACAAAAAGAAGAGGGAGAAAATATCCGAGGTCCAGCTGTTTCTGCATGACTTGACTTGTGCTGATGAGTTTAACTTCCATGTCTCTTCCAGATGGGACACATGAACAAGGAGTGGCTCCTCCTTATGACTCCAAATAATGCTACGACATGGTTCTGCAGACACTGACAGCCCCAGGAATAGTCACAGCACCACTGACTTGGTCTTCCCATCTCTCTACCAGGAGCCTTCTCAATCTCTGAGTAATGGCTCCAACAACTCCGTTTTTCTCTGTGTCCTGTAACAAGAGTGCTGAAAACCACCTCTCTAATGAATAGCTGTACTTTTATAATAATGTTTCCTGACAAATAATACGTGCTACATTGCATAGAAGGGGTTGACCTTACATTTTCAAACCTCAGGCTTTGGGAAAATATCTTTAACTTCAAGAATCACTTCTACGGTGTTTGGATGGCTCTGTCGGTTAAACGTCTGCTCAGGTCCTGATCCCTGAGCTCCTGGGATGGAGCCCTGTGCTGGGGAGTCTGCTTCCTCCTCCCCCCAACCCGCGCCTCATGCTTCTATAGTCTCCCTCTCAAATGAATAAATAAAATCTTTCTTAAAAAATTTTTTAAAAAGGAAGAATCACATCCACTTGTATCTTTACCTTACACTAAGGCATTTTCGAACTGACATTTTTGGTTCAAATATTTTTAGAGGAAATGTTTGTCAGGAATACATCACCACATTTTTTGGAGCATTCTTCACCTAGACAAGCTACAATTCAAGACTTGAATTTTTAACCTCTATTTCAAGAAACCAACACCACCATTTCCTTATTCCAGCAGAAGTGTTCTCAAGTAAAGAAACTGACTCTTGAAATCAAATAATTTAAATAGGTACTTCCCTAAATATTTTTTCCTTAAGAGTATAACAATGCAAGACAGATGCAACCGAGGGATTTTTTTTTCCCCCAAAGGTTTCTACTAAGATGTTCTTGAGTATCAGACGGCTGAATGAAGCACTCATTCTGTTCACTGCCTGCCTCAGAGGGCCAGGTCGTCAAGCTGTGGCTGATGAGATTTCAAAAGGTCCACAAAAATACTAAATTGTACTGAACACTTGTCAAACCAAGCCAAAGCTACTGCAGAAAACACAGTCAGTTCAGAGAATTACATATTCTAATAGGCCTTCCATTTTTATATTCCTCATCATAACAGACTCTCAAAAGGAGGGTCCACTGTCAGTACTATAAAATGTGAAAAACCCACACACAGGACTAGCTGATTTTTAAAATTGAGTAAAAAATAAAATTAAAACTCTTGGCTAAAAGAAGAAAACTTATCACACCTTTCAGTAAGTTACACCAAAAAGGAAGGGAGGGAGGGAAGGGAAGCTATAAAGGAAGAAAATTAAGTGATTTTTGAATTTAAGTAAAGAAACTACACACCCTCCCGGTACACACCAAAAGCTATCCTACTACCCATGGTCAGAACTGCAAGCAATGTCTTTTCTGTCAAAAATACCATTAGGAGCACCATCTTAGAACATGATGCTAGTTCTAAGGAGTCCAAACAAACAATGCATTCCTATGCAAAACTGGTGGAGGAGGGGCAGGACATTGACATCAAGTCTGGAGTTAATGGCAGCCCCTGGAGCTGTGCAGCCTAGAGTCTGAAGTTCCACACCCAGGCCTTGAATGTGTCAAAGTGACAGAGATAGTAGAACCCTTAGGAAGTTGCTCTAAGGTTTCTTTTTCCCTTTAATCCTGGAACCTGTAACTCAATGGTTCTGAAGAGGAGTAGGAGGAGAGTTGCCCCCTTGGGGAAATTATACTTGGCAATTACATTTGTGGTGTCATGACTGAGGGTGGGAAGACGCTACCAGCACCTACTGGGCAGAGTCAGGGACACTGCTAATCATCCTGCATGGACAGTGCAGCCCCCCCCATCAACAAAGAATTATCCCACCCAAAGTATCAATAATGCCAAGGTTGTGAAACCCTGGCACAGCTTCAGAACTCTGCTTTACTGAAAGGGTTCCAGAATTTTATTCTAAGAAGCTAGGCTCAAGTGAATATACTTTCACACGTGAATGTGGCTAAACAAGACAAAAACCCATTTATGAATGCTACTTTGAGGAATAAAAAACCAAAAACTATACAGGCAATTTACAGACTGTCCTTCTTGACTGGACATCAGTATTGTAGTTTGACATCACATTTTTCAAACCATGTTAAAGGGGAAAACACTCATTTGATGTCTTGAACTATCAACCTTTCATTCCCAAAGTGAATGCACACATCTAGTCTGAGGACACAGGAGACTAGGAGGGCAAAGACAAGGCGAAATTAAGCCATGCCTAAGGTAGCTGGCTGCCATTTAACAGACTAATGTCCACACTCATCTACCCACATGAGCCCTCTGCTCTCAAACTTTCACTTCGGCCCAACACTCCTTCCCACAATCCCCTTCATTCTTTCCTTCTAGTCCTATCACAGTGTTGTCTTAGAAATATCCAGGCACAAGAATAAATTTCATTGTCAAAAAACCCCACAAATGGTCCTCAGAATATTTACTACTTAAAGATTTTATTTATTTATTTGTAAGAGAGAGAGAGCGAGCGAGCACAGGCACTAACAGGCAGAGTGGCAGGCAGAGGCGGAGAGAAAAGCAGGCTCCCTGCCAAGCAAGGAGCCCGATGCGGGACTTGATTCCAGATCCTGGGATCATGACCTAAGCCGAAGGCAACAGTTTCACTGACTGAGCCACCCAGGCGTCCCAGAATACTCACTACTTAAATGAGAGAAGAAAATATTGTCTGGATAGCCAGTCTCCTGGTTTCATGTCAGAATTCCACAGGGCCTCTCCCAGCAGAACATCTCTATCAACTCTGAAAGTCACTGCCATGCTTGCTATCCACCCCAAATCGTTCTCAGGGATGCAGAGGCACCCAGACATCACCCAATATAAAAGCAACCAATCCACTACGGAGGCCTATTCTTTATCACTCAGGGCCTTGCTGGGCTGTTGCAGTGCATGCCATGTTGTCTTGTATCTGGGTGCCCCCTGACTTGTCCCACCTTAACAATGCTGTCACAGCTCCTCCTCACCTCCTCTCTTCATGTACTTCACTTCCAAACACCCAGGGGCTGCCAACAGCTTCAAAACATGAGTTACAAAGTAACCCTCCTACTGCAGAAGAGAGCTCTACACACAGCCAAGTGTGCTCGCAAGCCAAGTGTGCTCGCAGAGCTTGCACGGCGCTTCAGATACATGGGCTGGCAGAAAAAGCCGTCTTCCGCAGAAGCAAATGGTTTGCAAAACAAGAATATGCTCCCCACCCCTTAAATTTATCCCTGAGTGAAAAAAAAAAAAAAATTTATCCCTGAGTGGTTAATAATTAAAGTCACACTTTGAATACTGGCTTTAGCAGGCTTTCTCGGCTCTTCCTACAATATATAAGAAATAGAAAAATCAGATATTAGATTTATTTTATAGAAAAGATATGCTAAAATTAAAGCAAATAAACAATTTGTATCTTTTCAGTAACACCAACTTTAGCTTTCAAGAGACAGAAGGCAATCTCTAATGCTATGTAAACCCTGTTTACCCATGCTTTTCAAATAAAACTACACATTAAAATAACAGCCCATCACTTACACACAGCTGGAGGCTGTGGGAAAATAAAATTATCCATATAAACTTTCAAAAGTAATGCTCACTCTAAATGAAGTAATCCTTGATGAATTTGTGAGTTTGAAATTTTTGAAACTGAATTAAACACAGCATCATGATTTCATTTCTCAACCCAGATTCTAATAGGGTACACAGAAGCCCTAAAACCTAGACTTTTAAGCAACTATACAAAGTCTGGATCCATACCTAAAAAACAGAAATAATTTAAAGGATAATTATGATTACACTTAATGGAATATCTGTAATCAATTAATACCCTAAAAAAATATAGATTCATTAATGGACAGAATACTAAATTTAGAGTGAAACCTTTTCTTGAAAGGCAAAGAAAAAACATCTTAACCCATCTATCCATGCACTAATTTCTCTGATTAATGGTAAATTTGAAAAAAGTTTGGTAAAGTAAGATAAAGAGTTTACCAAATATATCAAAATATGTTCAATAACTTCTCTTTTCCCTTTTTGCCAACCAAGAGCAAAAGCAACCATATACAGGAAAGAATCTGTTTAGAAAATGCTTTAAACACTACATTCCTGGTTTTGCAACACTCAGTTATATTACATATGCACTCCCATGGAGGGTATTTCCGATTCTGCCTCCTTAATGCCAGAAGGTCTATAACCAGATGTGTCCAAAATAGAAGTGACTTGCATTTCACCGTCCAACTAAGATATATCTACAAGGCTCACAAAGAAACGGCCAAGGATGCAACGGAGTTGCTAACAATTATCTTTCGTGTACTGCAGCTGTACTTTTCTCAGTGCCAAACACCAGCTGACAGGTCTACTGATGCTAGTACATCTCCACTGACCATGGCACTCACAACTATCACACCCAATGAAACCCCACTCTACATCTCAAGTAAGGCGCAAAGATCAGAAAATAATGACCCAGGAATTAAAATAACATGTACTAGGGAATGTGGCTACAGAGTAATAAAACCAGGTTATGATAATTTTTTATCAAAGTCATATAACCATGGGAAAGGGAACACTTAGCCCAGAAATGTTACAATCACCCAAACATTTTAGAACTCCTTTTTTAGAACAGAATTTTTCAGCCATACTAAAAAACAAATCAAAAATAAAAGTTTCGGGCGCCTGGGTGGCTCAGTGGGTTAAGCCGCTGCCTTCAGCTCAGGTCATGATCTCAGGGTCCTGGGATCGAGTCCCGCGTCGGGCTCTCTGCTCAGCAGGGAGCCTGCTTCCCTCTCTCTCTCTCTCTGCCTGCCTCTCCGTCTACCTGTGATCTCTCTCTGTCAAATAAATAAATAAAATCTTTAAAAAAATAAAATAAAATAAAAAAATAAAAGTTTCGGGGCACCTGGGTGGCTCAGTGGGTTAAAGCCTCTGTCTTCGGCTCAGGTCATGATCCCGGGGTCCTGGGATCAAGCCCCACCGGGCTCTCTGCTCAGCAGGGAGCCTGTTTCCTCCTCTCTCTCCCTGCCTGCCTCTCTGACTAGTTACAATCTCTATCAAATAAATAAATAAAATCTAAAAAAAAATTTTAAAATTTAAATAAATAAATAAATAAATAAAAGTTTCTTTACAAAGTCAAAAGTAATGTATAAAATGTCAATATTCTGACAAAGGTGAGGGGGGAAAAAAAGAATATTTCAAGGTTTCCCAATCCAGTATTTGAAAGCAACCACTTCCTGGTGAGGCAATAGAGATGCCCAGCGTGTTGTAGTTTGTAGCTAATCAGCCCTGGAGATGACCTCTTTTCTCAGCTTCACCAAGAATTTCCAGGCAAAATCTTGCTGACTTGAGGTATATGTCAATTTGTATGACAACACTCAGTTGGAGCTTTGAAACACCCCTTTTCCTCCAAGAGTCAGACAGAAAGAGGAGCCCCTAGAAGAAGCAAAGTAAGAGAGCCATAGGAAACAGCTACAAACAACATGAACAGCAGAGGAAGGGAAAGGAAAAGTGCATTAGATATCTTCTGAGCTCTCTGCAGTTGTGGATCTAGCTAGACTTTATGGAAAGAAATGGCCGCAAACAGCCCCCAATAACTTGTTTCAAGCTGCCTGAGCTCATTTCTCAGCCCATCAATTCCCTTTTACTTAAAGAAGTATTTTAACATAATAAATGTATGCATACATAAGCCTTAAGACCTGCTCTGATTAAAAACAAAAAACAAAAACAAAAACAAAAACAAAAAAGACAAAACCCTGGTGTCTTCAGCCTCCATCTAAGGGTCCAATATTAACATTCCTAGCAATTTACTTTCCATGACAGAGTCAAGGGACTGTTTGGGTGGGGTCTATTATCTCCAGGAGTACCACTGCTCACTGCAGGACATCACCGTGTGACTTGGGAGAGATGCAACCCCAACCCGGAAAACTAGTATTAGAGCAGTATTTCTATTCTAAGTTCAACTACCAGCAAGCTTCACATTCAAAGGTCATACAGCTCTGTATAACCTCATCTTATCCAGGTCCAAAATTCCAGTTATCCTTCTGGCACCACCTTAAGAACACTGACTGCAGTGATGTCTTTGTTAGGATAAGCCCCTCAGGCTCCCAGCTTCTCTGATTATGGAAAGTTCAAACATAATTTATTGTAGATCTTGGAACACACTTAATATTTAATGCAAGGAAATCAACATGAGGACCATGTTCATAATAACATATATTCATCAAGTATTTTCTGGAAGCATTTTAGCCCGATTTTGATTCTCGTTTTAGGTACCTCAGAGCTTAATAAAGCTAGGCAGCATTTTTAAGCACATTCTTTTTAAGCAGAGAGAAAAGTGAGGCTCACCAAGATGGAGGGCCCACAATAAAGGCAGAGCCATGTCTGGAACATGAGTCTCCTGATTACTGAGCTCCTGCTCTTTGCCCTCCAACACACTTCAGAGAGCTAGAGGCACATCCTGTAAACCCCCAGGAAGAGCTCGTCCTGGACTTATCCTTCTTGAGTTCCACCTCATTCTTCAGCAAAGGCAGAATAATGTTGAGTCTCAGAAAACAGAGAACAAACGGTGTCCTCACCAAGATTCCCAGCAATATACTACTCAATGTTTCAAGCTGACACTAAATATGGCAGAGAAAGTGAACTCTCTCCCTCCTTGCAGGTAACAAGCTGAAAATGATACTGAATGCAAGAGATCAACCGCTGTGGACGCACCCTGACTGCCTTCTTGTTGACTCATGAGAGGATTCGTACTTTGAAGTATGACAGGCATGATACCGTCAATAACACTCTTGTGAAAATAGCAAATGCTGTTTCCTTCAAGTAAGCCCAACAGGACACGATTGGAGCCAAATTTCTGACCTATGTGACTAAAACAGAATTTCAAAGCCACTCACATATCTTGCATCTTGTTTCTTTTTTTCCTTTTGGTTCTACCCTTTCCTAGATAGGAATGAATTTAATCTTTGTGTTAGTTTCATCCAGTCAGAAATGTGAGAGTAATTCATCTCAAGATGATAAAGACAATGAGCTCTGTAGAAAAGAGTGAAAATATCTACCATTCTATAAAATTATTTAATCTTCACGTTTCTCAAAAAGTAAGCAGTAAAGTAAAAATCCTAATCTCAAAGTACCATACAGGCAATGAATGAATGTCTTAAAACAAAGTGGGCATGGGCCAGGCATGATGACAGGGGGTCAGTTTCTAGACCCAGGTCACTCCCTAAGTAGCTGTCACAGGATAGTTGGGATGTGGGGCTCTAGCAAGTGATAGCAGACTGAATTCCAACTCTGACACTAACCAGCTATGAAACCTTGAGCAAATTTCTTAACTTTTCAGTCTCAATTTCTTTACTGTAAAATAGGAAGAATGACAGAGATTTTTAAAAGACAATACAAGTCAAGTAATTAGCATAGCACTTGGCCCAAAGTTAACACACAATAAATTCTACTACCCTTGTCCATGATCTATATGACCTGGGCAAGAGACTGCACCTCTCCAAGATTCAATTTCCTTATCTGTAAATGAAGATGGGGAGCAAATGACTTCTAAACTAGAGAGGAAAATAAGTAAGTAAAGGTCATGAAATCTTCATTGGTGCTCTGGAGAATGGCACTCTCCACAAACCTTTAAGGTGCACCTCTCCACACTGCCTAATACGCGCCAGTGCATGCTTGGTCAGGGTGTCTTCACAAATCTTGCAGGCAGTGCAGCTAATAAATCTTAGTCTGGAATGAAAGTCCACAGGTATGGGTTTTGTCCAGCAGGCTGGAAATGCTAAGTGGATCTGACACACAAGAAGAAACCCAAAGAGATGAGGTTGTAGAGAGCCAAAGAAACCAAGGGCAGTAATTTAAGCTAATTCTGTAACAGGTGCTTAGCTCATAAATTGCTCCTTTGTCTCCCCACCCTTGTAACAGTGAGTGTACTTTCCCCCCGTTATCCTTCCCTGACCTAGGATGAGCCCCTTCGGCTTCTAGTTTCTCCGACTACAGAAGTTAAAACATCATTTGCTGTATATCTTAGAACACTTCACAATTAATAAAGAAAATCACCAGGAGTAGCTAAGTTCATAATTACATATGTTCAAGTTGTACTTTTTGGTTTATTAACTATTTTGGCCTCATTTTGATCTTTAAGGATTTAAGGCCACAGCTAAAGCCATTCATCTTAAGAGATAAGGAAAAAGACTAAACATATCACACTGTTAAATAGACTACAATTAGCCATGATTTGCTTTGGTATAGGTTTGTTTTTTGTTTTGTTTTGTTTTGTTTTGTTTTTCCTTTTGTGATGCTTTAAACCCTTTCTTAAGTTTCATTTTCAGGGTTTCACTCTACCTGCTATCTCTCAGGTTAAAACACAAACAAACCAAAACGTTTCATATCCACTCCACTTTCATTATTACAGGTCTCGGTCTTTCTCTACTTCCCTCCTGTTCTTCTTATGCAATAAATACACATGATGTACTCTAACTCCAATGTCAGTAAGTTGCTGACTTCACTCATTCATTCAAACAAATATAGAGTATCTTCAGGATAAAAGACCCTTAGGGAAACAAAATGAATCAGCAAACAAAACGAAAATGTTCTACTGAAATTTACGTACCAGTAGGTACATTACTATTATCTATATAATATATCATATTTACATATTATAGGCAATATGTAAGAAACAATAATTCAGAGAATGTATACTAGGATTGCTGATGGGGTAATAGGAGAGATGTTAAAGGGGGCCATCAGGAAGGCCTCACTTAAAAGATGAGGCATGAACCAAGACTGAAGGCAGTTGAGAGAGCCAAGAGGAAACACAGAAAAACATTCCAGACAAAGAGACAGAGCAAAGACCCTAGTGTGACAGCATGGCAGGTGTACTCAAGGAACAGCACTGAAGGATGCCAGTGTGGCTAGAGTGAGCTGGCAAGTTGAGTGAGGAAGGCAGGCAGATCACACAGGGCCTTGAAGTCCATTTTAACAACTCTATCCATGGTAAAAGTCCATTGTAAAACTTTTACTTGATATGAAATAAGGAGTCACTGCAGTTTTTGAACAGAGGAGCCAAACATTAAAGTTCATAAAAGGCTCTCACCATGGTTGCCAAGTTTGTTGCCATGTTTGTTTGAGAACAGACTGTCGTGGGCAAGGGTAGAAGCAAGTCTATCAGTTGGGTATCTTAGCTGAGACAAGCAGCAGGAGAGGTTTTAAGAAATGTTTGGATTCTGGATATATTTTGAAGGTTGAGAGCCATTCTTTTCTAGCAGACTGGATACAGGATGTTGGAAAAATTGGGTTGTCAAAGAAGAGAGCTGAGCTACAAAGGATGAAATTGCTAGCAATTATTTTGAGGCAAAACCATAAGTGACACTTTGGCACAGATGTTATAGGCATTCTATCCTGATTTACTTAGTCTCATCAAATTTTAAATTCTCTTTAAGTCCACCCCTTTTTCTCTCCTCCCACAGCAATAATCTAACCAGGAAAGGCCAGTTTATTAAACATACATGATGTTTCTTCTCAGAGAATCTGTGGCTATGACTACAAAGATGGATACCCTCTCCCAGAAAGCAACCCCAGGACTAGTAAATGTGCGATGGCTTGCTAATCAAGCAACAATGGAAAGTACCCATGTGTCCATTACTGGCTATATGACTGTAGGCAAGTCGTTTTTCCTCTCTCCGCCTCATTTTTTATGTTAAAGTAAGGATAATATTATCCATAGGGTTATTGTGAATACTAAATGACTAAAGAGATATCAAGCAGTTAGAGCAGCATTTAGCACAGAATAAATAATATATAATGGCTGCAAATATTATTATCATTATCATTAAGTCTTTTTGTTAATTCTCAATCTCAGAAGAATTTTACGAGAAATAATACCTAGGGAGGTGATGAGTCTAATAAATACTTCCAAAAACATAAATAATCTAATACTAAGGTACACTTGAGTTCAAAGACAGGGCAAGTTGCTGGTAGGTGTCATGGAAGCCTAACTGCCTTAACTCAGTCCTGAAATATTATAGGACAAATATTACCCATTGTAAGTTTTGGGCAGGGAAAACATGGATTCAAACCTCGTTTCTGTGATTTTTAAGAAACTGACCTATCACAGAAGCCTCATGAACTTCTCGGAACCTTTCAATTCTAGTTGTCTAAGATGTCTCTAAGGATAAAGATGGTACTTGAGCACTTTGGCTTTTGTGATATATTCAAGAATGCTTCAGCTATAGTTTTTAAATGTTTACTAATCATCTATCAATATAATTCAGAAGTTACAATCTATACCTATTTCTATATGCTATTTAACTTAAACAAGTCTGTTCTCTTCTCCCAGCTTCTGACACTGAATGAATTTCTACGGAAAATGTCCCTGAACAGACTTACCCAGCCAGGGATTCTCAATCCTACCTGCATCTTCAAATTACCTGGAGAACTTTAAACATATTAATGCCAAGGACCAGTCCTAGATTTCTGGTGTAACTGAAACCAATGCTGAGAACCACAGATAGATAGGTATTATCTATTGAATTTGGCGAGACAGAAAGAATATTGTTTAAATAGTGAATCAGCCAGTCTTACACAATGCTGATAGGCAAAAACATTTGGAAATAATTTCTCCATGTTACGCGCTAATATTGGGAAGAGGCTTTATTTTTACATAATGAATTAGGAAAATACAGACAAAAGGAAGATTAATGTTTCTTAGAGCCATGCTGCATACTATTATTGACTATAGAGAGGAAACGGGGTGGGGTTGGGGAGGGGAAGAGTAATTATAACCAGGTATTTGGCAGTAAGTCTTAGAAGGATTTTGCCAGAGAAAAATAGACTAGTATTGTGTGTTACTTCATTTGAAAGAAATCTCAGTTTTGGTCATCAAGTCAGCTTTCAGAAAACATTTGGAAGACCACCAACTCTTGCTTTGTTAGGTCAGGATAACAGGAGACTGTAAGAGCCTCTAGGGCTGGTTATAAAGATTTCTAACCTAAATTCATAGTGACTTTTTACCCCAGAACTCAATTCATAAGATGGTGCTAGTTTAAAAACCAGAAATGTTAATTCACTATTTAAACAATATTCTCTGGAGTAATGGCTTTCTATAATAAACTCATTCATTCATCTATTCCTTTAAAAAAAAAAAAAAAAGCACTTACTAAATATTTAATGTATGCTAGACATAACCTCCAGATACTTGGACCATACCAGTGATCAAGACAGACCAGACCTTGGGATGCCTGGGTGGCTCAGTCGGTTAAGCCACTGCCTTCAGCTCAGGCCATGATCCGAGGGTCCTGGAATCGAGTCCGCATCAGGCTCCTTGCCCCCCAGGGAACCTGCTTCTCTCTCAGCCTCTGCCTGCCACTGTGCCTGCTTGTGTGTGTGCTCGCGCTCACTTGTGCACACGGGCGCTCTCTCTCTCTGACAAATAAATAAGTAAAATCTTAAAAAAAAAAAAAAAAAAAAGATAGACCAGACCTTAATATCCTTCCGGATGCCTTTAAATGCATGAATTTAAAGTATAACTGTAGTTCAAAGACATCTAAAGAGATTAAGATATTTTCTAAACTTGAAATATAATGTGGAACCCTAATTTACTAAGTGCTTACTATAAACCAGATGTTCTATTAGTCCCTTTAATACATGGTACTCATTTAATAAACTTGCTGTCCTGCAGAGATGGCATTACTATTTAGAAGAAATTAAGAGACCAAACAATGAGAAAAATTTTTCCCTTAGCAGAGTTTAAATTTCCACACTAGAGGGAATTCTCCATCTCTAAAGCTGTCAAGAATGGGACTTATCACAAAGTTGTGTCAATTCACTCACACAAGAAATTTTTTCATTTTAGTTCAACTATATCAACTGGGAGAAGACTTGGGGTTTAAAAAAAGAAAAACCACGTTATCACAAGAATACATTTCCAATTTCACATTTTTTTAAGTTGAAATTATGCAACTGTGTTTCAAGCATGATGCAGAAACTACCTATCCATATTAAGCCACATACCTTAAGGACAAATTAGTACTAATGGATCTACTGTGGGACATAAACACACATTACTAGGTGCAGTGATCAGTCCTTTATAAAAACCAAACCAAACATCACTCAGTTCAGTCAGAAATCCACAGGACTGTAATTCTGCCCCAAGCAAAAACTGGGTGACAACCCAAAGATGTCTCCAAACCATTTTGATAATAATTGAGTTTGTAGTTTCGTTTTGTTTTTTCCGTTTTCAGGTGAAGCTATTTGACTCCAATCCTGCACACACACAAAAATCCTTTTTTAAGTTTTTAACGGAAATAAGGAACTGCCAATTGGGATCAATTTGTAAGTTTCCGTGGGGAAGCGGATACACAACAACCCTGTTCTCCCAACTCCAGGCAGAGACTAATTCCAAAATGGGATTCACTCCTCCTTTACGCCAGGGATCATCCATTCCCTTCGCCCATTAAAGGACAAACGAGCTCACCATTCCCGGGAATAACTTGGCTTGTGGCTACGTTCACACAGTGCCTTGGACGCAGGCTCTCGGGGCGGGGGCACCTCAGCACTGGCCACTCAAGTCTGGACAAGGGCCAGCTCTTGTAGCCTCTCGACCTGCACCCCTCCGCCCCCGCGGTACTCCCAAGCCTCCCGCTGGCAAAGTTTCCCCGCCGCTCGCTCGGGGGTACACGCCGGGACGCCGCTGGGGGTCTCCGAGACCCCAGAGCTCCCGGGGTTACGGGGACCAAGACCCGGTCCTTCCCTGATTACAGAAGCAGGGTAAGAAAGCCACAGCTGCCTCGGCCACACAAACGCGGGGTGCAGACAGAGCACGGCGGATGCGGGAGGGTTGTGGAGACGTCAGGAGGAGGCTCGCGAGGCCGCCGCCCCGCGACCCGGACTCGCCCGCGCTCACCGTCGATGTTCTCCCGGTCGCTGATGTGCTGCAGGTTGCAGCCCGTGTCCTCGCGGCTCAGGTCCGTGTCGGGCCGGTAGGACTCCAGCCGGGAGTGGGTATTCCTCCGGAGCTTGGGGCTGGACGACACGCAGCACGAGGTAGTGTTCCCCATCTTCGGTGGCCCCCAGACTCCTGCCGCTCTCGCCTTCCTCCCGGTCCCCGGGAGCGGGGCGCGGGCGGGCGCGGGGCGCGGGCGGCGGGGGCGTGGAGGGGAGACCCGCCCGCCCGCCCGCCGCCGCGGGAGGGGGCGGAAGCCGCGGCCGGCCCCCGGGTCAGCAGCGGCGGCGGCGGCGGGGCCTCGCCATGGGCGGCGGCGGCGGCGGCGACGAGCGGGCGGCGGCCCCGGCTCCCCCGGTTCCCCTTCGGCCTCCGCACTCGCCCGCCCTGATTCGGCGGGCCTGTCCGCGGCGAAGGAGCGCTCGGGTCCGCGCGACTGCGGCCGCCGAGCCTAGCTCACCCCGCCGCGGCCATGGCGGGCGGCGCCGCGCAGGCCGCCTCCCCCCACCCTCCCCGCAGCGCTCCCCGGTCGGCGCCCGGGTCCCCGGCGGCGGCGGCGGCCTCCGCAAGAGGTTCCGGTTCAAGCGGGGGAGCCGCGAGTCCGTGCGGGGCTGAACGGCGGGCGGGCGTGGGCACGGCTCTCCGCCCGGCGCTGCAAAGCCCGGCACTACCCGCGAGGATGCTCGGGCGCCCTCCCCCGCCCCCGCCGCAGCCCCCGCCCCGCCCCGTCGCCGCCTCTTCCCTCTGCCCTGGAAGCAGATCGGCGGCCGAGGAGGGAGGTCCCGTGCCAGCGCGGCCCCGCGCAGAGTGTGGGGTCGGGGTCGGGGCCGGGGGTCGCGCTTCACGCAGGCAGGCGTGGGAGCCACAGACCGCGCGGCTGGAAGGAAGCTCAGCGTCTCGATGCCCTTCCTCTCCCGCTTCCGCGTCCTCCACCTCTCCCGGGCCTAAGCTGGGACGAGAGGTGTGTGCGGCGGGCCTGCGCCGCTCGCGGGCCGGCGGGGTCCCCCGGGGAGTGCAGAGGGGCCGGAGCGCCGGGGGCGCAGACGAGAAGCCTGAGGGAGGGCTGGGAGCACACGGAGGATGGGGATGCGGCCGCCTCCCTGGTTTGCGCGGGGGCTGTGTTTCTCTTACACCGCGGGTAGGGGGCGGGGGAGAGAAGGGGTTCTTTTATTTTGAAAGTATTTAAAAGGAGACTGGACCTTGATTTGGCACTTCTCGCTTCTATTTTGAGTTTTGCCAGGACTTGATGGTGAGGTGACGTTGTTTTAAGCCGTGAGATAAAGCTGGGGGACCCCTGAGCTACATCAATGTCGAATTAGCTGCAGTGTTTTGAGTTTCTAGGAAATTAATGGGAAGTAGAGATGGATAACTTAACATCAGCTCTCCTTTGCTTTTCAGTGCTGTGCGGTTCTGTCTTGCTGAGACCAGCCTGACCCGAAGCATGTTAGCTAAGATAAAGGTATGTGAAAGTGCCTGGCTTAACGTGAGATGTTCAGTAAATCATGGGGCTCCATTCCCTCCCAGCATCCCAGAATGACCTTCTTGCCTAAAGTGGCAGAAATAATCTTTCCACTCTTTTTCCAAATAGTCAATGAAGGAGTCATGAGAAGATTCAGGGAAAAAAATGACTTTAAACACAAAAGATAGGGGGCAACGCTCTTAATTTTGGATCTGAGGAAACCGAAGTCGAGAAAGTTGAAGTGTCTTGATTGGCCCAAGGTCCCAGTACAAGTTAGTGACAGATGGAAATACTAAAAAGGAACAAAAGGAGTAAGGAAACTTAATACTTACATAGCATTAGCAACGTGTGGACAACTTGCCTGAGGGGTTATAAACACTTAAATTTCATTTAATTCTCGATATCTAGCTTTTCTTTTTTTTTTTACAACCTGTGCTGTCTCTCTTGAACTCATGTTTATACATTTATTAGTCAATAATCAAAAAAACTTCATGCTCTGAGCTAGATTAATGCTATTTGTTGCAATAAGTAGCAGATGTCCTTGGAAAATAAATGGCAGCAAAGTGCTGATGTTGACAAGATGAGAAAGGACATGTAAAAGGACGTTTCAAAGAATTGCAGCCCTGAAAAGGTGGGTAAATATCAACAAGACAAAATAATACTCTTATGTTAAGGCAGTTTTGACCTTCTTGCTTCCCAGGAAAGTTTGAATGGAATATAACTGCAAGTCAGTGAATGTGTATATTCACATTTTCAGGGCTACAGTGTATGGTTAAGATGGATAAAAATTGGGACAGGGGTTATCATATTGTCTGTTCTGATTGCTGTTTTGTAATTGGGCCACTATAAGCATCCAAATACTGAATCATAGGTATATGGCATATCCACTTAGGCATATTAAATAATCTTCATTTGATTGTAGAGTTTACAATATTATATCAGTGATAGGCTTTGAAGGATTTAAGAGGAGAGGCAGAATAGCTGTCTGCAAGCTTCCTGTGCTGGCGGGTCATCGGGCAGTGTTAACTAAAAAGAGCATCTGGAGGTGAGGAAAGACAGGACTGGGGGGTCAGGGTAGCCACAGACTTATGCCAGAAGATCGACAGCCATCAGTCTGCAGGGGCTTTTCTGTCCCCCACCTTCCCCAGTCCCCCTTTAACTCTCATGCCACGTTGCCTTTAGGAATGCATCTGTTGGACTTAACACAGAAGTGGGACTTTTGGTCAGCAGGCCCAGGACTAGTGCTAAAGCCTCTTTAGTGACTTTCCTGAGTGCCACACACACACACACACACACACACACACTTCAAACTCCTCCAAGCAAAGACACCGCCTCTTTGAAAGGCAGTGACACTTTAGGAGAGCTTGCAGAAGCAGTGATGCCAAGATGAAAATGAAATGTGTTATTTATTAAATACCTGCTAGAAGCCATGCTATGTACTAAGTATGTTTTTACATCTAAGCCTATGCTGTTTCCCACATTTTACAAATAAAGACACTTTAATACTGATAATTAAACCTAAGATCAGACTACTGAAAAAAGGCCTAAGTGGAGATATTAACCTTGGTTCTGACTGCTCAGTCCATAAGGTGCCCCCCTCAGCTGTATCACCCAAACACCTCCTGCCCCCACCTTCAGGTATCACTGAACAGGAAGGGAACAGAGGCAGATGAGAGTAATGAGAGAAGAAATCTGCAAAAGTTTTGAGTGGAAAAGAGATTCTTGTGTTGCTTCTCTCCTTTATTCTCTTTTTGAAGGAAGCTTGCATTGACTGTTTAGGACTAGTTTTAGACTTGAAGGAGAGAGGGGATCTTATTTCTGTGGGCCCCACCCTTCTGACAGAGTAAGTAGATAGGCAAGAAGGTTGAAGAGAAGCATATGCAGAAATGTGCATTTAGCCAGTGTCTTTGACATTGCATCACTTGGGAATCTAAATGCAAGGACACTTCGTCAATAGAGTAAATCTAGCCCAGGATTGGGAACAGAGGGAGAGAGGGAAGGTGAGCCCTGCGACCCAAGGCCCTCATCCTGGAGAGAACCTCAATCTGCATATATTCATAACCCACCCTGCTCTTAAAGTAGAAAGCATCATTTGGGTATTTTTTCCCTTCACCTTTCTCTGTAATTACTATTTAAGATTTTGGTCGTTGTGGGACACCTGGGTGGCTCAATTGGTTAAGCGTCTGCCTTCAGCTCAGGTCATGATCCCAAGGTCCTAGGATTGAGTCCCGCATTGGGCTCCTTGCTCAGCACAGAACCTGCTTCTCCCTCTGCCTGCTGCTCCCCCTGTTTGTGCGCTGTCTGTCTGTCTGTCTCTCTGGCATGTAAATAAATAATCTTAAAAAAGAGTTTTGGTCATTGTGAAGAGATGAGTATGGAAACAGGTGAACAACCTAAGTCATTGCTCTTCAAATTTTCTTTTTAGCAGTAGGAGCTTTTTTTTTTTTTTTAAACAAAATTTTCAGTGGAACCACAAACGTATGATTGGTATTAGTATTAACCTATAAGATTATAAAAAGCAGGCTATTAAGAAAAAGCTACCTTAATTGAATCAGGTAGACCATAACTATGGTCTTACTTCAGTCACACTTAAACCTATGAAATATGAATGACCCCCTAGAATACAGAAAACACTGAGCCAGGTTAACCCAGAGCCTGGACTTTTGGTCAAAAGAAGAAAAAATAGAGTCTTCGGGAAAAAAACCTTCCCAGAGTATATCTGCCCTTTTCTTATCACCTGGTAACCAGTTTCCTATGTTAGTTGCTCAACATTTGTAAGGCAGTAATGGAAAAACCAAGACCCTTTGTTGTACCACCAGTGTTCTTCCTGTCACCATCTTATTTTCCAGGGACCTCTCCTCCAGATAAGGCCTCCATCTAGTACTTGAAACTAGGCAGTGTAAAATATGAACAGCTACTGTGGAAGTCTTTCCTTTGATAGCCACTTGACCTTGACCAATGTAAGTGATTTATTTATTGAAAAAACATTTCTTAAAAGTATACTGAGCCAGGCACCTTAGGGATACAAAAATGGACAAGATTTAGTTCTTACCCTTGAGAAACTCATCATCTGGTAAAGTAAACAGTTGAAGATCAGGTGTAGAATGTGTCCAGCAATGTGAATGATTGTAGTCAATTAGTGGTAAAGTCTGAAATCTACCAAGACTGCTACCTATATTAAAAAGCTTTCTTGCCTGTAGTTAGATCTAAAATTCCACTATGGGAGATTGACTCCTGTGAAGTAAAGAATTTTTTTTTTTTTTAAGATATTGATTTGTTTGACAGAGATCACAAATAGGGAGAGAGACAGGTGGGGCGGGGGGGAGTGGGGACCAGGCTCCCTGCTGAGCAGAGAGCCTGATGTAAGACTCGATCCCAGAACCCTGGAATCATGACCTGAGCCGAAGGCAGAGGCTTTAACCCACTGAACCACCCAGGCGCCCCTGACGTAAAGAATTATATCCAGAGGTTGTCAGAATGAAAATTCCCACCATCAGTTAAAGATGGCTAGTAGATTTAAACACTGATGCTAAGTCCCTTGGAATAGAGTAACTGCCAGGAACAATGTGTTAAGTAGGATTCTTAAGGTCATACTCCAGCCCAACAGGAAAGAATGCTGCCGTAAGGAAAGGAGGATGAGGAGAAGATAGCACTGGTGCCATGAGTAAAACTTTTGTTTTTGAAACAAATACTGAAGCTAGGGACAGCCATGGTCTCTGAGTTTCTGGGCAGAGGCCCACTTGGAAGCTGATTTATCTATCATGCAACTGAGAATTCACCTCCTGTCCCCAGGCTAACCAGTCTTAAGAAGTCTAATCTTTCTCTTGCCCTTGCCAAACTCTTACCTGCTTTATCATACCTTCATGCTGACCAGCAAGAGATATGGTAAAGGTATGTGCAGTCTCTAAGAACTAGGTTGTACTTTTGATAAGGCAAATCCCAGCATCTCACAGTGCCAGACTGGGAGAGGCTGTTACTTCTCTAACCCGGGTCAGTCCCCCATCTTTCTTTTTATGGAGCCCTCTATTTTGTGAGGACCTCAGAGATGATAGCTGGTCATGTGACTAAGTGTGGCCAGTGATTTCTGAGTGGAATCTTACAAGAAAACTCTCCGAAGGTGTTTCCTCTTCTCTGCTTCTTGGATTGTGGACGTGATGGCTGGAATTCTAGTGCATACTTTGGAATACCAGCTGACCTTGCAGATGAAAGCCATGAACTAAGATATGTCCCCATATGCTTGTTTTACATGAAAGAAATAAATTATGTTGTATAAGCCATGGTTATTTTGAATTCCCAAGTAATATGCATCCAAATCTGATCCTGATTTGGCAAGGATTATCCTTTGATACAGTCCTGTGTGTCTGTGTCAGCAGTTTTCGCTGATTGGCCCCGAGATAATGGGGACTCTGACTAGAACGGTGCAGTCATCTTATGTACTTGGCTCTCCATCGCAGAATTGAGGTTGGAATGGGAAAATGCAGTAGGCAGGTTCTGGAGTCAAGATTAGATTTTGTGGCAATAGAAGTTGTTTCTCCAAAGACACATTAGTCCCCATGGAAATTAAAAAAAATAAATGTCTGATGTATTACTTTAATATAGCACTCCTTTAGCATTCCCAGAACTGGAACCAAAGGCTCCTGTGAGCAGGAAACTCTATACACACACTCTGGTATATATGCTGAACATCCACCCAACCCAGGAAATTGACTCTTTCCTGTCAAAAAGGACCTCTCTTCATGACTCCTCCATTGACTACTTGGGAAAAAGGTAGAAAGTTGGTTTCTGCCGCCTTGTATTCTTCCGATCACAGGCAAGATGTCTTTCTAGGCTAAGATGGCTGGTATTGGGGGCATTGTTAGGGATTTACTGAACGTCTACAATGAGCCAGACATTTTCACATACTTATCTTTATGTTAGTTAACTGACCTCAGTTCAGACCCTGTTCCCAACATAACAAAACCTAGCAGTATTTTAAAAGTAAAATAAGGATAGTTGATGAGTTGTGTTAACTTACTGCCTCTTCCTCACATTTTTAATCTCCAAGGAACTCCAAATACTCTACAGCTATAACTCAACATTCAAACAGCCCTGGGGTCCATAGGGGCAGCTAGGTTGATCCTACTGAAGTGGATCCGGTCACTTCTCTTAAGATTTGTTAATAGCTTCTCACTACCTATAGAATAGAAACTGCACTCTGCCTGGCATTCAAGCCACCACCTTTTCTCCAGCTGATTAGAACTGCTCAGAACTCGCTATCAGGCCTACCATTCCTGTCTTGCTTTACTTGTGTGACTCCCATCACCTAAACACCCTTCCTACTCTGTTGCCCACCTCCATGTTTTTAATCCTCAGCCTTCAAAGCCCAGCACAAACACTTTTTTCTTAGTCCCTCTGCTGGAAATCGTAAACTCATAGTTTTTATCTAAAACCACTCATCTCTTTCTACTTATTTTATGCATTATTTTATCTTGCCTCCTAAACTCTACGCTCTGAAAGGGCATCCTCTTGTGCTTCCCTGCTTGTTCTTTGTGGCCCTTTGCACAGTGCCTGGCATGTAGGATGTGCTTAAGGACTGTTTGTTACCTGAGTACCAGGCTCAGCAAGTACCTAAACCCGCTCCCTCCCTTTTTAATCCCCGTGTCTCTCCGTTCTTTCTTCTCAACAGGAGAAGAGCAGATCAAACCAGGCAGGGGGTTGTTAGTGATGAATGTACAAAGTCTTCACTGATAATTCTCTCTTATTATATGGCAAAATATTCGAGGAAATATGTCTTGTATTGTGAGGCTCTTGAGACTGATAGAGATATATAGGCAATAAAGTGTTTATTACCCTTTTAGCCTTCTCATGAATGAATTAACCAGGAAAACAGCCCTTATGAGATGGAGTTGTGCTTTCAGAGCCTAGTTCTGACTGTATTAGAAAGAAATATATCGTTCATTAACTTGTTTACTTCAGAAGGAGAAGTTGGAATCCCAGAGCTTAGGTTGCCACGCTTCATGGTTTTTTTTAAACCTGAAAACACCCAATTCCAGGAAAAAAAAAAAGGTAATATGCAGTATGTCTGTGCATGTGCTTGCAAGCAGTGGGTACACACTCAAAAGCCACATTCATCATTCAGTTGACATATTTTGCCAGTTTGTCCAAGTCAGTGAAGGAACAGATTGCCCATGTCGGGAGATGTTTTTTAATGCCACCACTGGGGAGGGAAGGCTCCTCTCTCTAGTGAGTAGGAGCAAGAGATGCTGCTGAACATCCTATACCAGGACAGCTCCCACAGCAAGAGATGTACAGCCCAAAATGGCAGCTGTGCCGAGGTTGAAAAGTCCTGTCTAAATTGGCCAGTTACTGGGACACCTGGGTGGCTCAGTGGGTTAAGCTGCTGACTTCGGCTCAGGTCAAGATCCCAGGGTCTTGGGATTGAGTCCCACATCGGGCTCTCTGCTCAGCAGGGAGCCTGCTTCTCTCTCCGCCTCTGCCTGTTTGTGCCTGTGTTCGTTCTCTCTCTCTCTCTGACAAATAAATAAGTAAAATCTTTTTAATAAATAAATAAATAAATTGGCCAGTTATTTACTGCACAAATGTTACTGATTCTTTCCATCAGGAGGTACACATCCTGACATTTTTCATAGTACCTGAAGGAAAGCAACAGTTCATTATCTAGTTTAGCATCCCACCAAAAACAGTTTAAAAGGGGGAAGTGACACTTGTTTTCAAAAGACAAAGATAGATTGTTAATTTCAAAATGCTTCTTAAGATTAATGTCTATAGGAGGGCTTTTAAACAGTCATTCTGGTTCCAGTTTTCCCACAACACTCTAGAAAGTTATATGTGAGCCTGGAAGTCTGCCCAGTTGCAGATAAGCAGGGCTGTAACAGATTTTTTTTCTTCTTAAATGAGAAAAAAATTTAAGACCTTAAAACGAAAACAGCCTTTGAGAACTTCTGGCCTTTCTGTGATCTGTAACTGGATGAGTTTCATTGCCTCTAACATTTTACACACACCTACCTATATCACAGGATTTATTAATATGTGTTATTTTCTACTACATTTCTCCAAGGAAATTCTGAAGTGGGAAGCAAAACTTCTTATTTTTTGGAGCCCCAGTACTGTGAACAGTAATGTCTAACAGACACTCCATTCCTAAGAACAGCAACACCTGGCAGGCATCAAGGCACTGTCAGGTAAATCCCAAGAAGCAGTAATTGTCTCAATCTTAGTTTCCCACTGATGGACCACAGTGGTTTTGCGTATCTTAACAGAGAGAAGCTGCATACAATTAGAGAGCTGTATTCTAAATCCAGCCCTGACAATCTTCAGCATGTTGTTTTTCCAAGATGAGACTTTTCCTTCTGTCCAGCAGGTGAACTTATATTTGATATTACCTGCAATGTTTCCTCATGATAATATCACCTTACCCCAAGACCTTCAAAAGCCTACAGAATGACTACCTGACTATTAGAAACCTCATAGAAACTTCTTCCTGTTGCTTGGTTATAATCCTTCTGCATTTCCTGGGGACTTTACCTCGGCCCAGTGCATGATGCTGAGCTTTAATGAATGTCAAACAGTCACTGTTTGGGTAAATGCCAAGAAAAACAATGAGTGATACAAAGAAAGCAGTGAAAATCTGTACCTTCTGCCTTTATCCCAGCTCCACATCTGCACCTTTTATCATCAGCCCCAAGAATTGGGGTCTTCTGTTTGGAAATGAGCTGAGTCCCATAACTTCCAAAGACTTCTTGCTATCATACTGGGCTGGAGAGAAGCTGTTCAAAACAGGCACCTCCCTTAGTAGTGTGGCCTGAAGATGCACAGGCCCCCCTTGTTTGGTGCTGATGCCCTCACTGCCTTACAGGATGCTTAAAATTCCCAGCTGGCCTCCTTTGGGAATAAGGCCTTAAAATCACATTTTGCCTTTGATAAGTGATATCTGGAGTATTCACACATTAAAATGTTACTGTTCTCGGGTGCCTGGGTGGCTCAGTGGGTTAAGCCGCTGCCTTCGGCTCAGGTCATGATCTCAGGGTCCTGGGATCGAGTCCCGCATCGGGCTCTCTGCTCAGCAGGGAGCCTGCTTCTCTCTCTCTCTGCCTGCCTCTCCATCTACTTGTGATTTCTCTCTGTCAAATAAATAAATAAAATCTTTAAAAAAAAATAAAAATAAAAAAAAATTAAAAAAATGTTACTGTTCTCTAATAGCCCAGTTGTAACCAGTTAGTATATCTGATTAGCCAGAAGGATCACTCAAGGCACAAAAGCAGTGGTAATACAGGGCTATATCTTCATTCATAAAACTCTGAGGGGCTAGAGAAAAGGCAAGAGAGAACAAAACCCACTCTTAGGGGGTGCTCAGCCAGGAGCCACTGTGGAGAGGGTCTGTGAATACTCAGAGAAAACATGGGGGTGAGGGAATACACAGATGACCGTGGATCAGGTGAAAATAAAATCAGTGCAGAAAAGACTCAGATATAGGACCCCCGTGACCTTAAACTGCTCCCAGAATTTATAGGTCACAACTTTGCTTTGGGACACTTCTGTATATGAGTGCAAAACAGAAGACGGAAACAAGATTTAAGTTCCCCATCTCCCATACTCTAAGATGTACATGGTAACATTGTGAACGGAGTAGAAAAAGGCTTTCCTTCTCAGGAAATAAAAAACACTTCCACTCTTGTTAACAATTTTCTCCGGTCACAAGTCTGTAGAACTGATTAAAAAAATATTTGAAAGGAGTATTAACATTCATAGATATTAAGTTATTTGGGTAAAATATGCTAATTATTTCCATTTAATTTATAATACTGAAAAACTCAATGCAGCCTAAATGCCCTTGAAGCAAAGACTAGTTAAGTAAATTCTGCTGTATACAATGGAAGCTATGAAGTCATAAAAATAAAGATGTATATACATCTATACTTATTATTCTAGAAAACCATGAAATATTGTTGAGGGGAAAAAGCAGATTACATATGTGAGTATTTCCCTATAAATATACATGCAAAGGGACGTGTTTAGAGATACTCACAAATAGACTGTGTTAACGATGATAACCATTAAAATCAAAACCTAGTTGATTTTGTTTTCCTCTGTTCTTTTTTTTTTTACTTTAAATCTGTATCTTTTCCAAAATGCCATAATGCATTTCCTTGCTGAATCCTTTACCTCAAATGCTTTTCTTCCCCTGATAGCCTTCATCTAAAACTATTGCCTGCTAAGACAAGCAAGGATTGTGAAGTAGAATCCATACAAATGAATAGAGTGGCGTCCACACTGGAGGATATCTCATCCGTGGCCATAAGATCAGGAAACAAGGGAAGTAGAGGTTCTGATGCAGGAAAGTGCAACCTGGATATTTGGCATTCTGTATATAATTCTAGCTCTTCGACTAACAGGCATCAGTTGTTACCATTTCTTGCCCTTGGGCACGGAACATGTTATCCTCCATTTTATTTAACTTACTGTAAAATGATATTGGCTATGCTGCTACTTAAGCTATCTTCTGCCCACTTAGTTTCTGTCTTTTGAGGGCTGTGCCCCCTCACTACCCCACCCCATCCCTCACCCCAGGAATGTACTCTTAGTGGTAGAGTAGAGGGAACTGTGTATGTTGAATCTATCGGTACCTTATAATTATTAAGATGTCTTAAAAGTCAGGGGCGCCTGGATGGCTCAGTTGGAAAAGCAGCTACCTTTGGCTCAAGTCATGATCCCAGGGTCCTGGGATCGAGCCCCACATTGGGCTCCCTGCTTGGTGGGGAGCCTGCTTCTCCCTCTGCCTCTGCCTGCCACTCCCCCTACTTGTTTTCTCTCTCCCTCCCTCCCTCTCTCTCTCTGTCAAAGAAATAAAATCTTTAAAAAAAAAAAAAGACATTTTTAAAAGGCAGAAGACCATTGTCTTCTCCACTAAAAAGTATTTGACAAAGGTCGAAACTTCAAAGATAACAGAAATTAAAGATATTTGATATATCAAAGGAGAGTGAAAACATACTAACCCTCGAACCCAGCAAACAAGGCTCAATCCCTTTAGGAA
The DNA here is from genome assembly GCF_030435805.1 of Mustela lutreola. NCBI lineage: Eukaryota > Metazoa > Chordata > Mammalia > Carnivora > Mustelidae > Mustela > Mustela lutreola. The sequence continues at coordinate 33,816,423 of NC_081297.1, read as the reverse complement.
GTCTCCATTTAGAAAGAGAACCCTAGAAAGTGTCCTAAATGAGGCGATGAGAGGCTCACAGTACCTGCTTTGTAAAACCAGACCCAGCCTTGTGACTGCCCACTCAGAAATCCAGGTCTCCTGCTCCTCTGTTAATGCTTTCTTCTCTACATCATCCACCCTCAAGAAAATTACAGCAGCTGAGCTCTGTAAATTAAACAGATTAATCAATCAACATTAATCTGGAACAATTCTGTGGAATTACTAAGAATTGAGCTTATTTTTATTTTGATTTGTAACAAAAGCCCCATACAACAAAGTAGTTGAATAAATCCCAATTCAATTAATCAGTACAGCAAAATGACACCAACAAGTACTTGAAGAACCAGTTGGAAAGAGTGCAAACATGGAAGTATTGAACTGCCATATAAGCAATACACCAAGTAATTGCCCTAAGAGCTGGGAGAGGAAACCATCACTTCAGGCTTTGGTGGCCTTTAGGGTCTCAATGGAAGACTCATATTTATTCAGAACCAAAAATCCAAAAGTCCAGTAAGGAATTATTTTTTTAATGGAATATTAGGCTACATTTAACAATAGACTTTATAAAGAATATCTTGTTATAATTCTAATTCTCTACTTGGACACACTTGAATATAATCAACATTTCTTAAAGCTACATGAAAACGTCTGCGATCAGCCAGCTCCACTCACAGAAGCCCTAAGAGAGATTTACATCTAAATATCAACATAGTATAAAAATATGAAGAATTAGCGAACTATATAAATAACAAATTATCTACATACATTGTATCTCAAAATACAGCGTTGACATTTTTTGCTATCCTAGTTCAGTCAGGATGACCGGAACGGTCTCAGAGAAGCAGAAATAGAATTCGATTTGAGCTAAGAAAATTCAAACCTAATTATATTGATAATGCCTTCTATTTCCCTTCCGTTTTTTAAAAATAAATTTTAATGAGGTATAGTTTACATAAAACCAAATACTCCCGTTTCAATTGTCAAAACATTTCAGTGAGTTTTAAGAATTTTAGCATACCGGGATAACCACCACCACAAGAACTCGAACATTTTTGTTACCTGCCAAATTTCCAAAATCTAGATCAGTACTCCCCACCCCCACACCACCCCTCATCAGTGTTCTGTCACTGTGAATCAGATTTGTCTTTTCTAAAGTTTCATAAAACTGTAATCATACAGGATATATAATACCCCAGTGTAAGGCTTTTTTTAAGATTCAAATGTGTTGTTGCATATATGACTAGTCGAATTTATGACTAGTTCTGCTTATTGCTAATTAGCGTTGCCATGTGTGGCATTCCACATTTGTTTATATACAACAAATAATGATGGACATTTAGGTTGTTTCTACTTTTTGTCTATTGTAAATAAAGTTGTTATGGACATTCATGTACAAGTCGTTGTGTGGAGATTTCTTTTCTCTTGGGAAAATATGTAGAAATAAGACTGCTGGGTTTTACAGTAAGTATATGTTTAACTTTATAAGAAATAACCGCTTTTCTAAAAAAAAAAAAAAAGAAAGAAAAAACCACTTTTCTGAAGTACTGGTACTGTTTTACATTCCCATCAACAATGTATGAGATTTGTAATTGCTCCAGATTCTTAATATAACCACTGTGGTTTTACTTTTTTTTTTTTCCCCTTTAAGTATTGGCATGGGACGCAACATGGGTCTTGAACTCATGACCCTGATGTCAAGACCTGAGCTGAGATCAACAGTTGGACAATGAACTGACTGAGCCACCCAAGCACCCCTCGCTGTGGTTTTACTTTGAATTGCCCTGCTTAATGATGCTGACACATTTTTGTATGTCCATATAGCTTATAAAGTGTCTTTTCAAGTCTTTTCCCAATTTAATTGGGTTGTTTATCTTACTGAATTGTAGTAGTTCTTTATATATTCTGGATACAATTCTTTTGTCAGGGATGTGTTTCGAGAATATTTTCTTCCACTGAGTGGTTTGTGTGGTTTTGTTTTGTTTTGTTTTTTGTTTTGTTTTTTTTTTTAGTATTGTCCTCTGAAGGGCATAAGTTCTAACTCTGTAGAAGTCTGATTTATTGATAGCTTGATATCAATAGCTGAACTCTCATTGTTTATGCCCTAAGAAATCTTCTACTATCTCCAGTTCATATAGATTTTCTTCTATGTTTTATTTTAGAAATTGTAAGTTTTACCCATTAAGCTTAGGTATATGATCTAATTAGAGATTAATTTTGTATATGGAATATGCTAAGAATCAAGGTTCTTTTTTTTTCATGTGATTATCCAGTTGTTCCTATACCATTTGTTAGAAGGACTATTTTTCCCCTTTGAATTACTGTGGCCCTTTGTCAAAAAATGATTTGACCATATATGGTATTTGACCATATATGGGTAGGTCCGTTCCAGGATCTACCTGACCCATATGTTTATCCTGTAGTATAGTAAGGTAGCTTTGTGATCCATCTTGAAATCTGATAGTTGAAGTGTTCCTGTTCAGAATCATTTTGGCTATTCTAGATCTTGTTTTTATATAAAAATTTTAGAATAAGTTGTAAAATTGCCTGCTGGGATTTTGATTGGGATTTCACTGAGCTATGGAACGATGGAGGGAGGGGATTGACATCACAATATTTAGTCTTCAGTTTAGAAACTTGGTACATCTCCATTTATTTAGTTCTTCTTTACTTTTGTTTGGCAATTTTTGTAGTTTGTTGTTGTTTTTAGTCATAAAGACCTTGGACATACTGTGTTAAATTTATCCCTAAGTAGTTCATCTTTTGATACTATAGTAAGTGGCATTTTATTTCAACTTCCAAATGCTCATTGCTAGTATATTAGAAAGACTAGATTTTTGTGTATATAACCTTATATATGCTAAATTCAATTCTTCTATTTGACTCTTTATAGATTACTTCAATTTTTCTACATACACAATCATGTCATCTGCAAAAAAGGCAGTTTTACTTCTTTCAGTCTGTATTCCTTTTATTTTTTCTTACCTATTGTACTAGCTAGGACCTTCAGTACAATGCTGAATCAAGACCTTGACAGCATTATTCTTACTTTATTTTCAGTCCTGGTGAAAGCATTCACCCTAACAGATAATGTTAGCTAAAGGTTTTTCAGATACCCTTTGCCAAATTGAAGAAGGTCCTTTCCATTTCTAGTTTGCTTTTTAAGAGGTTTTTGTATTATGAATGGGTATTGAATTTTATTAAACATTTTTTGTGTATCACATAGGAAGATCATCTGGTTTTCTCCTTAATTCTGTTAATGTGGCAGTTACATTGAATTTTTTTTTTCAATATTAAGGCAACCTCGGGGCGCCTGAGTGGCTGTGGGTTAAGCCTCTACCTTCGGCTCAGGTCATGATCTCGGGGTCCTGGGACCGAGCCCTGCATCAGGCTCTTTGCTCACCAGGGAGCCTGCTTTCCCCTCTCCCTCTGCCTGCCTCTCTGGCTACTTGTGATCTCTCTGTCAAATAAATAAATAAAATCTTTTTTTAAAAAATAAAAATAAAAAAATAAAGCAAACTTGGGACACCTGGGTGGCCCAGTCAGTTAAGTGTCAGGCGCTTGATTTTGGTTCAGGTCATGGTCTCAGGGTCATGAGATGGAGCCCTGCATCAGGCTCTACACTGGGCGTGGAGTCTGCTTAAGATTCTATTCCTCTCCCTCAGCCCTCACCCTGCTCATGCTCTTGCTCTCTCAAATAAATAAATCTTTTAAGAAAAATATTAAAGCAAGGGCTTCTGGGTGGCTCAGTGGGTTAAGCTTCTGCCTTTGGCTCAGGTCATGATCTCAGGGTCCTGATATCGAGCCCCACATCGGGCTCTCTGCTCAGCAGGGAGCCTGCTTCCCTCTCATTCTCTGTCTGCCTCTCTGTCTACTTGTGATCTCTCTCTCTGTCAAATAAATAAATAAAATCTTAAACAAACAAATGTTGAGAACAATGTGGAGAAACTGGAACCCTCATTTGTTGCTGGTGAGAACTGTAAAATGCTGTAGCCATATTGGAAAACAGTGTTGCCATTCCTTGAAAATGTTAAACACTGGAGAGAATATATGACCCAGCAATTCCACCGCTAGGTATCTACCCCAGGAGAAATAAAAACACATGTCCATACTTGCGTGGACATATAATTCTCACAGCAGAATTATTCATATTAATCAAAAAGTAAAAACAACACAAATGTCTATCAATTAGTGAATGGGCAACACAAATGTCTATCAATTAGTGAATGGATAAACAAGAGTATGTCCACACAGTGGAATATTATGTGGTGACCACAAGGAATGAAGTATTGATAAATTATACAACATTGATGAACCTCAATACATTATGCTAAATGAAAAAGTCAGTTGCAACAGACCACATACTACATGATGATTTATATGGCATGTCTAGAATAGACAAATCCATAGACACGTAGATTAGTGGTTGCTTAGGCCTGGAAGGTGTTGGGGGATGGCAGGAATGGTGAATGATTGCTAATGCATGCAAGGGTTCCTTTGGGGATGTGTAAAGGTTCTAAAATTAGATTATGGTGATGGTTGCACAAGTCTGTAAATATATTAAAAACCATTGGATTGTACACTTTATTTTTTTTTAAAGATTTTATTTATTTATTTATTTGACAGAGATCACAAATAGGCAGAGAGGCAGGCAGAGAGAGAGGAGGAAGCAGGTTCCCTGCGAGCAGAGAGCCCGATGTGGGGCTCAATCCCAGGACCCTGGGATCATGACCTGAGCCGAAGGCAGAGGCTTTAACCCACTGAGCCACTTAGGCACCCCCGGATTATACACTTCAAGTAGCTGAACTTTATGGTTTGAAAATGATATTTCAATAAGGTGGCTAAAAACAGTGAACCGAGCTTCAGGGTCCTGTGGGATAGTATCAAGTGGTTTCATATATGTGAAATCCAGAAAAAGTGATAGAAAAAATAATGGCTTTAAAAAAGAAGTCTCAAATTTAATGAACACTATAAATCACAGACCAGGAATCCCAAAGAATCCCAAGCAGAATAAACACACATATTCACATCCCAAATGGAGGTATATCATAGTCAAATTACTGAAAACAAGTGATTAAGAGATACATCTTAAAAGTTGCCAGGGCGGGAGGAAAGTTGCCAGAGAAAGCGGGAAACACATTATACACAGAGGAATGTAGATAGAAATTCTAGCCAATTTCTCGTCAGAAATATGCAAGAAAAAAATGAAATGACTATAAAATGTGGAAAGAGTAAAAAGTCAATTTATAATTCTATATTAAACTGTTCTTCAAAACAAAAGCAAACTTTTAGATAAGCAAAAATGGAGAGACTTGGTCACTTGTAGATTTGTACTAAAGAAATGTTAAAGGAAGTTCTGCAGGCAAAAGGAAAATGCTATCTGATGGAAAACTTGGACTTACACAAAGGAACGAAGAGCACTAGAAATGGTCAATATGTGGATAAGTATGAAATATTTTTTGTATTAATGTATTAATTTCTTTAAATGGTAACTGAGCAAAGAAAAAACCAAAATTAAAAAAAAACACAGTGTGTTGTGATATTCACTAACAGGTGTAGAAATAAAATGTATGATTGGGGTGCCTGGGTGGCTCAGTGAGTTAAGCCTCTGCCTTCCGCTCAGGTCATGATCTCAGGGTCCTGGGATCGAGCCCCTCATCGGGCTTTCTGCTCGGCAGGGAGCCCTCTCTCTCTGCCTGCCTCTCTGCCTCCTTGTGATCTCTCTCTCTGTGTCAGATAAATAAAATCTTAAAAAAAAAAAAAAAGAAAGAAAATGTATGACAAGGGTTCAAAGGACAAGAGGGGAGAAAAAAGCAAGCATAATGTTGCAAGAGTCTTACATATCTTATACAAGATATGGTATAATATTACTTCGATGTAGACTGAATAAGTTAAACAACGATACTATAAATCTTAGAGGAACCATTAATAATTAGGATGAAGAGAAATAGCTTATAAACTAACAGTGGAAATAAAGTGGACTTCTAAAACATAACCCAAAAGAAGGTAGGAAAAGAAAAAGGAACAATGCAGATTTGGAAATTCATCAAACCTAACAAAAATCTTAAAGTTGAATGCACCCAAAATAGAGCTTCAAAATATATGAAGGAAAGCTGATAGAAGTGTAAATGGAAACAGACAAAGGCATACCTGGAGACTTCCTTTGCCCTGTCTTAGTATTTGATAGAAAAAAGAAAATCAGTAACTATATAGATGATCTGAACCATCCTATTGAACAACGGTTCTAATTTATATTTGCAGTATGCTTCACTCAGCAACAGTAAAACACAAGTGTACATGAAACATTTACTAAGATCCAAATGCTGAGTCAGACAACATGCTTCATCATATTTAAAAGGATTGAAATAATTACAGATAGCATTTTCAAAAAAAAATGGAATTATCTGAAATTATTTAGAAAACCTAAAATATCTTAAAAACTAAACAAAACATTTAAATTAAATAGCCCAAGGGTAGAAGTCACGAATTAGACAATATTTTTACCTAAATGAAAATGTAAAAATATGTCAAAATTTGTAGGATATGAAAAATACTTAGAAGAAAATGTATAGTTTTAAATGCTCAATTATAAAAGAAGAAAGTGCTAAAATCAATCTAAGCATCCATATCAAGAAGCCAGAAACAGAAGAGCAAATTAAATCAAAGTAAAAGGAAGAAAATAATTAATAAATATAGGAGTTAAAAGTGATAATATAGGAAACAAAATAATAGTGACATAGAATAGGAAACAATATATTAGAAAATATTAGAAAATCATTAGAAATCCACCGAGCCAGCCAGGTGCCCCTGTTCTCAACATTTGTTATTGCCTACTTTTCACTCTAGCCATCCAGGGAGTATGAAGAGGCATCTTACTGTGATTTTGATTTGCATGATGTTCAGTATCTTTTCATGAGCTTATTGGGCATTTATATGTCTTTTTTGGAGAAACATTTATTCATATCCTTTTCCTACTATTAAAACTGAGTTATTTATCTTTATGTTATTGACTATTAGAGTTCTCTACATATTCTGGAAACAAGTCATTTATCATTTGCAAAGATATTTGCAAATATCTTCTCCCATTCTATGAGTTCTCTTTTTATTTCATGGTTCCTCCTGCATGGAGAGTTTCTATCACATGAGGAGTGATCTCATTTGGTGGACTCTTATCTTATGGTAGATTCCTTCCACATGGTGAGGTCCTATTTCTTGGTGGGGTCCTTGTACATGAGAAAGTCCTGTTTTGTGGTGGGGTCCTCCCACTGTGTAAGGTCTTCCCATATAGTAGGTCCTGTCTTTGCAGTGGTGTAGACCTCTAATATACTTGAGTCTTCCCACATGGTGAGGTCCTCCTACATAGTGAGGTCATAGCTCATGGTTAGGCCCAATCTGCTTTCCAAGTCTACATCCTTACCTCATCTATACCTTCAGAGAAATTCTAGTCTCAATCATCATCTTCCCTTCTACCACCTACCCAATCTTAACTTCCTCCCCTTCATACCCTAGTGTAGACCCTTATTGCAGAGAGGGTCGTTTCTTCACTCTTGTCCTCTGAACTGCTTTTGTCTCCTCTTGATGGCCCTCCCATGAACCCAGACCTGTACCTGATCTCCAGAGAACCTCTAGTTCTCTGCATGATTATGATTACTTAGGAGAGCTTGGAATGGACTCCTTTGACTTGAGTATCAGCCTTGAGAATTTCCAGAACCCTTTAGTTAAAGCATTTGTTCCAGGGCACCAGGGTGGCTCAGTTGGTTAAGTGTCTGCCTTCGGCTCAGGTCATGATCCCGGAGTTCCAGAATCAAGTCCTGCATCGGGCTCCCGGCTCTGTAGAGAATCTGTTTCTCCCTCAGCTTCTCCCCGCTCATGCTCTCTCTCACTTTCTCCCTATCTCAAGTAAATAAATAGAAATCTTTTTTTAAAAAATTGTTCCATTAAATTCTACCTTTCTCTCTCTTCCTTTTCCCTCATAAAAGCTTTAACTGAAACTAGAATATAGTTTGATTTACCCAGTTTTCCTGCATAATACTCACACTAGTTCTAACTCTTACTGGCATCCCTGGTTGGGGTACTCAACCCAAGAACTATATTGTTCAGTATGGTCGCCACAAGCCACATGTGGCTATTAGTACTTGCAGTGTGATCAGTCCAACTGAGATATGCTACAGATATAAAAATATATGCTGAATTTCAAAGACTTAGGAACAAAAAACTAAAATACGTGACAAATAATTTTTTATCTCAATTATCTGTTGAGATGATATTTGTGGTATCTTGGATTAAATAAAATATAAAAATTATTGTGACCTCTTTCTTTTTACTTTTTTTTAATGTGGCTACCAGAAAATTTTAAATTATCTATGTGGCATATACTCTATTTCCATTGGCCAGCACTGCCCTAGAACTGGTCTTATAAGCTTTCCATTCACCCATGGCGTGAAATTTTAATGCAGCCAGATTACCTAAAGACTTACCTGCCCCTGAACTCCTCTCAGTTCTGTGTCCCAGGACTAGACCACCCAGCCCACAGCCCCAGAATTCAAACCCAACAGTCCCAAGGCTAGTTTGTCCTATCTTTGAACACAGGGCCTTGGACTCCTTAGGATAATCTTTTACCATAACTTGAGTTTCTCTAGCCACTACCATTTCCTACTCTGCTTCCTTTTCTCTTCATTTGGTCATCTCAGCAAGCCCCACCGGCCAACCTCCTCCTTGAAGCCTTCCTCACTGCTCCAGTGCTTTACTGTCCTTCCCTCCAATGCAAATTCCTATGGTTATATTCATTTTCTGCTTCATCACTTAGCAACTGGGCACTGTTTGGTAGTATTCATGTTCATATATGTAAAGATGTCTACTTAACTGGTTTGTTAGCTCCTGAGTGGAGGGATCATTTCTTATATTTCTTTCCATTACCCTCCCTCAACCTAAAAGAGCACAATAGGTGAGGCAGGCAGGTAAATATTTAGCAAACACCTACTTCAACCACTGATTAGCCAAAATATTCAATAAATTCAAAAACAGCAATTCCCACTCTCTCTAGTTAAATGTAATTTACTGAGTTGTCATTATTATTCCAGTACTTGCATTACTACATGGCTGCTGTTGAGATTCCTGAATAAAACTAAAAACGGAAGCAAATCCATGCTTTTTGCCATTACCACAGGGAAATACATAGTCAGAACTGCAAGAAAATTACAATGTGGTTAAGCTTTCACATTTTATTTTATAGTATAGTAGCATAAAGCAGCTAACACTTCAAAAATAAGAGGATCATTTATTTTTCTATCAAGCCTTTTAAATGCCATGTTAAAAAAATAAAATAAAATAAAATAAGGCCTGGGACGCCTGGGTGGCTCAGTGGGTTAAAGCCTCTGCCTTCGGCTCAGGTCATGATCCCAGGGTCCTGGAATCAAGCCCCGCATCGGGCTCTCTGCTCAGCAAAAAGCCTGCTTCCTCTTCTCTCTCTGCCTACTTGTGATCTCTGTCAAATAAATAAATAAAATCTTTAAAAAAATAAGGTGAGATCTAGTGAAACTGATGTTTTCTGTCTTCAGTAGATACAGTAGTTTATGTATCTTCTTCATTACTAGATACAGAACTAAATTCAAATCTGCTACTCAGTTTTCAATTGATGAAGCCAACAGTTGCACATAGGTAGTTGTTACGGAGGGGGTGAGGACACAAATCAGTTCATAGTGTGAGAATACAGAAACGATAATACTTCAATACATCAGATATTAATTTGTTACTGTTAATGGATTTTGAGTCACTAGAGTGCCTTGGCAAACTTGACCTGGTATCAAATACTATTTAGCATCCTGAATCATGGTTGGTGGGAGCTCATCATATAGACATTAATTTCTGTTCAAACATCAAGAAACTATTTCCCTAAAATCTAGGAGTCATCTCATACTCTATTACAAAAAGAATTAGGTAACTAGCATGGTTTATCTTCAGATAAACTTTGTAACTTTGTAATGTAAAACATCATCTAACCAATACCTCCATCATTGAATTCTTGCCTATAGGAATGCTTTAGCAGCACATCCTGCTATTCAATTGTGATTGTAATACACTCTCTTGGTATGTTCCACTTTTGTTCTTTATTACTATAGTTATTGCCTTAAAAACAAACAAGAAACTAAAAGTTTCACAACCATCTAAGGGAGACTCAGAAACCAAGAACATTTTTTGGCAAGATGACCACAGAATAGCTTAATTCAATAAACATAAAGAGTCAAAACTATTCCCACTCAAAAATATGTTTAAAAAACATTACACCAATGTTAGCAATAACACTGAGGAAATGAAGAGCCTTACTCTCGGAACAAGAAATTGGTTCAAATTTTCCAAATGAAAATTTTGCAATCAATACTCATCAAAAGACTTGGGATATTATAAACCAGCTAATCCCCAATTTCCATTTCTGTGAGTTCATCCAAAAGAAGGAATCATTGATACTTTAAAGATAGAATTATATGGGCTAACTTTGGAAAACAGTATGGAGATTCCTCAAAATATTAAAAAATAGAGCTTCCGTATGACCCTGCAATTGCACTACTGGGTATTTACATCAAAGATACAGATGTAGTAAAAAGAAGGGCCATATGTACCCCAATGTTCATAGCAACAATGTCCACAATCGCCAAACTGTGGAAAGAACAAATATGCTTTTCAACAGATGAAGGATAAAGAAGATGTGATCCGTATATACAATGGAATATTACTCAGCCATCAGAAAGGATGAATACCCAACTTTTGTATCAACATGGATGGGACTGGAGGAGATTATGCTGAGTGAAATAAGTCAAGCAGAGAAAGTCAATTATGTGGTTTCACTTACTTGTGGAGTATAAGGAATAACATGGAGGACATTAGGAAAAGGAAGGGGAAAGTGAATTGGGGCAAATCGGAGAGGGAGATAAACCATGAGAGACTGTGGACTCTGAGAAACAAACAGGATTTTAGAGGGGAAAGGGTGGAGAAATGGGTGAACCTAGTGGTAGGTATGAAAGGAGGGCACGTATTGCACACCACTGGGTGTGGTACATAAACAATGAATTTTGGGACACTGAAAAAAAAAAAATCAAATAAATAAATAAATAAATAAGAATTATATGGGCTATACATTGTAGTGCTAAACATGTGGCCAAGTTCTACCATCAAGGAAATGGGTGAATCAGAACACAGGAGAAAGGTTCACCTAAGTATCTTCTTTAGAGCATGTGCTCAGGGGAAATATACACTGTCTCTCTCATTTCCCAGCCCTGCCCACTGGCCAGTTCTCCTACTCTGCAGCGAAAATATCTGCATGTGCTCAACAGTAGCCTGTTGTTAAATAAATTATGCTCCATCCAGTGGAATAGAATGCACCATCCAGTGGAATAGATGCATTAAAAATCTTATCGGGGTGCCTGGGTGGCTCAGTCGGTTAAGCATCTGCCTTTGGATCAGGTCATGATCTCATGGGCCTGAAATTGAGTCCCACATTGGGCTTTCTGCTCAGCAGGGAGTCTGCATCTCCCTCTCCCTCTGCCCCAACCCCCTGCTTGTGTGCACTCTCTCTCTCTCAAATAAATAAATAAAATCTTTCAAAAAATCATATCAGAAAAGAATACTTAATAACATATCACTGTATGTTATTACATATTTTAAAATAATATTAATAACCCGTGTGATTTTATTCCTATTAACGGAAGGGAAAAATGGGACCACTTACACCAAAATGCTCAAAGAGGCTGGGATAACAGGTCATTTTTATTTACTTTTTCTGTTTATCTCTCTTTCCTAAAGTTTCTACCATGAATGATTAATAATCAGAAAAAAAATATTCAAAATGGTTCCAGCCCCCCCCCCCAAAAACTGTTTTACTTTAATCTTGGCGATTTAAGCAAAGCAAGTTGTGTAGTATCCTTCTCTCCTCTGAATTGTTTGAGTGGTGTGTAGTTTGGGTCTTGGGTGTGCCTGGCAGCATCTATACTTAAGGTGAACCATCTGGAGGCACTTGCCCCTCAAACAGGCGATTAAGTGCACACTTGAGACTTTGTTGTCAGTGAAAACAAAGCTTTTGTACGACAGAAGGGACCTCAGAGAAGTGGCAGCTGTGTGGGCAAAGGCGCCAGAAAGGAATCTGTAATTCATTGCATAGTTAACAAGGGGTGTAATTCTACCTACATACATCATTCTTCAGTGACTTGGAATATTGAAAAGAAATCCTTAATGATAAAAGGATTTGCTACATTGTAAAGAATTTTTTTAAAAAGGTGTACTATGTGGCGTCTGCATGCTCTAGAGATGAAACTGGAAAGACAGTTACCATGCATTTGGCATTTTCTAGTTTTTATAACACTTTCACATAAGCAAGTTCAGAAGAAACTGTGCAGTCATTTAAGGAAGGTTTGAAAGGTGTTTTTATCCCACAAGAACTTGCCCTAGGACATAGGAAACAAGATGGAGATAAAGAGAAAAAAATCCAAGTTCCTGATTCCCAATCCAAGGCATGAAGCCTATTAAAGAAAAAGAAAGTGCTGCCATGGAACAATGTTAAGTGTGATTCTCCCATTTCCTCCATCTTGCACTCCAAATTATGTTCTCCAAGGTAGTAAGATTTACTGGGAAGTAAAAGAAGATATTAGACCATCTATGGATGTTCATTTTGTAGCAAGGAAGGAAAGTAGGGGGGAAGGAGGAAGGGAGGGGAGAATTAGGGTTTACAGATACTAATCTACAGACTGACACTGGTATACTCACACAGTCCTAGTCCTACATCAGATGGCCAAGGGTCTGGAGTGGGATGTGTGGTGCTCTGAATGGGGTGTGGGGTTCATGTGCATGAGTTTGTATAAATGGGGCTTTCTAAGGACCTAGTCAACATGGATCATGTTATACAGCTAAGTACAAGGTAAACACAAAGGCTACATAATCAATTCTAACAGGAAGTCACCCCAAAATAATTCTGCATTATCAAGAACAACATTTAAATTATAAAATTATATCAACTATTTCTAATCGTGAACTAGTGAATGATGCAGCTTGAGACATTAGCGAACTGTAGTAGTACATATATATAATTCGAAATTAAATATGCATTTATTGAGACTGAATGCTCAAAAAAATTATACTACTAGATGTAAATAATCAAAAAACAGCTTGGAGGCCACAGAGATAAAGCTTATGAAAAATCTCCACTTCTGTTTGAGTGGGACATGGTCAAACTGTTCCACTGTTGTTTAAGAAAACGCTGCAAAATGATTCCCTCCCCAGAGTTCTTTTTTTGTGTTATACCTGTTTCATAATCGCAGAGTTGTGAAATTCTCCCTGTCCGCGGCCATTGGCGTGCCTTCCCACATTTAACTTTTTTTTTTTAAGATTTTATTTATTTATTTATTTATTTATTGGAGAGAGAGAGGGAGCAAGAGAACATGAGTGGAGAGGAGGGGCAACAGGAGAGGGAGAAGCAAACTTCCCACTAAGCAGGGAGCCCAAGGCAGAGCTACTGCCACTTAATTCTACAATGAAAAACAAGACAGCCTTCCTTTGGCCCTGTGCCCCTCTTCCAGGAGAGCCCTCGCCTAATCCTCCTGTCAGTCTGAAGATTCTCCATCATCTGCTCACTCCCCTCCATTGCTCCCCTACCCGTTTGTGTGGCCCCCACCCTTATGTCTACTGAACCCATGAGCTCACTTCCTCACATGGCCCAAGTGACCACCTTCTGACCTGTCTATGTAGAATAACGTCTATGCTGTTATTTCTTCTATTTTCCTGTAACTATCGAAACCAGTTACTCTTTTTCCCTTGGCAGTCTCTTTTCCTTATTTTGGCACCTAACCCTATGCATTATCATCACCTTGGAGGGATATCCTTTTTTCTCCACATGGCTGATTCTCGAGTTTTTGTCTCGAGCCCTGACCTCTCAGGCATACTCCTCTCCATTTGTCCAGATAGTTACAGGATTCCCAGGGGCCACCTCAAGCTCCATGTATATAAAATGAAACGAATCCTCCTCTACGTACCTTCCTGATTTTCAGGGCCTTGTCAGAAGCATCACTATTTTCAGGACGTGTAGGGCAGGAAATTCTGGAACACTCTGATCCTCCTTCTCTCATTTATCATCCTCATCCAAGCTGGCACAGGGTCCTGGCAATTTGCCTTTAAGGATTCCCATAGAACTGATGTTTCCTCTGTTCTCTGTGGCACACCCCTCTCTGCGCCCACATCAGCTCACACCTGTATCTCTCCTTTGGCCCAGCTGCCTTCTCAAGCCAGTATCTGCCCTTCTAGTCTGCCACTAGCCCGTGAGGCTGTAGCCAGGCTAAACTCAGTAATAGCTTGTTTCATAACATCACTCTCTCCAGGGCTCAGGAGCCAGTAAGCTTCCCACTGCCGCTGGATAAAGTCCAAGAACTTTTACTTGCCCTGTGTTGTCTTTCTAAGAAGATCGCTCCTAGCAATCCCATTTTACCTCTGACTCCCAATAGATGTTCTGTTCTCACTGGAGTGTTGGCCTCATCGGTTTCCTGCCCTCTGCACCTATGCTGTCAGCCCTTCGAACCTTGCAGCCCCCTCTTCTACATGCTCAGCCATCAGGGGACCTGTCCAGTCCCAGCTCTGCCGTTTATTACCACTGTCACCACAGAGTAACTAACATCTCTGAACTTCAGTATCTTCATCTGTGAAATGGACACATTGCCACCTAATTCCAGGAGGGTTGAAAGAATTGAATGACACAACATATGGAAGGCTAATTAATTAACCCAGCACCCAGCACAGGGATCATAATTGTACCTCTTCTCTGGGGTAGAAAACATGATTAGCAAAGTAAATGGCCTGTGGTGAACACTCGGTTGGGCGAGTGGGTAATAGGAGTAAACACGTAATGTATATTGTCCTAAACAACCTTCAGCCTCGATTAACATTATCTGACCACAGACCCTGAAAAAATTCATTCTTCTTTGAACTCCTGTGACACTTAAACCTTACATGTAAAACTTTGTGACAGACTCTCTTGTAAACTGTTTCATGTCTGTTGTCCCACCTCCCTAACCTGTTTCCAAGTTCCTTGAGGGCAAGGATGGTGAGATTATCACACCTGACATTCATCAAGTGTGAACTGTGGGGTAGCACTTGACACTGATAAACTCACTTACCCTCATGACAACCCGATGGCAGCTTGCTGTGGTCATCCCTTGTTAGGAATCCAGGAACAGAAGGCCCGGAATTGATGCTGGTGAGCAACAGAGCTGAGACTCGGCAGTCTGGCCCAGGGGCCAGGTGTGCTCCAGTCTACTGCTCCTCAGGGTGTGGGATCCCGCCCACTGGAGTGCTCGGGATTTGGTACAAGTTCTCTTGGAGCAGACATGTTCCTTTAAAACTATGGAAGAGGAGGGACACCTGGCTGGCTCAGTCAGTAGTGCTATGCCTCTTGATCTCGGGGTCGTGAGTTTGAGCCCCACATTGGGCTTGGATTACTTTTAAAAAACTGAGAGGAA
The DNA here is from genome assembly GCF_030435805.1 of Mustela lutreola. NCBI lineage: Eukaryota > Metazoa > Chordata > Mammalia > Carnivora > Mustelidae > Mustela > Mustela lutreola. The sequence goes on along the minus strand of NC_081297.1, from coordinate 33,800,914 downwards.
TAAAAACAAACAAAAAAATGATGTGAGCTGGCACTACTGCCACCTTTCTGGCTCCCTGAAGACTAAACTGCCCCTAAAAGGAATCAGAATTCACATAAAAGCCAAGATTACTGTATTGTTGAGTGCTTTGCTACCTGAATGTTATTTTACTACATAGGATATTGCTATGGTATAAATGTTTGTGTCCCCTTCCGAATTAATATGTTAAGTCCTAAAGCCCAAAGTGATGATATTAGGAAGTGGAGCCAAGAGGAGACTAGGTTATGAAGACTGAGACCTCTGGAATCACATCTGTGTCCTTATAAGAAGCCCAAGAGAGCTCCCTTGCCCCTTCCACCATGTGAGGCTACAACAAGAAATCTCACCCCCACCCCACACCATGCTGGTGCCCTGATCTTGGACTTACAGTCTCTACCCTCCACTGTGAGAAATACATTTCTGTTGTTTTAACAGCTCAGCCTTTCGTATTTTATTACAGCAGCTGGAACAGACTAAGAAATGATGGAAGTTGGGGCGCCTGGGTGGCTCAGTGGGTTAAGCTGCTGCCTTCAGCTCAGGTCATGATCTCAGGGTCCTGGGATCGAGTCCCGCATCAGGCTCTCTGCTTGGCAGGGAGCCTGCTTCCCTCTCTCTCTCTCTTTCTGCCTGCCTCGCCATCTACTTGTGATTTCTCTCTGTCAAATAAATAAATAAAATCTTTAAAAAAAAAAAAAAAAAGAAATGATGGAAGAAAAAGAGAAAAGAGAGAAAGGAAATGGGAACATACAGCAGAAGTAGTGGGAATAACGAACAGAAAAGAAGGGACACCACAGAGGCCAGATCTTCCCAAATAGCCTCCACCAGTATGAGTATCTCATTCTGAATGGCCTGCAACCCTCACTTACGTGTGGCTTTGCACTTGCCCTTTCTTGGTTCCCCCCAAGCAAGGGGAAGAGCACTACTCTGAGGCGCTGTATTGGATAGATCGAAGGCTAGGGAAGAGGCTGCTGGAAACCGAGGAGAGAGGCTAGTGGCCCCACCAGCGAGACTGCCCCTCCACTGGACCGGTCCTATGAGAATGCAGTATTGCACAAGCACGCGCAGCGCTGGGTGCTGACATTCACGTTGTACCTGATGACAAATTCAAGATGGCCTATATAACAAGAATTTAAAGAGCAAACGTAACACAAGATGTTTTACAACACTAGAAACTCACTTTGAAAAACAGGGGTGGATTTCATGCACCTTGTATCAACCAGTTTTTTTGCAGAAATAAAGCAGTGTAAATGAGGGGCCAGACTGGCACTGTGGTCCTGAGGACATTACTTCTCGATACTTCTGTATCAAGAGCTGGGTCCCTGGGAATTCTGCTGTCATCAGTGTGAAAGCAACCAAGCAAATATCTTTTGCAAATGGACATTTCCTAGAAGTATCCACATGGCATAATTACCAGTACTCACATATAGGAAGATAGTGGGACTGTTCTTTAGTTCTTGCAGGAGCAGAAAGTAAGGAGGATTAAGAAAAATGAAGCATGACAGCAAACCATAGGCAGCCTAAACCTCACCTCATCTCTGCCTTAACTGGTAAACAGCAGATTTGTTACAATCATATGACACCCAACGCTGCCACAGCATTTATTGGTTACAGTGAACTCACTAGTAGCTCCTGTCGCTGGAATAAACAACAAATGTGCCAATTTTTCAAAACCGAAGTATTTGCATCTAATATGTATTTCATGTTCCTGCTCCCTGCAAGCCTCTCCTGAAACAGATTTGATAACATCCACTACACTTTAAGGAGGACTTCTTCACATTTCAAGGGGTAACAGCATGGATTTTTACAGTACACTTCTTAGCAGGAGGGAATTACAGCATAACCTGCAAGAACATTTTTCTCTCACACACTCAACTGAAAGCTTTCGAAAAATAACAATTTGCATTAAAAGGTGCATGTTTACTATTGGTATTTTCTGTTACATAAAAGGTAAATTTGTTCAAGCAAGAGGACAACTGTCCATAACATTTCCCTGACAACTCTGGCTACAGTTTTCTGAAAACAATGTCAGGTTTCCTAGTTTTTCCAGAAGAGATAAAAAGGAATGCCTCTTGAATTGTACCTTAGATGTTTTAGTTCAGTACCACACAACATTTCTGTTGTAGGCTCCAAAATACTACATAGAGTTGTAATAGCACCAGTAATGAGTCACTGGATCAAATTACACTTGAATTCTCTTCCATCCCCCTCCTTTCTTTGGCTCCCCTTCTTTTTATCTGAACATCTGATCTTCCTAACCTCTAACCTCACTACTTCCCCTAACAGCCCAGTGGTTTTCAAGTGGGGCACTTTTGCAATCCCAGGAGACATCTGGCAATGTCTGGAGACATTTTTGGTTGTTGCTCCTATGGGGTGCTACTGGTACCTCGTGGGTAGAAGTCAGGAATTTTGCTAAACATTCCACAGTGCACAGGACAGGCCCAACCACAGAAAAACTGACTGGCTTCAAATGCAGGTTGAGAAACCCTGCAATAACCTAACCAAAACATTAAAACAAAGCAAAACAAAAAGCCTTCTCAAGAACCTGCGGCGGATCCTTATTTATTAGCTTACAGATGTCAACCCCCTCTGCCTTACTTTAAACAACTCCTAACATACAACTTTTTTTAAGATTTTATTTATTTATTTGAAAGACAGAGATCACAAGTAAGCAGAGAGGCAGGCAGAGAGAGAGGGAAGAAGCAGGCTCCCCGCTGAGCAGAGAGCCTGATGCAGGGCTCGATCCCAGGACCCTGGGATCATGACCTGAGCTGAAGGCAGTGGCTTAACCCACTGAGCCACCCAGGTGCCTCATCTCCATATCCTAACATATAACTTTTAACCATAACTAAATAATTACCTGCTGAACTGTCATGTGCAGGAAATGCAAAGATTCCAGGAGAATGAGAGCTTGGTGCCCTCTAGACGCTCAGTCGCTGATGCAGGAGACAGATCACTGACAGCATGTCCGGTAGGTAATAGAAATTTTCTGTCGCTGCCTCTGATTACCTCTCATCCCAGGCAGACTGTGATGAATGCCATGTAGAGAGCAGTGGAAGCTTGCCTCCCACTATTCCCCACACAAACCCTGTTCTTGGCTCTCTTTTGCAAAATAAGATACTCATGGGTCAGGACACAGCATTCAGATTTCTCAGTGAGGGGAGACCGTACACTAAGCTTTATCCACTCCTTCCTACCCCTGCTTGAAGATTTGTAGGCAGCCAGCAAGGGTTAAATGTGGGTGCATAGTAGCACAGAACATCACAAACCAACCAATGTTTTGGGAACTGAGATCAGTATATTTAAATTTAAACTTATATAAACTTATATTGCTAAACCTCAATTGATCAAAGTCCCCAGGAAAAAAAAAAGAAAACTTGTATGTAAATCCAACCTGCATATGGGAGAGGAATATAGTACACTATAAACTCATGGTTTTAATTATCTTTTTCTCCCTTGTCTCTAACTCCTAATAAATTATTCTTTGGTTATACTGACTAAATATATAATATAAATATATATAAAATATATATTAGGATATATATAAAATACTTAAAAATAAATATATAAAATAAAATATATAAATATATAATGTATATAAATATATAATATATCTAAAATATATTATAAAAATATAATATAAATATATAATATATATAAAATATATAAAATATATAAAAATATAAATATACATAAAATAAATATATATAAAAATATAAAAATAAAATATATAAATATAGAAAATATATATATAAAATATATATAACATATAAATATATACTATATAATATATAAAATATAATATATAAAATAAAATATAAATATATATATAATGTATATAATATATTGTATTTTTATATATATATTTCTTGGTTATACTGACTAAAAATATAATATAAATATATATAATGTATATTTATATATTTTTATATTAAAATATATATTTTAATAGATAAGTATATATTAATATATAAAATATATAAATATATATTTATATAATATATATATATAATAACACCTATAAGAAGCATTTACATTTGAATTTCTCAAAATGCAATTTTCTATGCAGACCTGAATATCCTTCAGTGTGATGGTCACTCTGCTCTTCCTGCTAATTGAGAAATTAATATTGTTGTAAATAGCTGTGATCTAGATTGAATTTGTCAGCCATAAATCGTTCATCCTGAGATGCCCTTAGGTGCTGCAAATTGCTTATTTCAGATGGACAGCTTTGTTCTTGATTTTAAAATATTAACATGTCAATGTATTCACCTGTTTTGATAGAAAAATAGCAATAAAAACTGGCTTCTGGACAAAAGAAGAGGAGACTTTATATGTCAGGCCCACATATCTCGTGTTCAAGAAATGAGAAGAAACATTCAATGCATGAAAGCTCTGTGCAGCCAAGAATATCTGCAAAATGATGATTCTAATCTGCCACAGAGTATGTGGAAGAGAAGTTACTCTTTACCTTTATTCTCCCAGGTTGGACTTAGATTATTTCACGAGAGGATATTTCCAGGGAAGTCTTTATATCCTGTCTCAGACATCTTTTTCTAGTGTTGATGAAAACATAGTTACATTTCAATCTATGTTCATAGTTGGGCTTCCATCATGTCAAAGCATAGTGGCCATGAATGTGTTAAACAGGATATTATGCCTGTGTTCAGACAACAATATTTCTGAAAGCTAATATAGTGTTGCAATCAAGACCTTAGCTCTGAAGCCAGATTGTCTGAGTTTGAATCCTCTTATTCGCCATGTGACTTCTCTAAGCCATCCTTCCTCCAGCTGTCTTAACACCAATCTATCAATTTCTTCCTGCCTCAATACCTTATATAAGGGAGGATAAACGTGGGACCTGTCTCATGAGGTTGTGATGGGCCCTGAGTCAGTGATAGAATGGGCTAGCACATAGTTAACATTCAATAGATGATAGCAATTGTTACTTAATCATGTATGCGTGGGCAATATCCATTCATTAGGACCTCATATTTCAAAATGAAGAAACTTCCTGATGTTACATGTACTAATTGCAAAAAATAGTAAGGATATAAACAGACATGAATAAAGAAGGAAGTAGAGGTCCCTTCTGACCCTTCCCCTTAAAAATAACCACTACAAAGAGCTTGGTGTAGTTATTGTCAGAGGTTTTTATGCATCAGCTCATTCATACACACACAGGCATGTACGTGCACACGTGCACTTACATATTCACACCCATGTACATGAGCTAATTTTTTTTTCAGGTTTCTGCCTTTGGTTTCCTCTTCTTTAAAATTATTAATATGAGAGGGTGGTTGCGTTATGGACATTGGGGAGGGTATGTGCTATGGTGAGTGCTGTGAAGTGTGTAAACCTGGCGATTCACAGACTTGTACCCCTGGGGCTAATAACACATTATATGTTAATTTAAAAAATAAAAAATAAATAAAATTATGAATATCTTCTCCTCGATGATTTGATTTTTATGTTTAACTCTAAACCTAATAGACTTTATTATGCTGAGCAGAGACCCTGCTTCCTCCCTCCCCCATCTCTGCCTACTTGTGATTTCTCTCTCTGTCAAATAAATAAATAAAATATTTTTTAAAAGATTTTATTTATTTGACAGAGTGAGAGCTCAAGAGGGAACACAAGCAGGGGAGGGTTAGAGAGAGAGAGAGAGAGAGAGAAGCAGACTCCCCGCTGAGCAGGGAAAGATGCTTACCCACTGAGTCACCGAGGCATCCCTTTTTTATTGTAAATTTTTAAGAAAGGCTTAGCTCACTAGTTGCATAAAGTTGGCATTGAATCTAATTCTTTCCTACAACAAGAAACAGAACTGTAAAATTTCTCCCCAATACCTAAGTCACTCTGAGATTGTGATTTTTCTATTCTTTAAGTCACATTTTTATTCTCTTCAGGAGATGAACAATGGAATTGCATACACTAAATGCTAATTAATAATAAAAACGACGTGAGACCTAGAATACTAACTTTAATAAATAATAGACCTTATATGACTGGTCTGAGAAAAACCTCATATTTAACCTAAAAATGCTTTCAAGAAGTTTATCTGCAAGCATATTTTTCCCACTGAGTAATCACTAAGTAGTAGAAAGAAAGAAACATAGATTTCAAATAACCATATGGTAATGATAAATAAAAAATAGATCATACGGACAAATGCAAAAGTAGTTACAAGAAATGCAAATATAATCAAAGGGGAAACAACTGCTTCTGGCCATGAAGTAGTAACTGGTACTGGATTTGTCCTACTATAATAAACAACAGGACACCAGAGAAGATACATAAAACAATTGTTTTCAGACAGTGAATAACAGAGGAAGAAGAACTGTAACCACTGAGAACGGAAACAAAGTAAGGCCTGTGAAGGCCCCAGTTTTCTTTCTGGAGCTACTTTTCAGACAGTGATGCATGGAAGGGTAACTCTAGGAGAGCATGGCAATCTTGCTGACTTGGGGAAATAGGAATGAGTTAGGGAGGCTGAAGCAGCTGAGGTAGCAGAAATGAGTAAGTGAGGCAGAGCAAGAGCTCGAAAACTGAAGAGGATCCTCGTTGCCTCTATGAGGCCAGGCAGAGAACATTAGTAAGGGCACTCTAAAATGAACCCCCGCAGCTCACACAGAGATCTCTGAACTATTCAAGTTCTGGCCAGACAGAGCAGAGAAACCTTGAAAGTACAGGTGACCCTTCAACAATATGGGTTCGAACTGCACAGGTGCACCGACACACATGGATTTCTTTTTAATAAATACAGTGCGGTACTACAAATGCATTTTTTTTTTGTTGTTCCTTGTGATTTTTCTTAAAAACATTTTCTTTTCTCTAGCTTACTTTATTGTAAGAATATAGTATATACAGTATAACATAAATATACCATACAAAATATGTTAGTCAATTGTTTAAGTTATTGGTTAAGTTTTCCACTCAACAGTAGGCTATTAGTAGTTAAATTCTGGGAGTTGAAAGTTACATGCGGATTTTTTACTACATTGTGAGGGAAGTCAGTGCTCCTACTCTCATGTTGTTCAAGGATCAACTACATACTGATGAAAATTCTTACATTATTGTAGAAGTGGCATAATACTGTTTGAAGGTACACTAATAATTAAAGATGCATGCCATAAAATTTTTATCAATCATTAAAAAGTGGAATGAATTAGTATAATAAATTAGTCAATGGAGGACATAAAATGGAGTACTACAAAATAATCCAAAAGATAGGAAAAGGAAAAAAAAAGAAAGTATATGGGGCAAATAGAAAACAACTAGCAAAACAGTAAATTTAAACCTAACCATATCAATAATTACATGTAATGCATATGGACTAAATAGTCCCATTAAAAGTCAGAGATTATCCAATTGGATAATAAAGTTAAGTCTTAATATATGCTTCCCACAAGAAATTCACTTTAAATATACAGATACAGGGGTGCCTGGGTGGCTCAGTCATTAAGCATCTGGCTTCGGCTCAGATCATAATCCCAGGGTCCCGGAATCGAGCCCCACGTTGGGCTCCCTACTCCACAGGAAGCCTACTCCTCCCTCTCCCACTCCCCCTACTTGTGTTACCTCTCTCACTGTGTCTGTCCCTGTCAAGTAAATAAATATAATCTTAAAAAAAAGAAAGAAAGAAAGAAAGAAAGAAAGAAAGAAAGAAAGAAAGAAAAGAAATGCCATTCCTAAACGTGAATATACCCACCTGCTTCAAAATACATGAAGCAGGGAGTAGTAGGGGGACCTTATGATTGCCTTGTTCCTGAAACACAGAGAGAAAAATATGAAATCCTAAACACCCAGGAAATCAATCGAAGACTGAGAGAACAAACTGCACATCTAAAGGAAGAGAAAAGGCCACATTGTGTAAGGTAGCAGCTGAAGAGAGTTGATTTAGGGGAGAAAGGAATTGGAGGTGCAGCAGAGAGGGAGCCCTGATCATGGAGAGAGGACTGAGAGGGAAAGAGAGAGAGAGAAAAAATAGCACAAAAGGGACTACACAAGAAAAACTCTTGTCCAAAACCATAGACTACGAAAAGGACATGGCTGATTATTGCAAGTTTTTATAAGCATCAGAACTCAAAGTATGAAGTTTTAGAAGTCTTCTCCATAGCTGGTGTTGAGCCTGGTGGGTTAACAGTGCTCCTGTGGGGAAGGAGACCACAGAGGGAGCAACACGGCCTGAGGACCCCTTGAGGTGCAGAGGTAGAGACAGCCTCCCTCTTTGGAATGCATTTGGGAGAGATGGCACTGTCTCTTAGGGGACAAAAGACAAAATGGGCCCCACTGAGCAGCCTCATTAATTAGTATAGCAGCAGAGGCACCTGCTGAAGGCAGCTAACCTGGAAACATGTTTGGCTGTGTTTTACCATTAAACTCTGAGGCCCTGCACAGTCTGGGCTTTTCTGGGACAAACCAGCAAAAGCCCCAGTGCGGTGAAATCCTTCCTGAAAGGATCAGTGGAGGTTCTTGCCCTGCAGAGTCCCTAAAATTTAGAATGTTGAAACCCAGCTGGTGTGCCTGAGAAAACACAGGAGAACTGTGCCATCAGGCAGAGAGATGCCTCGGACACAGACACCATGAAAGCAGGGTTATAATGGAGCCAGGGACACAAGAGGGGAGATCGTTCATTTTTTTTGTGAGGGTTCCCTGACAGTGGCGGGCATGAACTCCCCTCTCTGCGGACAAGAGAGTGGAGTGATGCCATCCAATCTCCCCCCCGCCCACCCCAGTCCATAGCACAGACATACTTTAGTGAGCAGCATAGTGCCTCCAGTGGAGACTCAAGTCACTTACACCAACCCCTGGCCCACTGTGCCCTGCAGGTACATTTCCACTGGAGTAAGTCGGCCTGAGAATCAGTGCAGAAGGCTCTCCCCCAGAACACCAGCACAAACCCCCACGTGCACTGAGTCTGACCATAGAGTGCTGCAAACCTTCAGCCCTAGGGGAAATAGGATCTAGTTTTTTTCCCAACTCACAGACCAAAACTCACCTAGTTAAAACTTGCCACACACTAGACCATGTCCAAACACTCCCCACTGCAGGCAAGGAGAAAATCTGCAAAGGACTGATCTGAGGGAAAGAGCAACCAAAACACAATAGCAGAATGCACACAGCATACGCTGAAAAAACTCCCTGAAATGCCAGGCCCTGGAAAGTATATGGCCTATTCTTAATTTAGCCATTACTTTCAGGAGCAAAAAACATACAGGTTTCCCTAACACACAGAAGACAGAGACCCAGACAAAATGTCAAGACAGAGGAATTCACTTTGAAAGAAAGAATAAGAGGACACGGCCAGGGATCACAGATATAAGTAATATGCCTGAGCCATAATTTAAAACGACAATCAGTGGGGTGTCTGGGTGGCTCAGTGGGTTAAAGCCTCTGCCTTCAGCTCAGGTCATGATCCCAGGGTCCTGGGATCAAGCCCTGCATTGGGCTCTCCACTCGTCAGGGAGCCTGCTTCCCTCTCTCTCTGCCTGCCTCTCTGCCTACTTGTGATCTCTCTCTCTCTCTCTCTGTCAAATAAATAAAATCTTTAAAAAAAAAAAAAAAAAGACAATCATCAGGATACTAGCTGGGCTTGAGAAAATTATAGAAGACACCAGGGGGTCCCTACCACAGAGATATAAGACCTAAAACTTAGGCTGAAGTGAAAAATGATATAATGGAGGTGTAAAACTGACTAGATGTTTTGACAACAAAGATGGAAGAAGCAGAGGAACGAATTAGTGATATAGACAACACTATTATGGAAAATAATGCAATAGGAAAGAAGAGGGAAAGAAAAATACCAGATAATAAATGTAGACTTAGGGAACTCAGTGACTCTATAAAGTGCAATAACATTCATATCATAGGAGTCCCAGAAGAAGAAGAGAAGGAAAAGGGGGCAAAGATTCATTTAAGCAAATTAGAGATAAATAACCTCCCTAATGTGGGGAAGGAAACAGACATTGCAACCCAGGAGGCACAGAGAGTTGCCATCAAAATCAACAAAAGCCAGCTAACAACAAGATATATCGTAGCAAAATTTGCAAATACACAGACAAGGAAATGATCCTGAAAGCAGCAAGGGGGGAAAATGTCTTTAACCTGCAAAGGAAGACAAATAATGTTTGTCACAGATCTCTCCACAGAAACGTGGCAGACCAGAAGAAATTGGCGTGATATAGTCATTGTGCTCAATGGAAAAAATATGCAGCGAAGAATACTTACTCCAGCAAAGCTGTCATTCAGAATAGAAGGATAGATAAATAGTTTCCCAGACAACAAAAACCAAAGGAGTTTGTGATCCCTAAACCGGCCTGCAAGAAATACTAGATGGGACTTCTTGGGTGGGAAACAAAGATCAAAAGCAACAAAGACTAGAAAGGAAGAGAGGAAATCGCCAGAAACACCAACTTTCCAGGTATGGCACCAAATTAATATCTAACAATAATCACTCTGAATGCAAATGGACTAAATGTTCCACCCAAAAGACATAGGTTATCAGAATGGCTAAAAAAAAAAAGAAAAGAAAAAGAAAATGACCCATCTATATGCTGCTTACAAGAGACTCATTTTAGATTAAAGACACCTGCAGGGGCGCCTGGGTGGCTCAGTGGATTGAGCTGCTGCCTTCGGCTCAGGTCATGATCTCAGGGTCCTGGGATCGAGCCCCGCGTCGGGCTTTCTGCTCAGCGGGGAGCCTGCTTCCCCCTCTGTCTCTGCTTGCCTCTCTGCCTACTTGTGATCTCTCTCTCTGTCAAATAAAATAAATAAAATTAAAAAAAAAAAAAAAAAAAAAAAATAAAGACACCTGCAGATTGAAAGTGAGGGGATGGAGAACCATTTATCATGCTAATGGTCGTCAAAAGAAAGTTGGACTAACCGTACTTTTATCAGACAAGTTAGATTTTTTTTTTTCTTTTTTTTTTTTTCTTTTTTTTTTGATTTTTTTTTTTTTTATTTTTTATAAACATATATTTTTTATATACATATATTTTTATCCCCAGGTCTGTGAGTCACCAGGTTTACACACTTCACAGCACTCACCAAATCACATACCCTCCCCAATGTCCATAATCCCACCCCCTTCTCCCCAACCCCCTCCCCCCGGCAACCCTCAGTTTGTTTTGTGAGATTAAGAGTCACTTATGGTTTGTCTCCCTCCCAATCCCATCTTGTTTCATTTATTCTTCTACCCACTTAAGCCTCCATGTTGCATCACCACTTCCTCATATCAGGGAGATCATATGATAGTTGTCTTTCTCTGCTTGACTTATTTCGCTAAGCATGATACGCTCTAGTTCCATCCATGTTGTTGCAAATGGCAAGATTTCATTTCTTTTGATGGCTGCATAGTATTCCATTGTGTATATATACCACATCTTCTTGATCCATTCATCTGTTGATGGACATCTAGGTTCTTTCCATATTTTGGCTATTGTGGACATTGCTGCTATAAACATTCGGGTGCATGTGTCCCTTTGGATCACTACATTTGTATCTTTAGGGTAAATACCCAATAGTGCAATTGCTGGGTCATAGGGCAGTTCTATTTTCAACATTTTGAGGAACCTCCATGCTGTTTTCCAGAGTGGCTGCACCAGCTTGCATTCCCACCAACAGTGTAGGAGGGTTCCCCTTTCTCCGCATCCTCGCCAGCATCTGTCATTTCCTGACTTGTTGATTTTAGCCATTCTGACTGGTGTGAGGTGATATCTCATTGTGGTTTTGATTTGTATTTCCCTGATGCCAAGTGATATGGAGCACTTTTTCATGTGTCTGTTGGCCATCTGGATGTCTTCTTTGCAGAAATGTCTGTTCATGTCTTCTGCCCATTTCTTGATTGGATTATTTGTTCTTTGGGTGTTGAGTTTGCTAAGTTCTTTATAGATTCTGGACACTAGTCCTTTATCTGATATGTCGTTTGCAAATATCTTCTCCCATTCTGTCAGTTGTCTTTTGATTTTGTTAACTGTTTCCTTTGCTGTGCAAAAGCTTTTGATCTTGATGAAATCCCAGTAGTTCATTTTTTCCCTTGCTTCCCTTGCCTTTTGCGTTGTTCCTAGGAAGATGTTGCTGCGGCAGAGGTCGAAGAGGTTGCTGCCCGTGTTCTCCTCAAGGATTTTGATGGATTCCTTTCGTACATTGAGGTCCTTCATCCATTTTGAGTCTATTTTTGTGTGTGGTGTAAGGAAATGGTCCAATTTCATTTTTCTGCATGTGGCTGTCCAATTTTCCCAGCACCATTTATTGAAAAGGCTGTCTTTTTTCCATTGGACATTCTTTCCTGCTTTGTCGAAGATTAGTTGACCATAGAGTTGAGGGTCTATTTCTGGGCTCTCTATTCTGTTCCATTGATCTATGTGTCTGTTTTTGTGCCAGTACCATGCTGTCTTGATGATGACAGCTTTGTAATAGAGCTTGAAGTCCGGAATTGTGATGCCACCAACGTTGGCTTTCTTTTTCAATATCCCTTTGGCTATTCGAGGTCTTTTCTGGTTCCATATAAATTTTAGAATTATTTGTTCCATTTCTTTGAAAAAGATGGATGGTACTTTGATAGGAATTGCATTAAATGTGTAGATTGCTTTAGGTAGCATAGACATTTTCACAATATTTATTCTTCCAATCCAGGAGCATGGAACATTTTTCCATTTCTTTGTGTCTTCCTCAATTTCTTTCATGAGTACTTTATAGTTTTCTGAGTATAGATTCTGTGTCTCTTTGGTTAGGTTTATTCCTAGGTATCTTATGGTTTTGGATGCAATTGTAAATGGGATTGACTCCTTAATATCTCTTTCTTCTGTCTTGCTGTTGGTGTAGAGAAATGCAACTGATTTCTGTGCATTGATTTTATATCCTGACACTTTACTGAATTCCTGTATAAGTTCTAGCAGTTTTGGAGTGGAGTCTTTTGGGTTTTCCACATATAGTATCATATCATCTGCGAAGAGTGATAATTTGACTTCTTCTTTGCCGATTTGGATGCCTTTAATTTCCTTTTGTTGTCTGATTGCTGAGGCTAGGACCTCTAGTACGATGTTGAATAGCAGTGGTGATAATGGACATCCCTGCCGTGTTCCTGACCTTAGCGGAAAAGCTTTCAGTTTTTCTCCATTGAGAATGATATTTGCGGTGGGTTTTTCATAGATGGCTTTGATGATATTGAGGTATGTGCCCTCTATCCCTACACTTTGAAGAGTTTTGATCAGGAAGGGATGTTGTACTTTGTCAAATGCTTTTTCAGCATCTATTGAGAGTATCATATGGTTCTTGTTCTTACTTTTATTGATGTGTTGTATCACATTGACTGATTTGCGGATGTTGAACCAACCTTGCAGCCCTGGAATAAATCCCACTTGGTCGTGGTGAATAATCTTTTTAATGTACTGTTGAATCCGATTGGCTAGTATTTTGTTGAGTATTTTCGCATCTGTGTTCATCAAGGATATCGGTCTATAGCTCTCTTTTTTGGTGGGATCCTTGTCTGGTTTTGGGATCAAGGTGATGCTGGCCTCATAAAATGAGTTTGGAAGTTTTCCTTCCATTTCTATTTTTTGGAACAGTTTCAGGAGAATAGGAATTAGTTCTTCTTTAAATGTTTGGTAGAATTCCCCCGGGAAGCCGTCTGGCCCTGGGCTTTTGTTTGTTTGGAGATTTTTAATGACTGTTTCAGTCTCCTTACTGGTTATGGGTCTGTTCAGGCTTTCTATTTCTTCATGGTTCAGTTGTGGTAGTTTATATGTTTCTAGGAATGCATCCATTTCTTCCAGATTGTCAAATTTATTGCCGTAGAGTTGCTCATAGTATGTTCTTATAATAGTTTGTATTTCCTTGGTGTTAGTTGTGATCTCTCCTCTTTCATTCATGATTTTATTTATTTGGGTCCTTTCTCTTTTCTTTTTGATAAGTCGGGCCAGGGGTTTATCAATTTTATTAATTCTTTCAAAGAACCAGCTCCTAGTTTCGTTGATTTGTTCTATTGTTTTTTTGGTTTCTATTTCATTGATTTCTGCTCTGATCTTTATGATTTCTCTTCTCCTGCTGGGCTTAGGGTTTCTTTCTTGTTCCTTCTCCAGCTCCTTTAGGTGTAGGGTTAGGTTGTGTACCTGAGACCTTTCTTGTTTCTTGAGAAAGGCTTGTACCGCTATATATTTTCCTCTCAGGACTGCCTTTGTTGTGTCCCACAGATTTTGAACCGTTGTATTTTCATTATCATTTGTTTCCATGATTTTTTTCAATTCTTCTTTAATTTCCCGGTTGACCCATTCATTCTTTAGAAGGATACTGTTTAGTCTCCATGTATTTGGGTTCTTTCCAAACTTCCTTTTGTGGTTGAGTTCTAGCTTTAGAGCATTGTGGTCTGAAAATATGCAGGGAATGATCCCAATCTTTTGATACCGGTTGAGTCCTGATTTAGGACCGAGGATGTGATCTATTCTGGAGAATGTACCATGTGCACTAGAGAAGAATGTGTATTCTGTTGCTTTGGGATGAAATATTCTGAATATATCTGTGATGTCCATCTGGTCCAGTGTGTCATTTAAGGCCTTTATTTCCTTGCTGATCTTTTGCTTGGATGACCTGTCCATTTCAGTGAGGGGAATATTAAAGTCCCCTACTATTATTGTATTGTTGTTTATGTGTTTCTTTGATTTTGTTATTAATTGGTTTATATAGTTGGCTGCTCCCACGTTGGGGGCATAGATATTTAAAATTGTTAAATCTTCTTGTTGGACAGACCCTTTGAGTATGATATAGTGTCCTTCCTCATCTCTTATTACAGTCTTTGGCTTAAAATCTAATTGATCTGATATAAGGATTGCCACTCCTGCTTTCTTCTGATGTCCATTAGCATGGTAAATTCTTTTCCACCCCCTCACTTTAAATCTGGAGGTGTCTTCGGGCTTAAAATGTGTTTCTTGGAGGCAACATATAGATGGGTTTTGTTTTTTTATCCATTCTGATACCCTGTGTCTTTTGACAGGGGCATTTAGCCCATTCACATTCAGGGTAACTATTGAGAGATATGAATTTAGTGCCATTGTATTGCCTGTAAGGTGACTGTTACTGTATATGGTCTCTGTTCCTTTCTGATCTACCACTTGTAGGCTCTCTCTTTGCTTAGAGGACCCCTTTCAATATTTCCTGTAGAGCTGGTTTGGTATTTGCAAATTCTTTCAGTTGTTGTTTGTCCTGGAAGCTTTTAATCTCTCCTTCTATTTTCAATGATAGCCTAGCTGGATATAGTATTCTTGGCTGCATGTTTTTCTCGTTTAGTGCTCTGAAAATATCATGCCAGCTCTTTCTGGCCTGCCAGGTCTCTGTGGATAAGTCAGCTGCCAATCTAATATTTTTACCATTGTATGTTACAGACTTCTTTTCCCGGGCTGCTTTCAGGATTTTCTCTTTGTCATTGAGACTTGTAAATTTTACTATTATGTGACGGGGTGTGGGCCTATTCTTATTTATTTTGAGGGGCATTCTCTGAACCTCCTGAATTTTGATGCTTGTTCCCTTTGCCATATTGGGGAAATTCTCCCCAATAATTCTCTCCAGTATACCTTCTGCTCCCCTCTCACTTTCTTCTTCTTCTGGAATCCCAATTATTCTAATGTTGTTTCGTCTTATGGTGTCACTTATTTCTCGAATTCTCCCCTCGTGGTCCAGTAGCTGTTTGTCCCTCTTTTGATCAGCTTCTTTATTCTCTGTCATTTGGTCTTCTATATCACTAATTCTTTCTTCTGCCTCATTTATCCTAGCAGTGAGAGCCTCCATTTTTGATTGCACCTCATTAATAGCTTTTTTGATTTCAACTTGGTTAGATTTTAGTTCTTTTATTTCTCCAGAAAGGGCTTTTATATCTCTCGAGAGGGTTTCTCTAATATCTTCCATGCCTTTTTCGAGCCCGCCTAGAACCTTGAGAATTGTCATTCTGAACTCTAGATCTGACATATTACCGATGTCTGTATTGATTAGGTCCCTAGCCTTCGGTACTGCCTCTTGTTCTTTTTTTTGTGGTGAATTTTTACGTCTTGTCATTTTGTCCAGATAAGAGTAAATGAAGGGGCAAGTAAAATACTAAAAGGGTGGCAACAACCCCAGGAAAATATGCTTTAGCCAAATTAGAAGAGATCCAAGATCGTGAGTGGGGAGAAAGGGGATAAAAAGAGGTTCAAAAAGGAAGAAAGAAAAAAGAAAAAAAAAAAGAAAAGAATTTTTTTTTTTAAAAAAGAAAACACCTAAGAAAAATGTAAAAAAATATATATATATATTAGATAAACTAGTAAAAAATCGTTAAAAAAGAAAAAGGTAACAGTTAAAAAAAAAAAAAATTTTACCCGAAGGCGAGAAAAAAAAAAAAAGATGAAAAAGAAAAAATTAAATTAACTGCAAGACTAAAAAAAATCACAGGAAAAAAGCCATGAGTTCCGTGCTTGGCTTTCTCCTCCTCTGGAATTCTGCTGCTCTCCTTGGTATTGAAACCGCACTCCTTGGTAGGTGAGCTTGGTCTCGGCTGGATTTCTTGTTGATCTTCTGGGGGAGGGGCCTGTTGTAGTGATTTTCAAGTGTCTTTGCCCCAGGCGGAATTACACCGCCCTTACCCGGGGCCGGGGTGAGTAATCCGCTCGGGTTTGCTTTCAGGAGCTTTTGTTCCCTGAGCGCTTTCCGTAGAGTTCCAGAGGACGGGAATACAAATGGCGGCCTCCTGGTCTCCGGCCCGGAGGAGCCGACAGCCCAGGGCCCCACTCCTCAGTGCGCCCTCAGAGAACAGCGCCCAGTTACTCCCGTCTGCCTGACCTCCGGCCGCGCTCCGAGCTCACCGAGCCTGCGACAGGTTCAAGGTAACACGGAGCTGCGAGCTCACTGTCAGCTCTGTCTCTGTAGCCGGCTTTCCCGTTCCAATACCCGCAAGCTCTGCGACACTCAGACACCCCCGATCCTTCTGTGACCCTGCGGGACCTGAGGCCACGCTGACCCCGCGTGGGCTTCGCTCCGGTTTAGCCTCTGGAGCGATGTCCCTCCGCGGAACAGACTTTTAAAAGTCCTGATTTTGTGCGCGGTTGCTCCGCCGCTTGCCGGGAGCCGGCCCCTCCCCCCGGGGTCTATCTTCCCGTCGCTTTGGATTCACTTCTCCGCCGGTCCTACCTTTCAGAAAGTGGTTGTTTTTCTGTTTCCAGAATTGCTGTTCTTCTTCTCTTCGATCTGCCGATGGATTTTCAGGTGTTTGCAATCTTTAGATAAGCTATCTAGCTGATCTCCGGCTAGCTGAAGCAGTCTCAGCTTGCTACTTCTCCGCCATCTTGACTCCTCCCTCAGACAAGTTAGATTTTAAACAAAAGAGTGTAACAAGTGATAAAGAAGGACACTATATCATAATAAAGAGGTCTAGTCAAAAAGATCTAACAATGGTAGGTACTTATGCCCCAACTTGGGAGCACCCAAGTATATAAATCAATTAATAACAAACATAAAGGAACTCATTGATAATAATACAATAAGGGGTGCCTGGGTGGCTGAGTGGGTTAAGTCTCTGCCTTTAGCTCAGGTCATGGTCTCAGGGTCCTGGGATCGAGCCCCACATCAGACTCTCTGCTCAGTGGGGAGCCTGCTTCCCCCTCTCTCTCTGCCTGCCTCTCGGCCTATTTGTGATCTCTCTCTCTCTATGTCAAATAAATAAGTACAATCTTTAAAATAATAATAATAATAATAATAATAATAATACAATAATAGTAGGGGGCAGATCATCTAAGCATAAAATCAATAAAGAAACAATAGCTTTGAATGACACACTGGACCAGATGGATTTAACAGGTATATACATAACATTTCATTCTAAAGCAGCAGAGTGCACATGGAACATTCTCCAGAGTAGATCAAATACTGGATCACAATCAGGCCTCAACAAGTACAAAAAGACTGAGATCATACCATGCATATTTTCAAATCACAATACTATGAAACTTGAAATAAACCACAAGAAAACTTTGGGAACGCAACAAATACATGGAGATTAAAGAACATCCTACAAAGGAAAGAAGGGATTAGCGAGGAAATTAAAGAAGGAATAAAAAAATACATGGAAGCAAATGAAAATGAAAACACAACAGTCCAAACCCTCTGGGATGCAACGAAGTTCGTCATGAGAGACAAGTATATAGCAATACAGGCCTACCTCAAGAAATGAAAAAAGTCTCAGATATACAACCTAACCTTTCACCTAAAGGAGCTAGCAAAGAAACAGCAAATAAAGCCTAAAGCCAGCAGAAGAAAGAAAATAATAATCATTAGATCCGAAATAAACAATATAGAAACAAAGACCCAGTAGAACAGATCAATAAAACTAAAAGCTGTTTCTTTGAAAGAATAAAATAGATAAACCCCTAGCCAGACTTATCAAGAAGAAAAGAGAAAAAACCCAAATAAACAAAATCTATAGATTTATGAAATCTATAAATAAAATATAAAATAAAATATAATTATATAATATATAATATATTGTAATTATATAGCATAATAAAGATATAATATATTACATAATTATGTAATAATATAATATATAACTATGTAATATATTATTATGTAATATATAATATGTAAATAAAATATAGAGTAAAATCTATAGATTTTCTAGATTCAAAAATCTATAAAGAATTTACCAAACTCAAGACCCCAAAAATAAATAATCCAGTTAAGAAGTGGGCAGAAGACATGAACAGACCTTTTTCCAAAGAAGACATACACATGCTTAACAGACTCATGAAAAGATGCTCAACATCACTGGGGGGCCTGGGAAGCTCAGTCAGTTAAGTGCCTGACTCCGGGTTTTGGCTCAGGTCATGATCTCAGGGTTGTGAGAGCAAGCCCCAAATTGAGCTCTGCCCTCAGTGGGGAGTCTGCTTAAGATTCTCTCCCTCCGTCTCCCTCTAACCCATCTCCCCATGCAAGCTCTCTCTAATAAGTAAACAACTCTTAAAAAACAAAACAAGATGTTCAACCTCACTCATATCAGGGAAATACAGATCAAAAGCAGAGAGATACCTCTTCACACCTGTCAGAATGGCTAAAACTAACAACACAGGAAACAACAGATGTTGGCAAGGATACAAAGGAAGGGGAACCCTGTTACACTGTTGGTGGGAATACAAACTGGTGCAGCCACTTCGGAAAACAGTATGGAGGTGCCTCAAAAAGTTAAAAATAGAGCTACCCTCTAGCAATTATACTAGTAGGTATTTACCCAAAGGATACAAAAATACAGATTTGAAGGGGCACATGCACCCTGTTGCTTATAGGAACATTATCAACAATAACCAAACTATGGAAGGAGCCCAGACATCCATTGACTGATGAATCAATAAAGAAGAGGCAGTATGTGTGTGTGTGTGTGTGTGTGTGTGTGTGCGCGTGTGTATACACACATATATATGTATGTATATATATATATATATATATATATATATATATATACACATACCAAGTAATATGACTTAGCCATTAAAAAGAATGAACTCTTGCTATTTGCAATGACACAGATGAAGCTACAGTGTATTATGCTAAGCAGAAGACAAATACCATATGATCTCAGTCATATGCGGAATTTAAGAAATAAAACAGATAAACATATGAGAAGGAAAAAGGAGAGGGAAACAAATTGTAGGAGACTCTGAACTACAGAGAACAGAGTGCCTGGGACTCTCAATTGGTTAAGCAACCTCCTTCAGCTCAGGTCATGATCCTGGAGTCCCAGAATCAAGTCCTGCATCAGGATCCATTCTCAATGGGGAGTCTGCTTCTCCCTCTGACCCTCACACCTCTCTTATGCTCTCCCTCTCTCTCTCAAATAAATAAATAAAATCTTAAAAAAAAAATAGAGAGAACAAACTGAGGGTTGATAGAGAGAAGTGGTTAGGGGAGTGGGCTAAATGGGTGATGGGTATTAAGGTGGGCACTTGTTGAAATGGGGACTGGGTGTGACATGCAAGTGATGAATCACTAAATTCGACACCTGAAACCAATTTTACTGTATCTTTAAGCCCTTGAAATAAAAAAAACTAACAAAAGTCCCCACAAAATATATGAGGAAGAAACTGACAAAAATGAAAGGGGAAAAGACAAATCCACAATTAAAGTTGGATAATTCAGCACCTCCATAATCTAGAAATAATAAACAGAGGGGCACCTGGGTGGCTCAGTGGGTTAAAGCCTCTGCCTTCGGCTCAGGTCATAATCTCGGGGTCTTGGGATCAAGCCCCGAATTGGGCTCTCTGCTCAGCAAGGAGCCTGCTTCCCCCTCTCTCTGCCTGCCTTTCTGCCTACTTGTGATGTCTCTCTGTCACATAAACAAATAAAATCTTAAAAAAAGAAATATTATTAATATTATATCAATATATTCAACAATTTAGATAGTATTTATGATAGACTACTTATTTCCATTGACACGGAAAGAACAAAAAATCTGAATGTTTCTATCTTCTGATTTTAATTTCCACAAAGAGAGGCCCCTGGGTGGCTCAGTTGGTTAAGCAGCTGCCTTTCGCTCAAATCATGATCCCAAGGTCCTGGGATCTAGCCCTGCAAAGGGCTCCCTGCTCAGTGGAGAGCTTGCTTCTCCCTCTCCCTCTGCCTGCCTATCTGCCCACTTGTGCTCTCTCTTTGTCAAGTAAATTAATTAATTAAATTAAATAAAAAATTGCCACAAAGAACTCCAGGCTCAGGTGTCTTCATTACAAAATCCAATCAAACATTTGAGGAAAAAATAACACCAATTTAACCCAAACACTTCCACATGCAAGAGAATGAAGTTGAACACTTACCTTAACACTGTATACAGAATTTCACTCAAAGTGAATCAAGGGCAATGATTTCTTGAATATGACACCAAAGCACAGGCAACAAAATAAAAAATATATAAATTGTACTATATCAATATTAAAAACTTTTGTGCATCAAAGAACATGATCAACAGAATGAAAATGCAATGCACAAAATAGGGGAAAACATTTGTAAATCATATATCTAGTAAATAAATCATATTTCTAGTAATTTCTAGTAATATCTAGTAATATTTCTATTAATTTTTCTAGTAATTTCTATCGCCCTCGACCCCCAAGGACGACAAGAAGCCCCAGTTCAGATGTATCTTCTCTCTCTTTATTTCCGCAAGTCTACACACTTATATACGTTTACATGACCAATCAGCGAGCAGGGTACAGGAGGGAGCGAATTAGGCTGTGCACCTAAACAAACAACTTCGCTAGCAACCAATGCTGTTTACTTCCTCTTTGGGCGTTCCGCTTAGTCTCAGGAGGCAATCCTAACCTGGCAATTAGCCAGGCGCCATCTTTTAATGGCAGAGGCCGCCCTGGCCAGGGGCCTGCCTCCAACAATTTCATATTTCTAGTAATTTCTAGTAATATCCAGAATACATATAAAGAACTCCAATAGTTTAAAAAAAGGAAAGAATAACTTTGAAAATGGGCAAAAGACTTGAGAAGACATTATTCTCAAAAAGATATGCAAATATACAATGAACACATGAAAAGATGCTCAATATCACTAATCATTAGGGAAAAGCAAATCAAAGCCATAACAAGATGTAATCTCACACCCATTGTGTTAGTATTATCACAAACGAACAAAAAATATTCAACCAAGTGTTGGTGAGGATGAGGAGAAATTAGAACCCTTGTGCACTGCTGATAGGAATGTAAAATATTACAGCCACTACAGAAACACTTCTTTAAAAAATAAACAATACAATTACTATATAATCCAGAAATTCCACTTCAGGGTTTATACCCCCAAAGAATTGAAAGCAGAAACTAAAACACATATTCAGCATTATTCACAGGAGTCAAAAGATGGAAGCAATCTAAGGATCCATCAACAAATGAATGGGTAAACAAAAGGTGCTACAAATTTGGTACACAAATACAATGGAATATTATTTAGGGATTAAAAAAAAAAAAAGATTCTGAGAACACCTGAGTGGCTCAGTGGGTTAAGCATCTGCCTTCGGCTCAGGTCATGATCTCAGGGTCCTGGGATTGAGCCCTATATCTGGCTCTGTGCTGAACATGGAACCTGCTTGAGATTCTCTCTCTCCCTCCCCTCAGCTCATGCTCCCTCTTTCTCACTCGCAAAAAATGCTTCTGGAATGGTGACATGAGGAACTCCTATATGTGTTCCCCAGTGAAACAATTATAGCTGGTAAAAATTATAATTTTCCTAAGGGAATATATCAAATGAAGAAACATTTATTAAATCTCTATAAGAAGAGCAAGAGTCTATAGCACTTGAGCCTTTGCCTTCTACCTCCCCTGGACAGTATATAGAACAACAGAGCAGGGGTGCCTCAGTGGCTCAGTGGGTTAAAGCCTCTACCTTCAGCTCAGGTCATGATCCCAGAGTCCTGGGATCAAGCCCCACATCGAGCTCTCTGCTCAGCAGCGAGCCTGCTTCCTTCTCTCTCCCTGCCTGCCTTTCTGCCTACTTGTGATCTCTGTCTGTCAAATAAATGAATAAAATCTTAAAAAAAAAAAAAGAGCAATTGACTAGCAGTTAGTGAAGCCCAACATTTGTGTGTCATACCAAATGAAGCAGACAGCTTTACAAAGAAGATATGATGAAAATATCACACCAAATAGAAAATATCTGTAAAGATATGGAAATTTTTAAAAAAACAAATGGAAATTTTAGATTTAAAAAGTACAAAAATACAAATGAAAAAGTCACTTGAAAAACCCAATAGTAGATTTGAAATGGCAGAAGAAAGAATTAATGAACTTGAAGATAGGAAGATATATTATGAGTCCAAGGAACAAAAAGAAAATAGAATAAAGAATAATGAACAGAAAAATGTAGGATACCATTTTTCCCTCTTTTTTAAGTTTTTATTTAAATTCCAGTTAACTGGGGCACCTGGGTGGCTCAGTGGGTTAAGCCGCTGCCTTCGGCTCAGGTCATGATCTCAGGGTCCTGGGATCGAGTCCCGCATCGGGCTCTCTGCTCAGCAGGGAGCCTGCTTCCCTCTCTCTCTCTGCCTGCCTCTCCGACTACTTGTGATTTCTCTCTGTCAAATAAATAAATAAAATCTTTAAAAAAAAATAAATAAATTCCAGTTAGCTAAGATGCAGTATATTAGTTCCAGGTGTGGTAAGTCAACACTTCTATACATCAATCACCTGGTGCTCATCACAAGTGCACTCCTTAATCCCCATAGCCTATTTCCCTCATCCTCCAACTCACCTCCCTTCTGGGAACCATCAGTTTGCCCTCTACAGTTAAGAGTCTGTTTCTCAGGGCACCTGGCTGGCTCAGTGGGTTAAGCCTCTGCCTTTGGCTCAGGTTATGATCTCAGGGTCCTGGGATTGAGCCCCATATCAGGCTCTCTGCTCAGCAGGGTGCCTGCTTCCCTTCCTCTCTCTCTGCCTGCCTACCTCTCAGCCTACTTGTCAAATCTCTGTCAAATAAATAAATAAAATTAAAAAAAAAAAGTCTGTCTCTCAGTTTGCCTCTCTTCTCTCTCATTTTTTTCCTTTTGCTCATTTGTTTCTTAAGTTACACATATGAGTGAATTTATATTATATTTGTATTCCTCTAACTGACTTATTTCATTTAGCATAATATTCTATAGCTCCCTTCATGTCATTGCAGATGGCAACATTTCGTTCTTTTTTATGGTCTAGTAATATTCCATTATATACACACACACACACACACACACACCCCACACCACACACACATTCCACATCTTCTTTATTCATTTATCAGTTGGACACTTGGGCTGTTTCCATAATATGACTATTGTAGATAAAGTTGCTATAAACAGAAGTGCATGTATCCCTTTGAATTAATGTTTTAGTATTCTTTGGGTAAATACCTAATATTGTGATTCCTGGATCATAGGGTAATTCTTTTTTTTTTTAAAGATTTTTTTTATTTATTTGCCAGAGATAGAGAGAGAGAGTACACACAAGCAGGCAGAGAGGCAGGCAGAGGCAGCGACGAGAGAAGCAGGCTCCCAGCCGAGCAAGGAGCCTGATGCGGGACTCGATCCCAGGACCTTGGAATCATGACCTGAGCCGAAGGCAGCGGCTTAACCGACTGAGCCACCCAGGCGTCCCTATAGGGTAATTCTATTTTTAACTTTTTGAGGAACCTCCATACTGTTTTTCGAAAGTGGTTGCACCGGTTTGCAATCCCACTAGCAGTGTAAGAGCATCCCCTTTTTTGTGGGATACAATTGAGTAATGGAAGTAAGGGGAAAAAAGAAGAAAGGGAAAATGAGTAGGGAAAAAATTAAACAAAATTATGACTTGAAAATATTCCAAATTTGATTTTTAAAAATCTACACACTTAAAAAGCTCAAACAACTCAAATAAATGCAGAGAGTCACATCTGGAAACCTAATAGTAAAATTTTTGAAAGCCAAAGATAAGGAGGAAATTTCTTTTTTTTTTTTTAAAGGTTTTATTTATTTATTTACTTGACAGAGAAAAAGAGATCACAAGTAGGCAGAGAGGCAGGTGGGGGTGGGGGGGAGCAGATGCCCTGCTGAGCAGAGAGCCCAATGTGGGGCTTGATCCCAGGACCCTGGACCATGACCTGAGCGGAAGGCAGAGGCTAACCTACTGAGCCACCCAGGTGCCCCAAGAAGGAGGAAATTTCTAAAGCAGCAAGAATAAAATGAATTGTTACTTACAAAGGTACCCTAAAAGCATTAACAAATTATTTCTCTTTAGAAATGATGGAGAACAGAAGCCTATGGGGTGACACATTACAAGTGGAGAAAGAAAACCAAATTCAACCAAAAGTCTTCTATCCAGAAAAAACATCTTACAAAATGAAAATGAAATAAAAAATTCATGGTAATTTCCGGGTAAATGAAAAACTGCTTGCAGAGCTGTCTTAAATAAATATTAAGTTACTGAGGAAACTTCTTTGTGCTAAATTCAAAGACCCAAGACAGTAATTCATATTCACATGATATTGGAAAAGCAATTGTATGAATAATATGTATATCATGTATAGTTAGACCCATAACATAAAAATTTTAATTTTTTATGGGAGAAAAGCTGTATTGGAGTAAGGAAATGATACCAGATGCCAATTCACATCCACCGGAGCAAATGAAGAGAACCAGAAATAATAAATAGTAAGATTAATATACCAAAGTCTATAAATATATATTTGCTCTTTTTTCTTTTCTTAACTCCTTTAATAGACCTAAAAGTGCATATAGTAATAATTATAGCATTGTATTGTTGGATTTGTAACATATATAGATATAATATGTATAATGATAATTGTACCAAAAAAGGGAAAAAGGAATGGACCTATATTCTTATCTATATCTCAATGGAAGTAGGTTAGTGTAAGTCTAAAGTAGGTTCTAATAAGTTAAGATATATTTGGTAAGCCCTATATAAACCACTAAGAAAATAACAAAAACAATGAAAAATATCATTAAAAGAAGTAATTGTTCTACTAGAAAATATTTACTTAAAACAAAGAAAGTAGCAAAGGAAGAACAGAGGAACAAAAAAAAATGAGCATACAGAAACAAAATGTAAAGTAATATATGTAAGTTCAATTATATCCATAATAAAATAAATGTGAGTGTACTAATCAATCAATCAATCAATCAGTCAAAACTGTCAGACTGGGAAAAAATTCAAAAATATACTGTCTACTAGAGAAACATTTTAGTTAATTCATTGACTTATTTATTTATTTAGAGAGCACCTGGTGGGGGAGAGGAGAAGAGAGAGAGAGAATTTTAAGCAGGCTCCACACCCAATGCAGACCCCAATGTGGGGTTCTATCTTCTGACCCTGAGATCATGATCTGAGCTGAAGTCAAGAGTTGGACACTTAACCAACTGAGTCATCCAGGTGCCCCCAGAGATACATTTTATATTCAAAGATATGGATAGATTGAAAGTAAAAGGATAGAGGAAAGATATATTTTGCAAACAGCAATCATAAAAAAGCTGGAGTGGCAATATTATCATCAGCTAAAATAGACTTTAAAACAAAGAATGTTATCAGAGATAAAAAGGAATATTTTATAATGATAAAAGCCTCAAGCTATCAAGAATATACAAAAATTATAAACATATATGCACCTAACAACAGAGCCACCAAAATGCAAAAACTGACCAAACTGAAGGGAAAAAACAGACAATTTGACAAAAATAGAGACTTTAATACTTCACTTTCAATAATAGAACAACTAGAAAGAAGAAGAACAAGGAAATAGAGATTTCAACATTTATAAACCAACTATCCTTAAAAGACCTTTACAGGCCACCACCAAACCATGGCAGATTACATACTCCTCTCTAGTATACATTCACTAAGATAGGTCATTGCTAGAATATAGAATAAGTATCAAATATTTTAAAATTTAAATTATATAAAATATGTTCTTCAGCCTTAATGGAGTGAGGAAGGGAAATCAATAACAAAAAGAAATTGGAGACTCACAAATATGTGGAAATTAAACAGTATATTCCTAAATAACTAATGGATCAAAACAAATCACAAGGAAGATCAGAAAATACTTTGAGATTAATTAAAATGAAGACACAATTTACCAAACCATATGTAATGCAGCTAATACGGTATTTAAAGGGAAACATAAAACACCAAATTTAAAAAGAAAAAATACCTTAAATTGACAACCTAAATATTCACCTGAAGATAGTGGGAAAAAGCAAACTGAACCTAAAGGAAACAAAAGGAAGGAAATAACAAAGATTAGAACATAGATAAACAAAACAGAAAACAGAAAAACAACACAGAAAATTTTAAAACACCAATTTGGTCCTTTAAAAGAAAAAACTGACAGGGGTACCTGGGTGGCTCAGTGAGTTAATCATCTGCCTTTGTCTCAGGTCGTGATCCCAGAGTCCTGGGATGGAGCCACACATTGGCTCTCTGCTCAGTGGGGAGTCTGTTCGTCCCTCTGCTTCTGCCCTTCCCACCTGCTCATGCTCTCACTCACTCTGTCTCTCAATTTAATAAAAAAGTAAATAAAATCTTTACTTAATAAAAAAGTAAATAAAAGCCTGGGTGGCTCAGTTGGTTAAGCAGCTGCCTTCAGCTCAGGTCATGATCCCAGCGTCCTGGGATCGAGTCCCACATCGGGCTCCTTGCTCGGCAGGGAGCCTGCTTCTCCCTCTGCCTCTGCCTACCATTCTGTCTGCCTGTGCGCTCTCTCTCTCTCTCTCTGACAAATAAATAAAATCTTTAAAAAAAAAAAGTAAATAAAATCTTTTTAAAAAGGTAAACAAAACTGACAAATATTTAGCTAGTCTGACCACACAGAAAGCAAAATGATGAAGAGAAAAACACAAATTAATATAACCAAAAAAATGAAAGGAGGGGCTCCTGGGTGGATCAGTCGGTTAAGCATCTGCCTTTGGCACAGGTCGTGATCTCAGTGTCCTGGGATTGAACCCCACATGGGGCTTCTTGCTCAGCCTGCTTCTCCCTCTCCCTCTGCCTGCTGCTTCCCCTGCTTGTGTTCACTTTCTCTCTCTCTCTCTGTTAAATAAATAAATAAAATCATTTAAAAAAAATAAAGGAAAGAGGGACAATACCACTGACAGAAATTTTTAAGGATTAAAGATTATAAGGAATACTATGAGTAACTGTATGCCAATATATTAAATAATGTAGAAGAAATACACAAATGCATAAAAGAGATAGAGAAATTGACAATTGAAATTGAATCAAGAAGAAATAGAAAATTTGAAGAGACCTGTAGTAAGTAAAGAGATTGAATATAATTAGAATATTAAATATAATTAGAAAACTACCAAAATAAAAATTCCAGACCCAGATATCTTCACTGGTGAATTCTACCAAACATTTAAGTGAGAGCTATTCTATATATATACAATGGAATATTACTTAGCCATCAAACAAAATAGAAATTTTGCCATTTGCAACAACACGGATGGAACTAGAATGTATTACACTAAGTAAGTCAGTCAGAGAAAGACAAAAAGCGTATGATTTCATTCATATGTGGAATTGAAGAAACAAAACTGATGAACAGAGGAGAAGAAAAGGAAAAATAAAAATAAGAGGAAAACAGAGAGGGAGGTAAACCATAAGATACACTTACGTAGGGAGCAAACTGAAGGTGCTGGGGGGTAGGGGTGGAGACTTGTGTAAATGGGTGATGGGAATTAAGGAGGGCACTTGTTGTCATGAGCACTGGGTGTTATATGCAAGTGATGAACCACCAAATTCTACGCCATATTATGAGCAACTATACAACAGCAAATTTGACAATCTGGAAGAAATGGATGCATTCCTAGAGACGTATAAACTACCAAAACTGAACCAGGAAGAGATAGAAAATATGAACAGACCCATAACCAATAAGGAGATTGAAGCAGTCATCAAAAATCTCCCAACAAACAAGAGCCCAGGGCCAGACGACTTCCCAGGGGAATTTGACCAAACATTTAAAGAAGAATTAATTCCTATTCTCCTGAAACTGTTCCAAAAAATAGAAATGGAAGGAAAACTTCCAAACTCATTTTATGAGGCCAGCATTACCTTGATCCCCAAACCAGACAAAGACCCCATCAAAAAAAAAGAATTACAGACCAACATCCTTGATGAACACAGATGTGAAAATTCTCACCCAAAATACTAGCCAGTAGGATCCAACAGTACATTAAAAGGGTTATTCACCATGACCAAATGGGATTTATTCCAGGGCTGCAAGGCCAGTTCAACATCCGCAAATAATCAATGTAATACAATACATTAATAAAAGAAAGAATGAGAACCATATGATACTCTCAATAGATGCTAAAAAAGTATTTGACAAAGTACAGCATCCTTTCTTTTTTTTTAATTTTTAATTCTTTTACTTAGCATATAATGTATTATTAGCCCCAGGTGTACAGGTCTGTGAGTTGCCAGGTTTACACACTTCGTAGCACATACCTTCCCCAATGTCCATAACCCCACCCACCCTCCCTACACCTCTACCCCTGGCAACCATCAGTTTTGCAAGATTAAGAGTCTCTTACAGTTTGTCTCCTTCCCGATCCCATCTTGTTTCATTTATTCTTTTCCTACCCGCCAAACCTCCCACGTTGCCTCTCAACTTCCTCATATCAGGGAGCTCATATGATAATTGTCTTTCTCTGATTGACTTATTTTACTAAGCATAATACCCTCTAGTTCCATCCATGTCATCGCAAATGTTAAGATTTCATTTCTTTTGATGGCTGCATAGTATTCCAGTGTATATATATACACCACATCTTCTCTATCCTTTTATCTGTTGATGGACATCTAGCTTCTTTCCATAGTTTAGTTATTGTGGACATTGCTGCTATAAACATTCGTTTGCACATGCCCCTTTGGATCACTACATTTGTATCATTAAGGTAAACACCCAGTAGTGCAATTGTTGGGTCATCGGGTAGCTCTATTTTCAAGTTTTTGAGGAACCTCCATGCTGTTTTCCAGAGTAGTTGCACCAGCATACATTCCCACCACCAGTGTAGGAGGGTTCCCCTTTCTCCGCATCCTTGCCAGCATCTGTCATTTCCTGACTTGTTAATTTTAGCCATTCTAACTGGTGTGAGGTGGTATCTCACTGTGGTTTTGATTTGTATTTCCCTGCAGCATCATTTCTTGATCAAAACTCTTCAAAGTGTAGGAATAGAGGGTACATTCCTCAATATCATCAAAGCCATCTATGAAAAACCCACAGTGACTATAATTCTCAATGGAAAAAAACTGAGAGCTTTTCCCCTAAGGTCAGGAACACAGCAGGGATGTCCATTATCACCACTGCTACTCAGCATATTACTAGAAGTCCTAGCCTCAGCAATCAGACAATAAAAAAGAAGGGGCATCCAAATCAGCAAAAGAAGTAGTCAAACTATCACTCTTTGTAGATGATATGATACTTTATGTGGAAAATCCAAAAGACTCTCTGCTAGAACTTGTACAGGAATTCAGTAAAGTGTCAGGATATAAAATCAATGCACAGAAATCTGTTGCATTGCTATACACCAACAAGAAGACAAAAGAAAGAGAAACTGAGGAGTCAATGCCATTTACAATTGCACCCCAAACCATAAGATACCTAGGAATAAACCTAACCAAAGAGGCAAAGAATCTGTACTCAGAAAACTATAAAGTACTCATGAAAGAAATTGAGGAAGACACAAAGAAATGGAAAAATATTCCACGCTCATTGATTGGAAGAACAAATATTGTGAAAATGTCTATGCTACCTAAAGCAATCTACATGTTTAATGCAATCCCTATCAAAATCCCATCCATTTAAAAAAAATGGAACAAATAATCCTAAAATTTATATGGAACCAGAAACGATCCTGAATAGCCAGAGGAATATTGAAAAAGAAAGCCAAAGTTGGTGGCATCACAATTCTATAGTTCAAGCTCTATTATAAAAATGTCATCATCAAGACAGACACTACTGGCACAAAAATAGACATGTAAATCAATGGAACAGAATAGAGAGCCCAGAAATAGACCCTCAACTCCATGGTCAACTAATCTTCGACAAAGCAGGAAAGAATGTCCAGTGGAAAAAAGAGTGTCTTCAACAAATGGCATTGGGAAAATAGGACCGCCACATACAGAAAAATAAAACTGGACCATTTCCTTACACCATACACAAAAGTAGACTCAAAATGGATGAAGGACCTCAATGTGAGAAAGGAATCCATCAAAATCCTTGAGAACACAGGCAGCAATCTCTTCGACCTCAGTCACAACTTCTTTCTAGAAACATCACCAAAGGCAAGGGAAGCAAGGGCAAAAATGAACTCTTGGGACTTCATCAAGATCAAAAGCTTTTGCACAGCAAAGGAAGCAGTCAACAAAACCAAAAGACAACTGACAGAATGGGAGAAGATATTTGCAAACGACATATCAGATAAAGGGCTAGTATCCAAAATCTATGAAGAACTTATCAAACTCAACACCTAAAGAACAAATAATCCAATCAAGAAATGGGCAGAGGATATGAACAGACATTTCTGCAAAGAAGACATCCAGATGGCCAACAGACACATGAAAAAGTGCTCTACATTACTTGGCATCAGGGAAATACAAATCAAAACCACAACGAGTTGACACCTCACACCAGTTAGAATGGCTAAAATTAACAAGTCAGGAAATGACAGATGCTGGCAAGGATGCGGAGAAAGGGGAACCCTCCTACACTAGTAGTGGGAATGCAAGCTGGTGCAGCCACTCTGGAAAACAGTATGGAGGTTCCTCAAAAACTTGAAAATAGAGCCACCCTACAACCCAGCAATCACACTACTGAGTATTTACCCTAAAGATACAAATGTAGTGATCTGAAGGGGCACATGCACCCAAATGTTTATAGCAGCAATGTTCACGATAGCCAAATTATGGAAAGAACCTAGATGTCCATCAACAGATGAATAGATAAAGAAGATGTGATTATATATATATATATATATACATATATGTATATATATAAAAGAATACTATGCAGCCATAAAAAGAAATGAAATCTTGCCATTTGCAATGACATGCATGGAACTAGAGGGTATTATGTTGAGTGAAATAAGTCAATCAGAGAAAGACAATTACCATGTGATCTCCCTGATATGAGGAATTTGAGAGGCAAAGTGGGGGGTTTGGGGGGTAAGGAAGGAAAAAATGAAACAAGATAGGATCGGGAGGGAGACAAGATGGGATCGGGAGGGAGATTAAGAGAGGGAGACTCTTAATCTCACAAAACAAACTGAGAGCTGCAGGGGGAGGGGGATAGGGAGAGGGTGGTTGGGTTATGGCCATTGGGGAGGGTATGTGCTATGGTGAGTGCTGTGAAGTGTGTAAGCCTGGCGATTCACAGACCTGTATCTCTGGGGGCAAATAATATATTATATGTTTATAAAAAAATTTTACAACAAAATTCTGCTAAACCTAGCAAAATAAAAAAAGAATTATGCACTGTCATCAAGCAGAATTTACTCCAGAAATGCAAAGGTGGCTTAACTTCTGAAAATGAATTAATGTAATACAAATATCAATACAATAAAGGACAAAAACCACATGATCATCTCAATAAAAGGAGAAAAAGTATTTGACAAAATTTAACAACCTTTCATGATTTAAAAAAAACCCACAACACTCAACAAGAAATAGAAGGGAACATCCTTAATCTGATAAATGGCATCTCTAAAAAATGCACAGCTAGCATCATACTTAATGGCAAAAGACTAAGTACTTTCACTCTAAGATCAAGACAAAAATCTCCTCTTACACTTATTCAATATTGTTGTGGAGGTTCTAGTCAGGGTAGTTACCCAAGATAAAGATATAAAAGCATCCGGATTGGGAAAAAAGAAGTAAAATGATCTCTGTTAGCAGATGAAATGATTTATATGTAGAAATTCTAGAGAACTTACTAGAGAAAAAGATTAAAACTAATAAATGAGTTCAGCAGGATAGAAGATCAATATACAAAACTCAACTATATATATGTATATGTATGTACATTTTTAAAGATTTTTTTTTATTATTTATTCATTTGACACAGAAAGATCACAAGTAGGCAGAGAGACAGGCAGAGAGAGAGGAGGAAGCAGGCTCCCCGTGGAGCAGAGAACCCAGGACCCCGAGATCATGACCTGAGCCGAAGGCAGCGGCCCAACCCACTGAGCCACCCAGGCGCCCATGTATGTACATTTTTAATGATCAATCTGAAAATGAAACTAAGAAAAGAATTCCATTTACAATAGCATGCAAAGAAATAAAATACCAAGGAATAAATTTAATAAATGAAATGCAAAACTTTTACTTTAAAAACTATAAAATATTGTTGAAAAATTAATGATCTAAATAAATGGAAAACAACCACATCTTTTTAACAAATGGTACCAGGACACCAGGACACAAAGACCAACGCCAAATTAATCAAATACGTAAGTGTAAGAGCCGTAACTATAAAACTCTTAAAGGAAAATATAGAGTAAGTCTTCATAATCTTAAATTAGGCAATGGGTTCTGAAAGATATGACACTGAAAGCATGGACAACAAAAGAAAAAATAAACTGAACGTTATAAACATTAAAAATTCTTGTGCTTCAAAAAAATTAAAAAATAAATTAAAACTCTTGTGTTGCCAAAGATACCATCAAGAAAATGAAAAGGCAATTCACAAAATGGAGAAATACAATTTCAAATCATATATATGATAAGTGTATATAGAGTATATAAATAACTTTTGTTATTCAGTAATAAAAAGACAACCTAAGTAAAAAAAAAGGCGGGAGAAATGAAAAAACTGAATTTCTCCAAAAACATACAAACATGCATCAGTTATTAGGGAAATGCAAACCAAAACCACGATGAGATGCCACCTCATACCCAATAAGGTGACTTTAACCCTAAAGATAATAACAAAGATAGTGCAAATGCAGAGAAATTGGAACCGTCCTACGCTATCAGTGAGAGGATTGCTTTGGAGAAGCAGTCTAGTAGTTCCTCAAGATCCACAGAGTGACCGCATGGCCCTGCAATTTACTCCTAATATATACCTAAGAGAAATGAAGACCTACATCTACAATTAGTTGTGCACAAATGCTGTAGTATCGTCATTCATAAGAGAAAAAAGTGACAACACCACCATTAAGTAAAATGTGGTCTAGCGGTGTAATGGAACATTACTTGGTAATACAAAAAAACGAATGCTACACTAATACATGTTACACCATGGATAAATCCTAAAAGCGTTAGTCTAGGGGCACCTGGGTGGTTCAGCGGGTTAAACCTCTGCCTTTATCTCAGGTCATGATCTCAGGGTCCTAGGATCGAGCCCCGCATCCAGCTCTCTGCTCAACAGGGAGCCTGCTTCCCCCCTCTCTCTCCGCCTGCCTCTTTGTCTACATGTGATCTCTCTCTCTCTCTGTCAAATAAATAAATAAAATCTTTGATAGAAAAAAAGCATTTGTCTAAGTAAAAGAAGCCAACTTCAAAAGACCACAGTTTGCATGATTCCATTTATATGAAATGTCCAGAATTGTCAAATCTATACAGATATAAAATAGATTATTATGTGTCTAAGGCTGGGAGAGTTGAGGGTAAATGTGTAGTGACTGATTATGGATGGCGGTTTCCTTTTGAAGTGTTGAAATGTTTTAAAATTGATTGTGGTGATGTGTGTACAACTCTGAGAACATACTAAAAAGCACTGAATCATTCACTTTAAATGAACAAATTATATGGTATGTGAATTATATCTCAATAGAGACAAATTTATTATGCAAAGGAAAAAATCTATTAAAATGTCAATGAAATTCACCACATTGGCATAATAAAAGAGAAAAATATAATTTGATCACTACATGAAAAGCAAAAACAAAATTTAACACCATTTTATGGTATAAAAAAACAAAGCCACTTTCTAAATCAGTAAGTTCCTCAAAAGAAATTTTTTGACCTGATAAATACATCTACCAAACAAACAGACAAAAAAAAACCCAACAACAATTAAAACCAAGAAAAGTCTAAAATAAAACCTACCTAATGGCCAAGCTACCAAATGCTTTCACCCTAAGATCGACAATAACATGGGACATTTACCTTCACCACTTCTCCATTGCCTATCTTGGGCAAAAAGGAAGAAAAAGAAAGGCTCGCAAGTTAGAAAAAAAGAAGTAAAACTATATTCACAGGGATATATTTGTGTATGAAGGAATTCCTAAGAAATGTAAAAAAAAGACTTGGAGGGCTTAATAAGTGATATAAACAAGACCACATGATACAAGGTCAATATAGAAAAACGTACTGTATTTTTACATACAAGCAACAAGTAATTAGAAAATAAATGTTAACATCATTTATAATAATATGCAAAATGAAATAAGGATAAATTTAACAACATGTGCAAGATCTGTGAAATGAAATGAAAACTCAAACTTTTTTTTAAGATTTTTACTTATTTACTTGACAGAGAGAGAGCACAAGTAGGCAGAATGGCAGACAGAAGAGAGAGAAGCAGGCTCTCCGCTGAGCAGAGAGCCTGACTCAGGGCTCAATCCCAGGACCTTAGGATCATAACCTGAGCTGAAGGCAGCGGCTTCATGGACTGAGCCACCCAGGCACCCCAAGAAAACTCAAACATTTCTGAGCAAAATTTTAAAAGACCTCAGTAGTGAAGAGATACTTATGTTCATGGATTGGAAAATAGAACCTCAATCTATAGATGCCATGCAATCTCTGACACAGTTCCAGAAGGATTTTTGAAATTGAAAACCTGATTCTAAAAAAAAAAAAAAAAAAAAGCTGATTCTAAAATTTATAGGGAGGGGCGCCTGGGTGGCTCAGTCAGTTAAGCATCTGCCTTCAGCTCAGACCATGATCCCAGGGCCCTGGGATTGAGCCCCATGAGGGGCTTCTTGCTCAGTGGGGAGCCTGCTTCTCCCTCTCCCTCTGCCTTCCTCTCCCCCTGCTTATGCTCTCTCTCTATGTCAAATAAATACATAAAATCTTTTTTTAAAAAATCAACTTATATGGATATCTAAAGAACCTAAAATACTTAAAATAGCTTCTAATGACGAAGTTGGAGGTCTTACACTGCCTAATTTTAAGACTTACTATAAAGCTACAATAATCAAGAAAGTGAGGAAGAATCCAGAAATATATTTATGCATTGGTGGATATTTGATTTTGTCAACTGATTATCCACAAAGTTTGCAAGACAATTGAATGAGAAAAAGATATTCTTTCCAACAAATAGTTGCTGGCACAACTGGATATCCTTATGAAAACAAAACAAGATCCTTGAACTTTTCTTCACTCCACACATAAAATTTAATTCAGAATGGCTTATATACCTAAATGTAAGAACTAAAGCTATGAAACTTCTAGGAGAAAACTTCGGAGAAATCTTTGCAATCTTCAGATAAGTAGATACTTCTTAGGACACAAAAAGCACAAACCATTGACTTCACCAGAATTCAAAACTTCTTCCCATCAAAAGATAACATTAAAGAAATGAAAAGGCAAGTCATAGATTACAGAAAATATTCATAATATATGGCAGACAGATAACTGATGACTCATTACCAGAATATATAGAGAAATTTTATAACTCAAAATAACCCAAATAGGGGCATCTAGGTGGCTCAGGCATTAAGCATTTGCCTTTGGCTCAGGTCATGATCCCAGGGTCCTGGGATCCTGCGCCACATCGGGCTCTCTGCTCAGCGGGAAGCCTGCTTCTCTCTCTCCCACTCCCTCTGTTTGTGTTCCTTCTCTCACTGTCAAATAAATAAATAAAAATCTTTAAAAAGAATAACCCAAATAAAAAATGGGCAAATATTTGAAGAAGTATTTCTCAATATAAAATCTAAAAATTACTCATAAGCACATGAAAGGATGCTCAATGTCCAGTCATCAAGGAAATGGAAACCAAAACCATAAGATTCACTACCCACTCACTAGAATAGCTAAAATTTTAAAACTACCAATACCAACTTTCAGTAACTTATGTGTAGCAAGTTCAATCTTTATATATTGCTGGTGGCATGCAAATAATACATTTTTTTTTTTTTTTTTGGGAACAGGTTGACCTCTCTTATAAAGTTAAACATATGTTTCCTACATGGCCCAGCAATCTCACTTGTAGGTATTTACCCAAGAGAAGTGAGGACACACATCCACACAAACAGATTAATTTTATCCACAATATTCAACACCTGGAAACAACCCAAAATTCATCGAAAAGTGAAAAGATTATCAAATTGTGGTATATTTACAAAATGGAGTATGAGTCAGCAATAAAAAAGGATGAACTACTGGTACACACAACAATTTCGGTAAATCCCCCAAATATAATGTCAAATGAAAGAAACTATTCACAGAAGAGTATATACCATATGATACCATATTTATGAAGTTTTAGAACAGGCAAAACTAATCTAATACTATCAGAAAATAGTTCGTTTGCTTGGGTCCAGGTATGTGGGAAATGATTGCCAATGATGCATTAACTTTTGGGGGTAATGGAAATGTTTTATATCTTGATTTGGGTGGTCATTACATGTACGTGTTTACTTGTCAAAATTTATCATACAATATGTCTTAAATGTATGCCTTTTATTATATGTAAATTAACTTCAAAATGTTTATTTAAAAAAATAAATGTGTATACTATTTAAATGATTTAAATGATTTTAATTAATAGAGTAATAAGAGATCCTCAAAATAATTTTAGGACTTCTCTTTTTTTTGAAGAAGGGGCACACAACATCTGTATTTTGACAAAGTATAGTAGAAACATTTTTATAATCATGAGTGCTTTAATCCTTTGAAGTGATTCTAACCTTTGAGTTTCGGCTGTGGCTAAGAGGAAATCCCTTTAAATTCCAAATAGAAAACATTTTCTTAAATTCTGAAAAAAGAAGATATTCTGTCCTGTTCCAAAATTTTTAACTGCCTGATGTGGTCCAGAGGTTACCTTGTTTGATGTAGAAAGAACAACTTCAAAAATCTATCTGCTTTTTTTCCTGTGGTCTGAAAAGAGACCTATCAGAGGAATGGATCCTAACTTCCCTTTGTCTTATTAAGTCATTTAGATCCAGAGGGAAAGGTGTCCTGAAGCCATTACATATGAGAAATTAAGTTCATTAGTCTAAGATATTAACATTTTTATAAACAATACACAAATTACTTCTTTTATATGTATTTCCCTGGAAAATGGGAACTTCTGAATGCCAATATGATTACTGACATGTTGACTTAAAGCTGGATAATGCATTTTGTTGGAATTTAGTATAGAAAAGCTTTAAAATAAAAAACAAGAAAACTTCATTTAGAGCCACAAAGTCATGATACTAAGAGTAGTGTTTAGGGGCAACCGGGTGGCTCAGTGGGTTAAGCCTCTCTCTGCCTTCAGCTCAGGCCGTGGTCTCAGGGTCCTGGAATTGAGCCCCACATGGGGCTCTCTGCTCAGCGGGCTCTCTCTCTGCCTTCCTCTCTACCTACTTGTGATCTCTCCCTCTGTTAAATTAAAAAAAAAAAAAAAAAAAAAGAGTAGCCTTTAGAGCCAATTAGAAACTCACTTCCAACGTAATGATATAGGTAAATCAAAAGTAAAAGGATAAAACAAGATACACCATTTAAACATTAAAGGAAACCTGGAATGGTTATATTAACATCAAAGAAGACTTTCTAACAAAAAGGTTACCAGGGATAAAAAGGAACATTGCACAATAATAAAATGTTCAATTGGGGCGCCTGGGTGGCTCAGTGGATTAAGCCGCTGCCTTCGGCTCAGGTCATGATCTCAGTGTCCTGGGATCGAGCCCCGCATCGGGCTCTTTGCTCAGCGGGAGCCTGCTTCTCTCTCTCTCTCTGCCTGACTCTCCACCTACTTGTGATTTCTCTCTCTGTCAAATAAATAAATAAAATCTTTAAAAAATAAAATAAAATAAAATGTTCAATTCACCAAGAAGACATAACAATCCTAAATATGTGTGCTCCGGAACAGAACTGTAATATACATGAAGCAAGAGCTGACAGGGCCAAAGGGAGACACAAGTCAACTGTTACAGTAGATGACTTGAACACTCCTCTCTCTGTAATGGAACCAGTAGGTGAGACATTAGCAAGATCTAGAAGAACTGAGCATCACCATCAATCAACTGGATCTAAATGATTGTATAGGACATTTCAGCAACAATAGCAGAATACACATTCTTTTCCAGTACATGGGTAATATTCACCAAGATAGACTAGTTGAACCATAAAACACACTTTTAACAAATTTGGAAGAATTAAAATCATACAAGGGATGCTCTCTAAACTTAATGAAATTAAGCTAGAACTCAGTAAGAGAAAGAGGAAAATCTCCAGATACTTGGAAATTAACACACGTCTAGATCTCTGATAAGTCAAAGTGCAAGTCCCAAGGGAAATTACAATTGAAACTAAAACACAGTAAAATTTGGGAGATTCACCTAAAGCAGTGATTAGAGAGAAACTTACAGAATTTAATGTTTATGTTAGAAAAGAGAAAAGGGTCTCAAATCATAGTCTAAGAAAGAAGAGCAATGAAACTGATAAATCTCTAGAAAGACTGGCAAGAGACAAGTCCCAAATCATCAACATCAGGACTGAAAAGAGATGTGATGACAGATTCCACAGACACTAAAAAAGCAATAAGGAAATACTGTGAACGATTCTGTGAACATAAACTGGAGGAGAGGGGGAGGAAAGGGAATGAGTAAACTTTGAGGATGGTGGATGTATTTATTTCCATGATTATGTTGACAGTTTTATAGATGTATACATATATCAAAACTTAGCAGATTATAGATTTTAAATATGTAGTTTATTGTATGTAAAGCATATTCAATAAAACTATTCTTTTAAGGGACACCGAGGTGGCTCAGTCAGCTAAGCATCCAACTGCAGATTTTAGCTCAGGTCATGATCTCAGGTTCCTGGGATTGAGCCCTGGGCCAGGCTCTGCCCTCAGTGGGGTATCTGCTTGAGGGTATCTCTCCCTCTTCCTCTGCCCCTCCTCCTGCTTGCTTGTGTGAGTGTGCACACACCCTCTCTCAAATAAATAAATGAATCTAAAAAAAAAGAAAGAAAGAAAGAAAGAAAAAAAAAAACCCTATTTAAAAAAAAAAAAACCTTTATGGAACAAAGCATGTTTCCTTGGAGATGGCTAGAGCCTTCACTGCATCCATTACCTGCTGTCTCTGCTGTCTCCACCCTGCACATTGTTCCTCCACCATTGATTTTCTCAAGTCACAATAAGGGTCCCTAATACTTATAGCGTATGCAATACAATATTATATTTTCTATCCACTTCTATCTCACCCTCTATGTGCTGAACTACAAAACTGAAAGATGTTAGTTAGGGTCTACTACAGCTTCATCCACTTAAGCATCAAGTATGAGTTTTATCATAAAAACTCAAGTATGAGTTTTTATCCTCTAGTATCATCAATTACAAGAGACTAGAATTATTCAGAAGGATGTTCACCAGCAGAATTCCTAGAAATACATGGATCCAATGCCAGCTTGGGCTTTGGGGAGAACCCACTGCCTCCATTAAGACTGCAGACTACAGAACTTGACTTAAATTCTCCCAGTGGCACAGTGAAACCCAGGAGAAGTTCACTCAGGTGTACAGCACATCTTGACACTCCAAGAACTACAACCTTGGAACACATGACAGCATGTAACTACAAGCTAGACTCTCTTGGACACACTGTGCTTGGGCACCATAAGATTTATCTTGTTGCTTTCTCTTTTTTTTTTAAAGATTTTATTTATTTGACAGAGACACAGCAAGAGAGGGAACACAAGCAGGGGGAGTAGGAGAGGAGGAAGCAGGCTTCCCACTGAGCAGGGAGCCTGATGTGGGACTCGATCCCAGGACCTTGGGATCATGACCTGAGCCGAAGGCAGCCCCTTAACAACTGAGCCACCCAGGCGCCCCTCCTTCGTTGTTAATCAGCAATATCCAATTTACTGATGCTAACGGCGTGGTGATTCTCTTCATTGTGTGTCCACGGACACACACCACCTCATCCTTATTTTCATTGTGCAGCAAACACTTGATGTCAGGAGGCTAAATGATAGAAAATGTGCCCAGAGTGAGCCTCCTCTTTAACGGATGCTTTAAGTTACACATTTCCGCATTGTAACAGCCTACTCTGGAGCGCCCTCCTCCCGTCCTTCCGCTCCTACCTTCCCTCGCCTGCCTTATCCGGTCACTGAGTAGTTCACAGCATGCTTTCCCATATCATTGTTCCTTTACAAATGGAGATATAAATACCTTCCTTGCAAGACTAACGTACAGATTTCACACACACACACACACACACACACACACACACACACACACAGCAATCACTAGCACGGTGCCCTGGCATATAACAGGTGTTAAAAAAAAAAAAGAAGAAAAAAAAAGTGAAATCACTTGACTTTCACCCTCATTTCTGTACTATTAAAGTAGCAGCAGCCAGAGTGAAGAGAAAAACGTACAGGACCAAGAATGGCAAAATGGAGAGAAGTCCCAGCAAAGCCTATTTTCTCTTCTCAGAACATGATTTTGCTCGGAACGATTGTTCTCGAGCATACCCATCTGTTTTATAGCCATTCAGTTGGCTCAAGTAGGAGGCCTACTCAGGTGGTCTGGCTCCTAACACATGCGCCTTCTCCCCTTTGCTTCAAACCACTCAGTAATTAGTCATTTACTTGGAATATCCTAGATATTTAGTGTACCCCTTTCCTGCTACTACCTATCTTTATTTAAACAAACCAAGGCTCTACCTTTCAAAAACAAAAAACAAAAAACCATTCCTATCTCTACTCCTCTTCCCACTCCACCTCCAAATGCCATGTTTCTTGCCTCTTCTTCATAGCCAAACTCTATAAAATGCTTTTCCACTTCTCACCTCATGTTGATTTACTCTTTGACTTACCACAACCTGGCTTCTGCCCAAATCATCTAATCATTTAATTCTACAACTATTTGAAGGACCTCTGCTCTCTGATAGACATTTGTAGGTATAGGGAGGCCAGTATGATTGGATGGAAAGTAGTATGAGATAAGGTAGGGGGGCTGGTCAGAAGACAGATCATGGAGCACCTTGCAAGCCATGATAAGAATTTAGATCTTTCTTTGGGTGAGATGAGAAGCCAATGGGAGATTTTGAAAAGAAAGATATGACAAGGTGTATTTTAAAAGGATCACTGTGGTTGCTATAAGAATAGACAGATGTAAGCGGGGGAAGGAGAAATGGTCAAAAAGAGAGCATTGAAGTGATTATTGAAATAACCCAGATGAGAGATGATGGTGTTTTGGACTGGATGAGTCGTGTTGGAACTAGTAAGAATGAGTCTGATTCTCATTATACATTTTTTCTTTTTTTTTTAAATTAACATATAATGTATTATTTGTTTCTGATTCTCATGTTTCTGAAGATGAGGTTGATAGAATTGTTAGAAGGGGATGTGAGAGCCAAAGGAAAGTCAAGAATGACTCAAAGTCAAATGAAGTTACCATTTACAAAAGAAAGCCGCAGGGAGGATCTGATTTGGGCAGGGGATGGAAGTACAAAATCAAACCTAGTACATAGCTCATTAAAGATGCCAAGGAAGTGGTTAATTATGTGAGTCTGGAATTCAAAGGAGAGGTCTGGGCTGGAAATATACATGGAGGAGCTATTAGCATATAAATATTTAAAACCATATGTCCCAGAAACAGAACCATAAATACAGAGAACAAATTGATGGTTGCCAGAGAGGAAGAGGGTGGAGGGATGGGCAAAGTGGGTGAAGAGCAGTGGAAGATACAGGCTCCGGTTATGGAATGAATAAGTCACAAGGATAAA
This sequence comes from Mustela lutreola, assembly GCF_030435805.1. Lineage (NCBI taxonomy): Eukaryota > Metazoa > Chordata > Mammalia > Carnivora > Mustelidae > Mustela > Mustela lutreola. The sequence goes on along the minus strand of NC_081297.1, from coordinate 33,758,487 downwards.
AGGTAGAGCACAGGGACTATAGTCAGTGGCATTGAAATAGCCTTGCAGATGACAAATTGTAACTACGCTCTATAGCAAAATGTATACAGTTGTTAAATTACTATCTGCACACCTGAAACTGAAGTCAAAACATGTCTTGGGCACCTGGGTGGCTCAGTCATTAAGCATCTGCTTTTGGCTCAGGTCATGATCCCAGGGTCCTAGGACCGAGCCCCACATCAGGATCCCTGGTCAGCGGAGAGCCTGCTTCTCCTTCTCCCACTCCCCCTGCTTGTGTTCCCTCTCTTGCTGCCTTTCTTGTTGTCAAATAAAGACATAAAATATTTTTTTAAAAATTAAAATTAAAATCAAAAAATCATGTCTAAATAAAATATCCTAGACAACAAGTAGCAAGAAAAGTTAAAGCCTGAGCTCAGGGACATTCCTTTATTTAATTTAAAGGGTAAGATGAGGAAGATCCATTGAAAGAGAAGGAGCAATGAACTAAAAGAGTAGTGATGTCCCTGAAGCCAAGCAAAGACAGTATTTACACTGCCTCACTCGTAAAGAGAGGAAGAACTCTGAATTGCTGCTGAGAGGTCCAGTAAGAGGAGAACAGAAAATTACCCATTAAATTTAGAAACATTCGCAATGTTTTTTATTGTTAACAGTTTTATTGAGATATAACTCAGATACAAGTCGCCTTTTACAGTGTAGAATTTGACAGACCTTAGTATATTTAGTATATTCAAAGGGTATTACCACCATCAAATTTCAGGACATTTTCATCACCTTGCCCGTGCTCATCCACAGTTGTAAAATGTATCAGTACTTCATTCCTTTTTATGACTAAATAATACTCCATTATGTGGATATACCAAATTTTATTTTTCCATTCATCAGTGGTTGGACATTTGGGTTGATTTCACCATTTGGATACTATGAGTAATAATACACTCCCTTTTTTAAAGATTTTATTAATTTATTTGAGAGAGAGACAAAAATAGCAACAGAGACTATGAGTGGGGAGGAGAGGGAAAAGCAGGCTCCCCACTGAGCAGAGAGTCTGACAAATGGGACTAGATCCCAGGACTCTGGGATCATGACCTAAGCAGAAGGCAGATGCTAACCGACCGAGCCACTCAGGTGCCCCAATAATGCTCCAGTGTACAGTTTTTTTAATGTAAACATATGTTTCCATGTCTCTTGGCTACATATTTCTGGGTCAAAGTTTAACTTCTGGAGGAACTAATTGTTTCCACAGCAACCATACAATTTTACATTCCCACCAGAAGTCTATGAAGAGTTCCAATTTCTCCATATCTTCACTAATACTTCTTATCTGATATTTTTAATATAGCCATCTTAGCAGGTATAAAGGGGCATTTCATTGTGGTTTTGATTTGTATTTCTCTAATGACTAATGATGTTCAGCATCTTTCATGTGCTTGTTGGTCATTTGTATATTGTCTTTGAAGAAGTATCTATCCAAATCCTTGCCCATTTTTAAATTGGGTTATCTTCTATAAGTTCTATCAATTGTAAGGGTAATTTATATATTCCAGATACAAGTTCCTTATCAGATATGATTTGCAGACATGTTCTTTTCTTCTTCTCTGGGTTGTCCTTTCACTTTCTCATAGTGTTCTTTGAAGCCCAAAAGATTTTAATTTTGTTGATGTCCAATTTTTCCTCTGGTTGTTTGTGCTTTTGGTGTTATGTCTAAGGATCCAATACAGGGACATGATTTCTATGCTTCTTCTAAGACTTGTTTTATAGTTTTGACTCTTACACTTACTTATTCACTCCATTTTGAGTTAATTTTTATAAATGATGTGAGATAAGGGTCCAAGTTCATTATTTTGCATGTGGCTTTCCAGTTGTCCCAGCACCATTTGTTGAAAAGACTTTTCTTTCCACACTGAATGGTCTTGGTTGGTACACCTGTCAAAACTCAATTGACTATAGAAACATGAATGAATCATGGAAATTTTGGTACTTGCAAAAATCAGTTTTAATAAAATAATGGACACACAGTCTAATAGGAATGAGTTCATGACACCATAAAGGGAGAGAAACTGGAAAGAACAAATAGAAGTAAGTTTTTTGCTAGGGGGAGGAGCAAAAAAATGGAGCCATAAATGAAGGGTGAGGAGTTCAGCTCCTGGCTGAAAATCCATGTGTTGTTAAAAAGGAAACCACAGGATTCCAAGTGGAATCACTTATGTTAAGGGCCCCAAGTCAGCAGATCAAGATTTTTGGAACTACCTAACCTACCTGCACTTCCAACTCCTTCCTCCAAGAATGGAACCTTTAACCAGTCAACCTGGAATTTCCTGGTCAACACTAGAAAATTTACTGATAGACTCCTGTTCCCCTTAGGAGGGTGACTTTGCCTAAAACAATGCATTCTTTGCTAATAATTTCCTTTTTATCCATTCCCTCTCTGCCTTTAAAACCTTGTCTTTCCTGCAGCTCAACAGAACTACCCTCTCTCTACTTGTCAGAATCAATTAATAAAACCAATTAGATCTTTAAATTTTACATGGTTGCAATTTTGTTCTTTAATAGTGTGATCTTTCAAACTTGACCATAGACAATCAAAGGGTCTTCCTGGCAGGCCTTACAGGGGAAAGCGCCCCCCTAACCAGACTTGGTGCACAGCCAGTGGACTGCAGTCTCTGAAGGGAGTTGGGGACTCAGACTCCTCTAGCCAGCTTTGCTTTTATGTGCCTTTGCAGTCGGATCCAGGCATCTCCAACAAAAGCCTCTTTCTCTGGGGTCTTTGGAAGCTTGCTCAGGTGTCTCTTCTTATGGAGAAAGGAGCGGAAACCACGAAGACATCCTCTCTGCTTTCAGTACTCAGTTCTTTTGCACTCCCAGCCCTTCTCCCTTTCGCTCTCCCTAGCCCCAGGTCCAGAAAATTCCTAGAGCCTTTTGGTTTGGGCTCTTTTGGCAATGAGACAGTGAGAGGGACTAGCCACTCCTACTCAATGGACCCTTGACTGACGTGAAGTTCATGAAGGAAACTAGACCAGGGTCGAGAAGGACAGTGTTTCCCTCCAGCTTTGCCTCTTGCTTACACTGTTGCTTTCAGAGAGTAAAGTCTTTTTTTTTTTTTTTAAGATTTTATTTATTTATTTGACAAGCAGAGATCATAAGTAAGCAGAGAGGCAGACAGAGTGAGAGAGGAGAAAGCAGGCTCCCCACGGAGCAGAAAGCCCAATGCAGGCTTGATCCCAGGACCCCGGGACTATGACCTGAGCCGAAGGCAGAGGCTTTAACCCACTGAGCCACCCAGGCGACCCCAGTGAGTAAAGTCTTGACTCTCACTTTCATCTTGGCTTGTTTTAATCACTACTCCAATACCTGGAGGCTCAGCTCCCTTGAGCTCCTCTGAGCCCAGCCGTGACAGAGGTTACTTCTTAATGGAAGGCATTAGCAGCATAACTGTATGCTGATGAGGAGGAGATGAAACGAGAGAGAGAGGTAGGATTGCTGGGGTGATAAATCATGGTAGGTCTGCCTAGATCCTCTTACTGTAGGGCTGACACACTCACCCACAACTGCTGGCGATATAGGCTGAGAGCCATGTCACTCACTGGGAAATTACCTCAGCCACAGGGCACTAACATGCCCAAAGCTACTCCCCTTCCCAAGAGTAGCTTATGCAGGGACACAAGGTATATTCTTCATCCCAGAGCACCCTGTAGGGTTGGCTAGGTTGCAACTGCATTATAGGGCGGCTCCTCTCTCTGCATTACTGTGTCTACCTCACTTCCCTGCACATGTCTCCCAACAGCATTTCCCCAACAAACCTCTAGCACACAATGTTCCTTCTTTGTTTCCAGGGAATAATCTAAAGACTGGCGTGCTCCTAGGAAGCAGACTCTAAAATGGGATTTTGGGGCTGGATCCCTTGCTAGCAACAAGGACCTCATCACTAGTGGCGGTGGAGTATGGACAGGTCTTGGGATGCTGTAGCAGTTCAATTGCCAAAACTTTAACCAGCAGCGAACCAGTTAGGATACGACTAGAACAGGACGCACTGGAGAGATAAGAGGGAAACGATGACTATGAAGACTGTGGAACTGGGTAGCTGTTGCTAAGCACATAGGTTCATTGAAAAGAAATAACGACAGGTTCTCAGGACAACTGATTCATCACCAATTCAGGAAAAAATATGAGAGCCAGAGGGTCTCTTAGCAGTGCTTTGGGAAATCCTAGTCTCCTGCACCTGGAGAGCTGACAAAGAGGAGGATGAGACTCAGAGCTTAATCTTAACAGTAGCAGAGCTCCTCTGCACCGGGTCTCTGTACAGGGTCGGGGTCTAGTAGAAAATGAGTAGAACCCGAAAGACTTGGGTTGGGAATATCTAGGTGGATGTCATTAAGAACCCACGGGGCCTGCAGAAGCGATCCATTTCCCCTTGTTAAAATACAGTACCCTTCCTTCACTTCAAGATCTTGCAGAGGTCTCAAACAAAGCAAGTGCTTTGCAAGACCTTGCTGTCAATGTTCAGGACGTCCTGGGCCTGCTGAGGGAGGAGAGGGACTATACACCGAAGGAGCTACAGAATCCATGCCCACAGGAGCTAAGAGGATATACATCAATGAGGTCCCCAGGGGGCTGGATCAAGAGCAGCTGAACATCAGATTAGGTAAGTAAGAGTTATCCACTCCCGTGATACAGGATTTAACACACTGGCAGGCGTGTTAACACACTGTGAGGCCCTTGGAGACTTGAAAAAAGTGCTGGGCCAAAGGCATGTTGCACAAAGACAGAACGCCCACAAGCTATGTTCTTCATGAGGGTCTGGAACACACTCTATTTAGCAAAGCAATGAGGAAAGGACTGGTGGCAGGGAGCCAAGAATTGTGGGGAGCTCAGTGGTGACTGTCTTCTGGAGGCCAGTGCTGATGAAGGGAGATCCCTTTCACAACTGGGCTCCTTGACATAGCAATGAGGATTGCAACTGTCCAAAAGGATAGAGACAGATGGCAGCTCTTGACCATTAAAAATCAAGGTGAGTGAAAATAGGCTGGAGTGGCAGTTGGGGGAGTCCCTCAGAGAATCAGTAAGAGGACTAACAGAACATGATGTTCTACTTAAATTTTTAAAAGCAAAGATTATCAGGAAGCTAAAACCCCAATAAAAGTCATCATCCCTTGTGCAGTATTCGTAGATCCAGAACTTACTGACCAAAGGAGAAGCCAGTGTCTGCAAAAGCATGGCAGGTGTATTCAATAGTGATACCGCAGAACTTCCACAAAGAACTATGGCTGCTTACACAGGTAACCATGCATTGGTGAAAGGGGACTACTTAGACTTTTTGAGGATTATCGGACAGTCTAAATTTGTATCAATATCCAGGGATCCAAAACACCACCATACCTTCTCTCCTAAACTTGGAATGGATGGGATCACAGAGTGAGTGGGTCCAGGTCCAGCTCACATTGAGTTGGCCTACCCATTGGTTCTTTCTGCAATCCCAAATTAACAATAAAACTGAACTGACTTTTTAGCTGTCAGAACTCTCAACAGTAAGATAAGAGTTATTGTGATGGGAACGCCAAGTGTAAAAAAACAAAACAATACATTTTAATCAATGCCTCCTTCAAAGCCTTAAAGAATTAGTTGCTGTAGTCTCTCTCATATATCCATTTAATTCACCAATCTGGCCCATATGAAAGCCAGTTAAATCATGGCAGATGACAAGGGACTGTGGCAGCCTTAACCAATTAGTAGCCCCAATGGCAGCTGTTGTGCTGGATGGGGCATCTTTGGCCTTTAACCCCACCTCAGACACAGACATATATGAGACCATCTGTCTGGCAAATGTACTCTTTTCCATCCCTATCAGAAAGAAGGATTATAAGCAGTGAATATTCACATGGACAGGAAACAATATCCATTTCCCTCTTTCCCCAGTACTGTGTTTGCTTCCTTGGTTCCCATCCCATTATACCTGAAAGGGACTTGGGTATTCTACAGAGTAAGACGTTGCGCCACTATATTAATGACATGGTGCTAATCAGATCAGAGGCAGAAGGATGGCAAGTACCTTGGAGGCCTTGCTAAGACACCTGCAAACCAGAGGGGGGAGGTAAGCCCATGAAGGTTTAGGAGACTGCTACATCAGTGAGGTGTCCAGGGGTCCAGAGGGCTGGGGCACACTGAGATATCCCATCACTAAGGAAAAAGCACAGTGCTTGGTGAGCCCCTCAAGGGTCTGGAGGTAACATATTCCACACTTGGGAATAGGGCTCTACCCCATTCAGCAGATTTCATGGAAGGCTGCCAGATGGGGCCCTGTAGCAAAAGCTGACTGCGGTGGGAGCAGTCATGCTGCTGGGCCCTCTGACCCAGTAGACCAGAGCGACTAGAGGGGTCTGTGCTGGGAGAAGATGCTGTGGGAGTTGATGACAAGCTGGGTGTGAGAATCACAAAGTGAACAGCAAGGCTGTTTACCTCTTCAAAAAATGAAGCTCCTGTCCAGCAATGGGTCCTGCGAGTGATGATCTCTCTAACCACAGGACATCAGGTACCCTGAGCCAGAGCTGCTCACTGTGACTGGTGTCTGTCAGATGTACTGGGACATACGGTTGGGGCGAGGGGACAAAGTGGTCAACAGCAAGCCTTCTTAAGAGGACACAGGCACAGTCATGCAGGATTGGACCCAGCCCAGCCAGAGAGTGCCAGCAAGAGGCCTGGGCTGCTGAGAATGAGGAGAGGCAGCTTTGGAGACTGGAGAAGAGAGGGGGAAGGAGAAATGCACATTTAGGGGCGTGCTGGGCAACATGGGCTAGGGAAGCAGCACTCAGAGCCTGCTTGAAATGAATGTTGATTTGTGACAATCACAATTTCAGGTCACCATGGGTTTGCATTTTTCTCCATCCACCTTCAGTTGCCTGGATGCGGGTGGGGTATGTTTTTTCAACCAGGGCTGGGATTGTGCCTCTAAGTGTGAGAGAAGGAGAAAGGGGCATGTGAAGTGAGGGTGTAAGCCAGGGATTCTAAGGAGGGACTTCGGAACCCCCCGCGGGGGGTTACAGAGGGAAACAGCGTGAGGCGGGGAAGTCCTCTTGGGGTTGAAGGGCCACTGGCCTGATGCTAAAGAGAGTGATCTGGAAAGATACCTAGAGGAGACTGAGTGGGAAGCTCAAACTCCTGAGCCTGTCAGAGAACAGGGGTCTGGCCAGAAGAGGCAGAAGCTCTAGAAATACAGACAGATCCATGGACAGAAGAGCACCCAGCAGGTCAACTGACAGGAATCTCACTATTTCAAGGCACACAGAAATTCTGACCCTAATCTGCAGTTACCACAGGGTGTAAGAAGCCTTGTGGCATTAAACTTTAACCCAGCCCTGGAACACTGCCTGTGGATTTCCTCAACACGGACTCAGAGACTTGAGGTGTACACCATTTGTCTTCACCTTTCTATTGCCTGACAGATGCACCATTGCTAGATCATGCACCTACCGCATAGGATTTGTGTGCAAATTAAATGAGCTAATATGTATTAAGTGCTCAAAATAATGACTGACATATAACTCTCAGTAGGTATTAATCATCATTAATTAGAGAACAAATTAAAAAGCAACTGCACACACACACACAGAATAGACAGATCTATAGAGATAGAAAGTAAATTAGTAGTTGCCAAGGGTTGGGGGTTAGAGAGAGCAATGGAGAATGAGTGCTAACTGTACATCATTTTTGTATGTTTTGGGGGGTGGAGTAGGAAAATTAATGTAAAATTAGATTGTGGTGGTGGTTGAATGAATTAGTAAATATACTTAAAAAAAAAAAAAAAAACCATTGAGGGGGTACCTGGGTGGCTTAGTGAAGGCCTCTGCCTTCGGCTCAGGTCTTGATCCCAGGGTCCTGGGATCGAGTCCCGCATCAGGCTCTCTGCTCAGCAGGGAGCCTGCTTCCTCCTCTCTCTTTCTGCCTGCTTCTCTGCCTACTTGTGATCTCTGTCTGTAAAATAAATAAATAAAATCTTTTTTAAAAAAAGCCATTGAATTTTATACTTTAAGAGGGTGAATTTTATGATCTATGAATTATATCTCAGAAAGCTTTTTCTTTAAGGAAGCAGTAATGAAAGTTAACCCAAACTAAGCTCCACTGAGAGTACTGATATTGAGAACCATGCTTATCTTCATTACTCTTCTAGGGAATTATCCTTTATTAGCGTTGTTATAGCCTGTAGGTCATTTTCACTATGCCAGGAACAGTACCACAGGTGAGAATCCTGAGAAATAAAAAGTCACAGTAGAAATGACTGCTCTTGCCAGGTGGTTAGGACGTGTTTATTTGAATGCATTTTAATTGGTGTAATTGCATTTCTGGGAGGGAGCATTTTCTTCAATGTCTCATTCTGTGTTGGCATTATTAATAGCCTGTTATCTACTCACACAGAGCGAGAAAAGCATGCACTTCCAGGGGCACAGGAATAATGCTAATTTTCTTCATTTGGCAATACCGGGGGAAAAGATAAACTGATACAGAGAAAAAAACAAGAACTAATACTTTTCTTAGAAGTATCTGCTTATTTTATGCCTTTGGCTTGGTTCAATAAGCTTGACCGAAGATACCCCAAGATACTCATCATTCATTCATTAAACAACTACTTATTGAACTCCTTCTACAATGAGAAACAGAATATTGCTCGAATATGAGTGGAGAATAATCTTAGGAAAAAATAAATTTAACTTTTTATAGTTTTAGGACTATAATACTGACTCATGTGTAGATATGCAAAGGAGGAGGCCAGGTCTCCATGTAATTACAGAAGAAGCATAAGGAAATTGTATACGTGTTTGGTGGTAGCTGTGGCATAAGTCACCCATGCAATGACCTCTCAGCATATCACACGGGACTGGCCTTCTCCCTGTGGTTCTCAAACTTCATTGCGCATCATGATCACCTGTAGGGCTTGGTGAAACTGGAGATGCTGTCTTTGCCTAGAAATTGATTCAAGAAATCTGATGTGGTGTCTAAAAACATTAATTTCTAGAAAGTTCCCATGAGATATTGGTATTGATGATATTGATGATTGATATTGATGAGATGAGATATTAACGCTGCTCTTACAAAACCTACCCTAGTCAGAACCATGAGAGAGGAAACATGTTTAGTATCACCTTATCTTCTTTAAGCTTCCTTCTCACTTTTTTTTTTTTTTTTAAAGACTTTATTTATTTATTTGACAGACAGAGATCACAAGTAGGCAGAGAGGCAGGCAGAGAGAGAGAGAGGAGGAAGCAGGCTCTCCGCGGAGCAGACAGCCAGATGCGGGGCTCGATCCCAGGACCCCGGGACTATGACCTGAGCCGAAGGCAGAGGCTTTAACCCACTGAGCCACCCAGGAGCCCCAGCTTCCTTCTCACTTTTGGGTACATATGCGACCTTATTACAAAGAAGAGTCCCCTACCTTGGACCAAAGCCGACAAACTTCCCTTTTCCCTCCTTCCCTTAAAGCCAGCTTCCCGGGGACCCTCTTATGTAAGGTTCTGTTTTTGGTAGGAAACACCAGCCAATCTAATAAGTAAATCAAAGGAAGGCTTAGTTATTGCCAAGGCATTCATGTGTGACCCTATGCTATAATACTGTTTCCTCTTGATATTCAGCTTGAATTTTCTCAGCCTTCCTTCAGGCCAGATCTGTTGTTCTATGCATGACAGCTTCGGCAGTAATGTCTATACTGATATTCCATTTTAATAGCTTGTTTTTACAGAAGGCATAGCTTCATTAATAATTTATTAAATTATTAAAGTAAGAGAAATCTATCAGTCTCATATTCTCGGCATGGAAATCATACAGTATCTTTTAAATGCATGGCACATAAATTCTCCAAAGGTGTCTTAGGGATGGGTTCATGGGTAGGCCTATAGCAGAACTCTGAAAATTTGGGCCAATGCTTGAGGGACACCTGAGCTGCTGGTTGGTTAAGCATCTGCCTTCAGGTCAGGTCATGATCTCAGGGTCCTGGGATTGAGGCCTGCATCAGGTGCTCTAGTCAGCAGGGAGTCTGCTTCTCTCTCTCGTTCTCCCTCTGTGTTTACTCTCTCAGATAAATAAATAAAATGTTAAAAAAATCTTTGTGGAGTGGGAAGCTATGGATGCTATATGTGTAAGTTACTATAAATTAATAAGTCATTGCATCTACAGATCTAAATTAGACTTTTTAAAAGGATTTTTAAATGTTTAAATTAAAAAAAATTAAATTAGACTTTTAAAAGGATTTAAAAGGACTCTTTAAAATTAATGTGGATGGGGTGCCTGGGTGGCTCAGTGGGTTAAAGCCTCTGCCTCCGGCTTAGGTCATGATCTCAGGGTCCTGGGATCAGGCCCTACATCGGGCTCTCTGCTCGGCAGGGAGCCTGCTTCCCCCTCTCTTTCTGCCTGCCTCTGCCTGCTTGTGATCTCTGTCTGTCAAATAAATAAATAAAATCTTAAAAAAAATAAAATTAAATTAATATGGAAGAAAGAATATTTGTACAAACTATCAACTACTTTGACCAAACAGACGTATGAAACAGTACACCCAGCAACTACAAGGAAATATATGCTTTTTAAGTACAATGGAGCATTCACAAAAGTAGACACATAATGAGTCATAGTTTCAAAAGCGTGGAATATTACAGCATCTATTCTGTAACAACAAAATCAAATTGGAATTCATTAAAATTAAGATATAAAGAAAAGCCCCAAATATTTGAGAAGAAAACAACGTACATTTAAATAACTCACAGTAAAAGAATAAATCACAAGGAAGTTAGAAAATATTTCTAATTGAATGCTAATAAAAATACAACATATTAGATTTTATGGGATGCAGCCAAAACAGTACTTCCCTAGAAGGAAACCAATACTTAAAAATACTGAAATACAGGGCAATAAGAAAATTTTAAAAATGTTTAAAAATCAGTGATCTAAGGTTGCAACATAAGAGGCTTCTTAGGAAAAGAGGAGCAAATTAGGGGCACCTGAGTGTCTCAGTCAGTTAAGCAACTGCCTTTGGCTCAGGTTATGATCCCAGGGTCCTGGGATCGAGCCTCACTTCAGGGTCCCTGCTTAGCAGAGGAGTCTGCTTCTGCCCTTCCCCTCTCCTTGCTCATGCTCTCTCATTCATTCTTTCTCTTTCAAATAAATAAATAAAATCTTAAAAAAAAAAAAGAAGAAGAAGAAGAAGAAAAGAAGAGCAAATCAAACCCAAGGTAAAGAAGGAAGGAAATAAAAATCAGGAATCAATGAAATGGAAAGCAACCAAATATGGAAAATTAACAAGACTAAAAGTCAATTCCTTGACAAGTTTAAAAGAGTTGATAAACCCCTAGTAAGACTAATCATGAAAAATAGGGGAAAATATAAATTCAACAATTTAGATGAAGCAGGAACACAATTTACCAAAAAGAAGATAACCTGAACATTTGTATATCTACTATGTAAACAGAATTTGGTAATCAATAATTTTCCCATAAAGAAAACTTAGGCCCTTAGTCTTGGTGAATTCTATTAAATAATTAAGGAAAAAGTAATGACAAGTATACACAAATTCTGTTAGAATAGAGATAAGTCCAAAAAACTTGTGAGATATGACAAGAAAAGAAACTTATAGACCATACTCGGGGCACCTGGGTGGCTCAGTGGGTTAAAGCCTCTGCTTTCGGCTCAGGTCATGATCCCAGGGTCCTGGGATTGAGCCCCACATCGGGCTCTCTTTTCCACAGGGAGCCTGCTTCCTCCTCTTTCTCTCTCTATGCCTGCCTCTCTGCCTACTTATGATCTCTGTCTGTCAAATAAATAAATAAAATCTAAAGAAAATTATAGACTAAAAAGAGATAGAGGCAATAATCCTTATAAATAATTATTAATTGAAGTGAAAATGGATAACATATCATGAGTAAGTAAGGTTTATCACAAGAATGCACGATTGGCTTAACATTAGAAAAATCAATGTAATTCTCCATATTAACAGAATAAAGGAGAAAGACTATGATTGTCTTAATAGACTCACCCTAATGCAAACCAAAATCCCTGTAGGCTTTTTGTAATTATAATTCTAAAATTTCTGTGGAAAAGCAAAGCTCTAAAAGAGCCCAAAATCTTGAAAAAAGAACAAAAAGGATTATGAAGGATTATGCTATCTTGTTGCAAGATTTACTATGAAGCTACAATAATCATGATAGTGTGGTTAAGCAAAATAACAGAAAAATAAATCAATGAAACAGAAGAATCCAGAAATAGATCCACACACATATATATAGTCAATTGACTTGACAAAGACACTGTGATGTTTATATGCCAGCTTGAGTAGGTTGTGGTACCCAGATTTTTTGCCAAACGTTAGTCTACATGTTGCTGTGAAGTTATTTTGTAGATATGATTAATGTTTACAAATCAGTTGACTTTAAGTAAAGCAGATTTCTCTTAAGGGTATGTGGTGAGCCTTGTCTAATCAGTTGAAGACTTTAAGAGCAAAGATTGAGGAGTGTAAAAAAAGAACCAATTCTGCTTCAAGATTGGAACATAGAAATCCTGCTTGAGGGCACCTGGGTGCTCAGGCAGTTAAGCATCTGCCTTTGGCTCAGGTTGTGATCGCAGAGTCCTGGGATTGAGTCCCTCAAAGCTATTACAATAGCATGGACTATATGCTATAACTTTCATCCCCCTGACTTCTTTATTCCATAACTGGAAGACTGTAACTCCCATTCCCCTTCACCCATTTTGCCCATCCCACTTACTTCCCCGCTGACAACCACCAATTTGTTCTTTGTATTTATGGGTCTTCTTCTGTTCTGTTGGGGGTTTGCTTTGTGTTTTTGGATTCTCCATATAAATAAAATTATATGGTATTTATCTTTGTCCAACTTATTTCATTTAGCTTAGCATAATACCCTTTAGGTTTACCAATGATGTAAAAAATGGCAAGATATCATTCTTTTTATGACTGAGTAATATTCCAACACACACACACACACACACACACCTTCTTTATCCATCCATCAATGGGCAATTAAGCTTTCTTCCATATTATGAATATTAAAAAGAATGCCTCAATGAACCTAGGGATGCTGATGTCTTTTCAAATTAATGTTTTTATTTTCGTTGGATAAATACCCAGTAGTGGAGTTGCTAGATTGCATGGTATTTCTCCTTTTAATTTTCTTGAGGAACTTCATCCTGTTTTCCACAGTGATTGCACCAATTTACATTCCCATGAACACTACAGGCAGGTTCCCTTTACTCCACATCCTAGCCAATACTTGTTATTTCTTGTCTTTTGGATGCTAGCCATTCAGACTAGTGTGAGGTGATAGCTCATTGTGCTTTTGATTTGCATTTCCCTGGTGATTAGTGATATATCTGTTGGCTATCTGTATGTCTTTGGGAAAATGTCTATTCAGGTCCTCTGCCCATTTTTAATTGGATGTGTGTGTGTGTGTGTGTGTGTGTGTGTGTGTTTGAGTTGTCTAAGTTCTTTATATATTTTGAATATTAACCCCTTAACAGAATCATCATTTGCAAGTATCTCCCATTCAGTAGGAATGCCTTTTCATTTTACTGGTGGTTTTCTTTGCTCTGCAAAAGCTTTTTATTTTGATGTAGTCAATTAGACTTTTTAAACTTTTTAAAGTGATTACCGTAGACTTTACAATATACATTTATAACTAATCCAAAATTTACCTTCAAATAACACTATACCAACTCAGATGTAGACAAATACCAAATAATAACAAAATATTCCTGACTCTTCCCTCTCATTGATCATGTTACTACTGTCATTCATTTTACTTATACATAAGCATACATAAATACATACATATATATGTTTAATTCACTGTTGCTATTATTTTAAATGAACTGTTAAATGAACTGTTAGATCAATTAAGAATAAGAAAAATAAATTTTTAGGGGTACCTGGCTGGCTCAGTTGAAAGAGCGTGGGACTCTTGCTCTTAGAGTTGTGAGTTCAGGCTCCACGTTGCATGCAGAGATTATTTAAATAAATATTTTTTAAAGAAAGGAAGAAAAATAAATTTTTATTTTGCCTTCATTTAATCATTCTCCAATGCTCCTTTATGCAGATCTAAGAGTCCAACCTATATGGTACCTTTCTCTCTGAAAAACTTCTTTTAACATTTCTAGCAGTTCAGCTCTACTGGCAACAAATTAAATTATTGTTCACCTGAGAAATCTATTTCTCTTTCACTTTTGAAGTATATTTTCACAGGGTACAGAATTCCTGGTTGGTGATTTCCCCCCGCTCCTATACTTTAAATATCTCATTCCACTCCCTTCTTGCTTCCATGGTTTCGAAGGAGAGGTCATATAATGCTCATCATCATTTCCTTTTTTGGTAGGGTGTATTTTTCTTGTGACTTTTTTCAAGATCTTTTTTTTTTTTTTTTTAAGATTTTATTTATTTATTTGACAGACAGATCAGAAGCAGGCAGAGAGGCAGGCAGAGAGAGAGGGAAGCAGGTTCCCCACTGAGCAGAGAGCCCGACACAGGGCTCGATCTCAGGACCCTAAGATCATGACCTGAGCCGAAGGCAGAGGCCCAACCCACTGAGCTTCTGCACTTTGAATATGTATTGTTTTTAGAGATCACTTTGTATTGAGATTCAGATACTTTCTTCTGCATCAGAACTTTGTTGTCCATTTGATCTGGTTTTTAACACTTAGAAGGACAGTACATTTTCAGTTATGTGTTAAACTATCACATTCTCACATTCTCACAATCTGAGTCAATTTTTTTGCCACCCAGCTATTTATTGTTCAACTCAATCAGGAACTTACAAGACAGACAAAAGGCCACAGTCATGCCCAAATCGGCTTTTTTTCATTAGTTTCTCCAGTCTTAATTCTGGGAATCAATGCTTGGTATCTTTTTGCTCTCACAAATGAGAGCAGGAGTCCCATCATCTTCCTTTCACACCTGCATCTTCAAAGGAGCCTCTCCCATGGCTTCCCGCTGAAATCAGACCAAATCCACACCCATCTTCCACTGCCTGGAGAAACTGAACCTGTTTCTCCAACAGAAATGAGTGCTCTCTGCTATGCATGTTTATTCCAACAGAATTGTTTATTCCAACAGAAACGAGTGCTCTCTGCTATGCAGGAGATGATAGCTGCCTTCCACAGTGGGCTGCCTAGTCCATTCCTCACTTGGCAGTTATAGAACTAAGGAAACCAGGAGTCTTTGAATATGTAAACAGAACCCACATGAAGACTAGCTTTCCAATGGCTGACACAAAAGTCTTAGTGTGAGGCTGGAATGAGCCTCTTCTGGAAAGGGCTGTTTTATATGCTATTGTTAACAGTAATGTCATCTTTCAAGTCAAGCCTTAGAAAGTAGAATAAATTCCATTCAAATCAAATCAACAAATACTTACTAAGCCACAAGTTGAAAACAAGACTCCCAAATAAGACCTATCTTGCTGCCAATGATTTCCCACCCACCACCTGCTGTAGGGAGTATCTCTGTGGCGGAGTATCCATTAGGGCTCTTGTTCCCTTCTGTTCTATTTGTTCGCTATCACTGAGAAATATTGTTAGTTCTAAACAAGAGGATCCTCTCTACGCAGGTTACAAATGCAACAAGAAATATGCACTTGTGTCCATGCATGAGTTTTAAATCAACTTAATGCATAGAGTCCTTCCTTCCACAGAGTAATCAAGAAAAGCAAGCTAAATTTCTCACATAAGAAGTTGTCTGAAGGTAATATAAATCATCTTGTGTCATCTTTTCTTCTCCATACCTACCCAAGGATGGCTTATGTCATTTAGATTAAAAAATAATTATACTTGTGGGGCGCCTGGGTGGCTCAGTGGGTTAAAGCCTCTGCCTTCAGCTCAGGTCATGATCCCAGGATCCTGGGATCAAGCCCCGCATCGGGCTCTCTGCTCGGCAGGGAGCCTGCTTCCTCCTCTCTCTCTCTGCCTACTTGTGATCTCTGTCTGTCAAATGAATAAATAAAATCTTTAAAAAAAATAATTACACTTGTAAAATGTGGAGAGTAGGGCTGCTGTGAGCAGTGTGGCTCATAGACTTTCCTGCAGGTGGCTTGCAGGTGTGTCCTTCACAATGAAGGGAAGAAGTGAGCACGTGCCAACGACATGCTATTGAGCTGCATACCCACCTCTACCAAGACTTATTCTGTGCTCTTGATTCTTCTAAGTTCTATGCTTCAGAGTACGGTTCCCTGAAAAGCCCCACTTTCTCCTTAACCACTAAGGAAAATTAGGTAACTTCAGGCAATCCTTGACCCCACTTTAGTGACAGGATGCCTTTGTACAACCTGAAATCCTCATTTAAAGCCAGTTGTGGAAGAAATACCTTGAGTCCTTTGGCATTGTCCTTTTAATGCTCTATTCCATTGGTTCTTGAGACTCTGGCTGTTATAAGGTGGAGATCCACTACACATGGGAGTCACTACAGGCAAAATGCCTCCAGAGAAATAAATTATTTATTTTATCTTTATTTTTCTTAAGAGTTTAATTATTTATTTATTTGACACACACAAACACACACACAGAGAGAGAGAGAGCGCACAAGCAGGGAGAGCAGCAGGCAGAGGGAGAAGCAGACTCCTGGCTGAGCACAGAGTCCAACGTGGGACTCCATCCCAGGACCCTGGGATCATGACCTGAGCCAAAGACAGATGCTTGACCAACTGAGCCACTCAGGCACCCAGAAATAAATAATTTAAACAAAGCTACAAACCTAAGTTTAATAAGTGACAATAGAAATAACCCAGAGATCTCCAACCAAAAGTATTGTAGTAGAAACCCTAATCTCCAACTTTCTTCTCTATTTACCTAACTTTCCCCCTTTGTCAAGAAAACAAATAAGTTGGTACATACTATGCCCCAAATTATTTCCTCACACTATTATCTTTGTTACCACATATCCCCAGTCTACTAATATTCTATTATATACTTAGTCCTTTGATTGTTAAGATTTTTACTGTGGACATATCCTAGGCATATTATCAGCATTCTTAAAATTGGAGACATAAGTCTTCTCTCAACATCTACTTTAAGAAAACAAAAAAGCTTTTCTTGAGACGTATGCTTGGTGTGATGCTCATGCTATTCATTATTTAACACACCAAGCCTTGCAGGAAACCCCCAAATTTTTAAATGTAACTGTTACATTCTAAGATAATTCAGGGATCCCAAAAGCGATTCCTTCAGTTAGTCTTAGTCAGGATTTGGGTGTAGTAGAGGGAAATTATGTCTGGTAACAGGCCCTCCTTGGAGATGAGAACCAGGCAGTGATTCTAAACCCTGGAAAACTATCTGATCCAGCTCAGGTGGGGCTCAGGCATATTTTTCCAGAGTTTTGTAGGCGGTCCATATCCACAGCCGATGTTCAGAAACTTTATCTTGGGAAAAACTTCTATCTTAGGGTTTGCCAACTGGCTGCTTTCTCAACCTAGTCCCTGATCTGGGTCATAGACTTGACACACTACTACAGTTCCAAAGGGGAGGGGCCCGTGGAACGATGGGATGGTTTCAGTCCACCCTGGGGTGGGGCTATGGCAGGAGCAGAGTCAGTATTACAGGAGGTAGACTCTTACATATAAGAGTCTCTCTGTGCTCTGACCCAAAATGAAACCCATGATTCAAGATTCTTTTCCCTCCAAATTCTTGTCTTAAACAGATTCTGAAAAGAGTTGGCAGGAATTAGTTCATCAGTTGCATTGGTTGTGATAAGAATGTCCAGGTAACATGATACTGCTAGAGGGTGAGGAGAACTTTGGGGGCTGAAGGCCTCAGAAAAACACAGAAAAAGACATTGGAATTGGAAATAGACAAAGGACAAACTGCACCAAAGTCTCGTTTCTGACATAGAGGTTGTGCTTTCTCTGAGCTGGATGGCTTTGATTTCTTTCTGAGATATCAGTGGAAGACTGTCCAGGTGGTGAGAGGAGCAAGTGAGTCTCCAGAGCCATGTGATATCTTAGGGTCTCCTTTTCAAAAACTATGCTGGATGGTTACGCTTGAAACGTTTAGGAGACCACATTTTTTTCCTTCTTTGAAGAATTAGGCTGAAAATACAACTCCACCCTGGGAGGGCTAACAGAAGTTAAAGTCATAATTTTTAAAAAGGCCTGAGTTTTAAATCTAGGGCAGTGGTGGGTAAAACTATAGTCTGTAGGTCAAATCCCACCTGTTGTGTAATCCCCAGGTTGAGAGTGGTTTTTAAATTTCTAAATGATCAGAAGAGAAATCAGAAGACTAGTATACTATGATGTAAACATTATGAAATTATTTTCAGTGTCCGTAAATAAAGCTTTATTGAAACATGGCCATACTCATGTGTCCACACACTGTGTACTTCAGTGATAGCTGAGTAGTTGTCACAAGCTGTATGTAGTACTCTGTTACTTTGCAAACTGCACAGCCCACCTCAAAACACAGTGACACAGCTTTAATTCAACAGCATTTTGAGAGCCATGCTTATTGCCATAACATGACATTTTATAATGTGCATAGTGTATGCCCATCATGTCAAGACAAGAAATGGAGAGAAAAATAAACTTCAAATAGTATACTTGTAAGACACAGTGTGGATTATTTTGTCATCATATTGGATGACAAGAACTGTGTCTATTATAAAGTGGTGCTATTTAGCTGTGCTAAAAATACAGTCCCTATTGGCATTACCAGATAGATGAAGCAATCATAACAATTTTCCCAACTCACAGGAAAGCACATCAGAAAAAACAGGAAGTAGAAGAAGGAATACTTTATTATAGCAGAATTTTTCTTCACAAGTTTTTTGGAAATGAAGCTGCAACCAAAGATTCCAACTTTGGAATCTTTATCTAACTTTGTTAGATAAAGCAAGTTATATACCAATGGTCATATTTGATTCCAAGCCAAAGAAATATGTCCAGAGAAAATAAACTGGTTTAAAGCTACTAACTTTTGGGCAAAAAGTTACTCAAAGAGTTGAGGACATTGGAAGCAACATCAATAGTCAATTTTAAAAGAAGCCAAATGAATTCAAGTGGTCTTCCTTGGTTTTTGATAAGCCAACATACTGTTCAGTTGTTGTTATTCAAGGAGTCAATGCCAGATCTGAAGTCACTGAGCTTCATCTCTATGAATGGCCTCCATGAAACAATTACAACTGAGAATATTTTCAAAAACAGTAAGAAAACACTAATCCAGTACAACCTGAAGTGGAATCTGCTAAGATGTCTAGCACAGATGGTGATAAAAATTTATGTGGAGAAAAACAGGGCTTAGTTGGATGAATTTACAGTTTTGAAAATGTAAGGTGTTTAAAGACTTCCTTGTGTTTGTTGTACTATTTATCAGCAGTTACTCCTGAGGAACATATTTGATACCATGTATTTTCGAATTGGTAGTGTTGACAGTGAACTTCCACTCTCACAGATGTAAAAATTTTCAGTTCTACAAATTTTGTCATAAATGGAAACAAATCTCTACTTGTTCTACAACACAGCCCCACAGCAGTGTGATGTTTAGTGGTGACGAAATTTTACTGAGGTTATTTTCAGCTCAGGGTCAAGACTGAAATTTCTCTGAATGCAGACTTTCTTCAATCACAGTGATTTAACTTTGAAAGACTTTGGAAATTATTTTTCCTAAAGATTTTTAAAAATTTGTTTATTTGACAGAAGGAGACACAACTAGAGAGGGAACACAGGCAGGGGGAGTGGGAGAGGGAGAAGCAGACTTCCTGCCAAGTAGGGAGCCCTATGCGGGGCTCGATCCCAGGACGCTGGGACCAAGACCTATGCCAAAAGCAGATGCTTAATGACTGAGCCATCCAGGCACCCCTGACTTTGGAAATTAGTTTTTGCTGCAGATTTAATGTTTCTTAATGAATTGAGCTTAAAACCAGAAGGCAAAGCTGTGATTATGTAGAAAACTTGTACTGCTGTAAAGTCATTTTGATGACAGCTAATGTTGTTTGAATCACAAACAATATCAAGCTGTGGTATTTACTTCCTATGTTGTCAAAAATTAAAAGAAGAAGTGAAGAGTCTCCATCCCACACAAATATGCAGAGAATATATTTTCCAAGCTCATCCTATAGTTCCGGCAGTATTTTTTGGACCTCATTCCGCATGCAAAGGAAAAGTCCCATATTTCAAAATCTATCTAATTGTGCAATTTTAGCTTCTGCTTGACTATCAGTTGAGCTGATTAATCTACAATAATATGCTAAAAGGCACATATCAAGGAAATAATATAATAGAATTCTATAAATGGCTCAAGTAATTAATGTTCTCTATTAAATCATATGCTTCTGATTGATATCACTATTCAACAGCACCTATTTGCATGACAAGACATTTTATTATCCTGTAAGTACCTACCTCAATTTTGCCTCTTAGCCTATAAAGCCTAAAGGATTTACTATCTGGCCTTTTATAGAAAAAAGAAAAGCCCCTGATCTAGAGGAGAGTGAGTATGTGAAAGATGGAGGAAGACCTCATTAAGTTCACGCGCTAGAAAGTTTGGTTAAGTACAAAGTGTAATTATTCTGATTTAGCAAACAAAGACTTGTCTGCAGTCATGTTACTTGAATGAAAAATAGAATTGGACCTGAAGCTACATCTTTCTGCTTTAAACTTACCACGTACAATTTAGTTTCAGCAAACAACAACAGCTGTCTTGCATTAATGATGCCAATTTGAATTTTTGTTAGTTTTATAGTTTTGTGTTTCATCTGTACATCTTGCTTTAGCTTCAGATATCAGTAAGACCTATCCTCATAAGTAGTTTATATCTAATATTTTATTTGTTCATATGTGTAGCATTATTTTAAAAAGTAAGTTTAAGTCACAATTCTGAAGCTCACATTTTTTTCCTTCAAAAGAACCCCTTAAATACTTGAGTTTGAGAAACGCTGTCTTAAATCAAACTTCCCCGATGCCCAATGCCAGGGCAACTGTCTGTCAGGTGTGAGACGTGAACATCTTCCCAGATGTGTTTTCATTTACTAAAAGGAATGCTATGAATACACCTAAATCTGATTCTTCAGGAAGTGTTTAAAAAGTTGAGTGAAGGGGCACCTGGGTGGCTCAGTGGGTTAAAGTCTCTGCCTTCGGCTCAGGTCATGATCCCAGGGTCCTGGGATCGAGCCCCACATCCCCACATCCCCACATCGGGCTCTCTGCTCAACAGGGAGCCTGCTTCCTCCTCTCTCTCTGCCTGCCTCTATGCCTACTTGTGCTGATTGTCAAATAAATAAAATCTTTAAAAAAAAAAAAGTTGAGTGAAATATTTCTCATCCAGAGATCATGGAAATGACAGAGCATCTGGAAGAGACTGTGTTGGGCAGAAATGACCTTAACAAGAGTCTGATCTTAGTTCTTCAAATGCAGTGGTTCTCAACATTAATACGGCACAAAACCACCTGATGGGCTTGTTTAGCGTGCACAGTGGCAGACTTTTCTCCCAAAGATTGTCAGTCAGTAGTGCAAGGAGGAGGCCCAGGAATATTCTCTGGTTGATGACACACGGACAGCCATATTTTGAGAAACATGCCTGTAGGTTCCTGATCTTCATGGTTTCATTCTGCTCTTTACTTTAGAATCCAGAGGATCTTTTGTAAAGCTCCCTGAACTCCCTACCATAAGAGGTGAGGTAGGAAGAAGAGATTAACCCATTCCACCTTGGTATCTCACTGATTGTTATTACAAATCCTAAACTACACTTGTTTGTGGAACATTCTGGAATACAGCAGGTGACTTAAGCTATTGGTTTGTAATTAGCTAGAAGTAACTCAGATTTTAAGATTCAAATACCAAATAAAGGAACTTACAGATAAAAAATAAAATGTGATCAAGACTCATTTTCTATCAATCTAGTTATTTTTTTAAAAAAGCTTTAAACAACAATCTCGCTAGTCTCACATGTGTGATTTTCTGCAATCTCCACTGAAGGTCAAACATACATGAAAGAGCCCTTGCTTCATTGCCTAAAAAAACAGACGAATACCTTCATTTTAGATAAAAATCATGAGTCCAACACATTCTTACTGGTTAATATAAAATCTGTACTACTGAATGGAAGCCTCAGTGTAAGGCATCAACAACCCAGTGTCTCTAAATGAAACTTTAAACCTAAATTCAGGCCACTTCCTAAGCCAACATTGCCGGGGACTTTTACTGGGTATGTTTGTACGGGTTACCTGTCCCGACGACCCGCTGCTCGTTAAAACATAATACATTCATTAGACACAAAAGCTTGTCCTAGGAAAGAAGAGATTTTTAGCACTGGAAAATTACAGGATCAGGGCTCACCTGGTAGCAAAAAGCTCCAGGGCAGTGAGTTCCAGTCCCCGCTCAGCTTCTGATGTTGATATGACTGAAGGGGTTTGGGTTCGCTGCCCAGTTTCCTCACCCATGAACCTGGAATAACAACGCACCCTCCTTTACAAAGGAACCATGCTGTGTAGCAAAGTGACAGACGCTTTCTCCCTGTTCAAGAGACCAAGGTGTAGCCTCATTGTTTGTGATATTCCCCACACATACTCCAACGACTCCTGACCTTTTAACTATGAATTCCTCGCTTAGTCTCCATTTCAATACCTTCTATTTAGAGCCCTTTGGGCTCCTTAACCTTGCTTATCTCCCTGGCTTGGGTCTCTGTTGGTGAACCCTCACCGACATTCCTGACGAACATTACATTACGTTTGACTCCCACATCATCTATCCTTCCCAGTGACCTGCGGCCGGGATCCTCTCAGGTGTCTCCACACACAGTGCTCACTGCCATGCCTCTGCCCCGCTTCTTCTGGACAAGCCTGTCAGCCAGCCAGCTGTCCCCAGGGAGGCGGCAGCGGCTCTCGCGGGGGCTGGAGCGCACATCTCTCCCTGACTCTTAGCCCTTCCTCCCACGCGCTGCCCCTCACCACACTGTAATAATGCCCCTTATGTGTCATAACTATGTCACGACTCCCCTGCGGGCGTGCGTTACCTCCTGGCTTCTGTCAGATTCCTGGCTTTCTGTACAGGGGGCAGGTCAATGCATGCACCCAAGGTGGGAATGAACTGTTCGACTTGTCATTCTTCAACGGTCTGGTTTATACACTTGGGCTGGAGAAAGATGAGATGAGAAGAGAAAGGACGCCACCTGAGGAATCCCCCAGTATCCCGAGAGCTCTAACATGAGCCCTCATATGAGCTCAAATATCCTAATATTCGACTCCCCAAGATTGTTCCCGGCTAAATGGATTCCCTTTTTCCTTAATCAATAAACATTTTTGCAATCCCACAGACACCATTAGCTGAAAATGTTTTAGTGTGCTATTTGTACTTAGTATGTCACAATTTATATTTGAAAAGGCATTCTGTATGATCCTTATAGACGGAAATAGTAACATCCCACTAAGATGGCATTATAGGGAAGGGCTCCATTCCATGTAAGAGAAATTTCTGGATAAATAGAAATTTCCTCATTAAAGACCAATCTTCCAAAACATTTCACCACTTTTTCAGTCTTTAAAAAAAAAAAAAAGTGAGGAACCAAAAAGGGGGCATCTGGGTGGCTCATTCAGTTAAGCATCTGCATCCGGCTTAGGTCATGATCCTGGGGTGGGGAGCCTGCTTCTCCCTCTCCCTCTGCCTGCTGCTCTGCCTGCTTGTGCTCTCTTCCTCTGTCAAATGAATAAATAAAATCTTTTTTTTTTAATTTCACAATTTTTGATGGAACTCTTTAGTTTTTGAAATAATAGTAAAGTTAAACTCTTCAATATCTACATAATTAGATTATCAATGGATCTATTTCTAAAATATATGTAGATGCCTGCCTCCTTATGCGATGGAAATCAAACATAATTTGCTTTTCGGTTCCAGCTCCGGAGCATTGGTAAGAGTGTTCATTATTAAATGTTGTAATAATCCAGTACTAATTTTGTTTTTTAGACTTTTTGTCACTCAATATTAGACTGCCCGATGATACTTCCTGCTATTTTTTTACTTGATAACTTCTTCTAATTCACTGCTTCTAATCTACTCCAGGGCAACAAACAAGGTAACCAAATTTGAGTTAGAAACATGCTTGTGCACCATAGGTGGAAATGTATAATGGTGCAGTTGCTCTAGAAAATACTATTTCAGGGTGCCTGGGTGGCTCAGTGGGTTAAGCTTCTGCCTTCGGCTCAGGTCATGATCTCAGGGTCCTGGGATTGAGCGCCGCATCGGGCTCTCTGCTTGACGGGGAGCCTGCTTCTTCCCCTCTCTCTCTCTCTGCCTGCCTCTCTGCCTACTTGTGATCTTTGTCAAATAAATAAATAAAATCTTAAAAAAAAAAAAAGAAAGAAAGAAAATACTATCACTCCCCTGCCCAATAGAAATAGAATTACCATATAATTCAGCAATTCCATTTCTCAATATATACCCAAAAGAATTGAAAGGAGGCCTTCAAAGAGATATTTGTATACCCACAGTCACAACAGAACTATTCAGGAAAGCCAAAAGGTGGAAGCAACCTAAGGTCCATTGACAAATGAATGGATAGGATGCCTGGGTGGCTCAGTTAGTTAAGCACCTGCCTTGGGCTCAGGTCATGACCGCAGGATCCTGGGATCGAGTCTCACACAGAGCTGCTTGCTTAGCAGGGAGCCTGCTTCTCCCTCTCCTTTTGCCCCTCCCTCCTCCTCCTGTGCACTCTCTCTCTCTCTCAAAGAAATGAAACGTTCAAAACAAACAAACAAAAAGCACAAATGAAAGGATAAACAAAATGAAATGTATCCATTTGATAGAATAGTATTATAAGGATCCCCCCCCTTCCCAGAGTCCTACATTGTCCTGGGCACAATGATCGTTCCCACCCAGGAACTCACCACTCTTCTACTCTGCCCCCCCCCCCCAGTAAAGTTCTTTGAAATCCCATGTAGTGGCTCTTTTCTGTTGCCTCCCTCTTTTAGGTCACAAAAGGGTCGAAAAAGGAGAGAAAGGAACTGAGTAAGGGGAGACGGAGTGAGGGGAAAAACCAGCTCAAGAGAAGGATCAGGGGAGAGGACGGTAGCCCCTCACTTCCTGCTTCGCATCAAGCATGAGGGCTAGATCATTGCACATGCAAGTGTGTCTGTTATTATTCCATATTACAGTTGAGAAAAATGGGGCTTATGGTGAGGTTCCCTTCCAAATGCTGAAAGTGAGTGAAGTAAGAGAAACAAGGACATTATGAGTTATGAGTTCATTATTTTCAGATTATATCCTTCCTACTTGAGGAGGTGTTGAGAAAGAGTTTAAAAAAAAAAAAAAAAAAAAAAAGGAAGGCAATCCTTTCACATGCATAGCCTGGATGAACCTTGAGGACACCATGTTAAGTGAAATAAGCCAGTCACAAAGACAAACACTGTAGAGACAGGTTGGGGCCTTGGGGAGAAGGGAAAACAAGGAGATGTTCAATGAATCAGAGTTTGAGTTTTGCAAGATGAAAAGAGTTCTAGAAATTGGTTGCACAGCGATGTGAACATACTCCACACTATTCAACTCTATACTTGAAAATTGTTAAAATGGTGAATTTTATGTTATGTGTATTTTACCACAATTAAAAATAAAATTTATAAAAAGAGTTAGAAACACGCATTAATTCATTTAATAAGTATTTTTTTGTGTGTCTACTGTGTATCAGACCCTGCTCTTCGTGCCAGGGGAAAAGTGCTGGTTTTGTCCTTCATGGAGCTCACATTCTAATGTGTGGTATATAATAGTATATATACTTTTGCAGTCTACCTAATAAAGCGTATGATTTTAGGGCACTCGTTTTAGAACATAAATGATTTCTCTCTGAGATCTGCACCCTGACATATTTGAATGAAGAATATACCTAAAGTTAAAATATCTTAATTCCTAAAGAACATGATGATTAAAATGTAAAGACTGACCTATCACCAACACCTTTTGGGTGTTTGTTTAGTTTTTCTTTCCATTATATAGAGTAAGGAATGGGATATGAGAGACTGAATAGACAAATGAGCAACGGTCAGACTACATATGAAAATAAAACGTTGACCCACAACCTGCAGCAACGTGCCCAGGAAACCAACCTCTTATCTATAATAAACAACCCAGGAAGCCAGCCCGCTTTAAATCCGGGGGGAGGGGGTTGGGGAGAAGGGGGTGGGATTATGGACATTGGGGAGGGTATGTGATTTGGTGAGTGCTGTGAAGTGTGTAAACCTGGTGATTCACAGACCTGGGGATAAAAATATATGTATATAAAAAATATATGTTTATAAAAAAAAAAAAAAAATATAAAAATAAAAAATAAAAAAAAAAAAAAAAAATCCGACTTACAGGGAACAAGATCGCTATCTCTAGTGACAATGCAGGAACCTAAACAAAAACTTCTGTAACAATCAGCCTAAAATGGCCAGGACTTGATTAATGACTGACAACTTCTCTAAGTTTTGTCCCTGCTTCCAATTTAGGACCAACCAGAGAAAGCCAAGTAGACCCCCCTTACCAGTCACCTAGGATGCCCTGCTCACAGGCAGCCTTCCTCCTGCCTCCCATGCCAACAGCCCTCCATCGGGCATTCCTGAAGCCTCCCCTTTGTGCGCTTTATAAAGCTTTCCCACTCCTCTGCTTGCCTTTGAGTCCCCGCCAAAACACAAGGGACTGTGGCTGTCTCCCTTACTATAGCAAGCGTACAATAAACAGCTTTTGCTTTTCTCATTTTGTTGGTTTTTGTTTATATCCACAGATGTTTGCTATATACTTGCAAATGGCGAGTCAATCTTTTAAAACAGTTACTAACTCCCAAGACATCATTGTTCCAGCTCCTAGGTTACTAGCAAGAAGGTTGGCTAATCCTGCCCGTCTCCTGGTGCCCAGCTCTCAGCAAGGGGTCGCCCGACATTAACCAGTCATCAAGCAGATGGCATGATCACCACGCTCCTGCCCCCGATCAAGAGTTCTTTCATTATTTCAGTGGCATAATTTTTTTACGTTTATTTTATTTTATTTATTTTGTTTGAGAGAGAGAGAGAACATGAGTGGGAGGGGCAGAGAGAGGTTTTGGGTTTTTCTTAAAGATTTTATTTATTTATTTGACAGAGCACAAGCAGGCAGAGCATCAGGCAGAGGGAGAGGGAGGACCAGGCTCCCCATGTAGCAGGGAGCCTGATGTGGAGCTGGATCCCAGAACCCTGGGACATTGACCTGAGCCAAAGGCAGCTGCCCAACCAACTGAGCCACCCAGGCACCCCTCAGTGCCATAATTTTTAACAATGAATGATCATTTGAAAAATTCTAGAAAAATTATTTTTCCATTTAGATTCATAGTTAATCTTCTACTATACTTACTTCAGGCATGGAAAAATAGTTTCCATTTGTTTGTTCCAATGTTCGTGGAGGGTTGGATGACCTCCAAATAATGGGGGCATTTGTACATCCTACCTTAGATTACATGTGCAAGAACGTAGGAACTATTTCTGCTTGCTTGTATCTGAATAACTACTGGGTGAACATGAGGTGTAAGAAATATTTGATAAAAGGGACGCCTGGGTGGCTCAGTGGGTTAGGGCCTCTGCCTTCAGCTCGGGTCATGATCCCAGAGTCCTGGGATTGAGCCCTGCATCGGGCTCTCTGCTCTCCAGGGAGCCTGCTTCCTCCTGCCTCTCTGCCTAGTTGAGATTTCTCTCTGTCAAATAAATAAAATATTTTTTTAAAAAAAGAAATATTTGATAAAATAAAGCTGGGTTGACTTTGGTGCTGAATAATCACTGTAATGGATATTACCTTTCAAACACATGGTGTGCTTTTCTTCTTCTGCCTCCAAGTATGACCTCCCTCTCGTCCGTTGTTGGCAGCAACCATTTGCCTCAGGTTGGATTATTGTTCTGAGGGCAGAAAGGCAAAGAGAAAATATTACATGTTTTTTGCAGTCTAGGTCTTGTTTTTGAGAGTTTTGAAGATCCAGGCTTGCAAAACATGTTTTCAAAGAGAAAGAGAAAGTATTCCAAATACTCTCTCTTTATGTTTCAAAAGGCAAATCTGGCTGGCTCAGAGATTATTACAACCACATAATTTTGAACAATGGATGATCAATGGATTGAAGAATGGATTTGAAAGTAGGACAATTTTACTTTAAACCAGAGTGTAAGGGAATCCCTTAAAAAGGAAAGGGAAAATAGAAAAATCCCTCCTCTTTTAGGTGTGGGGAGGAACAGCAAGACAGATGTGTGCTAAGATTTCCCCTCTAATGAGAGAACTAATGGGGAGGATGACATCTCCTGGGCTGAGAGGAGAGATTTGGAAGAATTCCTGTGCTGTTTCAGACTCACTAAATCATCCCTCAGATTAGATTCTTATATAAAATGTTAAGTTAAATGCATTACGTAATCAATCTTAGAATTTGGAATTCATGTATTTCATGGGAGTCTGTGCTCTACTACCTGGTTCACCCACGTCTTTCCCCTGGGGGTAAATGGAAAAGGTATAACACAAAGGATACTTTTGTTGAAACCCATTTGTGTTTGTTACCTTTTAAAAACATTGAATGTGCTGGGATGCCTGGGTGGCTCAGTGGGTTAAAGCCTCTGCTTTTGGCTCAGGTCATGATCCCAGGGTCCTGGGATGGAGGATCCTGGGATCGAGCTCCGCATCGGGCTCTCTGCTCAGCAGGGAGCCTGCTTCCTCCTCTCTCTGCCTACTTGTGATCTGTCAAGTAAATAAGTAAAATCTTTAAAATAAATAAATAAATACATACATTGAATGTGTTAATTATGTTAGTTTAAGAAAACAAAATATGCATACTTTTCAGAAGAATGATTAATTCTCACATAGGGCTCCTTTTGAATCTGTGCAGGAAGACTAGTCAGTCCAGGATATAGGGTGTCATTTCTATTTCTTTATCAGTTTGGCTCCCTCTAGCTGTCAGTTTGAAATTTTAGTAGGTTCTAAAATTACACATTCTTGGTCCCCTTTCATAACACAGAGTGATTTTTTCATAGGAATGTTTGGAAGAACAGTATTCCATTATATATATATATATATATATATATATATATATATATATATATATACACCACATCTTCTTTATCCATTCATCTGTTGATGGACATCTAGGGATGCAGCCATTAAAAAACAAAACAAAACAAAATACGAAATCTTGCCATTTGCAACGACATGGATGGAACTAGAGGGTATTATGCTAAGTGAAATGAGTAAATCAGAGAAAGAATTATCATATGATCTCTCTGATATGAAGAATTTGAGAGGTAGGGTGGGGAGTCACAAAAAACGAAACAAGATGGCATTGGGAGGGAGACAAACCATAAGAGACTCTTAATCTCACGAAACAAACAGGGGGGGTAAGGAGAGGGTTGAGGATTATGGACACTGGAGAGGGTATGGGCTATGGTGAGTGCTGTGAATTGTGTAAGACTGATGATTCACAGACCTGTACTCCTGGGGTGAATAAAACATTACATGTTAATTTAAAAAAGAAGAAGGTTTGGGAGGAAATGAGAGACTGATAGAATGTATTTCTTTTTTTTTTTTTTTAAGATTTTATTTATTTATTTGACAGAGATCACAAGTAGGCAGAGAGGCAGGCAGAGAGAGAGGAGGAAGCAGGCTCCCTGCGGAGCAAAGAGCCTCGATGTGGGGCTCAATCCCAGCACCCTGAGATCATGACCTGAGCCAAAGGCAGAGGCCTTAACCCACTGAGCCACCCAGGCGCCCCTAGAATGTATTTCTTAACAAAGATCATATGTAGATATTTTTTGAAAAATTACTAAGGTTTGTATATAGGGTTGACAGACTTAGCAAATAAAAATATAGTGTACCTAGTAAAATATAGATTTGAGATTGAAAAACATATAATTTTTTAGTATAAGTAAGTTCTAAGTATATTACTTTGGCAACTCTGTGTATTTTATGTCTTACATCTTATTTGACAAATGAGAATTCTGAGGATCAAAACTTCCTACTCCAAACTCTATTTTTCCCATTTTCACATAGCTTATTCTTGCTTTTTCATTCTTAGTCTTCCTAAGTTGCCTCCAAAAATCATCTCAGAGGTCTGATCGGAGGACACATGATTTTAGCTGTAAGCATCCTGAGATATCTTTATTTAAACATGACCAGTGGAAATGATCCAATAAGGATCCTTCTGTGTGCAAGTCCCCAGGAGACCTTTACCTCTTACTGAATCCTCCCCACTTGGACCCTAGCATTGACCTGCATATTTACAGAGAAGGAATTAAGGCTTAGAGAGACTTGTCCAAGGTGACATGACTACAAAGTAGGGAGCTGAGTTTTAACTCACATAGTCAGACCAGATAGTAGATGCTCCAGATTCACGGGCCGTGCAGTCTTTGTCACGACCACTCTACACTGCCGTCGTCCAGCAAAAGCAACTCTGGGCAGCACACAGATGGACAGGCATGACCAAGCTCCAGTAAACTTTGTTTATGGACACGGAAATTTGAATTTCCTAGAATTTTCACATATCCTGACTTATTATTCCTTTGACTTCTCTGAATTGTTTAAAAATGTAAACCACACTCTGAGCTCTAGAATAGGGACTGGCAAAGTGAGCCCGTAGGTCAAGCCCTGCCCACTGCCTGTTTTTGTAAATCAAGTTTTTCATCTTTTCTCTCCTTGGTGTTCTTCTTGAAGGGGGTTCCCATTAATTCTTCATGGTAGATTAATTTGTGCAACAGGTGTTGTGATTAATCAAGTCCAATGTTCTATCATTCTGTGGTGCAATGTAGGGCTTTTACTTAAGTAATTGTCTTACAGTCTTCTGGAGCTCTTTTTAAAAACAAATTGGTAGTATTACATGGTAACTATGAATTGGCATAAAACTAGTGATTATTTTAATGAAATTGTACTTTAATCAGATAGTCCATTAGGCATTCTCTTCTTAGTTGGGCACTAATCTAGGCACAACAACTATAGAAAGAAATGCACTTACCTTTTTTAACAATTCATCAAGAAAACACTTGAATTTCTCTTTGGAATTACATTTGTGTTCATCCTTTGTGGAAGAGCAAATAACTGATAGACATTAAGATCCTGGTGGCATCTCACTGAGTATTCTCACCTGTGCTGTTCCCAGAAGAAGGTGTGTGAAGGAAAAATGAAGACATTTTCTTAGGATTTGGGGTTTTTTTTTTCCTAATACTTATTAGTCACATATTATATATTTTCCTTTCAAGTAGTAACATTTTTTTCTCCTAAAAATAGATTAAATCTTAAGCCACCACCCTAAAATGCCACAAAAGATGAATTTAAAATTGTTAAAATTTAGATTTTTTAAAAAAAAATTTTAATGTGTTATGTTCATCACCTACAAAACATTATTAGTTTTTGATGTAGTGTTCCAAGATTTAAAATTTAGATTTTTAATTATTTTTATTGTGCCTTCTTAGTGTTCAAAAGAAATGGATGAATTGGGACACCTGGGTGACTCTGTCAGTTAAGCATCTATCTTCCACTTGGGTCATGATCTCAGGGCCCTGGGATCAAGTCCCACATGAGGCTCCTTGCTCAATGGGGAGCTTGCCTCTCTCTCTGCCTGCTGTTCCCCCTGCTTGTGCTCTCTCTCACTCTCTCACTGACAAATAAGTAAAATCTTTTTTAAAAAACTGGATGAATCATACTAGATTATGGGAAATAGTTAAGGTATTAGGTATTGTAGAGTGTCAGAACATACCACCCCAAAATATGCTACTTGCACAAAATGATTATTTTGAGCTAAAGGCAACTGAGAAGACAAAGATACAAGAAAAGCTATCTGCCCACCCCCCCGCCACACCAATTTGCCTAAAAGCAGTACATACATTTACAAAGTTGTCCTCATCTCCTCATTACTGGTAAGGACCAAAATTAATCACTAGAGACAATGTTAGACTTTAATCAGCCTGGAGACAGCATCAGAGGAGTCTATATAACAATCTTTACCAACAAGCTTTTATTTACCGTTAGTTTTCCATAATGTGCCTTCCCACAATTGGGAGCCCCCAGAGACTCAAAGTTCTTTTCCTTTGTCTTGCTGCTTCTCTAACACTTTAGTGTTCCTTTGCTGAGATGCTTCATGAGCCTAGGTTCTTACCACCCCTTTGAGTTACTCCTCTCTGAGTGGTCCAGGTGTAAGGGTGGTGCATATGCTAATGAACTTCTGTTTGGTTTTCTTATGTTGACTTGTGTTTTGTCAGCCCGGTTTATAGGGTCCCAGCCAGAGAACCAAAGAGAGTATAGGAAAAAGAATTTTTGTTCCTCTACAATATCTTGAAATTATGTTCTCTGCTTCACAAAGGGATTGTGTTCCTGGTTCAACATAAATCCCTCTCCAAACACATGCCCTGAGGCCTGAGTCTCCAGTCATGTCAGGCAAGGAAGAAAAGAGCCTCTATAGATGCAGTTGTCACCCCTGGCTGGGTATCAAAATTATCTGGAGAGATTTTAAAACACAGTTTCCTTAGAGTGTTAGATTCAGTAGGCCTGGGCTGAGGCTCCATAATTAAGAACACTCCTTCTTGCGGGGCTGAGTAGAAATCTATATGAGTTCCCTCTGGCCACTGGAATAAATCACCACAGACTGGGTGGCTGAAAACAACACAGATTTATTATCTCAATGGTGGAGGTCCTAAGTCTGAAATGAAATGGCAGGGCTGCATTCCTTCTGGAGCCTCTTAGGGGAGAATGTCTTTCCTTAACATTTCCAGCTTCTGAAGGTCATTTCATTCAAGGTCATTCCTCCATCTTCAAAGCCAGTGCTGTAGAACCTCTCTCTCTCTGACATTGACCCTCAGGCCTCCCTTTTATAAAGACCTTGCAATTACTTTGGATCCACCCAGATGATCCAGAATAAACTCCTCATCTCAAAGTCCTTAATCACATCTGCAAAATCCCACGCAAGGTGACATACTCAATTCCAGGGGTTAGGGTGTGAACATCTTTGGGAGCCTTTATTCTGACTAATCCAGAGCCTGAAACAAGGCAAACAATACAACTCCATCTCCAGCACTCTGCCACCTGCAGACATCACTAATTACTCCACTATTCAACTAGTCTGTCCAAGGATTTTCTTTTGCAAGAGCAGAGGAGCAAAGAGAGACAAGACAGAAAGAGAGAGGACTAGGGTGCCAAAAAAATCATCTTTGGCTCAAACACCTTTGCCCTTCTTGATATCTGTGTGACAAAAGTAGGGACTTTACCACAAGGACAGTATCTTATACGTTGATAGATAAACAGGTAGATCTATATATATCTACAAGCCCATCCTCTTTGCAGCCAATGCAGATATACATTTCATACTCAGTGAGCCCCCAAAGCCACAAACTTGAATGTTTTCCCTTTTTTTTTTTAAAGATTTTATTTATTTATTTGACAGACAGAGATAACAAGTAGGTAGAGAGAGGGGTGGTTGGGGGGGGAAGCAGTCTCCCTGCCAGAAAGCCCGATGCGGGGCTCAATCCCAGGACTCTGAGATCATGACCTGAGCTGAAGGCAGAGGCTTTAATCCACTGAGCCACCCAGGCACCCCTTGAATCTTTTCCTACCAAGGCCTGTTGGTCATCACACCCTAACCATGACGTAAAGCCCCACACTAGAGAAGAAGTGGGGCATAGTCTTGATCATGGCCTTGGACTTGCTCCAAGGGCCTTCCTGCTCAGCAATGAGATGTGCCTATCCTCACTCTCTAGAAGTTTGTAGTCAAGAATTTAGCATCCTGGGTTATGCCTGCTTCTACTCCACTGCCCACATCTGAGCACTCTGCTATCAGGTCTTGGTTCTAGAAGGCTCTCAATCCTGTTTCTTTCCTGTCCTTCTCTTGAATTTAGCTTCCTTAACAGAATCAAGGCATCTCTCAGTTTCCTCAGTAGTGCTCTGTTTTCCTGGTAACTTGTTCCAACAGAGCCCAATTTCACAGACTGCTTCCAGTAGCTCCCCGTCTGCCCTGTACTTGTGGCACAAGTCTCTCTGGTTTCACACATATGCAGAGGTCTTTCCTCCTTCTGTCAGTGTGTGTTTAGAGATCTGACATATGATTCCTGACAACACTCTTTACTGCCGAGCTGCCATCTGAATGTTTCCAGGCATTCTGCCACAGGCACCAGTGGGTTGACAGCTCTAAATCTACTCAATCCACCACTGAAGGTGTTGACTTCATAAATTTCTTCTTGAATCTCTGTGGCTTCTCTGAG
Organism: Mustela lutreola; assembly: GCF_030435805.1. Taxonomy (NCBI): domain Eukaryota; kingdom Metazoa; phylum Chordata; class Mammalia; order Carnivora; family Mustelidae; genus Mustela; species Mustela lutreola. The sequence goes on along the minus strand of NC_081297.1, from coordinate 33,724,331 downwards.
GCTCCTGTTGTTGCAACATTTTGTGGCAAGTTCTGAAGATGGACAAAAAGATCCCTCTCTAGTTTCTATCCTGCATTCCCCAGGAACATACCTGGTTTCTGAAATCTTCTCACCTGGATAAGAGCTTCTGAACTTACTGGCAGCCAGGCTTATAGTCAACCCGATACTGCAGGGCCCAGGGGTTCCCATTTTATAGATAAAATAGAAGTGGGTCTTCATCTAAATACGACTGCTACAGATCCTTCACTCTCCTATGAAGGTTGCCAGTTTCTCTTTTTAAATTATGTGTCTATTCTAGACGTTGGGGGTAAAATGGTCAGAGAGTTCAGAAAGTTTATCTCTCAGGGCACCTGGGTGGCTCAGTGGGTTAAGCCTCTGTCTTTGGCTCAGGTTGTGATCCCAGAGTCCTGGGATTGAGCCCTGCATTGGGCTCTCTGCTCAGCAGGGAGCCTGCTTCCTCTCTCTCTCTGTCTGCGTCTCCATCTACTTGTGATCTCTATCTGTCAAATAAATAAAAAAAATCTTAAAAAAAAAATACCCCCAAAGCAGGATTTAAAAAAGAAAAAAAGAAAGATCATCTCTCCTCAAAATTAATGACCACAGGGGCCCCTGGGTGGCTCAGTCAGTTAAGCAACTGCCTTTGGCTTGGGTCATGATCCTGGAGTCCCCAGATCAAGTCCCACATCGGGCTCCCTGCTCAGCAGGGAGTCTGCTTCTCCCTCTGACCCTTCCCTTCTCATTATCTCTCTCTGTCCCTCAAATATGTAAGTAAAATCTTTAAAAAAATTAATGACCACAAAAATGGAAGGATTAATGATGCAGTAGCAATTTTAAAAAGGTGCATGTGTACAGGAGTCGGGGGGAGTTGTCTCATTCACATTATAATCTTTAAAAACTCACATCAACTTTTCTGCAACGGGTTTGCCACCAGGACATGGGTGTTGTGAAAACCACCACTAAGCCTAAACCAAAATGCAAAAGGAAAAGACTCATATCAACATTGTCATCATTGGATGATTCTGGAAGACTAACATTACTGGTTGTCTGATCTATAAATGTGGTGGAATTGACAAAAGAACTATTCAAAAATTTGAGAAGAAGGCTGCTGAGAAGGGAAAGGGCTCCTTCAAGTATGCCTGGGTCTTGGATAAACTTAAAGCTGAACATGAATGTGGTATCACCATTGATATCTCCCTGTGGAAATATGAGATGAACAAAGTATTATGTGACCATCAATGATGTCCCAAGACGCAGAGCCTTTGTGAAAAATATAATTACAAGCACATCTTGGGCTTTCTGTGCTGTCCTGATTGCTGCCACTGGTGTTGGTGAATTTGAAACCGGTATCTCCAAGAACTGGCAGATTTGTGAGCATGACTTCTGGCTTACACACTAGGTGTAAAACAATTAATTATCAGTGTTAACAAAATGGATGCCACTGAGCCACCCTACAGCCAGAAAAGATATGAAGAAATCATTAAGGAAGTTGGCACTTACATTAAAAAATTGACTACAACCCCAGCAGTAGCATTTATGCCAGTTTCTGGTTGGAATGGTGACAACATGCTGGAACCAAACACTATCATGCCTTGGTTCTAGGGATGGAAATTCACCCGTAAAGATGGGAATGCCAGTGGAACCACAGTGCTTGACGTTCTGGGTTGCGTTCTGCCACCAACTTATCCAACTGACAAGCTCCTGTGTCTGCCTCTCCGGGACATCTACAAAGTTGGTGGCATTAGTACTGTCCCTGTGGGCTGAGTGGAGTCTGGTGTTGTTAAACCTGTCATGGTGGTTATCTTTGCTCCAGTCAATGTTACAATTGAAGTAAAGTTTATTGAAATGCACCATGAAACTTTGAGTGAAGTTCTTTCTGGGGACAATACGGGCTTCGGTGTCCAGAACGTATCTGTCAAAGATTGTTGTGGCATTGTGGGTCACATCACAGCAAATTCGACCCACCAACCAAAGCATCTGGCTCAGGTGATTACCCTGAACCACCCAGGCCAGATCAGTGCTGGATAGGCACGTGGGCTGGATTGTCACACAGTTCACATTGTTTGTAATTCTGCTGTGCTGAAAGAGAAGATTGATTGTTGTTCTAGAACAAAAGCCAAAAGATGGTTCCAAGTTGTTGAAATCTGATGATGCTTCCATCATTGCTTTGGTTCCTGGCAAGTCTATGTATGTTGAAAGCTTCTTTGACTATCCTTCTCTGGACTGTTTTGCTGTTGGTGACATGAGACAGATGGCTGTTGGGGGTGTCAAAGCAGTGGACAAGAAGGCAGCTGGAGCTGGCCAGGTCACCAAGTCTGCCCAGAAAGCTCAGGAGGCTAAATGAGTATTATACCCAATACCTGCCTCCCCAGTCTTCAACAGTGGTAGAGGAACATCTCAGAACTGTTTTGTCAATTTGGCCATTTAAGTTTAACAGTCTGCGACTGGTTAATGATAGATCCATTGTAAAACCTTCAGAGGGAAAGAGGAATGTTTTGTGGACCAATTGTTTTGTGTGTGTGTATGTGTGGCGGATTTAAGTAATTAGTTTTTAAAATCAGTATTTTTTAATTAGTTTTTAAAATCAGTACTTTTTAATGACCAAAAATCTGTCACAGAATTTTGAGACCTATTAAAACAAAAGGTTTTTTTTTTTCTTCAAAGGTTTTATTTATTTATTTATTTGACAGAGATGCAGCAAGACAGGGAACACAAGCAGGGGGAGTGGGAGAGAAAGAAGCAGGCTTCCCGCCAGAGACCTTGAGCTCGATCCTAGGACTCCAAGATCATGATCTGAGCCGAAGGCAGACGCTTAATGACTGAACTACCTAGGTGCCCCTACAATAAAAGTTTAATGAGAAAAAATCCAAATCCCATCAAAGAGAGAGAGAGAGAGATTGCGAGCCAGAAGATTCCCACTATCCTCTTGATTGAGCAGGGTCCTAGATGCTTCTAATTCATCCCAGTTCCAACCACCATAAACAGTATAAGAAGAAGGAAGGTGAATGGGAGAAAAATCAGTAAAAATCACCATAATACACCCAACAAAAAAGAGGCAGGTGAAAAAGATACATAGGAGGAACCCAGGTATACGTTTTCTACACCTCTTCTACTCACCATCTTGTTTGCTGAGCAATGGAAATCCCAGCAATAAACAGGGATTGGGGAAAATAGAAGACAAAGTGAAAATAATAAATGATTTTATGAGGGAAAAGGAAGAGCCAGCGTGAGTGCCTGGTCGGTTTCATCTGTTGTTTTCCTTTATTGATCCATTGTCTTCAGCATCAAATATGATGTTAACTGGTACTTTGACATACACGTATTTGCAATCATATGTAAAGGGGGAAATTTTTAATGCTTCTAATACAGTTCTAAAATCTGAAATGGGTGCTGAAAGTAGAAAAATTTTTTCGCATCAAGGGAGATAATATGATTTATTTTCCGTTTAATACATATATGAATTATATCCTTAGATTTCTTATTATTGAATTATTTTTGCATTGCTGACATGCTTTGCTGATCTATATTATTCTTTAAAAGTACTGTTAAATTAGGGGTACCTGGGTAGCTCAGTCAGTTAAATGACTGACTCTTGATTTCAGCTCAGGTCATGATATCAGGAGTGTGGGATGGAGCCCAATCATGGCTCTGCACTCAGCAGGGAGCCTGCTTGGGATTCTCTCTCTCCTTTTCCTTCAGCCCCTCCCCCTGCTTTCTTGCTTGCTCTCTCTCTGTCTCTCTCTCAAATAAATAAACTGATCTCTTTTAAAAGTACTGTTAAGGGGTGCCTGGGTGGCTCAGTGGGTTAAAGCCTATGCCTTTGACTCAGGTCATGATCCCAGGGTCCTGGGATCGAGCCCTGCATCAGGCTCTCTGCTCAAGCAGGGAGCCTGCTTCCCCCTCTCTCTCTCGGCCTGCCTTTCTGCCCATTTGTGATCTCTGTCTGTCAAATAAATAAAATCTTAAAAAAAAAAAGTACTGTTAAATTATATTTGCAAATAATTTATTCAAGATTTTGGCTTCCATATTAAAAGCCTAGATTGGTTTACAATTCTTTCCCAGTCTCTGGCACCAAGGCAGGTTGGTTTGACAACCACCACGATGAGGAACTTCTGACTACATTTTAGAGTAGTTTATTTCCAGCCACAGCCACTGTCAGAGGATAACAGGATAACCAAAATGTGAGCAAGACATCAGCTGCATTCCCTTGTTTCTGTAACTGTTCATGCTGTCTCTATTTGCCTCAAATGTATACTACCATAGAGTCATAGAGTTATACACGCGCACATACACACATAAAGGTGAGCAATGTTTATGAGTTAGGAAGATATGGGATCCTGGGGAAGCCTTTATCACACATGAATGTTTCCCATCCTCTAACCCCCAAGCCCTGCAAAACTGAACCCTGGACCTGCAAAATTCTCCCTTCTGTAATGCACAGTAATTTGCACCTTTTTCAAACCTGGAGCTGGCTCTTGTTGAAATCAAGAGACTTGATTCAGCTTCTACCAAAGAACATAAATGTATTTTCCCAAGAGAAATAGTTTTAATAGTTTTTTCTCTCAAAAGAATTATGGTGCCAGCTGTAAAGATAAAACAAATTTTCTACCTTAAAACAGAGGCTACAAAATAGATGTGTTTTTAATAATCTTTTGAGCAGGAGACCTTATTTGGGGATATTTTGTCTACAGAAGTTATTATATTCCATATTTTTTTACTTAATTTTTTACCTAACAATTAAAAATTATAGATAAAATACGAAATGCATACTTTATTATTGTGTGGTGCTGAGTGGAGTCTGCAATCTGTAGGCTTGTGAATAAACATCACCAACTAAAATTCAAATTAATGACAGAGTGCCTGGCCAGCTTAGTCAGTAGAGCACGAGACTCTTGATCTTGGGGCCATGAATTCAAACCCCACCTTGGCCATAGACTTTACTTAAAAAGTACATACATACAATTAAAATGAATGGAATCAGAAGTAAATTGAATCACTAAAATCACTGTAATGTTCTGCTTAGGCCACAGCAAAGAACATGATGTCTCTATCAGGTAGGAATTGCATTCCTTCCCTGGAGGTAACAGAAATCTCAAGACAGTGGCCTAAGCACAAGAGCTTATTTGCTCATATAAAATCCCAGGGCCGGCATGGCGGCTGCACATAGAAGGAGCCAGTCTCAAGTCCCTGACTATGTTCCTGTCTCTCCATCTTCAGAATATGACCCATCAATAAGGTCACCTCATGGTCCAAGTCTGGATCCCAGCAGGGTGTCTGCAATTCAGGAAGCAGCAGGGGGCCTAAAAGGAGGTTCTTCTCTATTTAACTGGCTTCTGTTACAGAGCTTCCATCGAGTCCCACACATACTTCCATATACATTTCCTTACCCAGAACTTAGTCACCCAGCCATGTCTCTGAGACCTATTAATGTGGTCTTCTTTCTAAGAGGCATCTATTACTAAGAACAAAGGGGCTGGCATTTGGTAAATGGATGGCCATTTCTGCTACAATAATTCAATTATAGTTGATGTAAAAACAAAGTATGTAAAAACAAAGTTCTAAATTATGAAATATTTCAAATAGAAAATATCATATCTGTGTACCTAACACTCAGAAAAAAACATTTGTTTCAAAAATGTATGAGACATAGATCATTGTAGGCACACCCTAGGCTCACTGTTCTCCAGATGTCACCACGGTGTTCATGCTCAGGCATATCCTCCCCATGCCTGTGTTGTCTTTGTCAGCTTATATATGCACTCTTAACTATATAGTGATTTTGTGTGTGTAAAATTTATACAAATGTTGTCATAATGCTTCAAATCATTTCTAGTTTTCCTTTTTGGGAGACATGTTGTCAGTATTGATCCTTTCAGGACATGTAGATATAATTCATGCATAATCTAGCAACACTTACCAAAGAGTTTATTCTTTTCCTCACTGGTTTGTAATACCACCAAGTACACCAAATGTACCAAGTACTCAAGGATGGTTTACAGCTCTTTTCTGTTTCATTGCTATCTTAGTCCATCTCTGTATCAGTTCCACATGGTTTTAATCCTGATAGTTTTATATAAAGTCTTGATACCTAAAAGACAATTCTCCCTCCTTCATCTTCTTCAAAATTGTTTGGACTGTTTTTTACTGTATCAGTTTCCTGTTGCTCTTATAACCAATTACCACAAATTTAGTGGCTGAAAAACAACACAAATTGATTTTCTTACAGTTCTGGAAATCAGAAGTATAAAATCAAAGTGTCAACAGGCTATGTTCCTTCTCTGGAGCCTTTCCATCTCTCTCTCTGTGATCACATGGCTTTTTTTCACTCTGACTTTCCCACTTCCTTCTTATAAGGATGCTTGTGTTGGGGCCTACCCAGATGATCCAATAATTTCTCCATCTCAAGATCCCAGCTTAAAAAAAATCCCTAACTTAATCACATCTGCAAAGTTTTTTGCTGTGTAAGGTAACATATTCACAGGCTTCATGCATTAATACCTGGACATTTTGGGAAAAGTGATTATTCATCAACCGCTTTGAAAATTTAATTTTTCAATTGCCAGTTTCTATGGAAGAACACACTCTGTTAGGATGTTGACTGCATAGCATTACATTTATAGATTAATGTGAGAATGGTATCTTTTAGAATACTGAGCTTTTCCATTAATAAACATGGTTTATCTCTTTATTTAGGTGTTCTTTTGTACTCTTTAGTTAAGATATATAATTTTTTCTGCAAAATTGTACAACTTTTAGTTGTATTTATTTTTAGGTACTATATATACATTTGTGCTATTGTAAAAAGGATTCTTTATTATCACAGTTTCTACTTGTTTTGTAGGTATGTATGAATACTATTGAATTTTAATTTATTTACCTTGTACTTAGCAAGTACTTACTGAATTTTCTTTCATTTCTAAAACTTATCTGAAGATTCTCTTGAATTTTGTACATAGACATTTTTTTCTGTAAATAATTTTTTCCTGTTTTTTTTCTTATACTATTTTTTTCTTGTCTTATTGCATTAGCTAGGTACTTCACTGCAAAGCTGAATAATCCTTCTAACTTTTTACTTATATGCTGGTTGCTCTTAGTACTTTGTCAAGTTTCAGGAGTTCCTCTCTATTCCTGGTTTGCCCAGAGAATTTTTTTTTTTTTCAGAAGCTTTTTATTTATTTTCTTAAGTATTCTTTACCTAATGTGGACCTTGAATTCAGAACTTCAAGATCAAGATTTGCATGCTGAGCTAAGCCTTTTCTTAAAAAGAAAAGGCATTGATCTTATCTGATGATTTTCTTCATCCAGTGAAATATGTTTTTCTTGTTTAATCTGTTAATGGAATCTATTAGTATGTGTTCCTAGGATAAACCTTACTTGGTCAAACTATCATCTTTTTAATATATTACTGATTTAGTTTACCAATATTTTATTTAGGTCTTTTTATAATAGTTTATCCACTAGATTAGCCTATACATTTTCTTCACTGTACTGGACTTTCCTCACTTTAATGCCAATGTTAGATTAATCTTGTAAAGTTAGTTACTTAGAAATAGAGGAGTTATTTATATATTTTGGATATTACGCTTAAGTACATATATTACAAAAATTAGCACCCCATTTGTGTTTTTGATTTCCTTAAAATAGAAATTCTTGGGGTGCCTGCATAACTCAGTGAGTCCTGATCTCAGCTCAGGTCTTGATCTCTGAGACAGGAGTTCAACCCCCACGTGGATCCTACTTTAAAAAAAAAAAATTCTTAATTTTAATGTCAAATAAGTCACTTTTCTCTGATTAGTCTGTGTCTTGCTTAAGGAAACATTCACTACTCCAAGGTCAAGGAGCTATGTCCTTCCGATAGTTCCACTTCTCACATTCAAGTCTTGGTACACCAGGAATTGACCTGCAGATATGCTGTGAGGTAGATGTTGTTTTTCCCCATGTGAATAACCAACTACCCAGCACCATTTGTGAAGTGTGTCTCCTTTCCTTGCTGATCAATAACCCATCCCTGCAGCCCCAGAGATGTGAATGTTGCTGCTGCTGCCCTTGCAGTGGCTTGTCTTTTTCTATGTTTTGGTCAGCTTTGTGGGATCACTGATCCTTGAACCCTCCAGGTCTAAATTAGGAAAGCTTTCCTCTAGAGATGGTTTGCTTCCTTATAATGCCTGTCTGGCTCCAGAACCCAAGGCCAGCTTCCCCACCCTACCCCAGCCCACACAAAATGTCCCAGAAGCAATACTGCTGTACACCTCCACCAACCCAAGGCAAGCCCACCTCTTCAGGATGCCACCTGCTCCAATCCAACTTGCATTTTTTTCCAGGGGGTGACGCTTGGAGAGTGTGGGGTAGATATTTACAGAACCTAGCTGAAATGCAGTGGAGGGCTTTCAGAGAACCTTAAATAAGTAAAGTCCAGACCAATCTCTAAAATTTACATACAGTGTGTGTATGTGTAATTTTTGTAAAACAACTGAGATCATACTTTTGTTTTGTGCTGTAATCTTCACTTTTCTGATGTCTTGGAAAGCATTCCTTGTTGATATGTAACATTCATATGTAATTTTAATATTGTAATAGTATTTAATAGTCTTGATTGTGCCATGCATTATTTAACCATTTGTGTACTATGTCCAAAGACCGGCGGGCCTGCAGCATTTTAAAAGTCTCTAGGAGAAATAGGCAGGGTATGATTTTCAATCTAGAAACAGAAAATGAGAAAAATAATTGTCCCATGTTTTAACAATCAGATGTAAGTATACTGTCACTGGAAGTGACCGCTGTGTCATTTGAGGCATGTTAGCAAATGTCTAGGGGGGCTAGGGAAGGGTGGCACATCTGCTTTTTCTCCTGTTCTAAATATTTCACATCAGCTTCTCAGGCTGCAGTCGTCAAAGGTTGACTTAAGGGGACCCTTTAAATTCAGGTTAATTGTATGTGAATTAGGAGTGCACGCGCACACACAGACACACAGACACACACGGTTTTCCTTTTTTCTTTTGGACGATCCTTTTCCCGAATAGGGCAGAGCCACTAGAGATGGATGCCTCTCTCTGCTCAGAAACCACCCTGGAAACTCAGAGGGATTTCTGGGTGCACAAAGATCTAGGTTGTCCATTCTATACCATTTCAGAGGACATCAGAAGTGCATAAGCAGAGAATCCACAGATACATAATCAGGCCTCCTATATATATGACTGCCCATCAAGTGTTGTAACTGGAATGTGGGGGGGGGGCGGTTCTTGTATCCACTGGTAAAACACAAAGCCCAATGACAAATCCTTGGTGGTGAACACACAGTGTGTCTCAGTTACTGCCCTGCCAGGTGAGTTTGAAGGTTTCTTCAAACTCAGCTAGGCATAAGTAATGTAGGTACCTCTCTAGGCACTTGTCTTATATCGAGAGGAGTAACTGCCAGTACTGAGAGTCTCAGATTTACATCATTTTACTGCTCTTAACACACATAATTTCTAGTGTAGAATGGAATGTATAGAATAAAATAAAGAGTTTGATGTGGACCATCAACAACTACAGTCTTTATTATGAAACCCAGGACAACAATATGCTGTCATAGTCTCCCAATTTATTCTAAACTGTCATCATCAAAAACAAGAATTAAGTGCCAGGATTAGCAACTATTCAAACAGGGGCAAAACATCTCCATAAAAAATATTTATAGGGCGCCTGGGTGGCTCAGTGGGTTGAGCCGCTGCCTTCGGCTCAGGTCATGATCTCAGGGTCCTGGGATCGAGTCCCGCATCGGGCTCTCTGCTCAGCAGGGAGCCTGCTCCCTCCTCTCTCTCTCTCTCTCTGCCTGCCTCTCTGCCTGCTTGTGATCTCTGTCTGTCAAATAAATAAATAAAATCTTTAAAAAAAAAATAAAAAAAAAATATTTATATAATTTCAGTAGTTAAGGTTTTGCCCTAAGTACCTATATCTATTCCGTTTCTTTTTAAAAATTTTTATATCTTTTTTATTATATTCAATTACCCACATACACTACATCATTAGTTTTTGATGTAAAATTCAATGATTAGTTGCATATAACATCCAGTGCTCATCACCACACATGCTCTCCTTAATACCCATCATCTGGTTACCACATCCCTCTACCCTCCTCACCTCTGTAACCCTCAGTTTGTTTCCCAGAGTCCAGAGTCACTCATGGTTTGTCTCCCTGATTTCTTCCCATTCAGTTTTCCCTCCCTTCCCCTGTGGTCCTCCACGCTATTCCTTATGTTCCACATATAAGTGAAACCATATGATAATTATCTTTCTCTGCTTGACTTATTTCACTTAACACAATCCCCTCCAGTCCCATCCATGTTGATGCAAATGGTGGGTATTTATCCTTTCTGACGTGTGTCTCACAAAGCCCAGATACTTTCTAAAGAAATATAAAAATCAAAAACTTCAAGAATAGAATTCTTTTCTAGTTATTATGAAATTTCCAAGCACTTTGAGGTACAAAACATGCTTAACCATTTTTGTTTTCAGAGCAAACAAAATAAAATCAAATTAGTTGATTATAAACAGGCATAAACAAACTTAACAATCTTGAGTGTGAAAATGTTCTAAAACTGGATCATGGTGATGACTACACAACTAGGCAAATTTGCTAAAAATCATTGAATTGTATACTTAAAACAGGTGAGTTTTATGATATGTAAATTATACCTCAATAAAGTTACAACAAATTAGTTGCAATGCTTCCTATGACCACAGAATGTCAGCAAAGTCAGCTATGAAGGATTTTTCTATAAACCTAATTTTCCAAGGAGAATGCCAGCAACCACTAGATGTAGCTGTCTTTCACTACAGAAATGCCTTTGTTCTGGCTCTCAAGTGCCTGAAGTTATCACGCACCAGAGTCAGGCATCAGGAATAGGGAAACATTTTCAAATATTGGTTTATGCAGACCTACAATGATTCAAGCAATCAAATCATCTTATCCATGGTATATACAATAAATAAAACTAATCTCATGCTACAGTCGTTTTCAAAAAGCAACTAGAAATTAATTCTTACTGAAAATATTAAAATCATTTAAAACTACTTATGCATTCTAGTAAACATAGTATGTAAACTTTATGAAAATTTTATTTTATATTTTTTTATTTTTTTAAATGTACATTTTAAAGTATGATTTTTTTTTTAAAAGATTTTATTTGACAGACAGCTCACAAGCAGGCAGAGAGATAGGTGGCGGGGGGGAGAGGGGGGAAGAACTCTGAGGCTCCCCACTGAGCAGAGAACCCAATGCAGAGCTCTGTCCCAGGACCCCGAGATCATGAGCCGAAGGCAGAGGCTCAACCCACTGAGCCACCCAGGAGCCCCTTCAAGTATGATTTTTAAATTTTTGATCTATGGGACACCTGGGTGGCTCAGTGGGTTGAGCGTCTGACTCTTGCTCAGGTCATGATCTCAGGGTCATGAGATCGAGTCCCTCGTTAGGCTCTGAACTCAGCAGAGGGTCTGCTTGAGCTTCTCCCTCCCTCTCCTTTTGTCCTTCTCGCCGCTTGCACAAGCTCTCTCAAATAAATAAATCTAAAAAAATCTTTTTTATCTAAGTCCCCTTAAGTTAGACAAATTAACCAGTGAAACTTTCACTGGTTAATTTCTGGTTTTCACTGGTTAATTTCACTTTTTTCAAGTAACTAGGTAACATGAAAAAAAACCTTTTAAAAGGAAGACAGTCTCTCTTATTACCTCTTTAGTTCTTTTAAGAACATAAAATGCACTGGATTATAGGAAGGCAAACCCTCTAATACACACTGAAAACCACAAACATTTCTGGGCTGGTGATACTTCCTCTTACGCAGTGCAGCCCTGTTAGAATTAAGAAGGGTGGAGGAAACTTGCGAGCTGGAAATTTTCTCAGTCGCATTTGGAGCATACTTACAATTAAGTGAAATAATATTTGTCCAAATAAAGTCTTCATGTGTCAAAATCTTAACCTAGGTTTCCCAAATCAAAATAGATGCCATGTCTTCATTATGAGGTCAGTTTTAGGCTAAGAGCTTTTTGCTTTTGAATTCTGGTTAATATTTGAAATGGCCAGAATGACAATTTCTTAGACTAATGATTTGAGTACCAGGAATCCAGAAACTGCTCACAGGAATAAAAAAAAATAGGACTTGATGAAATATTACTTACATTAATTTTTCTAAGAAATTTGAGGGTCAGCTGTGTTCTTTACAGTATCATCAAATGTCAAGGTCAAAGTAGACAAAACCGAGGTTAAGTGATGTGGCCAAAGTGACACAGGTAGTGAATGAAAGAGTGAGGTCTAGGACCAAGTCCTGTGGCTCACCGCCTAAGTCCTTGTTTAAAACACGCATCCATTATTCATTCTATGCTTTATATTATCTGTAACATCGGGGGTTTTCTGTTGTTTCTGTAGTTCTTTTTACCTAGTATGGATTTGAAAAAGACAGATAACGATTGCTTATTCAAGAGCTATAAAATATATCATGAGACAGTGATGTTTGGGTTGCTAAATGCTTTAGAAGAAATAGTCAAGTAATTAGTTATGGTGAAAATGTCTTAGGACTGAGAACGACATGTGGAATCCTACTATGCTTTGGAGAATGAAGTCTATGCCATCTGTGGAAGGGCTCCCCTAGCTATTCGGCAAAGCCCCCATGGCAACCCAGTCTTCTTTACTCTCTGCCACTACACTGGGAGCTCCTGTTACTAAGCACTGTTCTGCCAGTTCCCCCCGCCCTCTGCCAAACTGCATGATCCTATAAGTATTTCTGGAGCAAAAGCAACCAGGCATTTAATGACGTAAGTCATGTCTCTTGACGAGAAAGATTAAGGAGTCAGGCATGTTATGTACCCTTGATAAAAGAGATTTGTGTTCTGCCCTTCAGGGTCTAAGCTCCAACCAAATCCAGCTGGGTAGTATTAATTCAGACATCTGAAAAAAGGATAAATGCAAGTAATACAGAGATCTGTATACACATGCCTGCAAATACAAAACTACGCTGCCTAAAAGCTGCAACCTTTGTGGCATCAGATGTATTTTCATTTTAACACTGGGTGGTTAGGTAATTTAAAAGATAGTAAGAATTCTAACCAAAGTAGCAGATATGCATGTGTATTTTTAAAAACTTTTTTATGTATATCTATTTTTAAACAAATTCATATTGAAATGGATTAATGTTCTAAGATTTGGAATTTCTAACATTCTGTTATTTTTCATAAGTTCATGTATCACACCAAAAGTCCCTGAATTTAAATTGTTCAAAGGCATACCATTACTGTCACTAACCTCTAAGTAATTGCCAAACATCACCACTGCCTTAATCTTCAGTTACATTTTTTTGATCTTTCAAACTAAGATAACAAAACAAATGCTGATCTTGGCATCTACTAAGCAACAGGATATGCTATATATATATATATATATATATATATGTATATATATATATATATATATATATTTAAGCTTAGAAATATCACTGTTCTCCCACAGTGAATGAAAGACACACTTTTCTCAGTATTGTCAATAACTTCTAGTTATATGATCGTGTCTCTCTGATCCTTCTGAGCCCCACAGTCTGATAACGTGTTAAGATATGAGTTAAAATGCTATCCATGGCCATGACTGAATGACACCCTAGGTAGTATGGGGAGGCAAAACCCTTTGACATTGGTCTCATTTTCCATTGTGTTCTAACCACTTAGAGTAATTAATTATAAACAATTAAAGCAAAATCAGCAATTTTACTATAAAGTGATTCATTTTAAAATTACTTGTTTACTAAAAATATGACCTGAAAGCAATTTATAAGATTCCCATATCCAATAGTTCATTCCTTTTGCAAGTAACTGTGTACCTATATAGTCAGGGGCAAATATATAGATAGTCATATGACTTCTTGTCAAATTATTGTTCCTCCTTCCATAATAATTTACCCAAGACTACCCAGAGTGCTATGAACATAATTCACTAAACTAGATGGGAGAAAACTTTTACCCTCTACCCTCAGGGGGCTTTGACATATACTTGGGAGAGTTCATGGCAGAAAATATTACCCATCAGTTTTGAAATTTTCATAGACCAAGAATGTTTAAAAGAAGGAGTTACAGAAATGGCCCATACATCATGTCAGTCCGTGGCTTGACACCAAAAAGTCTTGCAGGCTCAGTAAATATTGGATGGGTGCAGTCATCCATGACTTTGGGGAACACTGGACAAGGCCTGACCCCAGACAGTGTTCTCCAGCATCAGCATGTTTCAGAAAAAGGAATAGAATGGGTTAAAAATAGAAATACTTTGACCTACTAAATCAAAATGCCAGATACATGGAAAGCCAAACAGAATCATCATATGGTACAGTCACATTATCCTCTATCTAAAAAGCCCATTTTCATGAAACACTTCCTTATTTAGGCTAATTACTTCCTCAAGAGTTTACCAATAATCACTAGGTTTTAAAAGGTAAGAATTTAAAAGTCTAAGGCAAGCTTGACACTGGCCTGCCATGAGTCAGTCACCAAACACTAAGAGCAAGGCTTGTGTATTTGTTCTAGAGACTATTACACCACATGTCAAATATCCTCACAGTAGTAGTCCACGACAGATCTGGCAGGGTCCCTATGTCCTCCCACTGTTTCAAGGAGACCAGCTGGAGTTTCCTCTGGTGAGCTGTGGTGTTTCATCTATTCAGACCTCAAGGGCAAATGCTTTCTCAGGAAACTGTGTTTACACCAGAGCTGACTAAAAACCCAGTCTAAAGCAAAATGGAAGCCTCATGGTAACAGACTACTATACTAGTTGAGAGGTCTGAGTTATTTCTAGTCTTTTTTTTTTTTTTAAGATTTTATTTATTTATTTGACAGAGAAAGAGATGGCAAGGGAGGGAACACAAGCAGGGGCAGTAGGAGAGGGAGAAGCGGACTCCCTGCTGAGCAAGGAGCCCGAAGGGGGGCTCAAGCTCTGGACCCTGGGATCATGGCCTGAGCCAAAGGCAGCTGCTTAATGACAGAGCTACCCAGATGTCCCAATCCTAGTCTCTTCACTGCCAACAGCCAATACTTAAGTCAACTTGAAATTTGGTTTCCTTGTCTCTAAAATTAAAGGAAAACTTATAGTTGATCCTTCAACAGCACAAGGGCTAGGGTGCTGACAACCCCCTCCCCATGGTCAAAAATCCACATATAACTAAATCCACATATAACTCCCCCCAAAACTTTAATAGCTTACTGTTGACCAAAAGCCTTAATGATAATAAAGTAATTAATACATATTTTATATAGTGTATACTGTATTCTTATAATAAACTAAGCTAGAGAAAAGAAAATGTTAAGAAAATCATAAAAGAGTACACACTTAAAGTTTCAAACCATAAAAAATCCGTGTTTAAGGGCACCCATGCAGTTCAAACCTGTGTTTGTTCAAGGGTCAACTATATACTTTCAGGACTTCTTTTACCTTGAAGATTCTACTTCAATGTGTACAACTGCAGCTTTGATATGCCAACAGCTAGTCATTAAACCAGGGTCATTTTCTCTTGAACAGCACCAGGGATTTTAAAAACCAGAGAGAAACTAATACATGCTTCTGCTCAAGAGAAAAGGACAGGTTTGGATATTTGTAGATCTAACAACTTGGAGCCACAGAACTCTCTTTCAGCAGGCCACCACCTGCTTGGTCAGCATATGCTTCTCTTGGTCCCTTTTGGGCCTTTGGTGGAGTTTAGGTCAGAGCCCCAGGACAGAGGCATCGTGCCACTTGCTGGGTTCTGTTCTTGGTCTTGAGCTCTACCAGCTATGTGACCTTAGGCAAGTTACTTAACCTTGTCTTTAAGCCAGTTTCATCTGCCAACTGGGGATGATGATAAAAACACCAAGACTTGTTGGGGTATAAGAGTTAAATGTGATAAGCCTATAAGGCATATTGGTACTCGCAGACTAAGCACTCGGTATATGGAGCAATGAGTTTGGATTACAGATGCATGGTTGTAGCAGCTATAGAATGAACCTGGAGAAAGTCCATGAAGTCACGATGCTGCCACAGCTGCCAGTCCTCTCCTCTTCCAGACTTATTCTTACTAATGCAACCTCACTTATTGACTTGAAGGAATGAATGAACATGCTGACTCCCTATATCTCTTTACAGAAAGTCCAGATCACACAGCTCTGAAGATGGGACAGTAACGAAAGGAAGCATGTGACATGATCAATGCATTAAAGGGATCTTCTGCATGAAAAAGAAACTTGTAGTCGTGGCTGCCCTCCCAGGAGGTAGCTTTGAGTCAGGGAGAGGAAGCTGACTTTTCACTATATGCCTTTGTATCTTCTGAATTTCGAACCTCAAATATGTTACCTATATTAAAAAATATTTTTAACATGTCAATTTTTGAAAAGTAAGAAGACACCTTGTAACTTAAAATCATTGACATCTTCCCCTCATGAGAGCTGGGGAGCTCTGAAAGCCCAGCCTCACTCGCCCTTCAGGACATCTGAGTGCGGGTCGCTGCTGTCTCACCCACGCACGCCCCGAACTGGAGGGGTATGTGTTGAAGCCATGGGAGCTGGAAGAGAGGGAAGGTTCAGCATTATTTCACGTTTTGACTGGTTTCTGCACAAAGGAACCGAAGGAATTTCTACTGTAGATTTAGAGCAGGTCTTTTGCTGTGATTCTATTCTCCTGCCCCAGGAAGGCAAAGACCAGAATTAAAAGAAAGAACAGAGAGTGTGTGTGGTGTGTGTGTTCCAAATAACCCATGCTGGCTCAGCTTTTCCACATTGTTTTCCCAAATATTTTTCTAATAAATAAATCTAAAAAACTTAGCATACTTTCGAAAATTAAGACTGGCTTGGAAATAACTAAGGGTTGCATTTTATTTGAGCAAGTACAAGTATAACAAATGTATAGTAAGGTTAATTTTCCCTTTTACTCATCATTTCCCATCCCTGATGGAATTATGTGTGAATGTGTGAAGAGGATGGACCTGAAAAGAATTTTTTTTTTAAGATTTTATTTATCTACGTGAGACAGAGCTAGAGCATGAACAGCGGAAGGGGCGGAGGGAGAGGGAGTAGCAGACTGCCGTCTGAGCAGGAAGCCTGCTGGTGGGGTGGGGGCTGACTGATCCTTGGACTCCGAGATCATGACCTGAGCTGAAGACACCCAGGCGCCCCCCTGAAAAGAAATATCTTAAAGTTCATTTAAAAGTAAGGTATCACACAGTAGCACATAACAAAATGCATCTTTGAAAAACAAACAATACTGTGTTAAAAACGCTTTGCGCTAAAAATATATTTGGAATTCTAAAATGCATAAATGTGAAGTGTAGCTATAAGATGGATGTATATAGAAATAAGCTGTACACAAGGCAGAAATACTGAAATATGCCATGCTCGAGTAGGTCAGAATCAGGCCTGTGACTTTAGGATGACCCCAGAAGAGATAAGCCATATTTCAGTTCCTGAAGCCCGTGGCACCTGCGATAGAACAGAACAAAGTAGCGCATCACGGCGAAGCCAATTGGCAGCAGCTTGGCTTGTCCCACACAGGGCTGAATTGCTTCATTATTTTTGGTTCTAGACTAGAAAAACAGTGTGTTGGTTTCACAAGTCCTCATTAAAAAGAAAAAAAAAGTGTAGTTTAGGCACTTGGGAAACAGCCCATCAGAAGGCACTGGAAAACTCTGAAGAGAAGTGTAGCTGCTGACGCGAGACGCTGTGCTGCTGGCAGGCCCGGCGCTCACGCACGGTAGGAGTCGCTCTGCTTCATTTTCCCTATCAGGTGACTGAGCAACGGGAAGCCCTAGTCACATCTGACAAGGGGCTGTAATCCCACGATTCAGGGCCGGTGGTTTCTACATCCGGTAAGTCCAGATTCTGGAGATATTAGGAGAAACGAGCGCGCACGCAGGCACGGCCCGGGACTCTGCACGACCCTGTCCTGCAGGACGGACCACGGGCGCGCAGCGGCCCGCTCGCACCGCTGGCAGCCGTCCAGTGTAAGGCTGAGTGGAGAGCTGGCGAACCGTGCTACTTTTAGCAGCGAAAGTTTGGGTTTCGGGGACACAGTGAAGGAGCAAGAAACCAGAGTTCCCACGCGCCTCGGGGAGCGGAGCGCGTGAGCCCGCCCACCCCACCCCACCCCAAGCTCTCCCTCACCCCCTGCACAGCCCAGGAGCGCATCAGCCATCCCGTGCCCACCCTTCTTCCAGAACCCGTCTGATCCACACTGATGCCATATGTTTCACACAAGCCTGAACCCCTCTCAGCCCCGGGTGGGGGGTGGGGCAGAATCTTCACTAGGAACCCCGAGCAAAAGGCACAGCCAGAACCTGGTCGTCATGCCACTGTGAAGTCACGAAATGAAGCCACCCTGGGATGCCCTATGTCTGGGCTTCTTGCTTTGTGAGGGAACGAAATCTCCTTACTGTTTAAACCTCTAGGGAGTGGGGAGACATCTGCTTTTTGTGACCCCAAGTAATGAGATGCAATCCTGTTCCTCCGAAATAACCTATTTTCTAGAGCAGTGCACACACATGAACGGATGCACACTCCCTCTTATAAACTAAACTGTGGTGTCAGTACTAACATTCTCCTAAATTCATCTCCTAAAGTCAAGCTCCTCCGAGAAGAGCGATTGCTCTTATTCCCTCTCCAGAATACCCTCCTCCCCAACACTACCGGTTACTTCAAGGCCCGGTTCAAAATCTGCCTCCTCCATGAACAGTTTCTTATTTAATCCCTGCCTACATCTGTCTCTAATTCCAACATATGGCATTTACTGTCTCTAACTTTTTTACAGCTTTCCTGCTGATCGTTGTGTTTCCCTCTCAATGTCTACCACACTGCGCACACATTTGATTTACAGTGACGGAGTATAAAGCACCATCTTCCTTCACCTGAAACATGGGATTTTCCTTTCCTCTTTTCTTCCTTGTCCTCTTTCCTCATCTTACTTCTCTGTAGAAGAAAAGACAAAAATTTAGGAAAAAGAAATTCAGAGCTCAGACCCTGAAGGAAGGTAAGTCTTTCTAAAGAAAGCTGAAATGGCATGGCCTACCTTCTGGGAGTTACAGATAAGGGAAAGAATTATGACATGGGGGAACAGCAGTTAGACACCACACCAATGACCTTCTGTTTTTGTACCTCCCTAACACTCTGAACAGGTCTCACTACTGAAAGTAGGGGAGGGGGCATCCTTAACAAATCAGAAGGTACAAGAGAAGATACAGCAGAGTCCAGCTCATGGTAGGCATTCAACAAAGGTCTCAGGAGTGCATGAGAGAGGACAGATCATCTTATGACTAGAGTTTCGGGCTTATACCTTAAAGCTTTTTATTATAAAAACAGAATGAAATGTAAATACCACTAAGAACACTGCCATCTCAATGTAATGGACTTCATCTGAATGTGTTGTCATAAAAGTCTTTAATGTGATACAGACTTCAAGCTGTTTTGAAATGGAAAATAAAATCTTGGGTTGTTTTTGTTTTTACTTTAAAACTACTATGGCCATTAGCTAAAACTCAAAGTAAGGGCCTATCTGCAGAAAGGCTTTGTCCATCATCACATGACCTGAATCTCTGTAGCTGCTCTTCTATGAAACAGCTCTGGGGCCATCCTTCCTACAAGATGGCAGAAAGAGCATCTGCAGAGCGCAAAACCTGGTGTAGAAATTGCCTCATGTATCCTTGAAGGTTTGCAAATACAATATTAACTTTTACTTTTAACACATTCCAGATATATTAAAAATTTGTTGTAACTTTCATGAGGTTCATTCATTCAAACAGACACTAAGAACTTACGCAAGATCTTTTATATTACACAATAGAGTAAAAACTGTAGTAAAAGTTCAGATAGTTAAATGAGCACCAAACACTACAAAGTGTAACCAGCATGGTTCTATTAAAAACGCTCTTCAACTATGCCATTCAAGGACAGCAATACAATACTTTCTTTACAAAGCAACTAATATAAAAATCTGTAAATGCCATAAATTCATTTATAGGCTCTTATTTTCATATAGGCATGTCATTAGATTCTTTTGATTCTTTCTTTCCTTCAATTCTTTCCTGAGGTATTTTTTTGTGGTTTGCTTTTATTGTACTGCTGGATGCATTATCTTTGATCATCCTTTCCTAAAATGATTTTTAAAGACCTGCAAAAAATTTTATTGCATAGGACACTATTCATGACAGAGGTTGGGAACTGCAAATATGTGGCATTGGAATAAGTCTTACAAATATTGCATTTTAAGAATCTGTTACATACATTTTCTTTTTTTTTTTTTTTTACAGCTTGTCTCTTTAAAAAAAAAATTGAAGTTACAGCTAAGAGTTAACTACGTACAGTGAAGCATTTTAGGAATGTCAGAGGTTAGAGAATACGATGAATGATATACAAAGGAAAAAAGCCATAATTCTTGCTGGCTATATATTGTATTGCCTTCAAAAGCAACTGTACATGTTGTAATCAGTTCATAGTTAAATATTTCTACTAATCTGGTTTAGGAGAGCAAATGTCTTTCAAAGTTTCAAGTTCCTCTATGAGCTTCTTGTTCTGAACTTCCAGCACTGCAACTCGACTCTCCAGACATTTTACATATTCTTTCTTTCGACGTCGACATTCTTTAGCAGCTTCCCTGAAAAAAAGTAGAAGCAAAAGGGCAAACAAAACATTTTTTTTTTTTTTTTTTTTTTTTTGCATGCTATGGACAAGCAGACTGAAGTAAGCTTGGTAAATGTGATCATGGCTGCATTCCAAATCTTGGAATAGCGTTCCCAATTCAATGTCAAACACTAAGCCAAACTGGATTTTTAAGGGTCACAAGTGTCCCTTCCACAAGTCCACATGGCAATTAGTAGAATTGCTGCATCTCCTGCCTTGATTAGAGTTCATAATAAACAAGGTCCAAGTCAAAGACAGTTACTCTGCTTTATGGCAATAAAGATCTTTGAGGGCCTTGAGTTCCTCAATGAGAGTCTTGTTTTGGTTTTCAAGCACAGCCACACGATTTTCAAGACATTTGACATATTCTTTCTTCTTCCTGCGACACTCCCGGGCAGCTTCCCTGGAACCAACACAAAGCAAATGACTACAGGAACAACCTCCCAGCACGATCCAGACTGCTTCAAATGAACTTCTGCCCCCCAGACTCAAAGACCAATCAATCCTAGGCAAGGTTTATACAAAGCCACACAACGAATGTAACCAAGCACATGCCTTTTGTAAGAATACTTTCAAACAACAGGAACGAGTTGAGAGCTCGATCAATGTGTCCATCATTCATTGTAAATGCTGTTTTCTTAGGGCACACATTCCATGATAACAGTGACCAGAATGATTTTCAGTAACCTAAAACAATAGGACCACATCCCCAAGTGGAATTTCTACAAAAACATTTACAGATCTTTTCAATTCTCTTGAGTATTTTTGTCCACCAAAAGCCACATATTCCATCACAATGAGTTAACTTTATTTTGGTCAGAAATATTGGAAAAATTAATCCTCAGAAATTTGAAATGTCAATATTGGAGATTTTGTTTCTTCAAGACTGAATCTCATCGGTAAAACAAATAAGCTCGACCATGACTACAAGAAGCAGTTTATTAGCTAGAAAACAACATGGATAAAGACAATGGTAAGCAAGTCACACACATTTTCATAAACCATAATGAAATGGACTCTGCTTCTGAAAATTAAGGAAAGGAAGAAGGGATAGCACAGAATCCAGCACTCAATAATTCAGACACTTTAAACCCACAAAGTGAGAGCACCAATATTAAAACCTCGGAAAGGAAGCTACTATAACCCAAAACTCTATGTCAAGACTGTTTTCCAATCACGTGCCTTTACTACCCAATCTAGGAATCTTTAAAGCGCTGTAGGCATGCCCAAAAGAAGGGACAGACCAGCCAAAGCAACAAACACAAATACACAGATGAGTTAGTCATTCTCATGCATAGCCCCACCAAAAAATAATAAATAGAGCCAACATTTTTCTCTTTTTTCTTTTTGTCAGGGTGGAGTATATTCTCCTCTGTAGAATATACTCTCTGATAATAGTGTTCCTTTGGAGGAGTCAACTGAAAATAACTGCTTTGGGGTACACTTCAGATCAAAAAAGCCTATGTTGAAAGAGATAACTCAAACATATATTAACAGGAGTTGTGTTGGATGTCTAAACACCAGTTACTATAATGCTAGCTAGCACTGCTGCAAGTCTGAACCAGGAGTGATGTGTACAACAGATTTGGCCAATTCTGTTTTATTTTTAGGATAGTTGACTCACTAACAACTGGTTATCTGTTTTTTTCCTCCATGGGGCCAAATGTCAGCAGAAAAAAGACCTTGAAATCCCAGTGAACTGCAGGAAAAAACCAACCCCGACTTCCTAGCCAAGAACAATGCACTCACCCTGTGAACTCACCAAGTTCTCAGGCTTCTCAACTAGTTAACGAGAAAATTTAAAAAATGTAAGAAGTAAACTGAATCTGACAAATACAGATTCATTTAATCTCAATGATGCATAGGGAAAAACTGAGAACAAATCCAACCACACATAGAATTTGCAACTCTTCTTTCTACAAAGGAACTAAAATACATTTATGAATACCAATGTTTTCATGATTGAATCATTATATTAAATTCTAGATCTGGAAGGAAGATAATCACTCTACAAAACATGTTATCATTAAATGAAATTTTTACATATGTAATACCAGTGCTTGATATTTATTTTTTAATTTCTTTACCAAGGTGTACTCTCTGTTGTAAATATAATTTATATCTCATGTGGGAACGGTGCAGGTTACCAGTCAAAATGTTCCAAGCATCAAGCTTTAAATGATCGCACCAGTAGATGGTACATCCCCAAGTAGTTCCCAGCTATGGAAAACACCTGTTTCTTCTATTAATAGCTAGCTCAGTTTTTAGGCCTTGCGTTTGTCTGGATATATCCTCAGCATGGAGAGGAAGTACATGGCAAAGAGGAAATGCTGACAAGGCTGTAAAGAAATATAAACTGTGGCTGCACTGGGAGAAATATCTATCAGATCTGTCATAAATGCCAGCCAAAGAATAAAGAGAGAATGCATGAGAGGTCTTTCACGTTAATAAGTAAAATCTACATACTCTCCATGAAGTGAAATCTGCAGCTTACTCTGAGGTCTCTTTGAGGTGAATCTGGAATAGTGCAGCGGGCAGGCTCTGGAAGAATGACTGCCTGATTGCACATCCAGGTTCTGTCCAGTGTGGGCTGCATGATCTTAACCAACTCACTATTTAGCCACTCTGAGCCTCAGTCCCTCATCTGGAAAGTAAGGATAATAAGCAGACCTGGTTTCATGTGCAAGTTATGTGAGAGTTAAAGAAACGGTAGAAACAAAGCACTTACAACCTGCATATGGTACTTGCTCTGCTGAGCCTCCTGTTAGCCATTTATCATCGGCTCTTCCCTTGTCCTGCTCTTAGACTGAGATCTGGAAAGCTAAGATAGACCCTTCTCAGAATTCCTTGCAGCTAGGAATTCTATTAGCTATTTCTAGCCAAGAAAACGCAGGTGAAAGATGCTGTGAGGACCTGCCAGAAGTTTTTGGAAGGTCCAGAGCTTCTGGATCTTCTTCCTTCTTCCTGCTTGTTGTGATCCTAAGAACAAATGTCACCTGCTAAAGCTGACAAGGCAGGGAGGAAAAGCCTGGATCCTTGACGACACTGCTGAGCCTTTGTTCTGGCTGCACATACCTCTGGGCCAGTCACATAAGATCAAAATAACACCTGTGAGGTGAAGGCTCCATTTCCCTGGGTTATTTACAGCTCAAACACAAACACTACCCAATAGCTGTTATTAGCGAATTATTTTTTTAAAACGTAAAATTTTATGACTGTTTTCCTCAGGGAAATTTATTATTTATGTGTAGGTGGCTGTGGGGCACTTTTAGAGGAACCCACTTGCCCAGTATTTCACTATTTCATTGAGAGTTCTACTGACATTTTTTTTTAATCTAAAAAACAAAAGGGAAATAAGAATGCTACTTTCTAGATCTTTTTATTTTCTTTAGGAAAATAAGACATCAATGAACAATCTTACAGTTTGCTTTATTACTATACTTTATATTTCTAAACTGAATTCTGTGACCATAGAAGCAAATGTTTTCATAACTCCCTAAGATCTCAGAAAGGACAGTTTTAAAATATCCATATTCCTCCACCAGATCTAAGTTAGAGATCTTTGATAGTAAGACTTCCACAGAACAACTATGTGTGATACTCTGTGAGCCTCACCCATTCAGCCCCTTCAGGATTTCTGAATAAAATGCTGACAATGAAAAATAGGAACCCAGCATGACTTAGTCAACCTGGAACGATCACTGATAAAGATGTGCGTGTCTTAATGATCTTAGTTTGGGTAATCTGTTGTATTTTCCAGGGTACAAAACTCCATCTAGTGATCTGTGATAACTACAATGTCTGGGAACTAAATCCAACTTAAGGAGTCCTGTAATGTATAAAAATGTGACCTTTGTTTATTTAATATTTTATTTATTTATTTGATAGAGAGAACAAACAAACAGGGGGAGGGTCAGAGGGAAAAGCAGA
Organism: Mustela lutreola; assembly: GCF_030435805.1. Classification (NCBI taxonomy): domain Eukaryota; kingdom Metazoa; phylum Chordata; class Mammalia; order Carnivora; family Mustelidae; genus Mustela; species Mustela lutreola. The sequence goes on along the minus strand of NC_081297.1, from coordinate 33,699,761 downwards.
CTCCCCGCTGAGCAGAGAGCCCGATCAGGACCCGATCTCTGGATCCTGGGATCATGACCTGAGTGGAAGGCAGATGCTTAACTGACTGAGCCACCTGGGTGCCCTCAAAATATGACATTTAAACGGAGGTTAGTAAGCTGAATATAGCTGCTACTGATTCACATTCAGTTACAAAGGACTGTTACAAAGTCAGTACTTATTTCTGAATTGTAGTGGCTCAAAAGTCACAATTTCTAGACTAACTAGCTTGCTAATGCCTACTAACAAACCACCACCACATGGTCCTGGTCAGAGATGAGCACATGATGTCATCTGAAATGTATTGTTTTCTTACAATGAGGGTATGATTTAACACTTAGGAATAAGGTTGACCAAATGACTTGGCGAACTCTTAGACTATTCTGTTCATTTTTAAAATCAGATTAATTTGTACCATTTTCCATCATAAAAACTAACCCAAGAAATAATATACAAGTCAAATTAAAGAATTTTGGAAAACAGCATTTTTATGACATACTCTTATTTAAAAAATAAAATTACAGCAACATGGTACAAGAGTAAGTGAGAAAATGAGAGCGTGAACTGTAAGTACATATGCTATAATATTAGTAGGGATCTCTAAGTGACAGGGCTCTGAGAAATTTAGTTTCTTTCTTTGCTTTGTATTTGCACTTGACCAAAGTTTACCAGACTTAATATGTATTTCAGTATAATAGAAAAAAACAAAGTTACAAAATAGATAAAAGGAAACTACATACAAAAGGCTTAGAAAATTCTATTTATTTATTTATGTAAACTCTACCCCCAAAACAGGGGATTGAACCCATAACCCCAAGATCAAGAGTTGCATGTTCTACTGACTAAGTAGAACCAGGTGCCCCTAAGAGGCTTAGCAATTCTTTACTCACACTTAAATTTATTTTGCTCATAAAGAAGCAAAAAAATTACACTTATCACCTATTTCACAAAGTAAATACCAAGTAAAAATTAAATCTTTATTTGTAATAAAGCCCTTGCATCATCATTAAGAAAATTAATGTATCTTTTAGACATTACCGTTACCACATGTAGGGATGTGCCTCTTGCTGATGAAATGGCACTCTGATGACAAGACAATCTAATTATGGTCACATGCAGAGCACAAACCCCAAAATGCACAGAACATGTAACTTGGGAGAAATGACGCAGGAAAAGCAATTTTTTTAAAAGCCCCACAGCAATAAGTTGTGTGTCCAATAGGTGGTTACTGGTTTCTGATGAAACATCCTACCTGTTTTTCATTAGCCTCAGCTCTCTTTTGCGTGTTGCTTCTTCAGCTAGTTGCTGGGGACTGTGCAAGCTTCCTGGTGAGGCAGCCATCACTACTCCCTGTGGCAAAGCAGTAGTAGGAGCTCGGATCTGGTAAGTCGGCATGTCACCAGTGGCGGCTGCAATGAAACAAAATATGACAAGTTTATATAAACAATTTACAACTTGATCTTTTATATAAAACTGACCTGGAAATAACATACTTCTATATGTCATAAGAAGTGACCTTGCTAATATTTAAGATGATTCTTTTGAGCATTAAAGTCTTAGGTATCAAAGATTTTCAGCATTTGGAACAATAATATTCAGCATGCTCTATACAGTTAAGGTAGAAAAAAGCCCCCATGCATTTTAGAAAGGTTTTTACCAAAGGCTAAATTAGAGAGGCTTTTCAACTGCTCTCTGGGGAAAAAAGCCCTGATGTGTTTATCAATTCACATGATATAAATACTTTCACTATGGCCAATCTCAAGCTACCAGTGTGACCTCTTGGAAGGTGGAGATGAGAAGACATACACAGTAAGTAGGACACCATACAGATAAAAGAGATGTAAATAACATCAAGAGCATAGATAAAATTATGAAAAGTGATGAGTTTTGAGTATTTATAGGTTTTAACATAAGCTATTTGTTAAATATATATATGTATTTTTTTATATATTTAATTTTTAACAATGGCTCTTTTTACAACCAGCTCACAAAACCCTGAAAATTTAATAATCACTCTAGCATACCGGTGGGAGCTGGCTCTAGCATACCACTGCAAAAATGTTAACTAAACAGAACATCTCCATTCTCTGAATATTCCAGATAAGAGATTTTCCTGTCCCCTATACCGTGCCTGAGACAGTTACTGGATGTATTTAAATATAAGTCCTACTACCATAAGATGACTGAGGCTCGCTGTCTTTTCCAATTAAAAACCAAAACAAAATAAAGAACAAAACAGCAAAGCTCTACTTAAATCTAATTTCTCTGGGTGATGATCATTTTTGTCTTAAGTAGGTTTCTTGAGATAATAATACATTTCTAAGTATTCATTTAAAAAACTTTTCTAATTATAGTGGAATCATAGTTCAACGACAGACTTAATATTCACTTAGTATTCATACTGAATACTAAAAGTCCTCCAAGTTTCCTAATTTATACTCAACATTTGCCTTTCTACTCTAATGAACATAGCTTCTTAGAAGAGACAGATGGATTTAAGTGATGAAATATGTTTCTACCACCACTGTTTCAACTTTGAGAATGTATGGTCCAGAGTTAATCTGACACTCTAAGAGATTATAAAATTCATGTTGTCTCAAAGCTAACTACAAGATAAAGGTTTTAAAAAAGTTACCAAATCCTACAAAAATTGGTCTGAACCAATGCCAATCAAAATAGAAAACACATCACTTCCATATTTCATTAAAATGCATTATAACCATTGAGTAAGAACTGAAATATTACCCAAAAGGCACACGAAGACTTTTTTTTACAAATGAAAATGCCTACACAGTTTAAAAGATCAATCAAAAACAGATCTAGGTGCTCCTTTTTGGGTAAATGCCAGGGTTTTTTTTTTTCCCCCTAGAGCTTAAGAATTAGGTGAAAATATTTTTTAGACTTTCAAAAAAGAGTTTTGGGGGAAGATCACTTAAAGGTCTTCATAACATTAACAAAAATACCACATATAAGGATGCACTTCTCCTTCCTTCTACATATAATCTTAAAAACAATGGTGACAAATAGTAATTGATAAGTACAAAGATCACCAGCAAAATCTCTATCAATAATAAAATTGGGGAAAATCCTAAATTTTTGTGACTATTTAAAATTCTGTATACACAGTTATCTCATTGTATATCATAGAGTATCTCAGCTTTGAAATATTTAAGAAGATAATTTTAAAAATAGTTTTAACTGTTAACTGACTCAAGATTTTTCTATTTTAATCGTATTGTCAGAGGAGGTAGACTGGAACACAGAATAACATAGATCTCTCCTCTCTTCTCTTTACCCACATCCAGGGAAGAAGGTTATGGGACAATAAAGGTTGACACAATGGAACAGCTAGAGGCTACACAGGCTTTCTAAAACTGGAACAATAGCCACTGACGAATGAGAAGTTTATGAGATGTTTATGTGTCATCGCATTGACATTCGCAGGGGGCATGGGTACAGACCTTGGTCTAGGGCCGTTCTTTTGCAAACTCTGGTTACAGAGAAGTGCAATAAAATCAATAGAGGGTTTCATTATACTTTCTCTCTCCCTCTCCTTTTGTATGCATCCACTATTTTCTGTCCTATAAAGTTAGAACAGAATTCTCATATGATACATAAAAGTTAGTTTAAGAGTATTCATTCTTTTTGTAAAGAAGAAAAAAAAGGGGGGTAGGTATACTTCATAGATGAAAACTAAAGTTTATTCATTGGCCTTACAAGCAGAAATGGTTCTAAACTTTTGCCTGTTTCCAAAAGCTGAAACCACCCTCAAAGGACCAAATTTGGCAATTCAATAGAAGCAATTCAAAAGAAGCATTCTTAAAACATTCTGAGTAACAGCTCAGGAAAAAGATCTCACTTTAAAATGATAACTTAGAAGGGAATGATATATTTGGATATATTAGTTCTGGGATGTTGCTAATAAATTGGGTTTTATTGCAATGTTTCAGATATACTACATATTTATCTCCTTCAACAAAAATGAGGTTGGTCATTAGTTCAAGACAGAAATATGATTTGGCATTAATTAGTAGGAGTTAATACACATTTCTCTAATATCCTAAGGAATCTATATGATGGTACACTTTAAATGGTCACAGAGTAAATGTCAATGGATAAATTCCATATACTCAAATATGATCTTATCAGTAAATACACTAAAAAGATATGGGCAAAGAGAATTTCTTGTTTTGAGAAAATCCAAATGTCAAAAAGTTTTATTGCCGAAAGAAGTGATTAAAAAAAAAAAAGTTTTTATCTTGGTTAGCTTCAGTTTCCAATGTTACCAATTCAGTGGCAATTAAAAGCAGATTCAATACCTAGAATCACAGTTCAAAGAACCACCTTACAGTCTTTGATGACCTATTCTTATCCCTGTACATCTATAAACGCCAGTTCCTATTCTAACTACTAAATGCGTGTCCACATTATTTATTCTAGAATTTCACCGTATACATTATTTCTGACGATAAATGAGTCACCAGTGGGGCTATCATTTTGTGACTGAATAAAGATAATACATAAAAGATACTTCTATACTAATTTTATTCTAAGGCAGCAAAAACTTTAAAGACAAGCCAGGGATGTCTTTTTAAGCTGGTACTCTCTATAATCTAGCACAGTGTCTGGCATATCATGGGTGCTCAGTGGATTTACATGCACACCACAAAGGAAATTCTGAACTTCCCAGAGTTTTGTCATTTGAATGTTTAAAATAAGCAGTATTATTATTATTGTAAGACTATTGTTAGCTATTATTATAGCTAAGTCTTTAAGTATTTAATACTAAGGTGTGAGAAGCCCTTATAAGATGCTATGTATCTATTCAAACTGGCATTATTTCCTAATCTTCCTTTACATAGGAGTCATTTCACCTGGCATTTGAGAAGCAGACGAGTTCTAATTAGTGTTTCCCACTATCTATCTCCTGAGAGGAAAATTTTTTTTCGGTTTAGCATCAAATATTTCATGGAAAAAGAAAATTCCTAGAACTCTCAATTCTGGTCATTAGGCTTCATACCTCTCTTCGCAAGCTTTAAACACGGTACAGTAGAAAAAGCATGGGATCTGGAGTCTGGATTCTAGTCCAGCTCTGCCACTTACCAGCCATGTGACTTGGGGCAAGTTCAGTTTCCTCATCTGTAAAATGGGGATACATTATCTCATTTAATACTCACAATAAACCCTGTAATGTATGTCAAAGTGTCTAGCACAGTGCCTGGCACATGGTAGGCATTCAGCAAATGTTAGTTCCCTTCCTCTTCCCTTCCTTAAGTTCTGAAAGACAATGTTCCAAATTATGCTTATACTGTATATTAGTTAAAAGGCATATAACATCCATAAAAATATTTTCCCCTGGAGTTTCCCTTCTAACAAACCTGGGTAAGAGAATGATTGAAATATATGTCTCTTATTCCTTATTTTGTTTAAAAATATGCCTATTAAAAATGTCTAAAATTTATACAATATTTTGTTATATTCCTCTAGAGAATAAATTATTAGAAGATAGTAAAAGTCCTTTTCAATGTTTATAATAATTTAGAATAGAACCTCAAAGGTGGAGAATCACAAGTAACCATATTATAGTCTTATAGTCTCATCAGACTGCTAATAAGAAAACTAACTGAAAAGCCTCTCAAGTCAAAGAGTTATTTGTTTCTTCCTAACAAAGAAAGAAATAAGAAACTCAGCCAAAAGCCTATCTTGATAGTTTTCAAAGAGGAACAACTTATCCACATCCCAAATAATGGTGATTTTGTTTGTTTATTCATCTACTGATTGATATCCCTGTAGTACTGAGCACATTCACTGAATAAAAACATTTTTATAAATGGAGCTCCTAACCTTCATATGTCATTTCGCTAGGTGTCCCTTATCCCAAATCTACCTAAGTAACAAGCAACAGAGCTAACTTTGAAGTTGGACTGATAAGCAGGGGACTTCTTTTCCCTAGCTCCAAGAAGCTACGACCATCTTTACCTTTCTTTTTTCCTTCTCTCCCTCCCATCCACCGCGCCAGGGCACACGATGCCCAAATCAGCCTTGTCCTTGCCTGGTGTCTCACACTATCAAAACCTTTTCCTTCTCCACTGCTCTATTTTTTCCAGGAAAACTAAATCCTAATTAACTATTTAAGCACTGAACAGTTTCAAATTTGTTACAATAATTATAATACTCAGACTGCAAAGAATTAAATCATTTTACTATTTTTACTTTAAGTTACATATAAGGGAACTTCCTGAGTTGTTTAGTGAAAATCTTAAGAGTCAAAAAAAAAAAAAAAAAAAACTATGTAAAAGATAATAAATTATAAGTATTGACATGAAAAGTTCTGTATATTATCAAATATACACGCTATTGCCCTGTGAGAGTAATAATATTGTAGAAAAAAAATCCATTTTGACTATTTAAAATGATGCTAGCTTTATTTTGTAGGTTTTCTGAGTAGTGTGTAGGATGCTGTGGTAACTCATCTAAAATTAGCATGAATTTATCAGGTGAATTTTGAGGAGCAATGTAATATGGTGTGAACAGAACCAGACAAGGTCTGGTCTTAAAGTCTGAAGGTCCAAACTGGTTCACCACTTGTTAGCTTTGTGAGCTTGGAAGAGTTATTTACCACTCTGATCCATGTTATTATATGAAAATATAATATCTGCTCTGAGCACATCACTGCTTCTCCTCATGGGTATTTAAATAGCTTCCTCAGGGAGACCTACCCAGATCCTTTAACCTATATTACCTGTTTCCTGTAGGTCTCTCACCATTTGATTGTTTGATAGCACTGAACATGTTTGTATTTGTATTTATATTGTAACACTGCAAATTTTTAAAAGCTTACATAAATTCAAAGTATCATAATTATTTTATTAGGCAATATATTCATATAGGCAAATAAAACTGGGCAAAGTAAAATAATCATCTCAAAAAATATTTCTTTGAAATTTTTTCAAAAATATTGGGAATGTAGGACAATGGAAATTTCAGTAAAACTTCCATACAGATTCGGAGTTTTATTAAAACTTAAGGTAGATAAACGACTTTTTTCACTTCCACCATGATTATAACTTGCTTTACTGGCAAGTTTAAGAAACTGTTATACCTGATCCAAACCTATCTTTTATGTGAAAATTCCCCCAAAATAAGCTTTTCAAGTGTCCTTCTTTCACAAGGTGAAATGTATCCTTATTCTCATACATCAAATATTAACTAAGACACTATTTTCCAAATTTGAGTGAGTTGGAATATTTATTTTTAATAATTCAGAAATTCAGGCTAAATACAATATATTAGAGTTTTTAAGACTCAGAGACTAAAAGATATGTTGTGAGGCTCTTAATATAATCAGCTTATGAATAAAGAAAGCCAAAAACTACTTCTAACGAAAATTTAAACTGTACCCACAAGTCTCAATAATACAATTTTATAAACTATAGCTATTCACTTTCCACATTTTATTCCATGATCCTATAAATAAATACCTAAAAACTTTTCCCATACCAGTCATTGTTAGCCTGATTTTGGTCTAGGCAAGTTTTTCAAACTGTAAGTTTTAGACCTTTAGTGGGTCATAAAATCAATTTCATTAGCAACAGAAAAAATAGAAAAGCACATTATATCTCTACTATATTTAAAGATAAGCACTTTTTAAAAAGCAAACAAAGCAACCAAAAACACTGCAGGACTTAAACTCATCACACTTAGATCAAGACCTGAGCTGTGATCAAGAGTCAGAATTAACTGACTGAGCTACCCAGGCACCCGAAGCTAAGCATTAGAGACAAACCAGAAGAGACTCCTAATCATAGGAAACAAAATGAGGGTTGCTGAAGGGGAGGGGAGTGAGGGGAAGAGGTAGCAGGGTGCTGGACATTAAGGAGGGTACGTGATGTAATGAGCACTGAGTATTACGTAAGACTGATGAATCAAGGACCTCTCCCTCTGAAACCAATAATAAGATGTTATTTTATATGTTAATTGAATTTAAATAAAAATTAGAAAAGAAAACTTGTTTTATGTACACACACACACACACACACACACACAGATGTATACAACATCATGATGTAAAACATGGGTCATGATCAAAAATATGTGTAAGCCAAAGATCTATATCAGCCCATGTGGTTCACCAATCCATACAGTAGGTCCTCTACTATTACTTTAAAAAGTCTCTTAAACACTGTGCTCCTCAAAACAAACAAAAGTTTTTCATTTTTAAACAGCATTTCAAAATAGAATTGGTTATGTGAAAACTGATCAGATTTCTAAAAATAATGATTTCCAAAGCACAATGAGGTCTTGTGAAAAAAGTTTGATATTTTTAAATGTTAGCATTTTGAAAATTTTAAGTTGGAAGTAACTCATGTATGGGTAAAACTGTGAAACAAAGCTCTTCAAGGACAGTGTATGTTCATTCCATACACATAAATGTATAAGAATGTTTACTTACAAGCAATGACTAAAAATATATGCAAAGTTTTATTTTAAACTTTCGTCTTTAAATATATTATGAATTTTCAAATCTTTTATTTTTTTTTTTATTTTTAATTTTCTCTCACGGTTAGACCTAAGAATTGTAATTAAAGTCTTAGTAAAGAAAGATATAAGCCCAGCAAATAAATACATGCACTAAATGCCTTTTGCTTCTAGAATCCCATTGCAGTATTTAAGATAATTTTAAGGCCATCTGTATCTTACAATAAACTTGTCATTTGAGAAAAATAATAGTGCATCAAGATAATTTTCAAAACGCTTTAATACAGGTTTTAGTTGCTCAGATCAGTGGAGTGTTTCCATCTAGGAAGAGGGTTTAGACCCACTAAAACTCTGAAAAGCTAAACTGTGGTGAAGCTGTTGACAATCATCTTCGTGATTTCAACTGCAAATTCAGAACTTGGTTAGAAATGAGACACCACCGAAAAAAACAACAATGCGATCCTAATACAGAACATAAGCAACCAGGTCAGGATCATTCTGTAATTAAGAAAACCAAACAACAGGATTACTGATCACAAATTTCAAGAACTGAGACTGGGAGGTGGAGGGGTGGAGGTGGGGTGGGACAACTTTCAGACAAGCACTTCCCTGACTGAGCGCTAGAGGGCACTCCGAGGCGCCAGTGGCCGAGAGCGAGCAAGGGTGCGGAAACCCTCCAGCTCCAGAGCCCACCTCTCCCCCCAGCACGTGCGCGGCGGCCTCAGCGGGAGGCTCAACCTGCCCACGTAGGCGGAGGCGGGACGGACGGCCTCGGAGTTCTGCTCACCCAAGCATTACAGGTTTCACAAAGCGTTCCCCCTCGTCAAGCAGATACTTACCTCAAGAGAAACGCTAAAGTAAGGCTTACGAGAAAAGCTATTCAGTGTTAAGAGCGATCGTGGAGATAGAGGCAGTGGCGAGCTAGTTAACAACCCTAAATCTGTCAGCAGCCCTTGACAAAGCAGAAAGGAACTGACTAAATCACAGCATGACTCGGAGCTGACGTCAATGTGCAGCTCGCTTGGAGTTTAACTTTTCCACTTCCCTGCCGAACACGATTCCAGGAAATGTAGTGACGTCAGCCCTTTGAACTCGATTAGCTGAGGTACAGACCATTTTAAACACAGGAGGAAAGAAACAAGTAGGCACGCAAACCCCGCCGACACGCTGCGTTTTCCTAGTCTGTTTTGGAGCAACATTTGTACACAACAACGAAATCGGAAGCTTAATTTTTTACAAGTTGAACGGCATGTTTAACGGTATGTTTAACTTGTAGCTGCACTGAATTTGCAACAGGTTGCAACGAAGTAACAGCTTATTTTAGTAAAGCACAACGGAGAGAGAAAGGATTACTGCCTTGGTCAAAAAAGCAATCCGCTGAGCAAAAAAGCATTTACACTAAGATGCCTTCACAGAGTGTGCTCATACATACAGATATATATTAAAAGAAACTTCTTACTCCTCAGCCACTAGAAAATTAATACTTTTTGAAACACTCAAGAGGTCCCTGAATTTTTCTAAACTTCAAAATAAAATTTTCAGAATTAATTTAAATCTCTCTTTAAAATTCTTACCTGTTTCATCTCCAGTTACAGCCATGATGGGCTTCTGCATACAGAACTGTCTTGTCTCCCCTATCACAGGTTGACATACAGTGTTCCAAACTAGCAAGCATGTGCAGGATAAGTAGGAGTAACTTACATCACAATGACATCATTAGCCTATCACTACCATCAATTTGCTTTGTCACAGAGGAGCTCAATGAAACCAAAGCCCTATAAAAACCCTTCCTGTAATAAACCATATTAATGTTGTTTCTCATTGTACACAGAAATCTGTTGAGATGGGCTCTGGCAAAAAAAAAAAAAAAAAAAAAATGTCTCATTAGCATTAAGTTACAAGATTGTTTCTTATGGAGTAACTAACTTCTTTTATTATTGGTTCTGTCCAAGGTTTCTACATAAACAAAGGGGGCATAAACACTGTATCTTTATAACTCCTAGGAGGAAAACAAAACAAAACACATGGAGATTAAAGCGATAACAAAGGGACCCCTAGGTGGCTCAGTCATTAAGTTTCTGCCTTCTGCTCAAGTCATGATCCCAGAGCCCTTGGGATGGAGCCCTTGCATTAGGCTCTCTGCTCTTGGGAAGCCTGATTTCCCTTTCCCACTCCCTCTGCTTGTGTTCCCTTTTTTGCTGTCTCTCTGTCTCTGTCAAATAAATAAAATATTTTAAAATAAGTAAATCAGACAAAACCCCTGACAATCAGCCCAGAAAAACATTGAGTAATACACAGAAATGTATTTCTTAAACACTTCTAAATTCGTCAAGGAAGAAATAACCAGCCACCTTCTTACACTTAACAGTTTTATTTGCTTAACTATTTGCTACAGCACCATAAAATCCAGCAGTTCCCTAGGTGAAACAGAATTTGCTAATTTCACTTGAATAAATACATTAAAAAAATTCACTGTGCCACATGTAGCAAGAACTACATAGCATTCTTCCATAAATATTAGCTTGAATCATAGGAATTGGCTATTTGACCATTTTGGCTCATAAAAAAACAACAATTTCGGGGCACCTGGGTGGCTCAGTGGGTTAAAACCTCTGCTTTCAGCTCTGGTCATGGTCCCAGGGTCCTGAGATCGAGCCCTGCATCGGGCTCTCTGCTCAGCAGGGAGCCTGCTTCCCTCTCTCTCTATCTGCCTCTCTGCCTACTTGTGATCTCTGTCTGTCAAATAAATAAATAAAATCTTTTAAATAAATAAATAAATAAATAAAAATTAGTTCATGTTCAACAGTATAAAAGAACAGTCTGGAAAAAGAAATGATTTGCACATCTATCGAGTGTACAATAATAAGTCACATGGCACTGAGACCTTTTATTATTAACAGTGGGCTGAATAAAGCCCATTCCCTTATATGATTAGAATTCCACCTAACCATAATATTAATTGATGTGCTTCTCCAGAGCACATGAATTGAAGACATCTGGCTATGTTAGAAAGTGTGGAGAGTAACCTAGACATCAGTCCCAAACAGACTCCATGACAGACTCTCTTCCATCTCAGCCATACCTAAGGGTTTCATTTAATAAAATGGTTTTATTAAACATTTATCATGCACCAGGGACTGTGCCAGATACTAAGGACCTCTACCCAAACAGAAGTTATCTAGGCATGTCAAATATACCCTAAGGAGGTACAATAAGAACTGACAGGAGGTTATCTAAGCCAGATCTGCAGGACCACGGAAGGCTTCCTGGAGGAAGTACTAAGATGAAGCCTGAATAATGTAAATGACTGACATAAGTGTTCTTGTCAGGGCAAATGGCTAAGTGTGAGGCCCTAGAAAGGAAAAGAGGGTGCGGCATAGCACAGGAAATGAAGAAATCTTGCACAGAGCTGCATTACAAAAGAGGGAGAAGTTGAGAAGGAAACATTTAGTAAAGGTGGCAAGGCCTAGATCAAGCAAAGATTTGGGCCATGTTAAAGATTTTGGACTAAGGGACATGTGGGTGGCTCAGTTGGTTAAGTGTCTGCTTTCAGCTCAGGTCATGACCTCTGCCTGCAGCTCCCTTTACTTGTGCTCTCTCTCACTGCTCTCTCTGAAAAATGAATAAGTAAAATCTTAAAAAAATTTTTTTTTTTGGATTTTGAATAACAAGTAACAAGACTTCACTGAATAAGAAGAGGCGGACACGGTTAGATGTGAATTTTAGAGATACCACTCTGAGCTGACGAACTGAGTATAACAGAAAAAAAGAAAATGTTGGAGGTAGAGACATTTGTTTTTAAAAAAGTATTAGTAGCTCCCAGGATTACTGGGAGGGATGAAAAAAGGGAGCCTGAGCTTTCAGGAACAATTCTCGAAAAACCAGACCAAGAGGGGATCTGCCACCGGGGGCATGATTAGGAAGATCAGGGAACTTCTCCACCACTACCAGCTCCAGGGCAGCCACCCAGCAGAAGGGATGACAGTAAGTAGGATTGGACAGCAGGGGTGGAGAGAAGTGGAAGATGAGTGGTTTAGCTGGGAGGAAGGACAGATGACACGCAGGTTCTTAGCCTGAAGCAACAGGTTGGACAGGAGTCCATTACCGAAATAGGGTAAACAAAGAGAGAACTAGAGTGGGGAAAATGGATGTGACTTTGGACTGAAAGAGTCAAGAGATGTATGTGGGACTTCTAAGCAGCTAGATGGGAGTCAGGGGCATGGTCAGAGTGCACTGACAACCAATGGGCGGGATGAAGTCAGCCAGGGAGAGTGCGCCAGTCCGATGGAAGAGGACCCAGGACACAATCTTGACAAACACCGACTAACAGTAAAGAGATGAGCAGACGAAGATTAGACCAAACAATGAGACTGAAAGACATGTGGGAGAGAGAAAAGAAAAAACTATTAAGAACACAGTATCATGATGGAAAGTGAAGGAAGCAGAAGTCAATAGTGTTTAAATACTGCTGAGGGATCAATCAAGAGAAGGACTGAGAACTGGCAAAGAAATCCCGTGGCCTGTGAATGGAATGACAGGAGGGAAGGTGCCCACTGACCCTGTATTTAACATAGAAGGAGAACTCCTACCCACCATTATTTTAAGAGGAGAAAAGGAAAGGAAAAGAAAAGGCAAGGAAAGAAAAGTTCAAAGAAAACACAGGGAATCAAGATTGGAAGGGAAGAAACAAACACCTTACTTGTGTTTGATAAAACATTCACATACCAACACAGATAGATTTACAAAGAATAAGCACATTATTAGAAGTAAATTCCGTTTGGCAAGATTAATAAATAAATTACGTTTTAACAAGTCAGTAATATTTCTCTACATCAGCAACAACTAGAAAATGTATTGCTCATAATAGCAACAGAAACCTTCAAGCATTTAGGAACTTAACAAAGAATATAAAGTACTTCCACAGGAAAAATTTTAAACTACTAAAAAGCTAAAATAAGATCCAAATAAATGAGACATTCTACAGTTTGGAACAGGTCAATTTAACATTATAAAGACCTCAGTTCTTCCTCACCCTTATACACAGTTCGTAGGAATGTAAATTGGTGCAGCCACAATGGCAATCAACATGGAGGTTCCTCAATAAATTAAAAATAGAGCTACCCTGGGTGCCAGGTGGCTCAGGGGGTTAAGCCTCTGCCTTCGGCTCAGGTCATGATCTCAGGGTCCTGGGATCGAGCCCCGCATCGGGCTCTCTGCTCAGCGACGAGCCTGCCTCTCTGACTACTTGTGACCTCTCTGTCAAATAAATAAATAAAATCTTAAAAAAAAAAAATAGAACTACCCTATGATTCAGCAACCACACTACTGGGTATTTATAAAACAAACAAACAAAAACAAATACTAACTGAAAAGACAAATGCATCCCCATATTCACAGCAGCATTATCTACAACAGCCAAAATATGGAAGCAACTGGAGTGTCCACTGATAGGTGAATAGGTAAAGAAAATGCAGTGTGTACACACACACAAACACACATAATTATTATTAGACCATAAAAAAGAAGGAAATCATGCCATTTGTGACAACATGGGTGGAACTTGAGGGCATTATGCTAAGTGAAGTGAGTCCGAGAAAAGACAAATACCATATGATTGTACTTACAAGTGGAATCTTCAACCACCACCACCCCGGGACCTGAGTGTGATACAGAGAACAGAGGAGTGGCTGCGAGATGGGAGGGCTGTGCTGGCAGGGAGGGAATGTACAAAATGGGTGGTTATCAAAAGGAACAAACTTCCAGTTACAAACTAAGTCCTGGGAATGTAATGACATACAGCACAGTGCCTGTAGTTAATACTGTGCTCTCTGTTTGAAAGTTGCTAAGAGAGTAAGTCTTAAAAGATCTCTCATAAGAAAAAACCAATCATAATAATGTGGTGGTGGATGTTAATGAGATTTATTGATTTATTGTGGTAATTACTTAGTGTGTGTAAATGAATATCAAATCATTATGTTGTACACTTGAAACTAACATAATTGCCATATGCCAATTATAGCTCAATTTAAAAAAGGACTTCAGTTTCCCCCTAAATTAATCTATACATTAAAAGCAACCTCATTATTGGTTTTATTATTATATTGTTATTATTTAGAAACTCAAATTTATTCTAAATGCATACTGACGAATAATGGTTCACTAAGCTATATCAGCACTGAAAGAATTTTTTTTTTTTAATAAAAAAGGGAAACTTGTCCTGTGCGAGAACAAACCTGTATGGTACTACTGGCATATAGAAAAGGAGACCAGTATGGGAGCACTGGGATGGTACAGTCAGTTAAGTGTCCCTCTCTTGGTTTCAGCTCAGATCATGATCTCAGGGTCATGGGAATGAACTCTGCGAGGGCCTCTGTGCTCAGCACAGAGTCTACTTAAAACTAACTCTCCCTCTGCCCTTCCTTCCTGCTCTCTTTTTCTCTCTAAAATAAATAAATCTTAAAAAAAGAAAAAAAAAGTAGACCAATAGTACAGAATAGAGAGTTTTGAGACAGATCCAAGTATGCACGAGAACCCACTGTATAATTAAGATTTTTAGCCCCATAAATTAATGGGGAAAAGACAAACAATGAGTAGGGGAAAACTGGCTCCCTATGGAATTCAAAAATGAAATCCACCTAGTACTATATACCAAGGTAAAACTCTGGTGGACTAAGGACAAAATGTGAAAGGTAAAACTATAAAGCTAATATAATTATTATAGGAAAATATCTTTGTGACTTACAGAAGAAAAAAGAGTTCCTAAATAAAATCCCACAAGCACAGAACTCTAATTAGTCTATTATCTACGCAAAATAGAAAAAAAAATTTTAAAGCTCTTCTGGTGAAAGTATTAGGTTTACAGTGGATTTCCATATAAAAAAAGATAAATTAGAAGAAATAAGGATTCTTTATGGTTATTTATTTAAACATAGAGGGTTCATGATAATCAGGGGAAATAAAGCAGGTGGCTTTGATTTTACAATTAAAAGAAAACAAAGTATTAGGTATGTACTATGAATTTGTTTTGCTCCATAAATGGAGTGCAACTACCACTCAGTTCTTCATACATTTTTATTATAGTCCACATTAACCCCCAAAATACCTAAGAGTAAAGCTAGTATCAAGAGATTCATCATTCAGAATCTGCTTTTTTCCAAACTTGCAAGACTTTCAAACCAAAAGAACAAATATTATTCTCTTTAAAATTAGTGCTACATCAAACATCCTCAGCAAATGCTAAGAGGAATAGAGTTAAATGAAAACAGGATTTTTACAAGTTGTATTAAACACATTATAGTTACTATGAGCAAAACTGAATGAAATTAAAATAACGTATAACTTGAATTTAATTGAAATCCTAGGTTACCCTAAAAGTTTAGGGTTACATCCCAAATTTTTCATTTTACTACTTCCACCTGACATTTAAATATACTAGAATGGTCTAAAGAGGAAAAAAAACAAAAAAGCATTTGTTTTGAAATAAAATGTCTAGAAATTAGATTTGAAGGAAAAACCCCCAATTCAGTGCACCACACACTGGATATTTAAATCTTCATAGACCAGGTAATAAAAATATGTATTAGGTACAACATTTATAACCCCCAAATGAAGATTATTTACTTAATTAAAAAGTTCATTCACGTGTCCCAAGTCTTTTTCCCATCATGCTATTCAGAAGAGAACCTTTCTTTACAGCCAATAAAACCTGCTAAAAAGTGAAAATCATGTAATTTAATGTGTTGTTGAATGTACTAAAATAAGTGCCTCCCCCCAAATCTGCCTCCTGTATATTTCAGGAAACTATAAAATTCCCACTAACTGGTGTGATATAGTGAGGCATAGGTATTCTAAATGTACGAGATTAATAAACTATACCTTGAACAACAACCTGGCTGCCTGGGACAAAGAACTGCTGTGTGCCATCAGCTGACTGTGCTGCATACTGTACAATTGTAGCACCTGGCGGAGGAGCTCCTGAATTTGTCATTGTTAATGCCTGCAGTCCCTGAACACCATCAGATCCTGGGTTAGAAATCTGGATTGTTCCACCTTGGGCTATAGCAACTTAACAGAAAAAGAAAAGAAATATTAGAGAATTTCAAGATTCACTTGTAATAATTCCATATTGGAAGAATACACTGTGGCTCTGTTAATTACCAATGCTTCTCATTGTCAGTTTACCCTTATTTCTCTATGCTGAATTGATAAGGAGATCCTTCTTCATGGGACAACACTCTGAAAAAGCTCATAGACACTGGAAAATATCTTATATTCAGAATCATTTGACATACATAGAACCCAGGAGTTTGTCTCCTCCCTGGTATCCATCCAGCTAAATTACTTAAGAGGAAGAGTGGAGATGAGGACAGGGAGGAAGACCGGCTTCTTGTGTTTTCTCCTTCTCTCTCAGATGTTTTTAGTTATAGATAAATAGCATTCTTCTGATATTTAAAAGTAGTCAGTAAAATTCCTTGAGCATCACAATTACAATGAATTTATACCTTCATTCAGCCAACTACTTCTCTAATTTATCATCAGAAGAAAGTAGCTCTTAATGGAATATATTACTATATATTTTGGTTTTAAAGCTTAAGTCTACAAAACTGTAACCTTTACCATTTTGACTATGTCAGGAGAATCCTGAAATATAAAGCATTAAGTTGCAAGGGATCTTAAAATATATAAATATATATTTATTTTTATACACACACACACACATACACAAATTTTTAATATAAAAATACTGAAAGAATCTGTGCTACAATATTTACCTCTATCAAGTGTCTTGAATAACTGCAGCTCATGGCAACAAACAGGAGGCAGAATTCCTCTAAACACTGAGACTTGCCAGTCATGTTTAAAAGTTAACATATTAACCAAAAGTTCCCAAAGAACAACTGATCAAATGTTTTGTTTTTAAATTTCACTCTAATAGACAAATAACCACTGTTTAAAATATCTGAGAGTTCGGTATACTTTAACGTAAATATTATGACTCTATGGTTTAAGTGGAACCAAAGGTTATGCTCTCCAAAAAAAAAAAAAAAATCACATATAAACTAGCTCATTAGATTTACAATGAAGACAATGACACATCAGAATAACGCAACACATATAAATCAACATAAATGCCTTAAAGGAATGTTACAGTAGTGTCAAAATATATGTTAAATATTTCTGACTTATTCCTTAACGTTTTCAACAGTATCAGAGCAAAACTTGCATAAACTTACAAACTACTTGGGAAGAGTAACAACAAATCTTTAGTTCCTCAACCTGAGGCCTAACATAGAAAGATGGTTAACATTTTAAAAAACATTTCTGCAAGATTCATTCTCTGTTTTTTTGCTCTTTGACAGGCCGCCACCATTAGGATAGGGTTGACAGAAACTGAAGAATCAGTTCATAATATCAAGGATCGCTTCTCGGCCTTTTGGCTAAGATCAAGCATAATATCAAGGATGCTGAGGTTGAGAAATTTATGTAATTTATGTATTTCTTTATCTGGCTCATGTAGAGCATCATATTCTGTACACATTTTAAAAACAAGATTTCAAGGGTCTCAGGATTCACCCTTTGTAACAAAAGGGTTTGGAAGAAACCTAACTTTCTTAGAAGTATGAAAGAGAAGAGATATTGCTTCCGCAGATCTTCATGACTGGACATGAATTTACTTCATATGTTATCATTTATCTGAATGTGTGCTTTCAGTTGATAATTAGTTTGGTGTTACAGAAATCGTGCTTTAGAAGGAGCAGGCACCGGCAGTGTAATCACGATGTGGAAGAAACACAAAGCGCAGCATATAATAGGCACTCAATAAATGATGAATGAATGGCTATCATTTCTTCAGGACAGACTACATCATAAACAACTTGAGCTACTTGTGAATCTAGAAGAGTTAAATAAGGTATGGTTTCAAATTCTAAATACAGAACTTAATTTTCAGTGCCAATACAATTAACAAGATTTTGGACTGGTAAAAAATCCAAGGTAGTTGCTGCCAAGGACAAGAACATGAAATAGCTAGATAACAAAGACCCTTACTTTTTCTCTTTTCATATTTTCTTTTTTTCCACCTTTTATTTTTTTCAATAATGTTTCCTCATAGTTCCAAATACACTTCTTTGCTTTCACGCTGTGAAATGTAAATACATAAAGAATCTGTTCCTCTCAGGGTACCTGGATGGCTCAGTGGGTTAAAGCCTCTGCCTTCAGCTCAGGTCATCTCAGGGTCCTGGGATCGAACCCTGCATCAGGCTCTCTGCTTAACAGGAAGCCTGCTTCCTCCTCTTTCTCTCTCTCTCTGCCTGCCTCTCTGCCTACTTGTGATCTCTGTTAAATAAATAAAATCTTAAAAAAAAAAAAAAAAGAATCTGTTCCTCTCATCATTTTATTTTCTGGTCAAGTCATTATATAATTAGTGGAAAACAAAAGCTACACACACACACACACACACACACACACACACACGCACACACACACGCTAGCACTAGGGGAAAACATTTCTACTGATAAGTCTTGTACTTTAACCTAGCTCTTATTTTTTATACCAAAGGTACTTTTGATTTTGGCATTATCAAATGACAGAGGACCTTACCATTCAAAATGTTACCTCTCATTTGACAATAAACAAGATTTCCCAATGCTTCAGGATACTAGAATTAGGTCTCTCTGTGTGTGTATTCAAAATTTGAAGAGGAAACTATTCAGGTTACAAAATACTCAAGGATAGCAAAATATGTGTTTTCAGGTAAACACATATCAAGATAAATAGTGGGAAAAATTAAGATGAAATTAACTGAATGACTTTAGTCACATCTTTTGTTTTACCTAATTACTTTTTTAAACTTATAGAAATTTACTAGTAAACATAAAAGTAGAAAAAATTGTGTGTCATCTATTTTCCTTCCTTGCCCACACATTCTCAAACTTTTTTTTTGGGGGGGGGGGTCTGGAGTATTCTAAAACAAATCCCAGACATCGTATCTGGCTAACCATTTTTAATTAAAATAATTGGCCCATATGGAGGCCATTAGTAACCAATGAAGATAAGATACCATGGTATTTCCGGCCAATTTTACTTTGCAGACCTAGGCTTTTTTAATGATTTCTTAGACTGACACATGCAACTGAGGTATAAAAGCTTCTACCTATGGCCTCACTGCTGATCACAATGAAGAGTCCATACTGGTCTATGAAGACTGGGATGCAAACATAAGTAAAAGTGTCTTTATTTTAGTTTATATACATACCAATTTTCCTCTTTTAAGCAATCCTTAATAACATTAGTTTGATAATCTAAATTGAATTAAAATTGAACTAGATTATATAATCAATTAAATTCTACTTCAACGTCCATATTAAAAGATTCAAGCTAGTGTATTACTGCTAGTGTATTACTGCTCATCATAATGGTGGGTAGAGGTTAGGCTCTGTTGTCCTAGTTGTTCTGGGAGTTAGCTAACTTTTTTTCCCTCTTAAGTCTCAGGTAAGCTATTCCCCATAACTAAATAGGTCACTCTATACCCACAGTTTGAACGTTGGACACACTGACCCTACCTACATTAAGAGTTTGTTTAGGGGCGCCTGGGTGGCTCAGTGGGTTAAGCTGCTGCCTTGGCTCAGGGCATGATCTCAGGGTCCTGGGATTGAGTCCCGAATCGGGCTCTCTGCTCAGCAGGGAGCCTGCTTCCTCCTCTCTCTCTCTGCCTGCCTCTTTGCCTACTTGTAATCTCTCTGTCAAATAAATAAATAAAATCTTAAAAAAAAAAAAAGAGTTTGTTTAGACAGAGTATAAATCACTAATTTACTAAGCATTTTTCTATTAAATTGGTTTTAGTGGTTGCAAAAATGTCTCTATATACATCCTTATATAGTCAAGTTACTGAGTTTCGAATCAGTATTAACCCAAGTACAGTTTCTCCACTCCCAACTTACCATACACCACAGTAACCAGGATGACCTCCTATCAACCAGTGTAGGCAATAAATTCTTTAAAAATTCCTAGTTTACAAAACTGTATTTAAAAAATCTGCTACTTCTCTACTCACTGCCATTGAGCACTCCTTTCCCAGAGCTATTAATATCACGGAAGTAAGAAAACATTTTGTGTGGGATGAAAATTTGAGAATTTTGGCAAAAAACTTTTTTTAAATAAAAAAGCAATATTTTAAAGTTTTGTATGATCAATAAAGAAAGAAGAAAAGAAAGATAAGAGTTCATGACCAAATGAGGAAGGAGTAGAATTTATTTAGATTAAGATTTCATCTGACTTTTCGTTTGATACTAATATCTTTGTAATCCTAAACCTGAATATATGAGCTAATTCAAATACATAAACATTAAATGTTTAATGATAATTTAAAATCCTCTCTATTCCAAATTCCAAAAGAAATTCATAAATAAAATCCACTTAATTAACTTAATAAAGAACAGCAGACCTTATGCCAGTGAATTCTCAAGTTTAAATTTAAAAAAGGGAGCATGGAACAGAACCTGTGAGTACCTGTGCCTTAAAAACCAAGAGGTTCATAGAGCTGAAGGGAGACTAAAATAGCCTTATGCTGTAACAAGAATAGCAACACCAAGATTAAAAAGCCAGATTTACATTAACCAGATACCTTCTATGTTTGCTTTGAAAGCTACCTTGGAAGAATGTAAGCAAAGTCATTACTAAGAACTACAAATGCAACTGCATTTACTTTAGAATGCTATACCTATCATGCAAATTCCTTTTATGGTGTTTATTCATAGGAATCTCCTGAGAATTCTGAATTCTTTAAGTAGCCCACAAAGTTCACACAGATCTCTTTTTATAATGGTGGATTTTGGATTGACCCACTTACCTTTAGTGTATAAGAATTCCAGTAAAGATGGGTTAACAGAGACTCATTCTAACAAGGTTCCTAGTAAAATAAAGTAGGGACAAGCAAAGAGACAAGGGACATTTAGAAAAAAAATAATCTTGGGCAATAGTCCTTAACTGGTAAGGGAAGAGGTCAGGTAGAGCAGAGTGAGGAACAACAACAACAACAACAACAACAACAAAAAAAACTTTGTTTTTAGAGAAAATTTAATGAATTAAGAAACTGCAAACATTTAAATTCCTTTAGTTACTTTTACTATGTTTATGAAATTCATTCCCATTTAATGTAGATCTTAAATGGCTTATGCAACAAGTAACATTCTTTGCTAATTCTGAGATTATTAGAACTGCTCTCTTTCAGAAATATCTCTTGAGACAAAACAAATTTTCTTTGGCCAGAATGACTTAATTGGCCCACAGCAATCCTATCCCTAAGATCTGTACTTCCAGAAAAGATTTTGCAAGTGTAGCTGACTTTCTTGGTGTTGCAATAATGAATCCCTGTCCATTTAAAAGTATTTTTACTAATCCCAGGGAGTAGACTATTCTAACTTTCACTTCTTAGTTTCTGTGATTAAAAAAATAACTTGAAAAAATAAGGTGAACTTCTGTCAAAAACTTCCAACTATTAAAACATATGAGAAAGCCTGAATACGCTCATTTTTATTTTATTTCTTCAACTTTGACACACAAAGTCCTTTAGTTTTTGTTTTTAACTCCAACTAGCTCATTATAGTAAATTAAAAATAAGTAATCTAAAATAATAATCTTTGGAAAAAAAAAAAAGCAAAGCCTGGGGGAAAGTCATTCATAAATAAAAACTGAAGAAAGAATTAAACCTACAAAAAATACATTTTACAGTAAAAGGTTATGAGAGGGTCTCAAAAACAGGTACATGTAAATAACCCAGAATAATTCTCCAGAAATTCTAGTAAACTTCTGTAGTCTAAACCCCAAAGGACACCAGTAATTATTTCATTTTTTTTTAGATATCCAGGGAGCAACATTAAAGCATTAATACCTGTTAAGATTCCTACTAAGAAATCTGATTAATGAAAATGGATCTTGTTTATGTGTAAATATATATTTACCCTCCAATGAAAGTAAATGTCTTTTTTAAATACTTTAAATGTTAGTATTCACCTTTCAGAAGAAAGAAATATCAACATAACCAAGTGTCACTAAACATCTAAGAGATGCATTTTAACTGCAAAGGCAGTTACCACTCTTCATGAAGCAATAAAAATGGCAATTTCTACCTGCAGAGAGCACATACAAAATAATCACATCTTTTAAGACCTGCCAGGATCATATTGTATGGGTCTAAATTAAGAAACCTCAATAAGAGACAGTCTGTGACCTCTAATGAGGCAAACAGATAAACATCTAACTTCTAAACTTTCGATTTGCTGTTCTCAACCATAACTCCTGACTCTACTCCCACCACCCTGCACCCACAGTGACGTCAGTCTCCTGTCAGGCCCCGGCTGCAAGTGGGTGCACTCAGAGCACAGGAAATACAGGCTTTGTTGCTACCTGGAGGGAAAGTTCACGTATGAGACGCTGGCTTACATTTCTGTTTTGTGTCAAAAGTAGCATGTCTGTTTTATGCCACTTTTCCCTCTTATTTCCTTTTGTCCTCATGCTAACCCCAGAGTGTGGCAAATTTTAGTATTATTCCTACTTGAAAGACCCCGAGATGGGAAAATAAAGCTTCTCTATCTGATCCAGTTGGTGAATGGCAGGACTCGGAGCCTTCCCCAGACCATCCATAGCTTCGATATTCTTGCAACCCAATGCTTTCACAATTTCAAATTTTCAACTAATAACCTAGGCAAAATAACCTACAGCATCCCTTTCCATATCATTTGTAAAGAGATCACAGCGTCGGGATATGTCAAAGAAATGTTTAAGATGAAAACATCTTAGATCACCCCCAAACTTTAAGATGTCTTAGCATTATTTCATCAGTAATTTCCAACCTTTTCCCTATCACACCACAAATAGAAAATGATAGTATGTGTACAACCCACTGCTCAAGACCAGACCTGAACAATGAGGAGTTTCCAGCAGCTCCAAGCCCTGCCCAGCCACTCCAGGGACTGAGAGCATGAGGCACTCACACTTGTGTACCTTTGTGTTGCCCTACAGAAGCCTGCCAGCTGGCAAACTCTGATTCACACTTCTAAAACTCCCACCACCTATTCTGACGGGGTCAGTCAGAAAGGTATACAAATCAGAGAAATAATAAAAAAAAAATTACAGTGAAACCTCAAGGTCTAACTCTTGACACAGGCAGTGGCGAGTTTCCTTTTCCTAACATTGACTTTGGACCTGTTCATTCAGCACCCCATAGAGGTTGTGGACAAATTATACCCCAATTCTGCTAGGTGTCATGGTAGAAGAACCTGAAGAACCAGAATTGCCAAATGAGAATTTGTTTAATACTGCAAATCTACCACCATCAAAATAAAAAACTCTAAAAAACTAATGACTATATAAGGTCTTCCCATATATTAAAGAGTATCATTTGTTTTAATAGCAACAACTTAAAGACTTGAGAGTTTTCTAGGTATTACTGTTTTTATAAAGGGAAAACAGAAAACATATCTAAAAATCTTACCTTCATATTTAAACCAACACAGTATTTAATACCACATACATTCCATTACCTAAGTAGCTTTTATTTTAAAATATTTTTTCTTTTTCCTAGCTTTTCTTTCTCCTTTTTGTTTTTCTTCCTAGCTCTTGTTTTTTTACTAAAGCATTTTTATGTATATCAAATGTGCTTGATTTGAGAAAAAAAATCAGTGCTTTAATTAGAGCAAAAAGCACAGGATTAACAGCCCATTAAAATGCACAAGACTAAATGTGAACGTATCTGTTTATTTACAGCTTTTGATGTTTAAAATTTCAAATAAAATGATCTGTCCAATTGCTGTACTTTTAAAAAAATAAATCATTTTTCCATTCTCTTCTAGAAAAAGCTGAAGCACAAATTAACAAAGACTAGTGAAAACATAATTACATTTAAAACAATTTAGGAAACATTATGTACCTCTTTTAGATTAGTAAGCATAATATGTAATTGTTGGTAACAAAAGCCAACAAGAATGAAATACAGACATTTATATCTTATGTTTGCATGCATCTTATAAAGATAACAAAAACAGTAAGTTTTAAATTTTTATCAGACATGAATATAAACATATAAATAGGCACACCCTCCCTTTATTTTTACCCCAAATTTTTCTTCTATATTCAGTAAAAATACTTTAACTTTTCAAAAGTATATGACAGGTCTCAGTACAAATCTCTCACTTCTTTAACATGTACTTTTCATTCTATGATACACACAGTTTAGATATTACGATGCATTTTTAAATGAAACAATTGAATGCCAAACCCAAGTTGCTTCAATGTAACTAGAGAAGACTTAAAGCTAGCACTGTAACATAGCGAATTGCAGCATACATACTGTATTGCCCCGTGCTAGTCTGATATATGCTAGTCGGTACTGCCATGGTAGCGATGTTAGGTGGCGTTCCTTCTTCCTCTGATTTTTCTTCTTCAATCTTGGGAACACCAGGCACATCAGAGGAAAGTTCATTCAGTATTTTTCTAAAACATAATTTGACAACAGAAATAATCAAGTTACATGAATGAAATTTAAAACAGAGAAACTATTATGGACTTGGTTTGATACATAATTATTTGATACATAATTATTCTCCCTTTTTGGAAAAGGTATCTTTAGAGTAGGAAACTTAAATAACTTACCTATAAGAGGGTCTTCGTGAAAGGATTTCTCTACGTTTATGAGAATCAATTACACCTTCTGATTCTGCAGACTCATCTGTCTCTGCAATTGTTGCTACCTATAATACAAGAGTTTCTGAAATGCATCATAAAATATATGATCTCCTTCATTCAAAAAACGGTGCTTAAGGGTCTAGATGCCAGGTGCTGGGAAAGTGTCCAGCAACAGAACACATTGAACCTGCACTACTGCAGCGCACACCTGGCTTAGGAAAGGGAGCAAAGACACACACATATTTCAGTTGTAGAGCAGGTATGTGTGGACAGGAATGGCTCAGATAATAAATACTAGAGAAATGCAAATGAAGGTGGTTGGCATGGCCAGTGAAGTTTCACAGGAAAGGACTACATATAAGATACCTAAGACTTAAGATCTCCACCCTAAACCTACACTTAGAAACCCAATGGGGATTGAGTGAGCTAGTGACAGGCAAAATAAAGTGTCTGGACTTCACTGTCCTCTTTAGAATACCACAGCTGACTTGAGCTGGGTCTTCAAACAGACAGTAGATAGATTCAAAGAAGCAAACAAGTAAACAAGCCTGATTAAAGTTAGGATTTATAGGACAAGAAGTCAGACGGGGCTTGATGGTGGTAAATCTTGAAGGTCAAAATAAGGAACTTCTCCTTAAAAGAAAGATCAGAGTTTTAAGCATGATTTCATTTTTCAAGTCACATAATAATCACAGGATTTTAAGGGAAGTCTGCAAACTAAAATAATGAATCTCTACAATCACGTGATGGCTCTCAATATACCTTGCCATTATCATTCAGGGGCTAGGGTAGTTTTGAGTTTATAAAACTCACTTTTCTTCATATTACAATTATAGGAGAATCTGATTTGGGCAAAATCAAAAGAACTTGTTTAAATGTCAACAATGCAAGCAGGAATATATACTTCTTGAAGCACACTGGTGTACATAATGTTCACTTGCACATATGACCATGCATCTCTGGTCAGGGCCACCCTACACATAAGCACAGGCACCAGTGAACAGAATTTAGAAAAAATGTTATGGTAATCAACAATCATATGTCCCCACCAAACAGTATCACTTTACACTAGGCTTTCACACATCTCTCATATACTCGTAACAAAGCCCGTATGTGAGGTAGGATACTATTTTACCCACTTTAGAAAAGTGATAGCTAAAGTTCACATGGATAGGTTAAGAGACAACCATTGTTCAACAAGCAGGAATTCTAAGACAATATCCACTGGCACTTACCTCTACACCAAAGATAATTAAATCACCTACTTAACAAAACCCAAAAAAGCCTACTGAATATAAGATAATACTTTCTTCCAATAGCTGCCAGAAATATCTAGAGCAGAAATATCTGCGTCCCAATAAAAGTCCTAATTCAAAAAGGAGAGTGGAAGGATTTTCTTGTGCTATAATTAGGGTCAGAAAGAGTCAGACTCTTGGAACCAAGGGTCATTATGAGAAAAAGAGACAATGCTAAGAATGATTCTTACTCTTTTGAAAAGACACTTGTGCAGCAAAGCTAACTAAGCTTTTAATGCATGTGTATTTATTACTTCAAATACCATGTTGCAACCTTATTCTGCTATAAACCGTACTCAAATATGCAAGGGACAAGACTGATTATGTATGCACCCCTATGTTTTCCTCACCGATTTTTTTGTCATCAGCTATGTTCAAATAATTTCAACATCTAAAGGAAAATAACTGACCTAAAAAGAAAACAGAAGTAAATTCAATAACTAAGAAAATTATATTTTAAAAAATGCATACATACTTACACCCATCAGAATGGCTAAAATCAACAACAGAAGAAACAACAAATGTGGACAAGGATGTGGAGAAAAAGGAACCTGGTACACTGTTGGTGGAATGCAAACTGGTGTGGTCACTCTGAAAACAGTGTGAAGGTTCCTCAAAAGTTGGAAAATAGAATTACCCTACAATCCAGCAATCACGCTACTGAATATTTACCCAAAGAATATAATAACACTAATTCAAAGGGATACATGCACCTCTATGTTTATAGCAGCATATTTATAATAATGAAATTGTGGAAGCGGCCCAAGTGCCCATAAGTGATGAATGGATAAAGATGAGGTCTATATTACAATGGAATATTACTCAACCATAAAAAGAATGAAACACGGCCATTTGCCACAACATGGAGAGCAATCGGGAGTATAATAATGAAAAGCTAAATAAGTCAGAGAAAGACGAAAACCACATGATTTCACTCAGATGGAATTTATGAAACGAAACAAGCAAAGGAGAAAAAAGGGAGAGAGAAAGAGATAACCCAAGAAACAGACTCTTAATTATAGGGAATAAGTGACAGTCACCAGGAGGGAGGGATGTAGGGGGATGGGTGACATAGGTGATGGACCGTAAGGAGCACACTTGCTGTGATGAGCTCTGGGTGTTGTGTTGGAAGTGCTGAATCACTACACTGTACCCCTGAAACTAATATCACACCATGTGTAAACTAACTGGAATTAAAATAAAAACTAAAAAATTCATACTTAATTTACATCTACTGATGCATAAAAATGTTTTAGCTTCAAGAAATGTTAAGGGTTTGTAATCAACTCTGATGACAAACTTAAAAACAGATCTCTGGATCATAACCATAATAATCATGTCTACAAAAACCAAGGTTTTATCTGAGAGGGGATGATGATTAGAAGCATAATACCAAGGTAACAATAATATCCTATCGTTCTTATAAGTTATAGATATTGAACTAAAAATAAACTTCCACCTACTTAACTAATGTAAGTACTTATGAAAACAGTAATCTTTATATTACTATTTTTATCAGGCATCTTCAAAGAATCCTCAAAACATTTTTAAGAACCATTGGAGAGCTTTGCTAAATAAATCTGAGTCTGAGCACAGAGCAACGACGCAAAGAATTACTCATCTGGCAATTACTCACCCTGTAAATTAAGAACAAAAAACAAAACTGCAACTCTTAAGTCAAATCATGTATTTAGCAGGACACAATGCACTTTGCATAGGAAATGGAAATTCCCCCAAATTTCTAATAAAAAGACTTGAGCATAAAAGCTACACAAAGAAAAAGATGATACACGAATTAATAAAAGAAAAAAAAAAAACAAAACAAAAAAATAGAAGAAAGTCAAAGACAAATCATCCAGGAACGCAGCTAACCTGAACAGTTTGTATTTGTGGTGACTGAATAACCGATGGCTGTGGTGTCTGAATTACTCCCTGGACATGTACAGTTTGGCCTGAAGGTAACTGTACTAGAGTTACTGCTGGGGAGCCTCTTCCGGTGCCTGATCCAGCTACAGAAACCTGCAAAAATGATCATCATTCAGGATTAAGGCTGGACATTTTCTGTTTTGTTTTGTTTTTCAAGAAATACCACTCACTATTATGACTGGCCATTTCTTCCTTCCTTTCACCTGCTTCTAATAAATGACAAGCTCACGGGGTACTTACCATTAGGAGGTGGTTACTGTCCTGGAACAGTCATTCTCTGATGTGATAGATATTAAAGAACCCATGCTCCTCACTTTCGGTTCCCATGCTTCGATGGCTAAGAATGTTCCAAGCCCAAAGTTCTAAAGCAGTTAAACTACCTCACTACGACCTCACGACTATTAACAGTGAATCCTTATTTAGGCCAAAGTATAAATTACCCTCTCCAACTTCCTAAGAGAAATTGGAGACAGAACTTAAATATGGTGAATTATTTTTTAATAAACGAAATGTTCAAAATAGGATATTCTGGTACTACTCCAGAGATAAGCTAATGCCTTGTCTCTATACTAATGAAAGTCATTACTTTTATGTCCCCATAATCACAAAAAAGGCACAGGCCAGAGGAATTCCAGGATTTCTCATGCTCTTAGTGTGTCTGATCCAAAGAAAGTGCATGCCTTAGATCTGAAATGTCCCTCTTACAGTTTCCCTCCTTGCTACCTCCAGCATGTACAGAAAGGGCCAAAGCCATCACTTAGCTTACACAAAGAAAGTACAACCATCTCCCAGTACCCCTGAGTAGTTTCAACAGAGATCCCTATAGCAAAACACAGTACTTCCACCCCTGCTGGATTCAAAACCTGTCAAGTTTTCTAATTAGTCAACAACTCAATCCTATAGGCAGGCCAGTGTAATCTTATTTTACTGTTTCACTCACTATTCAGTATGACTTACTTAAAAGAGTCAAAGACTTTGAAAATGAAATAAGTGAAATAAGCTACCAGTTTCTGCTACAAATGGTAGTAGAACCACAAGATCTAAAACTTTGAAGGAACCCTCTATATAGGGCCTCACTTTAAGAAACACCAATGATTTCCAATCTACTTACACTTAAAAACAATTATTAAAAACTGGGCTTATAATAAATAATTGTAAGATTTATTTATAAGCTCATTATTTAGAAAGCAAACTTCTCTGGTAATCCAAAAGTAAAAATCTTTCATCCATGCAAGAGGACCTATGTGATGAGCATTGTACTAGGTGCACTAGGGTAGAAATAAAATTGGTAAAACTAACACCTAAGAAACAATAGCACACCAAGCACTGTAGAACGAATTGCTCCACTGTATGGGCCATGAAAGTCAGGGGAGTACAGAACAGAATGGGTCTGAACAATACGTACAGGCTTTGTGTAGAAGCCACAGCTTGAGCTAGGCCTGAATAATAGACAGAAAAGGGCAGACACACCCAACATATAGCCCAATGGGCAAGTTCATCCCACCTGCCCCTAGAGCATTATTGTCTACCTCAGATATTAGGGGAAAGAAAAAGATTATACCATAGTGGAACAAATATATTTAACAACCAGAAATTTAAAAAAAAAAAAAGGAAGGATTTGTTCTAGAAATGACAAAGCAGCACAAGACACATCTGTATAAACAATAAAAAGGCATCCACTTCTTTGTGGACAAATTACCAAAAGGTATGCCTTCAGCCACACAGATAATTCTCAAACATTTTAGTCTCTCAGGACACCTGTACTCTCTTAAAAATTATTAATGACTTAAAGAGCTCTTGCTTGATTTATATCCAGTCAGATGCTGTAAATGTTTAACACTCAGTATTGGGGAAGAGAGAACCTTGATTTCAAATGTTTGCTGATTTCTGCAATGTGAAACCCCGACTATGGCAGATTTCAGGTTACCAACAGATGACACTGAACACAAAGCTGGAAAAAGATGCAGGCAATCAGTTCTCACAAGCCAGCTCCAGCATATCACTGGTTATATGTATATGTATCAATATTTACCATATTAGAAATTAAAACTGAAAAAATTTTATACCTTAAAAATAATTCTACTACATGTTAACACAAATAGTACTTTATTAAAAATAATTACATTTTCCAAAACAGAAAAATTAGTGACCAGAGTATCAATGTTTTACTTTTTTACAAATTCTTTCAATGTTTAGTTTATTTGAAATCAGCCAAATTTTCATACCTACTTGTGCACTGAATCTGTTACAAGATTTTATTTGATAAGTGAAGATTTGGACCTCACCGAATTTTCTCTGTTACTACACCAAAACTGAACAGGTGGTTATTTCATAAAAATCAGTTGCAATGGGGAATCTGAAACAAGTTATATTAAAATCCACTGACCAATCCTGCACTTTGAATGGGTCTCATGCATGATTCTGTAACATCACGCAGTAGTTATTTGGAAAATATTGGCTCACTGGATTAAGCAGATCTCCCAAATGCTGACGTATTTCATGATACTTTATCAGAAAACCTCATTCATTAAAACCAACATCAATCTCATCAGAATACTATAAATTGAAAAGCTACCAAGCTCACAATGTAGATACAGGATTTCCAAAATTCAGAACTTCTCCCTAAAAGCCTGAATTTTATCATAGACAATAAACACTGCTAACTGTTTTCCTTGAAGTGACAAGCTTACTTCATTTGCTTTTAAGAAAATGTTTTCCAGGGGCACCTGGAGGCTGGTTAAGCCTCTGCTTTCGGCTCAGGTCATGGTCTCAGGGTCCTGGGATAGAGCCCCGCATCGGGCCCTCTGTTCAGCAGGGAGCCTGCTTCCCCCCTCTCTCTGTCTGCCTCTCTGCCTACTTGTGATCTCTCTTTCTGTCAAATAAATAAATAAAATCTAAAAAAAAAAGAAGAAGAAGAAGAAAAAAGAAAATGTTTTCCAAACGCTCAAGTTTGAATAGCCATGCTTTGGCTATTGGCTATTCTTTAGAGAAAACTGACGTCCTATGGGAAAAACTCAGCTAGTTCATTTCAACACTCAAACAATTACACAAGTGTTTTTCTTCAAGAACACCATCAGTCTTTACTGCACAGCAGAAATGCTTTCAGTAAACATGCCAATTTCATAACACAGAATATTAGAACAACATGTACCTAAGGATCAGGGTTTGATACAATTGGTACTATTTACGGCTTCATCATGGTATTTTGTCTCAAATAAATCCGTAAAATCCTTTAAAAAATTGTTTAAATGAAACTGATGTGTCGATTTGTTTTTTTTTTAACTTGCAAAGTGAATGGTGGTGAAGAATACACTGATTACTGGTATAGTTTGATGTCACTGACTTGATTCGTACTAAGGCACCAACAGCTTTAATCCTACCCTCTTCTGTTTTTACACCATCAGTATAAATATCATTACAGAGAAAAAGGAAAATAAATCTTAGCATTATTATGAAAATAGTCTGGTACTCCTAAACCTCCTGAAAGTCTCCCCTAGGGTTCCGCACACCACATTTTGGAAACCGCTGTTCTATCCCAATGCAGCTCTTAGACACCCCGCTCACAGTGTAAAAAAACTGAGCAGGCTGTGATTTCAACTACAGCACAGAAGCACAACCCACACCACCATAACCCAAAGCTTGAGAGAGAGTTCGCGAGTCAGAGACTGAGTGAAATATAATATGAATTATACCCAAGAGGGGCGCCTGGGTGGCTCAGTGGGTTAAAGCCTCTGCCTTCGGCTCAGGTCATGATCCCAGCGTCCTGGGATCGAGCCCCGCATCGGGCTCTCTGCTTAGCAGGGAGCCTGCTTCCTCTTCCCTCTCTCTCTGCCTGCCTCTCTGCCTACTTGTGATCTCTATCTGTCAAATAAAATAAATAAAATCTTAAAAAAAAAAAAATTACACCCAAGAGTACTACTGGTATCATAGATTGGACCTGTGGATTAAAATGCTGGATGGGGGCCCCTGGGTGGCTCAGTGGGTTAGGCCTCTGCCTTTAGCTCAGGTCATGATCTCAGGGTTCTGGGATTGAGCCCTGCATCGGGCTCTCTGCTCAGCAGGGAGCCTGCTTCCCTCCCCTCTCTCTGCCTACTTGTGATCTCTGTCTGTCAAATAAATAAATAAAATCTTAAAAAATAAATAATAAAATAAAATAAAATAAAATGCTGGATGGCACCCACAAGCATTTTCTGTGTGGAAATACTCCAGCTTTAAAGACATCAGATATTTTTTTTTTAAAAGATTTTATTTATTTATTTGACAGACAGAGATCACAAGCAGGTAGAGAGGCAGGCAGAGAGAGAGAGAGAGGAGGAAGCAGGCTCCCTGCTGAGCAGAGAGCCCGATGCGGGACTCGATCCCAGGACCCTGAGATCATGACCCGGGCCGAAGGCAGAGGCTTAACCCTCTGAGCCACCCAGGCGCCCCAAGACATCAGATATTCTGAAGAACTGAACAACTCAAGAAAGATCTGTTAGGTTTTGATAAAGATAAATCATGCTTCAAGTTATTTTAAATACCTTTCAAGTATAATTTTCAAGATTTTAAATTATTAAATAAATACTCTATCAAAATGGCTTGGTGTTAGTAATACCTGCTGTGGAAAAGGAGCTGTAGCCACTAATACAAAACTGTACTCCTAGAACTCTGGAGATAAGTTAGAGGAATTCTGTAACTACAGTGAAACTTCTCTATGTCCAAACTCTGGACAGTGTAAAAGCTCATGAGACAACTCTTTTGTTAAACTGCGGAAATACAGGCTGAGAAGCTGCACATATGACAAACTCTAGAGAATTCAGATGTATCCTTAAAAAAAAAAAAAAAAACCCAAAAACCCCAAATCCTTAGATATAGAGACATTCTATATTCAGACACTGTATACTCACTGGTTTTGCCAAAACTGGTGATCACTACTAAGCCTATCACTGTATTGGTAAACTGGCTAAACTTCACTGCTACACATTAAAAAATAATAATAAATAAAATAAAAATAAAATTCACGTGGCTCCCTACCTTTAGCATTTCAGTATTATTATATGATTATACTGAGCACATGAGCCACAGCGGAATCTACAGCATCCTTGAAGTAGGGTATTTTACGCAGGTGACATAGAAGGAACACTGGCAGTGATTCAAGGACATGCAGGCAGGCTCCAAAGCCAAAGGTAGGCAAAGAAAGGTGGCACATTCAGTTTTAGGTAGGCTACATTGAAAGCAAGGGTAGGGTAACTACGTGGAAATGGTAATAAGCAAGGAGAATTTTGCAACTGATGCTTTAGAGCTAGAAAACAAAGATCTGAGAAATACTACGAGCAATCTATTAAGAGTATTATAATTACTTTATTCCTAATGTGCAAACAGAAGTCTAAAGCAGCTCTGGAAAAAGAGAATAGTTTTTCCTAAGAGACACTAGTATAGGGACACAAACTTTAGTTCATCTGAACTAAAATATGCATACTTCAGACAGAAATGAAGAAATATTTCTGGGGCACCTGTGTGGCTCAGTCAATTAGGCGTCTGCCTTTGGCTTGGGTCGTGATCCCAGAGTTCTGGGATCAAGCCCTGCGTCAGGCTCCCTGATGGGCGGGGAGCCTGCTTCTCCCACTCCTAACCACTCATACTCTCTTTCTCACTATTTCTTTTGCTATCTGTGTCTCTCTCTCAAGTAAATAAATAAATAAAATCTTTAAAAAAAATTGTCATAAACATCAAATTTTCATTCTAAGACTTAATATACAAAAAATATCACAAAAGCAGGTCATACTTATGAATTAACTCATTCATTTATTCTCTCAACAAATATTTATCAGGAGCCTGCTGTGTGGGCCAGTCTAGACAGTAGGGACATAGCAATGAACAAGAAAAGTTTCTGCTCTCCTCCACCAGAAAGATACAGAAAACTGAAGACAAATACAACATTTTTTATTGGTGTTAAATTTAAAAAAAATTTTTTTTTTTTTAAAGATTTTATTTATTTATTTGACAGAGGTCACAAGTAGGCAAGAGAGGCAGGCAGGGAGAGAGAGGAGGAAGCAGAGAGGCGGAGCAGAGAGCTCGATCCCAGGACCCCGAGATCATGACCTGAGCTGAAGGCAGAGGCTTTAACCCACTGAGCCACCCAGGCGCCCCTGCTGTTAAATTCTTAAAAGAAAAATGAAGGTAAGGAATCAGAGTTACAAGGCAGGGGTAGTGTGGAAGGAGGCTAATCAAAATATACCTGTTGTGGAAAGCTTCTCAGAGGAGGGAACATTTGCATAAAAAGCCTAAATGAAGAGAGGGAGAAGACCAGAGGAAGATCTAGTAGTATATTCATCACTTTCTAACAATCATGTAGGCAGCTACTTAAAAACATAAATAAAAATGGGTGTATTTTATATTCCATAATTTTTATACCTCTTTTTATGAGGCTCTAAAAGTGCGTAGAATGAACTCATCATAGACATGATTTACCTTTTCTTCCAGATCCCCTGAATAATCCTCTTCCACAGGATGCCTGAAACATAGATTATGCTGGTGCCACCACATCCACCAACAACCCCACTAAAGGCAGTAGTTAATCTGAAGTTAAGATGATGCAATTGACAGCCTTACTTGGCTTTGCAATTAAAAAAAAATCCTTATAATGACACTTGTAACTGGGAAAACCTCACAATGTTGTAACATGGCACTTGATTAGCACCTAGTAGACTACCTCCAGTCTGTAGCCAGGTTCCCTTATGATGGGGTTTATGATGTCACAATACAGCTGCAAATGTCACAGAGCTACTGGGCCTGCATTCAAGACAGTTAATAAAGGATGAAAAAATGTGAATTCACAATATAGCAGATTTCACTATCAATTCTGCTCCTGAGAAATAAAATCTATACCTTGTCTATTTTAATTTTAAAGGACTACAATTGAAACCCACTATTACAAGCATGAAGTTGGAAAATTATCTTGATTTCTGTGTATTAAGACACAATTCTTCAAAATCTGTTTCTTCTATAAGGAAAAGAAAGTATTTACAGAATATTTCAAATATTTTTAAGGTTGAAAACAGGAAAATAATGAGAGTGAACACTTGAATATAGATGTAAAATATTTCATTTTATTTTTTTAAAAGTTGTGCTTAATTGCACTAAATAAAGAGAACACAAAATGAAAGATGTAGAGTTGGTCTCATTTTAGTGTCTTTCTTTCCACTGCAGTTTTTTTTTTTTTTAAGTGTGGCTAACAGATTGCAAAATTCAGTACAGTTAAATTTTACCTAATTTTATGGGCACCTGGGTGGCTCAGTGGGTTAAGCATCTGCCTTCAGGTCATGTCATGATTCCGGGGTCCTGGGATCAAGAACCATGTCAGGCACCTGGCTCAGAAGGGAGTCTGCTTCTCCCTCCTTTTCTCCCTCTGACCCTCCCCCTGTTCACACTCTCTTGCTCTCTCTCAAATAAATAAATTAAATTATAAAAAAATTTTTTAACCTAATTTATCTTGAGAATTTCAGGTGAAACTATTTATTGATAACAGAGTTAACCACATAAGACTCATATTTGTATATCTACCATGTTAAAATTCTAAAGAGAATTACATGGGAATGGTGTTGCCTCACATGCTTTTTGTATGTGTAGAGCATAAACAAATGCCATCTGAAATCTATAATCCAAATAAAATGAGAAGGGGAAAGTAGATCACTGTTTCTGGTATTGTAAATATAAATGGCTGAATATTAAGTCTTTTAAAAAAAATTCTCCCCTTGTGGGGCATGTGGGTGGCTCAGTTGGTTAAGTGTCTGCCTTCAGCTCAGGTAATGATCCTGGGATACTGGGATCAAGGCTCACATCGGGCTCCTTGCTCATAGGGAAGTCTGTTTCTCCCTCTCCCTTTGCCCCTCCCCTCACTCAGGCTCGCTCTCTCTCATGCTTGCTCAAATAAATAAAATCTTTTAAAAAATTCTCCCTTGAAAGCAAAGCGAATATCAAAATTAAATCATGCTTAATTATACAGTCTATTTTCATTACATTTCCAATAAGCAGTGATGATCTTTTGAGGACAAATTAAAATTAGGGATCCTTTAACTTTTGAAAAACAATGCTCTAGCTGATTTGTTTTTCCTACCTAATCTATAGAGTATCTTTAGTTTTCTATCTGTAGCAGTAGGAGTATCATTTTATATTCTAACCAATATGTGTTTCATTTATCATATTTTAAAAGCATTATGAAAATGAATATTACCTTTGTAGCAGTTAAAATTCTTTTAACTCCAGAACTTTTAAATATCAATCCTATAGTTGCCTTCAGTAAGACAAACTAAAATTGATCATAATCACTAGTCAGATGCAAGTAATAAGTGTACATAATGAAGTTTCAGTGAGATAGGCGCCCAAAAGAACAATACCCAGTAGACATCTTGTAAGAACAAATAGTAAATAATAAAACTATTCTTAACAATAATGTAGATCATTTCTAATAATTGATAAGAAATATATATGTCAAAAGCCAGATACCACAAAATGAATGCCTAAAACCACTTATTACCCAAACTTCATATTAATCTTTATTTCCAAACAAAAAACTCTTTATAAGAATGTCTATGGGATGCCTGGGTGGCTCAGTTGGTTAGGCAGCTGCCTTCGGCTCGGGTCATGATCCCAGCGTCCTGGGATCGAGTCCCACATCGGGCTCCTTGCTTGGCGGGGAGCCTGCTTCTCCCTCTGCCTCTGCCTGCCACTCTGTCTGCCTGTGCTCTCTCGCCCTCTCTCCCTCTGACAAATAAATAAATAAAATCTTTAAAAAAAAAAAAAAAAAAAGAATGTCTATGAAGCAAATTTTAATTCACTTGAATTATTTTATTTGTTCTATCAATAACTTTGTGTAAGTCCTACAAAGTACTGAACTGGCAAAAACAAAAATACCAAAAACCCTTAAGAATTATTTTAGTAGAGGCATCTGGCTGGGTCATGTGGAAGATTGTAGGACTCTTGATCTTGGAGTGGATTTGAGGTTCACATTGGGTATGTAAATTAGTTAAAAAATAAAGAGGGGCGCCTGGGAGGCTCA
Source organism: Mustela lutreola (assembly GCF_030435805.1). Lineage (NCBI taxonomy): Eukaryota > Metazoa > Chordata > Mammalia > Carnivora > Mustelidae > Mustela > Mustela lutreola. The sequence goes on along the minus strand of NC_081297.1, from coordinate 33,662,326 downwards.
GTGGGTTAAGCCTCTGCCTTCGGCTCAAGTCATGATCCCAGGGTCCTGGAATCGAGTCCTGCATCAGGCTCTCTGCTCAGCAGGGAGCCTGCTTTCCCCCTCTCTCTTTCTGCCTACTTGTGAGCTCTCTCTGTCAAATAAGTAAATCTTAAAATAAATAAATAAATAAATAAATAAATAAATTTCTTTAAAAATATTAATAGTAAATAAAATGTGGTATATACATACAAAGGAATATTATTCAGCCTCACAAAAGAAAAAAATTCCCACCACAGAGTATGACACAGATAAACCTTGAGGGCCTTATGCTAAGTGAAATAATCTAGTCACAAAAAGATAAATACTGATGCATCCACTCATATCAAGTATCTAAAAGTAGTTAAGCTCACAGAAACAGAAGGTAGAATGGTAGTTATCAGGGCTGAAGGCAGGGGTATTAAGAAAGTTTTTGTTTAATGGATATAGAACTTTAGATTTACAAGATGAAAATGTTCTGGAGATCTGTTTCACAACACTGTATTACTAACACCACTAAACTGTACACTTAAACTGGTCAGGATTGCAGATTGTATGTATTTTCTTACCACACATAAAAAATAACAACTCTGGCCCCATATCTAGTGGATATAACAAGTAACTGGCTTCTTGCCAGGAAAAGACTCAATAAATTGATTTTACCAAAGGCAATGGGACTGATTTCTTCATCATCTCATAAAACTTAAGTTGAAAGCTCTGGGTGCTATCATACTCTCGGCCCCAGAGTGATGGTTCAACACACAGAATAGTTACTGATGCCAGAAATTACATGGAAACAATTACTAATACATCAAAATGGATAAAATTTAAATTCTCTAATGCTCTTCACACATCCCAGATCAGAAACGGAGTTGGAATCTAAATATAGAACTATCTTAATCTGCCACTGAAGAATGAAGGAGTAACAATATACAGTACATGTTAACATGTACTGCATAGTTCTGCTTATGTGTCTATATACACACACACACATATATATAATATATATGTGTACATATACAATAACAATATATAACCTATTTTTATTATTAAATTCAATTGTTATGGAATTTCCAAGGCAATGCCCTCTATATGGTCCAGTTCAACACTGAGTACCCTATGTATCACATAGGTTGTATTACTCTACAATAAAGAGTAGAGAGCTTGATTAAATCTAAAGCCAGATAGCCTGGGTTCTAATTTTGGCCTTGCCTCTTACTAGCTGTGTGACCTAAGACAAGTTATTCATTCAGCCTCTCTATACCTTATTTTCCACCACTGCTAAGCGGAATGAAAGCAGTATCTTTCTATAAAGTTGTTGTGAGTCAAAGGCCTGGCACAGACTGAGTTCAATACCCACTTTTGTTATTCTTATTATTGTTGCATTTAAATAATTTAATCAAGAATTTGGAACTTAAACAATTTACAAGTATTAATCCTATGATCTGGAAGGTTAAAATACTTTTCCAGCACCTGGGTGGCTCAGCGGGTTAAGCCTCTGCCTTCGGCTCAGGTCATGATCTAAGGGTCCTGGGATAGAGTCCTGCATCAGCTCTCTGCTCAGCAGGAAGCCTGATTCCCCCCTCTCTCTATGCAGAACTCTCTGCCTACTTGTGATCTCTCTCTCTCTCTGTGTCAAATAAATAAATTTTTAAAATTAAAAAAATAATAATAAAATACTTTTCAGGGGTGGCTGGGTGGCTCAGTGGGTTAAAGCCTCTGCCTTCGGCTCAGGTCATGATCCCAGGGTCCTGGGATCAAGCCCCGCATCAGGCTCTCTGCTCAGCAGGAAGCCTGCTTCCCCACCACCACCCCGCTCTCTCTACCTGTCTCTCTGCCTACTTGTGATCTCTGTCAAATAAATAAATAAAATCTTTTAAAAAAAAATACTTTTCAAAGTCTTCCCAAAATTCAGGTGAAGAAGAAAGAACCAAGGATTTACATTAAAAGAACAAGTCAGGGGGTGCCTGGGTGGCTCAGTGGGTTAAGCCTCTGCCTTCGGCTCAGGTCATGATCCCAGGGTCCTGGGATCGAGCCCCGCGTTGGACTCTCTGCTTGGCAGAGAGCCTGCTTCCTCCTCTCTCTCTCTCTGCCTGCCTCTCTGCCTACTTGTGATCTCTGTCTGTCAAATAAATAAAATAAAATCTTTAAAAAAAAAAAGTCAAAATCTGAAGCAGTGACAAAACATGGCTAGACTAAATTGCATCCTTAAGTTTTTTCAGTTTCAGTCCAAAGGTCAGAATTCATACACAAGCTAGTCTAAGAATTAAGCACCTAAAAAAGCATTATAATGAAACCTGGTCTTAATGTGAAATATAAAATTTAGTAATAGATTATATTTTAGATTTTCAGACATAAAATGGCTAAAAGAAACTCCTGCAATATTTAAAAATCCCTTTAAAAGAAATCCAGGGGTGCCTGGGTGGCTCAGTGGGTTAAAGCCTCTGCCTTCAGCTCAGGTCATGATCCCAGCGTCCTGGGATGGAGCCCCGGCATAGGTGTCTGGCTTTCTGCTCAGCAGGAAGCCTGCTTCCTCCTCTCTCTCTGCCTGCCTGTCTGCCTACTTGTGATCTCTATCTGTCAAAAAAATAAATAAAATCTTTTAAAAAATAAATAAATAAATAAATAAATAAATAAATAAAAGAAATCCAAAGTATAAAAATTTAGGAGCATAAAATATGCCATTTAAAGTAAGTTCGTGGCATCATATCAGAATGTTGCCTATAAAACAACTACAAATTTTTTAAAGATTTTATTTTTTTTAATTTATTCATAACAGAGGGAGGGAGGTAGAGGGAGAAGCAGGTTCCCTGCAGAGCAGGATGCCCCATGGCATATAGGATGACTAATTAATTGAACATGTACTGCGACCTTTCTTTTTTCCCAGTAAAGATGAGAGGTATGGGGGCCTGGGTGGCTCAGTGGGTTAAGCCTCTCTGCCTTCTGCTCAGGTCATGGTCTCAGGATCCTGGGATGGGGCTCTCTGCTTGGTGCTCAACTGACTGAGTTACCCAGGTGCCCAGCCCAGTATCTTTCCTTTTCAACACCCTCTGAAGGTCTATTTAAGCATAGTAAGTAGAGTTATATTACTTTCAAATGAATTCCTAATACAACATACTTTTAAAACAACATAAGCCACTTCCTCTTGAAGCCTAATTGCAACCACTGGCCTAACTGCTACCATTCTAATCATTTGAGGCAAGTTAGTAGAATGATAAAAGCAAACAATTATTGCACATTCCAAGCACTGTACTTGCACTTCATACTTCATCTCCTTCATCTTAATCTATGAAAATCAAAGAATTCAGGCAATTAAGTATTAACTTAAAACAATATATAAACATTAGGAAAATAATTTTGAGGGAAACTGGGGGGCTCAGTCAGTTGGCCAGCTGATTCTTGGTTTTAGCTCCAGTTGTGATTTCAGTGTGGTGGGATCGGGCCCCATGTCAGGCTCCATGATTAGCTAGGAATCTGCTTGGGGTTCTCTCTCTCCCTCTCCCTCTGCCCCCCTACTCACGCTCTCTTTCTCTCTCTCTAAAATAAATAAACCTTTAAAAAAAAATAATTTTGTGTCTTTAGTGTTAAAATATAGTACAAAAAATACTTAAAATTTTACGTAAACAAACTACATTTAATTCAAACTGTGTATATGTATGTATACATTGACTCTTTTTCCTTACACCAAGTAAAAGCAGTAAATAAGCCCTTAAAAAAGGGAAAACTAGAAAGTTCTAAGGACCCAAGGAGACCAACTTACACTACCAATACCTATCACGGTGTATTAACATATCAGATACCAAATACATAAAGGTATTTATTATCTGCCAAAATAGAAGTTTACTGCTATATAGAACATATTTTTTTCCTGAACTATTTCTGCTTGCATCATCTTTATCTGATAGTGTGTTTACCTAATACATTCACTACCATAACCAGGCTTTTCTCTCCCATGTCTTTTTGGAGAACCACTAGAGATTTTTCTCTCCCAGGACTCAGAAAACTCTCATTTCTGAAGAACACTATTAAGATGTCATCGTAATTAATCAATAGAGTGAAAATTTCTAAAAGCCTCTGTGTTTTGTAATTCCTTTAATAAATGTAATTCTTTTAACAGTCTGGGGTTTACCAAGCTTGCAGTAACTTTAAATATTAAAATCAGGCAAAGTAAAATAATCTCTGAATACTATTCAAAGTAGAACCTACAAAAATTCACACTTTTTCTTCAAACTTCAATGTCTAATCCCTTCGTCATTCTTTTTTCATTATTGTGGTAAATAATGTAGAATAAAATTTACCATCTTAACCATCTTTAATTTATATAGTTCTGTAGTAAGTATATTCACAGTTGTGAAACAGATTATTCAGAACATTTTCATCTTGCAAATATGAAATTCTATACCCCTTAAACAACAGCTTCCCTATAAACCTTTCCCTATTTTACTACAAAAAAGAAATCATAAAGAAAAGGGTAAAAAGAGTAACTATGTTTATACTCAGTTGTTCTCCCATTATTGCTTGTGACAAATCACCTCTCTCTATGAAGAACTTGGAACATCAAACAAAAAGTATCCAAACCCGGGCGCCTGGGTGGCTCAGTGGGTTAAGCCGCTGCCTTCAGCTCAGGTCATGATCTCAGGGTCCTGGGATCAAGGCCTGCATCGGGCTCTCTGCTCAGCGGGGAGCCTGCTTCCCTCTCTCTCTCTCTGCCTGCCTCTGTCTACTTGTGATCTCTCTCTGTCAAATAAATAAAATCTTAAAAAAAAAAAAGTATCCAACCCCATTGAAAATTATTATAAATGACAGAAAATCTTTAACAATCTCTCCAACACTAAAACTAATTTTTATGTATTTTTCTGATTTTAAGAATAAAAACAAAATCTTTTTCTGAAAATTGGCTGATTCCTTTATATCTGCTTAAATTATCTTTGAAATATCAAATTTTATTCAAAGTATTATCACTAAGATGAAAACAGGGGGCATTCTAAAGCTAAAATATAACCTTTAAAGAAATGTGTTATCACATACAAAATTACAAAATACAAGTACAGATATATAACAAATTCTTGTTCAAACTGAACAAAATAATCTCTGCTATTAGCAGTTCACCAACTACTTTTATGTCCCTCATACCCTGAATCACCTTCAAGAAAATGAGTTACATTTTAAAACAGTATATTTCCTTGAATTAGTTGATTAAAGAACATCATACAACACAGAGTTAGCATTTACAGAAAAAAATTCAGTTTTACTTTTTCTTCCAACTTTTGCTCATTTTTAGAGAGAATTCTAGGTGAAGTAAAACATTATATAAAAAAATTAAAGCAATGAAAAAGAGCCAGAGGAAGGAATACAAAAAAATAAGGAGCAATAGAAAGTCAATACTGAAATGAAAAATTTTTACCTCAAAATTTTAAGAACATTTTTCTCTTTCTGCAAAAGTCACTCAAGTAAGGGAATTAGTATGTTGAAATAAAAAACAAGATTCAATTGAACACTAAGCTTAAATTATATCTACTTAGCTGGCAGTAGATATACCAGATCAACATAACACAATGCAGACCATTTTTAATATACAAATATGATGTTGCTGGACCCATTATCAATAGCAAATGTTGCATTTTTGTTTTGTTTTCTGATAGCCATCCACATCCTTCCTGGTCCTACTTAGGCCCAAGAAGATGGATTTTTGGCACAGGCAGCCAAAGTAATGAGAAACGTCATTCTAATTTCCCACCAGATTGAAACAGAAAACCTACAACTCATACATTAAAATGTATCCTTTGTTAAATCATTCCTACTTCAATCCCTCACTGCATGCCAAGGCCGGCTTTATTCTGAGGCGCTCCTTTACATACTATTTGCATTTAGAACAGACGCATAAAAAAGGAGATTAGCAGAGTATAATCCTTGAAGAACATTCCCAAGTAGTTTTCTCTGCTCCCTATAATCTCATTTCCAAAAACACACAGGTCTGTGGGAAGATTAACGTTTATATTAGAACAAATTCTCTTGAGGCACTGTGCTGACCCTGATAATCTCCAGAGCTTCCTTCAAGCTCTAGGACTCCCTGCTTTTGCTTCTTTCACCTTTGCTGACACCTAGAGAACTGGTCATTTATAAAAAAGAGTTATTTAGCTTTGAGAGGTGAGGTGCCCACAGGCTTCAGCAGCAGCTACTTGGCATGAAGCTTTGGAAAGCTGCTTTTTTTTTTTTTTTTTTTTAAGATTTTATTTATTTATTTGACAGACAGAGATCACAGGTAGGCAGAGAGACAGGCGGGGGGGGGGGGGGGGGGGAAGCAGGCTCCCTGCCGAGCAGAGAGCCCGATGTGGGGCTTGATCCCAGGACCCTGGGATCATGACCTGAGCTGAAGGCAGAGGCTGTAACCCACTGAGCCAGCCAGGTGCCCCTGGAAAGCTGGTTTTAAAGCACATCCTTTCCAGTGGCTCCATGAGGATTACTTTGCCTATCCAGATCTTCTGGAGACATTGACAACTCCCAAGGGACTTCCAACAAGAAAAATTCAGGGTGTCCTTACTCTTACTTTCAGAGTAGATTACACATTTGTGAAATAAATGGGGAAATGTGAACAAGAAGTGCTTATCATTGTAAGGAATTATGCTTCATTTTATTAGATATGACAGTGACATTTGGTTACATAAAAAAATGTCCATAATCTTTTACAAGTTGCATACCCAGAAGTAAGTAGGAGTAAAATGACAGGTCTGAGATCTGCAGAGTTGCTTAAAATACTTTAACAAACAGAAAAAAAAGAAGATAGATGAGGCTACAAAATCTTAGTAATTATCAAGTTTATGTATACATAAATTTATATCCATAGCATTATCCTACCTTGTACATGTTTGAAATCTTACATTATAAAAGAAATTTTAGGGTGCCTGGGTGGCTCAATGGGTTAAAGCCACTGCCTTTGGCTCAGGTCATGATCCCAGGGTCCTGGGATCCAGCCCCACATCAGGCTCTCTGCTCAACAGGGAGTCTGCTTCTCCCTCTGCCTGCCTCTCTGCCTAAATTGTGATCTCTGTCAAATAAATAAAATCTTAAAAAAAAAAAAAGAGGGCGCCTGGGTGGCTCAGTGGGTTAAGCCGCTGCCTTCGGCTCAGGTCATGATCTCAGGGTCCTGGGATCGAGTCCCACATCGGGCTCTCTGCTCAGCAGGGGCCTGCTTCCCTCTCTCTCTCTCTGCCTGCCTCTCCATCTACTTGTGATTTCTCTCTGTCAAATAAATAAATAAAATCTTTAAAAAAAAAAAAAAAAAAAAGAAAGAAAAGAAAGTTTAATTACCCATTTAAGAATTCTATTATTTCCAGAGGATATGTGGCTATTTAAAACTACTTGCATATAACTCACATATATGTGTGTGTGTGTGTGTATGTGTGTGTGTGTGTGTCTATATATATATATATATATTATTATTTTTTTTTTTTTTTGCTTTCACCATTTTGGCTTTTGGACAAGGTTTCCTCCTGGCTTGGTTATTTAAAATAAACTCTCCAACTTATTACCAATTGTTTTTCCAGGGGCACAGGGGAATAGAAACTAGTCTTACATAGCAATATATATACTTAACAAACAAGAAAGCAGCTTCAATTAAAAATAAATCAACATAAAAAATATCTCAAGCAAGAAGAAAGCCAAGTCACGATTTAACCTCAACTATCTGCCACCTTCAGGATCTGTTTAAGGCAAATCCTGCTTTCGGCTCTTTGACATTATCACCACTGTGACTTCTATTTACTTTTGACTGCAGGTAGAAGGGAAAGATTCCATTTATATCTGGGAAGTTATAAAACAGAAAAACTGGAAACTTAAAACTCTAGCCTCTCTTGGTGCACACGGAGGCCTGAGGGCCAAGAGCAGCCTTGAGTTGTCAGATTTTCCTGAAAGTGATGGATTTTCAGAGTAACCCTGATAGGTGGAAGCTTTAGAAAGTCCATGGTGCTCAAAACTACTACTCTCAAATGACCAGATGCAAAGGATGAAACTGACTGAATCTTTTTGTCACACCTTTTGTGCCCACACTAGTTAATAATAATTTGACCATGTAAAAAGGAAATTAAGTGTTATAAAGTCCTACCTATACCAAACCATCCTTTCTGAAAAAAATGAAACAAGTATCAAGTATACAAGGACATTAGGAATTATTCAGAAGAGTCACTTTTAGCATAAATTATAGGTTTTTTAAAAATTTCTTTTCAGTGTAACAGAATTCATTGTTCATGCACCACACCCAGTGCTCCATGCAATACATGCCCTCTGTAATACCCACCACCAGCTACATTATAGGTTTAATAAAGATTTCAATCTGATTTCCTAATGCTTTTATCACATAATATCACATCATAACGAATACTCACAATTTAACAGCTTCAGGCATCATAAGAACCTAACCGTTTAGAATCTAATTAAATTTAGAAAATTTTGACTGCTAAGAATTTGTCCTAATTTTTCAAAAAATCATGATCCGTGCATGGCACAGAGGATAACTCTTAGTTAACCAAAGTAATCAATGTATCAGCACACAGATTACTTCTTAATCTCTCAACATTCCTAATATGTGAAAGACAAAAACCACTGTTTATCCTTTGATCAGATCCTTAAGATATATAGAAAATAAATACCATAGCAAGTCCATGAGCTTGCTCTCCAGATTTAGTAAATACCAACGTTGAACTTGAGATTTTTAAAGAAGAAAGCTTTATAAATGCAAACCACAGGTTTTTTCCTAGATCTGATGATTCAGCCTTCTCATGTCTCTCTCTCCTTCCACTTTCCTCAAAACACTTCTCTTTGCCACACTCCTGTCCTCACCCCTTTGTTTCACAGACTCATCTTTCTCTATTATTTCACAGAAAAATTTCTTGAAGAATCTATCCTTCCAATTTCTACCTCCTCTCCCTGTTACTTCTCCTAGCTATGAAAACCTAGTTTCTATTCACTGGACTCCTATTCAATTCCAAACGCTCATAAATCAGAGGTTTTTTTCAAACTTCATATTACTGGAACTCTTTAGTAACTTCTGACTGACGCTCACAGAGCTGGTTGTCACCCAGGCTAAAGTCCTCAGGATTGCAAATTATCATTTTTAAACAATGGAGATATATTGTTTTGACTGTGCAGGCCCAGAAGAGGGAGAGAAGGCTATGTGAGGGTCAGTGAGCCAGGACCTAAAAGGAGGGGAATGGAGGCAAAAGGAAGATTTGCTTTCAACTACCACTTCAGCAAAGAAGGGCAGAATTAAAGATCAGGAATCAGAGTGATAAAAACTCTAGAAGATGGCAAATTTATGAAAAAAGATATGTGTATTGTATTCTTTTCATAAGACCCTAAGACTAAAAGACATATACCCAAAATCTCTGGATGTTAAGATTATGGGTAGTTTTTATTTTCTTTATAATAATACATATTTTGTAATTTTCTACAATGAGCATACATTCTTTTAATAAGAAAAAGGCTGCTCTCCTCACCCCTTTAAATAGCAAAAGATCTACATGCCTGCATTCTAGGGTAACAAAGAAGGGTGTTGCCAGGGAGATGCAGCTCCACAGAATACTTGTGTGAAAACCCTCAGGGAGCTCTTATGAGGAAAGAAAAGCAGGCTGGGTGTTTGGGGCCAGTCTTGGGAAAGAAGAGACCTCACAGGAACCTGTCTGGCTTAAGACAACCCAGGAAGAACCTGGTATTTCCCCTGGACCTCCAGTCAGCCATATGAGTCCTCTCTCTCCTCCCTTCAAGATGCTGTGAAAATCTCATGACTGCACTGTATCCCACACTACTGTGACTCCATACAAAAGGTTTCTCCACAACTGGCTGGTTGACTTCCAATCCAACCCCCTATATAGTCCACACAAATATTAGTGTTCTAAACACAGGGAACACTGTGCTTCAAGAATATTTAGTATCCAGGACACTCTACAGTCTCAAATGTATACAATCTCTGCTTACATTAACCAGCACGACTTCCCAGCCCAGATGTTAGGCTCCAGTTAGCCCCTCTACCCATAGTTTCCGGACAGTCTGGCTTTGTGCCTCTGCACACTCTTTTCCCTGGCCTAGAATATGCTTCCCTATCCTTGTCCACGTGGTAAACTCCTATTGATCTTTTATATCTAGTTCAAAAGCAACTCCTCCATAAAGTACTCCTGGGCACCTGGCTGCTCCCTCCTAACGTTTTATAGCACTTCTTATACTGTTGGAGCTATCATCCAAGTACCTACCTTCCCTACTAAACCATGAGATATTTAAGACCAAAAACTACATTTCTCCATGTATCTAAATAGTGCTGAGAGCCAGTAGGTACTCAAAAAATATGTGACAAACTAAATAAAAGAATGTGTTTGGGGCGCCTGGGTGGCTCAGTGGGTTAAGTCGCTGCCTTCGGCTCGGGTCATGATCTCAGGGTCCTGGGCTCTCTGCTCGGCGGGGAGCCTGCTTCCCTCTCTCTCTCTCTCTGCCTGCCTCTCCATCTACTTGTGATTTCTCTCTGTCAAATAAATAAATAAAATCTTTAAAAAAAAAAACGAATGTGTTTGCTTTTACTACATATTTATATATATATCTCAGAAATGGGTTTTAAGAGCTGAAAATCAGGCACTAACTCATACTGGTGGTCTCTAAATGAAACCAATTCAAAAAGACCTAACTAAAAAGGAAGCAAAGCTCAAACCAAATATATACTAGGCAAATGTAAGATTTCTGTAGTATTTCCTGCTGAGAAGTTAAGACTTTACCAACTTGGAATTACCAACCTTCTGAAACAGTAATTTGAGGGTTACATATGTGGGCAGGTTTTTGTTTTTCCTTTTGCATAGCAGTGGTAGTGGAGGGAGCACTGCAAAGTGTCCGTTACGAGGCAAAGTAACTCAAATACATATCGTCTCTCTGAAATCAAATCAGTAAGAATGGCTGATAACCAGGAAACAGTGTAAACTTAAGATCAACTTCAAGAAAACAGAATCTGCACATGCTTATTTCCACAGAGTTTCCCTTTCATCAGTGCCTGCCTATTGCCTACATTAAATTTACCTGAGCTAAAGTAGGGATGGAATTTTGACCAGTCTGGGTCTGCATATGAGCAGATTCGCTCTCAGCCACAGAATCTGTTACACTTCCATCCTGCTGAGATTCAATTGTTTCCATGGTCATTTGTCTGAAAAAGCAATAAAAAAGGAAAAAGTATTAAGGCCCTAGCAGAAAGATTTCTCTGCTTTTACTTAGCTTTCTGATATTCATTTCTGTCATCAATTGTACCACCTTATTTTTCAAGAAATGGGTTCAGTGGTAGAGGTCTAAGTCTCCAAACTAACTCTGCTCACGGGATATGAACATTACCATTGCAGGAAGCACCGTAAAATGTTTTATGGGAGTTAACTTATTACAAAAAATGTTAATCTTATAATAAAAAGTCTCCTTGATAATTATTTTAAGCCCTCCAGTATAAATGAGTGAAAAAAGCAGACTTTCTATTTTACCTTAAGTATAAATATTCTATGACTCTCAAAGCCTAAGGTACATGCTTCATAATATATAGTATCAGAGAATTTCCCCACAGTCTAAATTAAATGCATTATAATATAAAGATGTGCCTAGCTTTGACAGCACTAACCAGTTTCTGATAAACAAGCCTCTCAAATGGAATCATGCAGAGCTGACCACATGTCCTACAGCTTCCCATTTCATTAAAGAGAAGAATCTAATTTTTCCAGAAAAACTTTCAACATAATTTTGTCTATGATAATCAATTTAATAATTTTTATTTCCATATAGACGATAAACCACTGTGATAAATTTTATCCTACTAGAAGAAATACAAACCACAAACAAAATAAACAAAATCAAATATTGAAAACTTACAGGAACTATTCTCTGTTACACATCTTTTCAACTGTCAATGATACAATGTGTTTCTCTCTTTAGTAGTCTAATTATATAGCCAAAAAGTATGCAAGCTACTTAGAACTTTGAATTAAAATATCCAAATCCTTTTTCCAGATTTAGTGACCAGATTCTGCACTCTTTGATCCATCTTGCACTTTACTATCTTCTTTTGCATTTCAATAGTCATTACCTGAATCCAAGCCTTCCATTCTCAAACCCATCTTTACTGCTTTTAAGTTACTTCTCACTCCTGAAAAGCATCAAAACTTCTAACTAAACATGACAATTTAGAGCAACTATAAAAGACAAAAATCCGGACTATTATGAAAAAATGTCTTTCCCTTACTATTCCCCAGTTCCTTTATCTCTTATTTTCTAGAACAGCCTAGGCAAGTACAGATCACCTGCATAACCTGCCAATTCTGGCTCTATGTTTGCTTATGTGAATAGTTCCCAAAGAGAATACCTCAGAACATTTAGTTCTACAGGATATGAAAAGGTATTATCTGAAAATGAGGGTGGGGGAAACACTTAGTGAAAAAGTTCTATATGTCTGGGGTTAAAGGTTTTCTTTGCCGCAGAACTTCTCAGAAGCTGAATATGCTAGTGTGCCTTCAGAAAGTGGAAGGTGCAGATCCAATAGGCTGCATTTTCCAAAAGCATCTGACCACCAAAAACTCTTTTCCACAAGGCATGTCCTAAAGGTAGTGTTCTGAAAACAACTTGAGAAATGTCTTATGCTATGTCTTACACCTTTTAAAGAACTTGAATCTCAACTCAAACACTATATGCTAGAAGACCTTCCTCACTGAACCATTCATTTTAGAAACATTTACTTAGCACCATCTACATGACTGGCTCCGAAAACACAAAAGTGGGTAAACTGCACCCCTTGCCCTGAAGGAATTTATTGATTAATTGGTCCTTGGACAACCTCTATCAGAAGTAACTAACATACTTATTGGGTAAGTAGAGGAGCAGATTCCTAGGCTCAACCCCAAATCTACAGAATCAAACTTCCTGGGGCATCTAATTTTTTTATATCTAAGAGATTCTGATGCATATTAAAATTTAGGAAAAATTTAGCTTATTGGTAAATTCTATCAGGTAGACTCATAAGTCACTTTTTAAATTGTGTAAAGGATGTTATGCACAAAATACTTTGGGAAGCATAGGAAGCAATGATTATATCTGCCTGAGAATGGGGCCATATAAACATATACTGAACAATGAGAAGAATTTCACCAGGTAGAAGAGGAAAAAGAGAACTATGAGAGGAAGGAAAGTACAGAGTATGGTTGGAAAATGGAATAACAGATTGTAGTAGATAATCTAGGTGCCAGGGAACCTATTTAGATTCAGTGAGGAGGAGGCAAAAATAGGACTGGTAGAAGTAGGGCTAGAGAGGTCAGATGGAACCAGAGAGAGAATACTTTTTAAAACTCTAGAGAGAGGGCACCTGGGTGGTTCAGTTGGTTGGGCATCTGACTCTTGGTTTTAGCTCTGGTCATGATCTCAGGGTCCTGAGATCAAGCCCTACATCTTCAATTTACATACGCCAGCTTCTCCAACCCTATATGTAGATGCTCCCAAGTCTGTACTTGTCTACACTCCCCTCCTATGAAGCATCTCAATCTAGTTTTCAGATGCCTGTCCCTTCCCTTCCATTTCTTCTTCTATTCGAGAGCATCACTACCCACTTAAGCACCGCAGTGACAAGCTACAAGCGTGTATGTGAGTTGGTACCAGATTAATGACAAAAACCCACAGAGCTAAGTATCAGCCAAATCAGGATGAGATGAGGCCTGGAAATGGGAAGAAAGGCAGATATGGAAGATCCGTGGCCACCCTTATTCATCCTTCCTGTCACATGTGGCATCATCTACTATAAACTCCTATCCCAACACTGGACTAAGCTGCCGAGCTGCTACTCCTCATGATTGCTGCTGTCCATTCTAAACACTTGGTCTTCCTGTAAGCCATGACCAAACTGTGATGCCCCCTGACCCATGCCTCAATCACATCCATTAACACCTCACATTTCTACCTCCCCAGTCACTGTCAAAGATGTAAGCTCCTCCTGTACTTCACTATCCCTCTCATAACTAGTGCTTCCTTTCCCCCCGTAATTCAGTTGCTTACTCCTAACTCCTATTCTCCTTCCAAGCCCTTGCAATGTGCTATCTGGAACTCCCACCCCTCACCCCAGCCTCTTAACAGACAGCAGCTTGTCTTCCCATACCTAATTAGAATTCCCACTAATTAGTATTTGTCAGCTGTTCCTCCTCTGTGCCTTTGCAGAAAGGTGTACCATCCTATATTCACTCACATGACAATCATTTTCCACTTACATCCAGGATGTAAACTGAAGACTTTGGCACTTGAGTTAAAAGATTTCCTCTCTGGAGCACCTGAGTGGCTCAGTCAGTTAAGCACGTGACTCTTGATTTTGGCTTAGGTCATGATCTCAGGGTTGTGAGATTGAGCCTGCATTGGGCTCCACCCTCAGCAGGGAGTCTACTTGAGATTCTCTCCCTGTTTCTCTCCTCAAGCGGGCAGCAATCTTCCCTAGTGAATTTACTCTTCCATTCTCTATGACTCTTTCAAAGTTTCCTCCCTCTTCTCAAATCTCCAAGCTTACCTAACTACCCTACACACAGTGTGAAGACTTGCCTCCTGCTTAGATGAGAACTCCCTCAATTTCCTGCCACAAAATCGGCAAACCTATTCACACCTATACTCACCATTTTACCTTGCCTCCTGCCTCCCAACTCTTAAGTTCTTTAATCTGTGCTTTGGACCCTCTTCAAGGGAACTATTATCAATTACCTTCACCCCTTTCCAATGGTTCCTCTTATCAAGATTTAAACAGGTTTAAGTCTCCTCGATCTCAAACACACACACACACACACACACACACACCCCCCACACACTTGTTGAACCAGAAATCTTTTTCTAGCTACTGTCTTGAACCTCTCTTCTTCCTTTCACTGCTAAACTACATTAAAGAATTACCAACATTATATCCATTTCTTTACTCCCACCTATTCCTAGACAACCCTAAACTGGCTTCTGCTTCACTAAACTTCTCTAGTAAAGGTAACCAATCTGTCACTAAATCTAAGTTCATTTTAAGTCCTATCTGGCTTAATCCCTCAGCAGTATTCAAAACTGTTGGCATCTTCCTTTTTGATGTCATCATATTGCAGTTTCTGCTCTCATCCCATTCTCCGACAACTCCTCCACAAGCTCCTTTGCTAATTCCTTCTCTTACTCAATGTCAACCTTCATATTGCATGTCTTCAGGGATCTGTTTAGTTTTCTCACCTCACTCTCAAATTTCCCTTTGTGTACTGTCATCATTTCACCAGCTTCAGGCTTACACTCTCAAATCTAGATCTCTAGCCCAGAGGTTTCTCTTGAATTCCAAAACCATATATTCAAATGCCTATCTATTATCTCCAAATAGGTATCCTACAGGTACCTCAAACTCAATGAGTCCAAAACTAATCTCTTCCTCCTCCACAAATGTGTTTCTTAACCTCAGGAAATGCAGCTCTGGCGTCCATCAAGTGACAACCTGGGTGTTACCTCTAACACCCTCTCCCATTCATTCCCTACAGCCTCATTACCAAGTGGAAAGACCCTTCCTACTAAAGAACAAGTTAGTCCCCTTCTTTACCACTACTCAATCTCCCTATTCCAATCCATACTAACAGCTCTCTTTCTCAAGTTTACACATCTGCTTAAAACATTTCTCTGCTTAAAACTCTTCAGTAGCCCTATATTGACCACAGGATAAAATTCAAACTTCTTACAATAATAATAACCACAACAACCATTTGTTGGTGCTTACCATGTGGTAAAAGCCTACTGGCTTTAATCCTTAACATTTTTATAAGATCAGGATAGTTAGTTCTTCTTTTAGGGATAATAAAATAGATAATGACAAAGAAACGTAAGAGGTTAAGAACTTAATCTTACCACCAATCTGATCTGTTCAGAGTGGCATAGCCAGGTTTTGAACTAAGGTCTTTTTCCAAAGTCCATATTCTCAATTACCAAACCAAACTGCCATTCAATCTCTTTCACAACGTGACCCCATTTTACTTTTATGGCCTCATTTCCAGTCACTCCATTCTTCCCACATTCTGCATTCTGGCCTCCTCATAGCCATTTCTTTCAAATACACATCCTATTTCCCTAGTTCTAATCTTTAATATCTGTTCTTCTCTCTTCCTGAACTGCCCTTCACCCCTTCTTTGTCCAACAGGCAAATTCCTACCAGTTTTTCAAGGCCTGGCTGAAGGACACCATCTTTCAAAAGCCTATTCTAACAGCCTTGGGCAGAATTAGTTATTCTGTTCTGAGTTCCCAAAGCATTTTATGCAATACTTCCATTATAACGCTTGTCTAGCATATAATACATTTATTCACAAAGTACCAACACTAGTATAAGCAATTCCAGGAGAGAGAGTACACCTTATATTTCAATGTATTCCCAGTGCCTAGTACAGAATCTACTATAATTGTTAAATAAACCAACTGATCAACTTTTCGGGAAGACTATGCAACTGTCAGATGTTACTAAAAATGATAAAAAATAAGGTTTAGAGAGATTGATTTTCTAAAAGGCACATAATAGATAGCAGACAGTGAATAAGAGGTCTTGTGAACTCCAGGGTTCCTTCCACAGCCAGTGTCCCAAGTATTCCAATTTAGACAGCATTTTACAATAAAGATGCGTTTTTGAGTATGCTGTAACTATTGTTACAATCTTCATCCAGATATACTTTATCTTTCACACTAGGATGTAGGGATTCTAATTTTATACAATTTCTATTCTTTTAGCATGCCTAGTATAGTGACCAATACATATCTCTTGGTAAAAGTTTGATACTAAAATCAATTTATTTGAGGGGCGGTGAAGCACACAAGCTCTTGATCTCAAGCTCTTGAGTGTGAGCCCCATGTTGGGTGCAAAGATTACTTAAAAAAAAAGAAGAAGAACATTTTTTTAAAATAACAAATAAGGGCGCCTGGGTGGCTCAGTGGGTTAAAGCCTCTGCCTTCGGCTCAGGTTATGATCCCAGGGTCCTGGGATGGAGTCCTGCATCGGGCGCTCTGCTCAGCAGGGAGCCTGATTCCTCCTCTCTCTCTGCCTACCTCTCTGCCTACTTGTGATCTCTGTCAAAAAAAAAATATATAAAATCTTTTAAAAATAAATAAAATAAAATAAAATAAAAATAAAAATAAAAATAAAAATAACAAATAAAATAAAATCATTTGAAGGTAAAAATCATCTACAGAAAAGTAAAGCCAGTGCTATCTGTTTAAAATATATCCCCTATCATTTTCAAGCCTGTTTATTCTACTGATCAATATCCAACTGCTCTCTAGTACAACCTCCTAAATCCACTAAAAAGCAGCCCTAGGGCACGACTCAGAGAAGAAGATTCAACTAAGAATTACATGTTCAACATGGGTCAATCACTATAGTAGGTATTTTCAAACAGTATTTCAACAGGACATATACTACCCAGAACTCAGGGTAAATGATATACATATAACACTAACACCTGTAAATCAGCCTTAGTTAGACCAGACAGAATTCATTTATAAAGTATAAGAGTAAAATCCATTATAATCCTTCATTGTTCACTATATATCTTATAGTTAAAATTGAAGAGATGTATTCAAGAATATGTTCCCCCCAAATCTCACTTTCTAAATCAAATGTTAAACCAGATGTACTGAAGTTAGTTATTGATAAATTGAACAATATTTTAATCTTAAACAATAACCCTTATTAGAAAGACCAGTCAGTAATCACAAGTTATAAAATATTTAAAAATACATACAAGATGAAGCAATAAAAGAAAAACAAAAACAAAAAGTCCATTAAGTACTATAAACTAACAGCAAGCAAAGTACTGGCAAATACTTGGTTCCACAATTCTGAAAAACAGATAGACTGCTAAAATGGGCATATTTAAACTTATAAATGATTAATAGTAGTAGCAATATTCTTTTCTTATGAAGGTTAAATATTTCTTCTGAAATCTTCTTTATATATATATATATATTTAGCAAACCATCTTCTTTGATAGAAAAATAAATATTATCCCAATACGTTCTAAATATATTAGGATTCAGTTTAATAAATGTTGAGATAGCTATGTTTTAAAATAACAGGATCCATCCATTAGCACAATTTTCAAAGACTAAGTTAAACTACTTTTAGAAGGGTAGAACTGTGTTTGTTTGCTTACTCTGTTATTTTCTAGAACTTTAATAGAATGTCTACATAATACTGCAATAACTCCTCCAAACACTTGTACAACAGTACCATACTGTTTATGCAGTACAACACAACAGGTAGACAATCTATTATATACCTTCAAGAAATAAATACAAAGGTATATTCATAAAATTATATTCACAATTATAGAAATACTGAGACAACTAATGACCAGAGTTATTTAGGCATCCTGTGTGTCAAGATCAAATAAGATACAGAACTAGAAGAAAAATTAGAAGAAAACAGAAAAACATTTTAAAGGATTGCTACTACTGGTACCTAGGAAAGTGTTCTTAAAAGGCAAGAGAAAGCAAATAGGAAAGGAAATACAGACCAAATCTATCTAAACAAAAAACAAAGGCTGTTTCCTAATTATAATTAAAATGTTCATTTAACTAACAAACTTCTAAAATCTTAGTTGTATCCTATTTGCAAAGACAAACTACACTGCAAAGCAACTGTATTTGCCCTTGTAAAACTTTAAAAATAGAATCCAGCTAAAAAAGGAAAAAATATTAGTTGTTTCTATTCTTTATTTATAAATAGTTTTATCAAAAAAGTCATAGAAAATTTATTTTCTTTTTAAAGCTAGGTCCAACTGATAAACCAGAATGTCTCTGAAAGTAGCCACAAGAAAACCTGAAAAGTTCTATCTGGATTTTATTTTCTTTTTAAAGCTAGGTCCAACTGATAAACCAGAATGTCTCTGAAAGTAGCCACAAGAAAACCTGAAAAGTTCTATCTGGATTTTATCAAAAAATTGATAAAACTGTACTGTTTTATATTAGGAACAAGCATAGCTTAAAGGCAAGGAAGGAAGAGAACTAAAACTCTGTCCATATCCTTATGTATGGTCTCCTTTCTAAATGAAAAGACCAGCAGGCAACACAAGCTAAATGTAAATGCCCACTTCTCCCCTCCATTGCCTCACAAGTACAGGGTAGAAAATGAACACTTCAGCTGAATGGCTGACCACTCTGGGTGGTACATTATATCATACAGGGTACATTATATCGTATTTTCTTAGTATCATATATATATATATACATACACACATTTATATACATTCATGGATACATGTTTACATATATATACATCATTCACTTATCCATGTATCTCCACTTAGAGTTTAACTCTCTGAGCAGAACTTTCAAAAAAAACAGAAGATATACCCACCTACCTTAGATTTGTCTTAATATATTTTTTCCTGCCACATTTGCTCATTATTAAGACATCTGTAATCAATGCTTTGTTCCTTCTCTGTTTTCTTCTTTATCCTGCAGTAAAAAATTGAATTGGGAGATCATAAATTTCATTAAAAAAAAAAAAAAAACTTCAAAATAAATAAATAAGTAAATAAAATAAAAACTACATCAGAAGCATAGCCCCCAGAATACCCTAATTTCTATAAAACTGAAAAAACAGACTAGAGGGGTGCCTGGGTGGCTCAGTGGGTTAAGCCGCTGCCTTCAGCTCAGGTCATGATCTCTGGGTCCTGGGACCGAGTCCCACATCGGGCTCTCTGCTCAGCAGGGAGCCTGCTTCCCTCTCTCTCTCTCTGCCTACTTGTGATCTCTGTCTGTCAAATAAATAAATAAAATCTTAAAAAAAAAAAAAAAAAGCCTCTGCCTTTGGCTCAGGTCATGATCTCGGAGTCCTGGGATCGAGCCCCACATCGGGCTCTCTGCTCAGCGGGGAGCCTGTTTCGTCCTCTCTCTCTGCCTGCCTCTCTGCCTACTTGTAATCTCTGTCTGTCAAATAAATAAATAAAATCTTAAAAAAAAATTAAACAAACAAACAAACAAAAAACACAGACTAGAAAGCTGGAAACTCTATTTTTTTCAAAATTATTTCTTTTCAATTTTCTTATCATCTAAGAAAAAAATTCAAAAAAACGTAAATCATGTGCTATTTATCAGGTTATTTCCTACTGAAGAGAAAGCAGTGCTATCTGAATCGTTTAATACACACTACATATAGCTCACAATATCAGCTCCATTTTAAAAATAACAATCACTTAATAAATGAGTGAATTTATCATTTCTTTTACCATTTTCTTAAACTTCATTCCACTACAAAAAATTTATCAACCATTTTTTATTTACCTTAAATTCAAAACTGGCTTTTGTCAGAGAATTTTAACTCCAAACAAAATAATAAGTTTCTTTAAAATCTCCACCAACAGTCTATAGTACACTTAAAAAGCTGTTTTAGACACTCTAGTAATTAAACCCCATTTTTCACTAAGATCTTTTAAAAGTACTTATTTGACAAGCTGAATCAAGTAAAATTGGCAAAGAAAAAAGAAAAAGAAACTGAAGCCCTTAATTTACTGTAGACGTGGAAAGGACAAATGTGTGCAGCCCTAAGTGTCTTCTATGGTATCTGCCAGCAATGCTGGTGCTTAGCCACAGACATACTGCTTTCAGGGTTCCCTCCTAAGTGGCCCCTCTAAAACGGTGTCATACCATTCTAGTCATTTTAAAACTGAGCCAGCAGGTTTGCCTAAGGACACTACGACAATGATTATAGCTACTGTCTGTACCCCCCATCCTCCAGCATGGGAATAACAGGAGATGATAGGACATTTGAACCAGGCTACCTACTATATGAACAAAAAGGATGGTGCCATTCATTTGGATTAAACCTTATTCTGTTATATTCTTTTGGTGTTTTACATTGGGACATCTTATCTTCCATAAACATTGCATAGCCTAGAGGGCAGGGACCAGCATAGACGAGACAGATAACAAAATGTCCCCGCTCTGCAGGAGATTGCAATTTAATGAGAGAGACAGATATTTAAACAAAGAACATTGACTATATTATTTGAATAATAGTGATCATGGCACCACATAAAGAGAAGTTAACTGCTAATTTCTATATTTCTCTTGGAAATACCTTTTTTTGGTTTATTTTTTGAATGAGTAATACATTCTTATGGTGCAGAATTCAAAAAGCAGGAAAAGGGGACGCCTGGGTGGCTCAGTTGGTTAAGCAGCTGCCTTCGGCTCAGGTCATGATCCCAGCGTCCTGGGATCGAGTCCCACATCGGGCTCCTTACTCAGCAGGGAGCCTGCTTCTCCCTCTGCCTCTGCCTGCCATTCTGTCTGCCTGTGCTCTCTCTCTCCCCCCCTGTCTCTCTGATAAATAAATAAAATCTTTAAAAAAAAAAAAAAAAAAAAAAAAAAGCAGGAAAAGGTATTCACTGAAGTGCAGGAACAGCTACCTACTTGGTCTTCCCAGAGGCAATCAGCATTGAAGAAAGTACCAGCTTCCAGCCACCACAGCCACAAGATGTCAAAAGGGAAAAATGACTAGTCTCATGCCAGAATGATGACCATCAGACAAAACTGACTCTGACTCAGGCTTATCAAAGCATGATTTCATCCCAACTACTCTCTAAGAAGTCATCATAACTGATTGCCTGCTTGCGAAATCTAAAAGAATGCTTTCTAGTCCAATCTTCCTTATATCCCTACAGCATTTCCCAATTTCCAAATTTTCTGCTGCTCTTTGGAACACCGTGTTCACTTCTCTTCCAAATTACCCAGTCCTTTGTCTTCAGTCTTCTTCGCCTGCTCTTTAAAGATCTTTATTTTTTATTTTTTTAATTTATTTGACAGAGATCACAAGGAGGGCAGAGAGGCAGGCAGAGAAAGGAGGAAGCAGGCTCCCCGCCGAGCAGAGGGCCCGATGTGGGGCTCAATGTGGGGCTCGATCCCAGGACCCTGAGATCATGACCTGAGCTGAAGGCAGAGGCTTAACCCACTGAGCCACCCAGGTGCCCCCTCTGCCTGCTCTTTATTTTTTTTATTTTTTTTTAAAGATTTTATTTATTTATTTGACAGAGAGAAATCACAAGTAGACGGACAAGCAGGCAGAGAGAGAGAGAGGGAAGCAGGCTCCCCGCTGAGCAGAGAGCCCGAAGCGGGACCCGATCACAGGACCCCGAGATCATGACCTGAGCCGAAGGCAGCAGCCCAACCCACTGAGCCACCCAGGCGCCCCTCTGCCTGCTCTTTAAAGGCTGGTATTCCCAGGCTGTCTGTCACAAAAGTCTCCCCCAACACAGGCTCCCTAGACTACTTGATCCTCTCTCAGTCTCAGATCTCTTCTGCAGTCTAGACTACTCTCTCCTGAGCTCCCGCCCACATGCATCTGCCCACTGGTTTGCTCACAGACCCTCAAGACCCAAATGTTCCAATTTAATCTCAATGCCCTCACTCTGCATCTCTCCTCTTGCTGTACTCTTCTCCCAGTGAGTGACATCAACACTGACTCAGCCACCCCATCTGGGAGTTCTCCTCTCCTTTCATTACCTACTTCCCATGTCCTCAATTTCTGAGGAGGCAGACTGGTTTATTGGTAGCAATAGTGTGTAGTATAACACTGGCACTGGAAGCTGATCTCGGTGTCACCCTGCTCTGAGTTCTATGGTTTATTGGCTATATGACCTCAGATAATTATAAAATTTTCCAAGCATTCTTTCCTGTCAAATGGAGATCTTTTTGTGAGGATAAAATGTAATAATAAACATAAAATGTCTAACTGTGTTTGGAATATAAGCAAGGACCACTACCTAACTCAGCCTCAATAATTTTATCTCGTATCTCTCCACTCTGCTCCATTCTCTCCCTCATTTCTGACACTGCCTTAGTTCTGAAACTGATTATTTGACATGATTAAAACAATAACTACCTCTCCATAAAGCAATTTGTCTCTCCCTGTAATAACTTCACCTCACTCAAACCTCTCTCTCAAACCCTCTTAATCTACTCCACTAGACCACAACACTCTATTCAAAAATGCAAATCCATGGGGCGCCTGGGTGGCTCAGTGGGTTAAAGCCTCTGCCTTCAGCTCAGGTCATGATCCCAGGGTCCTGGGATCGAGCCCCATATCGGGCTCTCTGCTCAATGGGGAGCCTGCTTCCCTCCTCTCTCTCTGCCTGCCTCTCTGCCTACTTGTGATCTCTGTCTGTAAATAAATAAATAAAATCTTTAAAAAAAAAAAAATGCAAATCCAAACACGTTAATTTATTTCCTTATTCAAAATCCTCCAGTAGACCCCCTGCTTTAATAAACAGTCAAAGTTATGAGCATTATAGTTTGAGGTACTTTGTAGAGGCTTAATAAAGTTTGTTGTAAAAGCCTTCAATTTTAAGATATACCAATCCTTTCCATTAATTTTCCAGGTTCAAAATTACCTTGTGTGGATTTGTAAAGCAGGAGACCCAATTTTACTAAAGTATAAACTGTGCATACTTTGAAAAACTTGGCTGCTTTTTATACTATTGATCTCATCTCAAATCTGATTTTACTATTCTAGAACATGCTACTCTTTGGTAGACAAGGATTGACTTAGGGTCCTCCACTTCCACATACACAAACACCTGAATGCTTAAGAGCTCAAATGTCCTAATGTGTTCTCATACGGAAATGATATATT
Source organism: Mustela lutreola (assembly GCF_030435805.1). NCBI lineage: Eukaryota > Metazoa > Chordata > Mammalia > Carnivora > Mustelidae > Mustela > Mustela lutreola. The sequence goes on along the minus strand of NC_081297.1, from coordinate 33,638,658 downwards.
CTAATTAGCCTAAAACATACCCCTTGAATTCATCATTTCACAACACAGCCTGAGGTTAGAATTTTTAAGCTGACCTCCTTATGTCTAAAATCACAAAGGTTACTGATGTAAGGTCTTGGATACTACTAATTTTCTATAAAAATATATTTTTACGTCCTATCTGCTAAGGAAACCTTTTAGAGTAGAAAGGCATATCTTAGTTTATTATAGGCAAATAAGAGCTTATACTAAGAGAGAAAAAGGAGTTCAAAATTCTTTTGCCTGTTGTGAATTTCTGTGTTGTATATGGAGAAAAGCCATTATCCTACTGGTAAAAATTTTCTATCATATATTAGGTTTGATTGCCAAAATCACATCTGGCATTCACCTCATTCTTCATCTGTGTGTTGCCCTCTGTGTTACCCTCTGGCATACAGATTCAATTAATTTCATTGCTATCAAGTATCCCTTAATATAAAGCTCTCTATAACAGGTATTTAAAATACACTGATTAGGGGTGCCTGGGTGGCTCAGTTGGTTAAGTGTCTTCCTTTGGCTCAGGTCATGATGAGCAAAGAGCCTGCTTCTCCCTCTCCCTGCCACTCCCCTGCTTGTTCTCTCTCTGACAAATAAGTAAATAACATCTTTAAAAAAAAAAAAAAAGGATCGAACTTCTTGGGAAACATTACCAGAATATAAAAGCTTACCTAGCCAACTTCCTTCTCCCTAACCAACTCTCTGTATGAATCATTTCTTCTGCAAAACCTATAGCACACCTAAGGCCAGAGTCACTCTCTAGCATACCCAAGCACTTCTGTTTCTAACAGCTGTGATGGATGCTTAGCAAGAGTTAGCCATATTTATCACCTAACTTGATTATGCCAGCTATACTTACTGTTGTAATTTTGGAATTCTATTAAATAGCATGTTAAATTATTAAATAGATTTAAAAGACTAAAAAAAGAGCTGCTTCTGTGAAAACTAAGTAGACTGCTTTGGAAAGACAATAAAAGGCTGCTTTTTAAAAAATTCTGGCTTTGGGGCTAGATATTACAGTTGGAAAGACCTATAAAATTGGGGAAATATGACAAATATGTAGAGTTCTTTACAAAGACACTTGCAAAACAACTAAGTTCTTGCTCTACTTTCAAGATCTGAAAAATGGAAATTGAGATAGTTTTTGCAGGAAGGGGGAGAAACAAAAAACAAAAACCAAAAAACACAACAACAACAAAAAAATCCCACGTTGCAATTAGAATAGTCAAAATAAAAAGGAAAGAATGTGGAATAAAAGGGGATACACCTCTCATGGAAGCAGGAAGAGAGAGAGAGACCAAAGAAAAGTATATTATTTCTCTGGTTCCAGGATGAAGCAAGGTTTTAGTTCCTTCGGAAACTAGGAGATCTTCATAGGTTAATCATGATTTAAATAGCAATGGCGAGTAAGGTTTGAAAGCTAAGGGAAGAAGAACATGAAGTGCATATACAGCTGGTTCATTTCAATCACATGGATTAAAAACTTGGGAGAAGGCAGGGCTGGGTAGAAGAGAGAAGTAATTACAAAGAGCCAAACACCTCAAGTTGGCAGGGATAAACCTATCTTACTACATGCATTCAGATTAAGGAGATGAATACAGGAGAAACAAAGTGGGAGAGCAGTGACAGGAAATTACACCACTTTTCAAGTTTTGTAATCATTGTGAAACAAGGTTAGAATAACTTTCAAATAACATTCTTTATTTACACTTTTGTGTAAAAACAGAAGTAGCCAGGAGCAATACTTATAAATAATTGAGACACTTGCAAATAATGTCTTTAAAATTTTAAACATGAATCATAGAGAAAATCAGGTGGCTTTCTAATACAGATTCGAGGCCACTCCAACTTAATTGCTGCAGATACCTATTACTTAAGAAATCTTAAGTTTTTATAAAGTCACTAAAGGATTAACTATTTCAGCATCCCTTTCTCAATTAATTCCCCACCCGGCACCTGTTTTTGGCTATTTCACAGTCAATGAACAACAAAATTGGCTGGTAAGGAGGAAATGAAAACTAAAATTCAAACAATCATGGCCTATCTCCACCTCTCCAAATACCACCGTCTTTACCACCACCACTTCATGGAAGGAAACAAAATTTAAAACCTTCTGTGAGTTATTTGCTTGACTAGAGTCATTGCTGGGTTCTCCTGTTCAATATTGTATTTCACTACTGCACTTTAAGTACATTTCAAAGTACTTATCTACACAAAGTACAACTCTAGTGACTATTAACCAGTAATCTGGAAAAGAGTAGATAAGACACTTGAATTAAGTAATATTCAGAGAAATGAATTTCAATGTTATGATACTTACCTAGATTGGTCCTCTTTTGTGTTTATGAACAAAGCTGCTTCTTAGTTCTAAGTCCAGAAACATGCTTAAAAAGGTTAATTTTAACACCTCCATCAATTTTAAAAGGGGTGAAAGCATCCCAACTGTCCATATACAGTATCATAGGTCTTTATGCATGATTCAGTTTCTCTAATACCTGAGCTAGAGGCTTTTATAATATCAGTGCTAGAATATAAACTCCACTTTAAAACATTTTGAAGCAAAAAAATCATTTTTGCTCTATCAATGAAAATGAACAAAACTGAATGACATGAGTTAGGACGGTCAAATTTTAAGTCCACTGTGTTAAAAAAAAATTCAAGAAGATAACTTCGAAAAAACTGTTTTTGGGAAATTCTCAAATTATCAGAATCACACAGCTCCATTAGGATTTCACATGACTTTGACATTTGACAGGTCTGGCTGAATCACTGTTTAGAAAACACGACCAAAGATGCTTCCCACTTGGGGACAACTGGGTACTTCAAAAGAGCCTCACAAAAGGGTTGCTAGTAAGGTTTTCTATGAGGCAAGTATCCTCCCTTACCAGTGAGAGAGTTATTCTAAGAGGCTTTAAGCAAAACTCCCACATAACTTTCTAGCCTATGTTCTTCCTCAAAACTGTCTTATATACCCCTTGGCAATAATTTCCTCTAACACTCCTGAGAAAGCCAATCAAAAGATGTGCAAGATTTAAAAAAAAAAAAAAAAAAAAAGTGCAAGATAGATATTGTACTTTCTAAACTTTGCTGTAAATGGAATTATATCAATAAGACTCAAGTTGTCTTCATAAGTAGTATAAAGATAAAATCCCACTAGTGTTATCCTTAAGTTTTCCTCTTCATTCCCCCTATTCTCTACTGGATATCCTAAAGCATCAGAAAAAGAAAACCCAGGAGTGAAAGTATTTACTCTTATACTGTATTCTTAATTATACAGTTCTCATGGTACATGGTATTTTAAAAACCTGAAATATTCTTTGAAAAATGATTTAAAATGTTTATTTCTACCTGTATGTAATGGATAAAAAACATTTCCCCTGAAATTTTTATTTTTATGATCTGCATTGATAACATTAAAATTGCATTCAATGTACAATAACTCTTCTCAAAGTTGATTTTTATATACAGAATCCACTAGTTCAATAAAGTTGAAATACTTAACAGAATTCAAAGACATTTCGGGCTTATTTTCCTAATGACCAATGTTGACCACATGTCAAAATATCAGTGGTTCAGCTGCGAAGTGTTTACATTGTTCAGTTTTACTTTTAAAAATCTATCTAAATGGAACGGGACATTTGAGTGCTTTCCAATGGACTACTACGTCAACAATAAACCTGGCTCAACCTGGCTCAATTTTCTGGCCCAATATTAACTTACAGAGAATATCAAGTTAGGGAAAACAGATCATAAATATATGTACGTACTGGTCAAGTTTCAATCAGGATTTCTTATGTGTGTTAATAACCTGAAACTCTTCCCTACTATTCACAGAATTCTAAAAAGGATTTTACATTTTAATCCTGCAATAACCTGCCTCAGTAGCAAACTAAAGTGGTCTATGGAATCTGGAGTTTCTTGAACTCATCTGTAGAAGCAAATTTCATTAACCTTCCAGGACAAAGCAAAAACAAAGACTGAAGAGCTCCTCTGTGTTTACACATTCAATAAAAATTTATTCATATATTCTTACAAGATATGTACACAAAAAATCAGTATAATTACAACTTCACACTCACCAAAATGACTCCAGCAAGTCACTGAGAAAGCATCTGCTTACAGTGATCTATTTACAGATTTATACCAAAAATGTTTCTATAATTATCAACACTTAATATGACAATGCTTTAAGTGTTCTACTCATTCAGGATCAAACCCACTTAAATATCTTTCTAAAAGCTGTATCCGGATTAGTAAGCAGTTGTTTATACATTATTTTTTTAGTACTTAGCTCTTATTAGCCAAAACATTATTTGCAACTTAACATCCTTGGGAGGAAAAAGTTCAAAGAAAAGAAAAAAGTTCAAATTTTAAAAATATAAAGGGAAAGCAGCTTACTATCCCAACATAGGACCAAGACTAGGAGAAAAACATGGTACCCAAAGGGGAAAAAAAAAAAAAGAGAGAGAGAGCATGAATTATTAATGTAATCTATTAGTTTTCATACCGGACCTCTATCGTGCACCGAGGTTTCTATTTATTTAAAGGGAAGGTGGCTACAGTCTCATCAGCCCGCCAAATCAGGTTTGAAAGGAAGAAATTTTAGGAAGTTACAGAGCTAAGAGGTTCTGTTAAAAGGGGCTCTCTAAGTTTCAGTCAGACCTTCAGGCTGATCCTGTAAGTCAAAACTGCTGAAAATTTGATCGTAAGCTGACAGCTGCTTTCCTGAGCGCTGTACACGGAAGGTCTCAGCGATTTTCAAGTTAGGGGGACCTGGTATGCGTGCAGCAGGATAAAGAACTATGTTGAATAATGTGTCTACTCCCTGTCCAGCATGCTCTGGGAACCTTGCTAGGTGCCTTCTAAAAAGGCACAACTCAAAGGTAAAGAACAAGAGAAACTGCAATTTCTATCAGCTGTCAGGGTTCTGTTCCTTCTTCGCGGCTATTATAAAAGTCTCCGCACTATTTCATCAGCTCTGTCGTGTCTGGGGACTAAGTGACTCAACACCGGTGTCCCCGACTCATGTTTCGGAGAAGAAATGGGTTAACGCTGATTTCTATCCAAACGAAGTCCACATAATTGAGACAAAGGTGCTACTAATCGTCGGCTGTGGTAGATAAAACCAACGTCCTTACTTCTCGTTTCCTTTTCTTCTCAGAGAGGGAGAACCCCACTCATCAGAGCAGTGAGGCTTTTCCCCAAGGACTTGCCCAACTTGTACCAAGTTCAAAAGGAGTCAGGGAGGGCTGCGAGAGCAGAGCAGCCCGCTTCCCGCTCGGCAGAGCTCTGCACTAACCCGAAGGCACCCCGCGGGCGGAGCGGGACAAGTGAGCGGCCGCCGCCACCGGGAGGCCGCACTGCTCCCGCTCTCCCCGCCCTCCCCCTCGGGCTCGGAGCCCCCAGCGCCCCCGCTCCGGGGCCCCGAGGCCCCCGACCCGTCGACCCGGCTCCGCTCCGCCTCCTGCCTCCGCCTCCTGCGCCGCGTCGCCGGCTCCGAGGTCTCTAGGTACCGGGCCGGCGCGCCACTTACCCGCCGCGATGGGATTTACGTAGCGGACCTCGTCACTGATTACGGACGGGAGGAGGTGGAGACGGCGAGCCCGACCGCCGCTCAGGAGCGGCGCCGCCGCCCAGCAACCCGGCGCCGGCGCCGGCGGCGGCCCCACGTCGCCCCCACGTCAGCTCTGATGCGGCAGCCGCGGCCTGCCCGCCGAGCCGAGACCAAAAGTAGCGCAGCAGCCGACAGAACCGCGTCCTCGCGCCCCGCCCTCCCCTCCCCCACTCCGCGACTGCCTCCCCGGGGACGCCCGGCGGAAAAAAATCCAAACTCGAACTCTGCCCCCTGCCGGCCACCATCGGGAGTGCAGCGCTGACAATCCAACAATTAAATGGAACGGGGGGAGGGGAGGAGGGGGAAAATGAGAGGCCAGAGGGCGGGGCCTAAGTGGTGGGGAGGAGGGCCAAGGCGTGGCCCTAGCGCGAAGAGGCGGACCAGGGAGGTGGGCGGGGCCGGGAGGAAGAACTGGGCTGCGCGGGGAGGAAGACCGAGTCCGGGGCTGGGCTTGTGGGGAGGCCTGGAAACCGGAAGTTGCTTCGCCGCGCGCGCGTCCGAGGGCTAGTTGGCTGCAAACAAAGCTAACGGCGGTCGCTGGGGTTTGTATCTCGAGGTCGCTTAGGGCGGCTCCATCCCCAACCCAAGCTGAGGTCCCGAGCTTTGTGGGTCCTTCCGGCCAAGGGCGCGTCCTGCTGATCCCTCCCCCAGGTCTGTGGAGCGGCCCCCTGGAGCATACCCACTCCTGCGCTCCTGCAGCGTCTGCCATTTAGAAAAACGCTTCTAAGTCCCGGGTATCCCTCTGGACTCGAGCCTTCAGGGAAGTCCAACTGGCTGTCCTTGTTCCCCAGCCTGCTGCCGCCTCCCCAGTGACTTTGTGCGTCAGGGCCGTGGAGAAACAGCGAGTTCCCACTTGGAGATGTGACAGAGGAAAGGAGGGCATTTGGTGACACGCAGAAATCCCTGCCTCTAAATGAGGAGAGTTTCGTTTTTATCCCCTAAACTGAGGGCTTTCCAGTAAGAGGAACGTTTCTGACCCGCTGTACTCTAGGAACCCATTTATGCATACTCAGAACGTACTAAATTGTAAGGCTGAGTAAGCCCTCCGAGAGGGAGGCTTCGTAGCCTAAAGACAAGTCTCTTTGGGTTCAGGAAAAAGGAATTCAAACAATGATTGCCACCCAACTTTATAGTAGCCAGGAATGTGTCGTGCGGGAGACCAGTGTGAAGGACACCACTTGAAAAACTGCTGAGAAAGAATAGAAACACATCAACAGTGCAGATAGAGAAGGGAAGCTTTGTGAAACAACAGAATCTCTGTAGTGTTGGAGAAAATTCTGAACTCTCTTCAGTCCCTGATTTTGGCCAACCTGAACTACTTCCAGCTGTAATGCATACTAGCAGAGATAAAAGAATAAAAATCTGGTAAGTTCACTTCCCCCTTTGACATAAAAGTTCCTCTTGCAATAAAGTAGACGGTGCTCATCTCCACCGCTTGCAAATATTAATGAGGAACTTTAGCACATTAACAGAAATAAATTTTTTAAATGGCCAAGTCCTTTTCGTGTATATGGTTAGACAAGGTGGGCACAGAATAATTATATGTAGATAATACATCTCATTTTAGCTCAGGAAAAAAGGGGTCATTAGAAGGAAAGAGAATAAAACAGGATTATCAAACCCTCAAAATCTTACCATTCACTGTGTTCAAGGTTGACCAGTGCAGGATGAATAGATTTTCAGCTACAAGAATTGAGTGGAAATTGTGATCATTCGCCTTCCCCAAAACGTTGTTCTCCACCTACTTGTTTGTTGGGTTCTTTACATAGATAGTTAAAGATGTAAGTGATAAATCAACATTCACGAAGATATAAATGTCAACTCCTTGAGAGTAGGGGAAGAGTAGTGCCTGGGGTCTAAGGAGAAAAGGGCATGACATAGCCGCAGGAAAGATACGTGCAGGGTTCTATTGCTGCTATGACAAATTACCACAAACTTAGTTATTTAAAACAACACATATTTATTATCTGGCAGTCCTATAGACCAAAAGCCCAGTACACGTCTCAGTGGGCTAAAATCAAGGGGTTGTCCGCTCCAGGGAAGCATCCATTTCCTTCTAGAGACCACCCACATTCCTTGCTTGATAGCCCTTTTCCTCCAACTTCAAAGCCAGCAACAGCTGGTTGAGTCTTTCTCCTGCTGCCATCTCCATGATTCTGTCTCTCACTTCCCTCTTTTACTTATTAAAACCTTGTGATTACATTGGGCCCACCCTGGTAATCCAGGATAATCTTCCCATATCAAAATCAGCTGATTAGCAACCTTAATTCTATCTGTATCCTTATTTCCCTTTGCCATGTGAACTGATTTGTACACAGGATACAGAGATTAGGATATAGATATCCCTGAGCGGGTGGGCATCATGCTTCCTCCCCATAGTAAAGGACTCTAAAATAAACTTGAGCTCTGAGGACAAATCACCTACCTCTCAGGGGTATCCCTTGCAAATAATTCAAACATTTGATTAGAAATGCAAATAAGTGATTTTTCACTTTCTCATTACCTATAATAAAGATAGAAAATTTTAAAATGGGATAAAGAAGAGTGGGTTAGGAAGGCATAAATTTTTTAAATGGGAAGAATAATAGTACCTACTCCTTAGCATTGTTATAAAGATTAAATAAAGTGGGGTGCCTTCGGCTCAGGTCATGATTCCAGGGTCCTGGGATTGAGCCCTGCATCAGGTTCTCTGCTCAGCTGAGAGCCTGCTTCCCCCTCTCTCTCTGCCGGCCTCTCTGCCTACTTGTGATCTCTGTCTGTCAAATAAATAAATAAAATCTTAGCAAAAGAGATTAAAGTATCTACCATAATATATGTGCTTAATAAATAAGCTGGCCAAAATGGGTGATGGGCATTAAGGAGAACACTAGTGATGAGCTCTGGGTGTTATATGTAAGTGCTAAATCACTAAATTCTACACCTGCAACCAATTTTATCATATATGTTAACTAACTAGAATTTAAATAAAAACTTGAAACGGATAGTAAAGCTAGCTATTGGACTTGGCCAGTGTCCAGATATTTGGGTTCCTCACCTAAGCAATAGTTCTCTGTTGAGGAGGGACATCTAGAACACCTACTTTCCTGAGAAAATACAGGCTGTCAGTCACACCCATATACTCTCCCTTCACATCAAAATATCTTAAATCATCCCTCCCTTTATGCATCAGGAGGAACACCTTCCTCCTCTCCTTTCTAAAACCAGTTTATAAGATAGATGTCATTTCTTTCCCATATCAGATCTAGCTCAATTATCTGCTGTCTTGTACCTTTATTCTTTCTTCCTCTTGGCTCCTTCTCCTCTGCCTGCAAATGTATTCACATCTGGTCTCTACTTGAAAACTGTTGATACTGCTGCTCCCACTAGAAAGGCTACAGACTTGCCAGCTCTACGGTATACATTCATATTACATTGTTTGCCCATATGCCTACCGTACCATCTCTTGCCATCTCTCATTATCAAACTTCTCAAGAAAGAAGGCACTTGCTATATTCATTTCCTCACCACCTACTCATTTCTTATTTCCTGGCTATCTGACTTTTGCCCTCTCCACCCACTAACCTCCCACCACCCCCACCAGCCAGACAGATTTCTGATTACAGAATCCAAAACGTTTTTTTTTTTCATTCTTCAGCTTCCTTGACCTTTTTTCCTAATTAATCCTACCTTCTTAATGTCTTCTCCCTGAGTTTCCATGACATTTGATTCCCCTGGTTTCACTCATCTTTGCTTCCCTAATGTAGATCTGAATTTTCTGCTCTTAATCATCTTCTACATTGTCCTCCTTAGTTATTTCATCATTCTCATTTCTTTTTTTTTTTTTTTAAGCTTTATTTATTTATTTAACAGAGAAATCACAAGTAGGGAGAGAGGCAGGCAGAGAAAGATGGGGAAGCAGACTCCCTGCTGAGCAGAGAGCCCGATGCGGGGCTCGATCCCAGGATCCTGAGACCATCACCAGAGCCGAAGGCAGAGGCCCAACCCACGAGCCACCCAGGAGCCCCATTATTCTCATTTCTATTGAAAAGAAAATTCTTAAAGTTATATCCCAACATCCCAACTTCCTTTCCTCGCCCCAAATCATATTTCTGACCCCCTGATAGAAGTTTCCACTTGCATAGCCTATGATCATTTTATTTTATTTTTTTTAAAGATTTTATTTATTTATTTGACAGAGAAACCACAAGTAAGCAGAGAGGCAGGCAGAGAGAGGAGGAAGCAGGCTCCCCACAGAGCAGAGAACCTGATGCGGGGCTCGATCCCAGGACCCTGGGATCATGACCTGAGCTGAAGGCAGAGGCTTTAACCCACTGAGCCACCCAGGCGTCCTGCCTATGATCATTTTAAACTCAACATATTCAGAACTACCCATATCATCTTTCCTCTCCATTCTTGAATCATGGTTTTTGGGGTTTCAACAATGATACTGACACTTTTCAGTTCTCAGTCATCCTGCCTCTAAACCTTGGAGTCATTTTGGTCATTCTGTACTCTTATCATTGAGGATCCATTTAGGTGATAATTTGAAGTGTATGCCATGTTCTAGGCTATATGCTAACACCTCAATTTGTATCCGTCCTTTCCTTCTCATTCCCACTATTACCAGTGACTGGGGTCATGCTTGCCTCCAATATAGTTCACCTAAGTATTTCTGTTTCATTTTTCCAATACATCGCTCTTGTGATTTGATTTTTCTTTTTAAAAATCTTGAATAATTGGAGAGGGTGATTGGGTTATGGACACTGGGGAGGGTAAATGATATGGTGAGTGCTGTGAAATGTGTAAGCCTGATGATTCAGAGACCTATACCCCTGGGGCAAATAATACAATATATTAATAAAAATAAATAATCTTGAATGATTAGAGGGACTGGGACTTAAGGAGTCAAAGGTGGAAAGGAGATTGAATTCCCTTTGGTGACCTCTTGAATTTTCTACTACATGTATGCATTACATATTCTAAAAACAAAAAAAAAATTAGTTAAAACAAAAAACTTCAGTGAGATTTTATTGGCTAAGTTTAGCATAAAGCCTTTCATTATGTGGGTCCAACTTAAGTTTACAGCACTATTCCATGTTAGTCCCTTGTGTTTTGTACCACACTGGTCCTCATACCTTGTGGCACATCAGAGTCATGTGAAGAGCTTGTCAAATGGTTGTACCCAGGTGGTAGGCCCACTTACTAAGTCAGAATCCCCAAAGAAAGGGCCTGGAAATCTACCTCTTTTAAGATCCCCAGATCAGTCTAGTGAGCTGCAAGATTATAACTAGGCAGCACTTTAGCCAAACCTTACTACTTACTGTTCCAGATAATTACCTTACATTTTCCAATCTTTTTTGCTTTTATTCACTCCGATTTTCTCACAAGTTCTCTATCTGCCTGTTAAAGATACAGCGCCCCCCCCAAAAAAGATACTATCTCCTTTACTCATCCTCTTTAGAAATAATCTATCTCCTCTTTGCCTGCAATTAGTGATTGTTGTCAGGATCTAGAGCCAGAATTCTAAGTTAAAATTCCAATTTTGTTACTTTACTAGCTGTGGAAATGTTAGGCAAGTTTCTAAACCTCTCTATGCCTCAGTTTCTTCACCTGTTAAATGGGGGTGAAATTATTACCTGCCTCATAGGTTATTATGAAAATTCATGTGTAAGTGTGTAGAATTTTGTGCTTGGCCCGAAGTAAGCACTGAATAAATGTTAGCTATAATTAATACTTTATGACTTGTACAAGTTCCTTCATTGACTTTTGTGGGCTCTAAGCTCTAGAAAGTCTTAAAAATATCATTTGACTCCTTTATTTTATAAATTAGAAAGTGGAGGGATGTCTGGGTGGCCCAGTTGGCCAAGTGTGACTCTTTTGATTTCCACTCAGGTCATGATCTCAGGGTTTTAGGATGAAGCCCCACATTCAGGCTCTGTGCTTAGCGGGGAGGCTGCTTAAGGATTCTCTCTCCCCCTCTCCCTTTGCCCCTCTCTCCCCTACACATGCTCTCTCTCAAAAAGATAAAATTTTTTTGAAAAAAGAAAAGAAAGTAGAGGCTGAGTAATTATAATGTTTACTTTGGCTAATGAGTAGTAATAGCAGGACTAGGATCCAGGCTTTGTGACTTTTTTTTTTTTTTTTAAGATTTTATTTAGTTATTTGACAAAGAGAGAGAGAGATCACAGGTAGGCAGAGAGGCAGGCACGGCTATTGGGGGGCTGGAAAGCAGGCTCCCTGCTGAGCAGAAAGCCCAAAGCGGGGCTTGATCCCAGGACCCTGAGACCATGACCTGAGCCTAAGGCAGATGTTCAACCCACTGAGCCACCCAGGTGCCCCCAGGCTTTGTGACTTTTAATTCTATACTACTTCTATTATACCACAAGTTTTCAGAATTTTGCATTGTTTAAATGACTACCAACCTACTTTATTTACCAATTTACCACAGGTGAGAGAGAAAATGGATTCATTTGAAAGTAGTTTACACAGGCCCTTTCTATTCAAGCTTCAGGATTTAAAACAAACAAATATATTGTGCTTAGTTTAAATATCTGAGAAAAGTAAAACAAGTCAACATAATATATACTTGATTTATGATGTCTCCAATTTGCTCTTTGGGAAGAAATCTTTCATTCTACCAGAAAGTTAACAGTCCTAGGTTCCAACATGGAAAATATCCTTTCATATGGGTATGTGTTCTTTGTTTTTTGAGCTTTATAAACTTAAACATCCAAATCTAATGGCTCTGAACTCACCAGAATATCTAAAGTATTTATTTATACAACCTCACACCACTGAATTCTTTAAAACTGGGAGATTGTTTGCAGTCTTTAAACTATTGTAATTTTTTAAATCATAAAAATATAATGAAAACATACTTTCCAATGTTTCCTACATGTTTTTATTGACAACAGATTCAGTTGCCTGCCAAGATTTATTTTTTTCCACATACAATCACATTGTAGCTATTGTCAGAACCGTAAGTCCTGGAAAACTAAGAAGCTTGGCTAAAGTTGACCACTGTTCAGCCTTGGAAATTGCAGGATTTTTTAGAATTCATGTAGCAACTTCATTCTGTTCTCCAAATATTTTTGATATAAGAATGATGGTAATTAGTGTTTCTTTTATTTTTGTACTTTTAACTATGTAAATGAGATGCTAGAGGAATACCAGCATGGCAAATATATGAATGATAATTCATTGAGCATATGAACTGCTTTCTAATTACTTTATTTTTTTTTTTTAAGATTTTATTTATTTATTTGACAGAGAGAAATCACAAGTAGACAGAGAGGCAGGCAGAGAGAGAGGAAGGGAAGCAGGCTCCCTGCTGAGCAGAGAGCCCGATGCGGGACTCGATCCCAGGACCCTGAGATCATGACCCGAGCCGAAGGCAGCGGCTTAACCCACTGAGCCACCCAGGCGCCCTCTAATTACTTTATTAATTATTAAAAAAGAAATTTGAAACTAGCCCCAGAATTAAATCCAATGACTATTATTTAAGACACTTTAAAAGAATTGAGCACCATGTTAAGAGAAGATTAGAAAGTTACTGGATTGAAATATGACAACATCTCCCATGACCAAGAGAGCTCATTTCAACAACTGTTTGGTCAGGACAAGATTCTAAAGACTAATTTCCATTACACTGAAATGGCAGCTATCAAGACTCAGATAGATGGTTGTCAGAATAAGGAGAACTCAAGGTAAGCCAAACTAAAAACAGATATCAAGAGCTAGCAAGAGCTGGATAAAAAGCATTAGGTTGAGTTGATTCAGATGCTGAAATGGGCAACAGATCAGACCAAAAAGAAGGAAAAAGAGACTAGGCCAACACAGGAGAGGAGTTGTCAGGGGTATAACTTAGAGTTGATGTTCTGGAATCCTAAATCAGATTATTAGCAAAAAGTTTAGAGGGGAGAGAAGGAGAAAATAAGAGAGGAAAAGTAAAATGGTAGAAGAATGGGTATATGTGTGTGTGTGTGTGTGTGTGTGTGTGTGTATACATACACATACATATATGTATATATTTATATACCATTCAAGTCTTTAAGAACTAGAACAAGGGAGAGGCCAAGCATTTTTAAAAAAAGAGATTATCACTACCAACACATTGGAAAAGACCTCTGTGTCACAATTGTTCTTCTGTGTTCTTAACCCCTCTCAGCCTCCTTTTCTTTTTGGCTCCATAATGTGTTTGTGAAGAATTAATAAATAATTTAAGGCTTAATATAGTACAATGCTCAGAACTATTAGCTATCCTTATTTATATAGTCAATTTATATCACATTTATAATATAGTAGAAGAAGTGGTAGAAATGTTTAGAAATCGTCTAGTAGGGGTGCCTGGGTGGCTCAGTCAGTTAAGTGGCTGCCTTCAGCTCAGGTCATGATCCCAGGATCCTGGGATCGAGCCCCACATTGGCCCCTGTTTCCTAATCTCTGTAGGAGGACACCAGTTAACAAATCCAAATGATCCACGCTGCCTTGTCCCTTTTTGTAACTGATCACTTCTCTGACTTTGTGAAGCTCCATTCACACCCCTCCTTATTCCCTCATTTTCCCTTTAAAACACCTGATTACTTCTCTACAAACCCAAGTTGAGTCAAGCCACAGGATGCTATTAAATATCCCTGACTGATCTCACCACCTATAACCAGGGGAAAGGGCTTCTGTTATACCTTCCTTTTCTTCTATTACTTTATTCATTGGAGAGATTTTTTTTTTTTTTTAAGATTTTGTTTATTCATTCGACAGAGATCACAAGTAGACAGGGAAGCAGAGAGAGAGGAAGAGAAGCAGGCTCCCTGCTGAACAGAGAGCCAGGACCCTGAGACTCCAGGACCCTGAGATCATGACCTGAGCCGAAGGCAGAGGCTTTAACCCACTGAGCCACCCAGGCGCCCCGGAGAGGTTTTTCAAATACCTACCACACTCCCTTTCCTGTGCCTTTGAGAGCTCATATTTCACACTCAGGTCCCCTATAGGCTGCAGTGCTCTCTCTCTGTAATTGGGATTCTGTGCCTTCTTAAACAGCCACACCTGTGACACACCCCTGTGCTCACCCTTAGTTTCTCCTTTCCTCTTTTGAACTCCTGCTTAGTTGCTAAAGGAGGGCGAATAAACCCGTCTTCTTTCTTTCTCTGATTCTATTTAATATAGGAAGCCATAACACACGTCTAATCATGCTTCTTGGGCAAAAGAGTGAGTAAATAACACAAACTGTACCAAGGGAAAAAAAAGTTTCAAGTTTTAAAGTTAGGCTAAAAAAGAGCCAATGCTCTTGATCTCTAAAAAACCTCTTTAATATGCATAGTTCTATTTAGAATTTCCAGAAGTCCTCATTTGATCACCTGAAGTTTCTTTTTTAATTTGCAGCATACAAAATAGGTTTTAAGTTACTTCTTTTTAATTAACTCTTAAATTACTACTTTATCTTCTATTTGTTAATTATTTATAATGCAAAGGCACTGAGAATTATTCACGGAGGACATGCATCATTCAAGGAGAACAGTCCATTGTAATTACAGTATGGCTTATATAGGCTTCATGGTACAATTATTTATACTATTTTTGTCATGGAAAATATTTTTCCTTCTAAACATTAATTTTTTATCAAATTTAAAATGTAGTTCACCTATGAATTGATAATAAAACATTCTGAACTAAATCTTGACTTGTATAGATCAATCAACATGGGATGGATTTTTTAATGTTCTCAATTACGGAACTATGCTATTTCAGGACTTTTGCACATGCTGTTCCCTGTGATTATAATGCTTTTCCCCTTCTTTCACCTGTTTAATTTCAATCCATCCTTCAGAGCTTGACTCATTCACTATCCCTTCTTCACTGAAGCTTCCTTTTATTTGGAGACTGGATTAAGACCCTTTAACCATTTATGTTTTCATTTTATTTAGGCATCTCTTTTGTATTTACCATAATTGTAATTAAGTAATAATGTTAACATGTATTTTTTTAAGAGATTATTTATTTATTTGACAGGCATAGATCACAAGTAGACACAGAGGCAGGCAGAGAGAAAGAGGAGAAGTGGCTCCTCCCTGAGTGAAGAACCTGATGCAGGGCTCGATCCTAGAACCCTGGAATCAAGACCTGAGCCGAAGGCAGAGGCTTTAACCCACTGAGCCACCCAGGCATCCCCGTCAATGTGTATAAAGCCTATTTCTCTGCCAACATTTTTTTTTTAAGATTTTATTTATTCATTTGACCGACAGAGATCACAAGTAGGCAGAGAAGCAGGCGGGGGTGGGGGGGGATTGTTGGTAAGTAGGCTCCCTGCTGAGCAGAGAGCCCGATGCGGGGCTCGATCCCAGGACCCTGGGATCATGAACTGGGCTGAAGGCAGAGGTTTAACCCACTGAGCCACCCAGGCACCCCTCCCTACCAACATTTAACTTTGTGATGGCACTGTTTCCCTCTTCTCAATTATCCCTTAAAATAACCTTTAAGAGGACATGATGTTATGGAGAATGCATTAAATAGCTTCCAAAACAGGTGAATGCTCACACCAGACTTCTAAATATCTGTTTGTTTGCTTTTGTTTGACTTATCTAGTTCAGTGCTATGTGCTAGAAATGTTTAATAACTGTTTTCTAGTAAGACGAAAACTAAGATGCTATTATTGAGTCATGTGAAAAATGTACCTGAAGTGAAGGATTAGCCAGTATGTCTCTGTAAAACATGAGGTAAATGATATCCATATTATCTGTGTATAAAATGCCTTATTTGTAAGCATGCTTCATCAATAACAAGTATTTTAACTAGAATTTACCAAGTTCTTAGGCTTCATAAATTGACCACCTCTTATTTTGTAGGTTATAGTGCCATCATGTGGTTGTCATTTTCCTAAATGAAACGTAACATTTTGGTAATAGAGATTATTTTTTATGATTGGTAAACCCAGTCACCCACACACAGGCATGACAGCTTATAATTTAGTACTGATTTCTAAGACTGGCTGTGTATTTCACTGGAAATTTCTGAATCTGAGTTGTTAGCATGCAGAATTTGGAAACATTCATTTAGATGATAAAAAGAGACTTTCTGAATATAATTAATAGCTTGGAGGTTCATGCAGTCTCTACGGATGGTCAGGGTTTTTTTTTTTTAAACTCATGTTTATCATAGAGAATACAAATGAACAATCAGATGAAAAGATGCATAGGTCTAGAAAGATCCCAAGCACAGGAGCTTCTGTCTGTTGGGGTTGGGGTGTGCCACCGTCCTAGCACAGGGATATATTCACCAACCTGGAAACTCTGAATCCCATAGTTTAGAGATTTTTATAGTCTGCATCATGTAGGCAATCTCCAGCCCCCAGAGGACCAGGAGTTGGGCTAATAGTTCCAAGCTTCCTTTCTTTTTAATTTTTAAAGATTTTATTTATATATTTGAGAGAGAGAGAAAAAGAGAGAGAGAGAGAGCATGAGAGAGAGGGAGGGGCAGAGGAAGAGGAAGAAGCAGACTCTCAACTGAGCAGGGAACACCATGCGGGGCTTGATCCCAGGCCCCTGAGATCATGACCTGAGCCAAAGGCATACACTTAACCAACTGAACCACCCAGAGGCCCCTAAATATTTAAGTGTATTCATTTGACAGAGAGAGTACACAAGTTGAGGGGGGCAGACTCTCCACTGAGCAGGGACCTTGATACTGAGCTTGATCCCAGGTCCTGGGATCACGACCTGAGCTGAAGGCAGCCTTCCAGGTGCCCCTAAAATTTCTAAGCTTTTAATCATGGCCTGGTCTTCCTGATGACCAGCCCCCATCCTGAAGCTATCCAGGAGACCACAGAGAGGTGCCTTTTTTTTTTTTCCTTAAAGAATATATTTATTTATTTGACAGAAAACGAGAGAGAGAGAGAGAGACATAGTGAGAGAGGGAATACAAGTAGGGAGAGTGGGAGAGGGAGAAGCGGGTTTCCTGCTGAGCAGGGAGCCTGATGCCAGGGCTTGATCTCTGGGATCATAACCTGAGCCACAGGCAGATGCTTAACCGACAGAGCCACTCAGGTGTCCCAAGAGGTGCCATATTAAAACAAAAGGTGTTCCTGTCGCTCAGAATATTATAGGGGAGGTAGGAGCCCTATGTGAGAAACCAAGACCAAAGACCAAATATTAGAGCAAAAGATGTTCCTAGCATCCCTATCACTCGACAGATTACAAGAGTTTTAGGAGCTCTGTGTCAGGAACCAGGGGCAAAGATCAAATTTATATTTCTAAGTATACAACAATTAGCCATTCTATGGGTGTACAGAGGTATCTCATTGTTATTTTTATTTATAGATTTCCCAAATGTCTAAGGATGTTGTGTTGAGCATCTTTTTATGTGCTTATTTTACCTATTTGTATCTTCTTTGGTGAAATATCTTTGCCCATTAAAAAAAAATTATTTTTTACTTTCTTACTATTGACTTTTGAGAATTACTTACACATTCTGATAAAAGTCCTTATCATATATGTTTTCTACAAGTATTTTTTCCCTTTCTCAGTTTGTTTCTTTTTTCAATTTTTTAAATTAACATTATATATTAATATATTATGTATTATTTGTTTCAGGGGTATAGGTCTGTGATTCACCAGTCTTACCCAACACCCAGAGCTCACCACAACACATACCCCTACAATGTCCATCACCCAGTCACCCCATCTCCCTACTCCCTACCCTCTAGCAATCCTCAGTTTGTTTCCTAAAATTAAGAGAGTTTGTTTCTTTATTACCCTACTAATGACCTTTTTTAAAAAAAGATTTTATTTATTTATTTATTTGATGGAGATCACAAGTAGGCAGAGAGAGAGAGAGAGAAGCAGGTTCCCTTCTGAGCAGAGAGCCTGATGCAGGGCTTGATCCCAGGGCCCTGAGATCATGACCTGAGCTGAAGGCAGAGGCTCAACCCACTGAGCCACCCAGGCATCCCTACTAATGCCTTTTGAAGAAAAGTTTTTAACTCTGATGAAATCCAGTCTATCACTTTGTTATTTTGTGAATCAAGCCTTTGGTATCATACATAAGAAATCTTTGCCTCAGGACGCCTGGGTGGCTCAGTTGGTTGAGCAGCTGCCTTTGGCTCAGGTCATGATCCCGGCGTCCTGGGATCGAGTCCCACATTGGGCTCCTTGCTTGGCAGGGAGCCTGCTTCTCCCTCTGCCTCTGCCTACCATTCTGTCTGCCTGTGCTCGCTCTCTCCCCTCTCTCTCTGATAAATAAATAAAATCTTTAAAAAAAAAAAAAAAAGGAAATCTTTGCCTCAAGAGCAAAGATTTTTTCATATGTTTTCTTCAAGAAGGATAATTTCAGATTTTACTGTCCATTTTCTTTTTTTTAAGATTTATTTATTTATTTGACAGAGAGAGAGGGAACACAAGCAGGGGGAGTGGGAAAGGAAGAAGCAGGCTTCCCGCTGAGCAGAAAGCCCTATGTGGGGCTCAATCCCAGGACCCTGGGTCCATGACTCAAGCCAAGGGCAGATGCCCAACCACTGAGCCACCCAGGCACCCCATTTTTATTTCTTTATTTTCTTTATTTCTGGTTAGCTAGACTCTGAATAAGAAATCAGAAGCCAAAGTCTTTTTTGCCATGTTCTGAAAAAGTAATAGTAGAAAATAGATGTTAATATAAGGAATCAACAGAACCACTTTGGAATGGCTCAGAAGAGGAGAGTGGTATCGTCTAAGGAAAATAGTTCCAAAACAAAAATGTTCCCTGAAAATTCTAGCAAATCTAGATGTAAATAACAAAAATACTTGTATGTAAATATAAAAATATTTGTATAAAAATAAAATATACAATTCTTAATGTAAATAACAAATCCTTAATGTAAATAACAAAAATATTTGTATAGAAGGCTAGTTGCAGTGACTTTCACAGAGATCTTAAAAATGAGCCGTGAATCCCCTCAATGTTAAACTGACATCTGCCAGAGACTACAACATGATAAAAGTTCAAGCAATCTACAGTGCAAATGTGGACCCACAGAACGTAGAGTTGGAAGGCACTTTAGAATTCTTGGGGCACCTGGGTGGCTCAGTGGGTTAGAGCCTCTGCCTTCGGCTCAGGTCGTGATCCCAGGGTCCTGGGATCGAGCCCCATATAGGGCTTTCTGCTCAGTGGGGAGCCTGCTTCCTCCTCTCTCTCTCTCTGCCTGCCCCTCTGCCTACTTGTGATCTCTCTCTCTCTGTCAAATAAAAAAATAATAATAATAAAGTCTAGAATTCTTCTGCATTGAAGTTTTATTAACTCCTTTTTAAGATAAATAAATGAACTGTACAACTACTCTCTTTGAAGCTGAGACTGAACCCTTAAGTCCTCCAAGAAGGAGGATGTGGTTGGAAATGTCCTCTGGATTTCTCAGTTAGAATATTATTTAATAAACATTGAGTGTTACTTTGTGAAGGCATTGTATATGGGCAATAAAAATGTAAGGGAGATCCTGTCCAGGGTTAGGGAAAACAGGAATGTGCAAGAGCTTTGGGAAATAACAACTTTTTGTTTGTTTGTTTGTTTTGTTCATACCACATTTTATTTATCCATTCATTAATCACCACTTGGGTTGCTTCCACATTTTAACCATTGTGAATAATGTTGCTATAAACATGTGATGCAGGGTGCCTGGGTGGCTCAGTGGGTTAAGCGTCTGCCTTCATCTTAGGTCATGATCTCAGCGTCCTGGGATCAGGCTCTCTGCTCAGCAGGGAGCCTGCTTCCCCCTCTCTCTCTGCCTGCCTCTCTGCCTACTTGTGATTTCTCTGTGTGTCAAACAGACAAATAAAATCTAAAAAAAAACAAAAAAACAAAAAAAAACATGCACAAATACCTCTTCAAGTTCCAGATGAGGCTCCCTGCTTAGCAGGGATGATGCAGGCTTGATCCCTGGACCCTGAGACCATGACCTGAGCCAAAGGCAAAGACTTAACCCACTGAGCCACCCAGGTACCACTATTATTTTTTTCTTCTGCTTTCTTTGGGTTTAATTTGCCCTCTTTTTCTATTCTTTAGGTCGAAGCTTAAATAATTCATCTGAGATGTTTATTGTTTTGTAGTGAAAGCATTAATGTCATAAATTTCCCCCTAAGTAATGCTTCAATAGCATCTACAAAGTATTACATGTTATACTTTCATTTAAAAAATTTTTTTAATTTAAATTCAATTTAGTTAACGTGGAGTATGTTAGTTTCAGGGATAGAATTTAGTGATTCATCAGTTGCATATAATACCCAGTGCTCGTTATATCAAGTGACCTCCTTAATGCTCATCACCCAGTTACCTCACCCTCACCTCCCCTCCAGCAACCCTCAGTTAGTGTCCTATAATTAAGAGTCTTTTATAGTTTGCCTTCCTCTGTGTTTTTATCTTACTCTATCTCTCTTTCCCTTGCCCTATGTTCATTTCTTTTGTTTCTTAAGTTCCACATATGAGCGAGATCATATGACAGTTGTCTTTCTCTAACTGACTTATTTCAGCTAGCATAACCCTCTAGTTCCATCCACATCATTGCATACATTTTCATTTTCATTCATTTCAAAATATTTTCTAATTTCCCTTTTGTTTTCTTCTTTGCCTCATGGGCTATATAAAAAATGTCTTCTTTGTGCTGATGATAAATTCTCTTAGCCTTTGTTTTTCTGAAAAAGTCTTTATTTTGACTTCAGTTTTGAAAGATGTTTTTGCTGGCTAAGTAGTTCTGGATTGACAATTTTTTCCCAGTGCTTTATAGATACCCTTCATATTTTTCTCACTTTCATAGTTTCTGATGAGAAATATGTTTTAATTCTTTCTTTCCATATAATGATGTTCTTTTTCTCTGGCTGTTGTTTTTTTAAAGACTTATTTATTTTTTATTTTGGGGGGGAGGGGCAAACAGAGAGAGAAACTTAAGCACACTCTGTGCTGAGCACAGAGCCTGATGCAAGGCTCAACCCCACAACCCTGAGATCATGATCCAAGCTGAAACCAAGAATCTGGCACTTAACTGATTGCATCACCCAGGCACCTTCTCTGGCTGCTTTTAAGATGTTCTATCATTGGTGTTTAGCAATTTGATGATGATGTGCCTTGTAATATTTTTCTTTGTATATATTCTGCTTGTGGTTCTTTGAGCTTCTAGGATCTGATAAGTTTTCATTAAATTTGGAAAATATTTTGGCTATTATTTCTTTAAAACTTCTTTGCTGCCTGCCTGTTTCTAGATCCCATCTACACATACGTAGACCATTTTACATTATCCCACAGGTAACTGATACTCTATTCATTTTGTTTTCTCTTTGTTCTTCTATTATAGATTCTATTGCTGGTTCTTCAAATTCACTGATATTTTCTTCTGCAGTGTCTGGTCTGCTTTTAATCCTGCACAGTGCATTTTTAAATTTCAGGTGTATTTTCATTTTAAGAAGTTCTATTTGGGCCTTTAATGTAGTTTTCCTTTCTCTTTTCATCATATCCATGTTTTCCTTTATCTTTGTGATAAAGGTCTGTTTTAAATACTATTCTTCCCAGATTCAACCTATTATTTCTAGATTTGTTTCTATTGATTGATTTCTCTATTTTTCTCCTGATTATGGATCATATTCTCTTGTTTCTTTGCATATTTCATAATTTTTTAAAGATTTTATTTATTTATTTGACAAAGAGAGACACAGTGAGAGAGGAAGCACTAGAAGGGGGAGTGGGAGAGAGAAGCAGACTTACCCCTAATCAGGGAACCTGAGGCAGGGCTTGATCCCAGGACCCTGAGACCATGACCTAAGCCAAAGGCTTAATGACCGAGCCACCCAGGCACACCCAGCATAGTTCATAATTTTTTTAAATATTTTATTTATTTATTTGACAGACAGAGATCACAAGTAGGCAGAGAGGCAGGCAGAGAGAGAGAGAGAGAGAGAGAGGAGGAAGCAGGCTCCCCGCCGAACAGAGAGCCCGATGTGGGGCTCGATCCCAGAACCCTGCGACCATGACCCGAGCCGAAGGCAGAGGCTTTAACCCACTGAGCCATCCAGGCACCCCTAGTTCATAATTTTTAATCACATGACAGATATTGTGAATTTTACATTGTTGGTGACCGGATTTTGTTGAATTTCTTTAAATACTGTATAGGTAAGTACTTGAAATTAGATCCTTTTGAGATTTTAAGATTACTAAGATAGATGAACAGCCTTTAGTTTTGGATGATTTTAATCCCATAATTAGGCAGTAATTTTCTGAGAATGCTATCTGATTGCCCTGTATAATATAAGATCTTCCTACTATGGCTTATGGGATTGTAAGTTATTTATTCCCTATCCTGTGTAAGGTCTAGGAATTACTTTGTCTATTACACTCTATAGGTCATTTCTTGGACCCAGTTATACTCTCTTACTGCATGCACAACCCAAAACTCAGCCAAAGACTCCTCCAGGTCTCAACCTATCTCTAGAGAGTTCTATCTTCTGTACTACTCTGTCCTGCAAATTCTAGGGCTTTGGCCTCCCTATCTATCTCTTCAGTTCAGTCAAAGATCTAGACTCTGTCTATGTTCCCCTGTGCTGCAGCCTGGAAGCTGGTGAATTGATGAACTAGTTCAATTTAGGGTTCACCTTGTGTTTTCCCTTCCCTCAGGGATTACAGTCTTGCACTCCCTGTTATCTAGTGTCTGAAAACTGTTGTTTTATGTATTTTGCCTGGTTTTCTTGTTTTAGACAGAAGGATAAATACAATTCTAGTCTTTCCATCTTGGCTAAAAACAGGAGTTTTCTGCAAATTTTTGTAATATTGAAAATATGGGTTGGAGTTAAGATGATGGAGTAATAGAAGGATCCTATGCTTGCCTCAAACACAGCTCGATCAGTATCACATTATTCTGAACACTCAGGGAAATCAATATGAGGACTGAGAGAACAAACTGCACAACTAGAGGAAGAAAAGAGGCCACATCGAGGAGGTAGGAGATACAGAGATGTGATTTAGGGGAGAGAACAAATAACCAGTGCTATGGAGGGGAGGGAGCTCTGATGAGGCAGAGAGGAGAGAAAGAAAGAGAAAAAACAGAGTGCAGTACATTGCACAAGAAAAACACTTCTCCAAAACCACTGATGGGGGAAACAAGAGGGGCTGATTATTGCATGTTTACAAGCAGTGGAGCTCAAAGACTAAAGTTCTAGAAGTCTGAGCCATTACTGGGTGTAGTCTGGCAGATGTAGATGTGCTCCTGTAGAGAAAGAGAGCAGAGGCCTGGGAGTGGACAGCATGGTCTGAGGATCCCCTGGGTCACACTGGAAGAGACAGTTTCCCTTCTTGGAGTACATTTGGGAGAGGCAGCCCTGCCCTTCTGGGGACAAAATAGACAACGGCTGCCATTCGTTAACATACCAACAGAACTGCCTGCAAAGGCTTTTCACTGTGCTTTACCATAAACTCCCAAGACCTGCATGTTTGTGTGATTGCTCCTCTGGAACAAACCAATACCAGTCCCAGCATGGCAAGACCCTCCTCTAAAGGATCAGTGTGGGTCTGTGCCATGACAGATCACTAAAACTGGAGTTTTGAAACCTAGCCATTGCACCTGAGATAAAACACAGTAGCATTGGGCTGCCAGTGGGCAGAGGACTGGGATACAGACAGGGTGAACACAGGAATCTGAGGGATACGTGGGACAAATGAGGTAAGATTGTTTGCTCTTCTGTGAGGTCTTCCTGCGTAGCAGCAGAGTGAACTCCCCTCTCCAAGGACAAGATAGCTGGCTGACACATTTCCTGCCACCCTCCCACATTGATCAGGACAGATCAGTCAGTGAGCAGCACAGTGCCCCGCAGTCGAGACTTGAGCAGTATACACCAGGCGCCCCCATCCTGTATTTTGCTGATGCTTCTGAACTAGGTAGGACAAGTGTGTCTGAGAGTCAGAGCAGCAGTGGGCTCCTCCCCTGGAAGAACTGCACAACATCCACGGCCCCCCAACACACACCCAGCCTACTGACCACTGGGTGCTACAGAGCTTAAGCTCTAGGGGAAATAGGCTCTACCTTCTTTTAAAAAACTAACCAAAACACACCTAGTTAAAACTCACCACGCAGGAGGTACCTGGGTGGCTCAGTCAGTTAAGTGCCTGACTTCAGCTAAGGTCATGATCTCAGGGTCCTGGGATTGGGAACTCTACAGGGTGCCCTGCTCAGCAGGAGTCAGCTTGTCACTCTGCCACTCTTCCTGCTCAAGGGTGTGCTCACTTGCCCCCCCCCCCCATAAATAAATAAAATCTTAGAAAACAAACAAAAAAACCTCACCACACACTGAACAAGGTCCAAACACTCACCATCTCACTTGCAGGCAAGGAGAAACTTTGCAGAGGACTGATCTGAGGGAAAGAGAGCCAAAGCAGCACAGTATACACAGCACAGACCAGAAACACTTCCTGAAGTGCCCTGGACAGTATATAACCTCTTCTTAATATAGCCATTACTCTTGGGATCTGGAAACATAACAGGCTTTTTTAACACACAAAAGACAGAGACCTAGACAAAATGCCAAGATGGAGCAATTCACCCGAAAGGAAAGAACATGAAGAGGTCACGGCCAGGGATCTAATCAATAATACATGTAATAAATAATATTTATTTATTATTCTGAACCAGAATTTAAAACAACAATCGTAAGGATATTCACAGGGTTTGAGAAAATCATACAAGACACCAGGGAGTCACTTCCCACAGAGATAAAAGACCTAACATTTAGGGGGGGAAAATGCTATAACAGAGATGCAAAACTGACTGGATGAAAAAAAAGCCAAAACTGACCACAAGGATGGAAGAAGCAGAGGAATGAATAGTGACATACAAGATAAAATTATGGGAAAGCCTGTGTGGCTTAGTTGGTTAAGCTTCTGCCTTGGCTCAGGTCATGATCCTGGAGTCCCAGGATCGAGACCTGCATTGGGCTCCCTGCTCTGTGGGGAGTCTGCTTCTCCCTCTCTCTCTGCTCATACTCTCTCTCTCTCAAATAACTAAATACAATCTTTTTTTTTAAAAAAGAGAAAAATGTCCCTTCCTTAGGGCCAGCATATCTATGGACAGACTACAGTATTCATGACCTGAGCCTCGTCAGTGCAGGTACCAAATTCCCCCCAAAGTGTTGGAGAATAAGCATCTCTCAGCCAAAATTTGCCTATTGAATTCCATTTTCTCTCCAACTTTTTCTCTGCAGTTGAAGAGAACACATTCAAGAATCACATCCATGTGGGGGATTTACCGCTTGCTAAAATGTTAGTTTAAAAGAAAGGCACTCCAAAACTTCCTTGCTTGTCTAATTCCTTACAGTATTAGCATTCTGCTTAATATAGTCTCTTCATCTATAGTGAGAATTCCAAACTGGAAACCTGTCACTACTTTTTTTTTTTTTTTTTTCATTTATCTTTTTTTTTAATTTTTTTTATTTTTTTTAATTTTTTATTTTTTATAAACATATATTTTTTATAAACATATATTTTTATCCCCAGGTCTGTGAATCACCAGGTTTACACACTTCACAGCACTCACCAAATCACATACCCTCCCCAATGTCCATAATCCCACCCCCTTCTCCCCAACCCCCTCCCCCCGGCAACCCTCAGTTTGTTTTGTGAGATTAAGAGTCACTTATGGTTTGTCTCCCTCCCAATCCCATCTTGTTTCATTTATTCTTCTACCCATTTAAGCCTCCATGTTGCATCACCACTTCCTCATATCAGGGAGATCATATGATAGTTGTCTTTCTCTGCTTGACTTATTTCGCTAAGCATGATACGCTCTAGTTCCATCCACGTTGTTGCAAATGGCAAGATTTCATTTCTTTTGATGGCTGCATAGTATTCCATTGTGTATATATACCACATCTTCTTGATCCATTCATCTGTTGATGGACATCTAGGTTCTTTCCATAGTTTGGCTATTGTGGACATTGCTGCTATAAACATTCGGGTGCATGTGTCCCTTTGGATCACTACATTTGTATCTTTAGGGTAAATACCCAATAGTGCAATTGCTGGGTCATAGGGCAGTTCTATTTTCAACATTTTGAGGAACCTCCATGCTGTTTTCCAGAGTGGCTGCACCAGCTTGCATTCCCACCAACAGTGTAGGAGGGTTCCCCTTTCTCCGCATCCTCGCCAGCATCTGTCATTTCCTGACTTGTTGATTTTAGCCATTCTGACTGGTGTGAGGTGATATCTCATTGTGGTTTTGATTTGTATTTCCCTGATGCCGAGTGATATGGAGCACTTTTTCATGTGTCTGTTCGCCATCTGGATGTCTTCTTTGCAGAAATGTCTGTTCATGTCTTCTGCCCATTTCTTGATTGGATTATTTGTTCTTTGGGTGTTGAGTTTGCTAAGTTCTTTATAGATTCTGGACACTAGTCCTTTATCTGATATGTCGTTTGCAAATATCTTCTCCCATTCTGTCAGTTGTCTTTTGATTTTGTTAACTGTTTCCTTTGCTGTGCAAAAGCTTTTGATCTTGATGAAATCCCAGTAGTTCATTTTTTCCCTTGCTTCCCTTGCCTTTTGCGTTGTTCCTAGGAAGATGTTGCTGCGGCAGAGGTCGAAGAGGTTGCTGCCCATGTTCTCCTCAAGGATTTTGATGGATTCCTTTCGTACATTGAGGTCCTTCATCCATTTTGAGTCTATTTTTGTGTGTGGTGTAAGGAAATGGTCCAATTTCATTTTTCTGCATGTGGCTGTCCAATTTTCCCAGCAC